>NC_138128.1:80208324-80808324 GCF_964188305.1 Podarcis bocagei | reverse complement strand
TCGTGCGGTAAAAGTGGGCTTGATAAGCAGCACCATAAGTAATGATCTCATAATTTTATAAACTGATCCTCCCAAATGCAAACCCTGAGCACACTTGACATCACAAAGGAGAAGCAAGGAAAGATAGCATGGGACAGAAATGCTGGTGTGAGTTTTTAAACTGTACAGTGGTACCTCGGATTACATACGCTTCAGGTTACATACGCTTCAGGTTACAGACTCCGCTAACCCAGCAACAGTGCTTCAGGTTAAGAACTTTGCTTCAGGATGAGAACAGAAATCGTGCTCTGGTGGCGCGGCAGCAGCAGGAGGCCCCATTAGCTAAAGTGGTGCTTCAGGTTAAGAACAATTTCAGGTTAAGTACGGACCTCTGGAAAGAATTAAGTACTTAACCCGAGGTACCACTGTAATCTTGACAGACTAAACTAAGCATGTGATGCACCACACAAAAATGGCTTCACTTTCTCCTCTGTCTGCCCCATTTTAAATCAAAGGATGCTTGCTAACTGATTGATATTCCCCTTAAGAAGATGAATGTCTCCCTCAGACCAGTTGCGATTGCATAAGCTCAAACACACACATTCCCTACTTTTAAAAATAAAGGGGGTTTTGCTTGCTGGATTTTTTATAAACTAAGTGCCATGACTGATTAGGAATTGTCTTTACATGTGGCCATTTACTGCCGCAGCATTCTTTAACAAAAGGAAGTTTCTCCTGCTATGTTAAATGAATACAAAACACAATTCCAGGAAAAAGCCTGTCTGCTGAATTCAAAATGAGTTGCTGTTTTCTGTTTGAAAACTGACTACAGTTTTCCCCAAAACGACAGTCACCTGCTTCTCAGTATAGCATAGCTTTCATATTATTTTAAGCCATATGATTATTTCTGCATCAGAAAGACATTCCTTATTTTTAACACATTTCAGAACAGAATCAAACAAAATTAATAGGCATCATAAATGTGATTCCAGAAAAGAACTTAACGTAAAAGTGTGTTCTCAGCTAGCACTGTCTCTCCTATCTCAACAGATAGCCCCAGACTGTCTTTATTATGACGTATTATCTATTCACACAAAATCTGGTTATTATCCTGCATCTTCTAGCGCAATTATCCCATCAATTTCTAACTGAAGGAAGTCCAATAAGAAATGTGATAGGAAATTGCACTGGAAAGTATGGGGCAACCGTCACCAGCTGCCAATGCCTCATAACCACAAATGTGCCAGGAAGACTACTCAATAAGCAGATGACGTTGTATAACCTCTGTGCAAGTTTTATATGAATGTTCAACGGCCAGCTGGTCTGGAAACTCCACCAGCAGCCCTTGATGCCCTGCTGGTCCTCAACCTGGCTTTCAAGCAGTCACTTGACTGGCCAGCAAAAAAGGAAGAAAGGATCAGCTCATTCTAAAAATATTTTTTACAGAAGCTTCACTACCTGGTTTCATGGAGAAAATTCTTACTATCCACAGTCAATGAAGTGTCCATTTACAAAGCCTAGTCTACATGGGCCATGTATTAGCAGAGGCCGCTGAGTAAAAAACGCTTCAGCCTGAGGTCATTTCTTGAGATTGGAGGCAGAGCCATCTGAGCAAACCAAGAACCATGAAGGTGACTCCAGAAACCTGAATCAAATATCACTTGGTTGTATCCATGACAGCATGAGCGTAGAGATGACTTGCCCAAGAGGAGTTTCCTCCTCCCTTCTCCAGACTACACTCTCCTGAGTCCCCTGAAAAGCTTCTCTTGAGCCAACTCTCAGGAAAGTTTTGGGATATGGGGCCACAGTAGGAAGAGTAAATGGAGAAAATTGGTTGAGATTGCTTATTGTGCATTGGATGCATTGGCCCACAAAATAATGCTAATTCCAATTTCTAACATTTCAGGTTAAAGAAATACTCAAGACTACCAGCACAATACAAATGCATCCTCTAAACCAGGGGCAGCCAGTGTGATGTTCTCCTGATAACGCTGGACTACAACTCCCATAATCTGCCGCCATTGGCAATACAGTGGTACCTCGGGTTACATACGCCTGAGGTTACATACGCTTCAGGTTACAGACTCCACTAACCCAGAAATATTACTTCAGGTTAAGAACTTTGCTTCAGGATGAGAACAGAAATCGTGCTCCGGCAGCGCGGCAGCAGCAGGAGGCCCCATTAGCTAAAGTGGTGCTTCAGGTTAAGAACAGTTTCAGGTTAAGAACGGACCTCCGGAATGAATTAAGTACTTAACCCGAGGTACCACTGTACTTGCTGAGGCTGGTGGGAGTTATAGTCCAACAAATATCTGAAGGGCACCAATTCCCTGCTCTAAACACTGAAAGTGTGTCAGTAAGCTCAAGTTATTTAGTATTGTTGTTTTTTTACACATAAATTTTCTATTCTTACAAGTTGTTAAAATGAATTACCAGCACCACAAGTGAAGGAGAGGAGAATGGCAAGCTGTACCCATTCTCTACTTCAGTTATTGTATGAAATGAATCCACTAGGAAAACATGTACAGCTGTCAAAATGCAGCCACTATCTTAGAATGGTTTTCTGATTAGAAAAAGCAAAGAAAAAGACAAGGTAATCTTCAGAGGAAGTAGGGGGAGGAAATCTCATTGGATTATGCAGGAAAGAGCCTTATTTGAGGGGAGGGGAGGAACATTTGACATTTATCAAAACCACAGACTGACACTTGGAAAAGAAAGGAGGAGACAGCTTACACCGACAGAGGTTAATTTGACTCTCTTTAATTGTTTCTGAAAGCTAAAATATGTCTCCTGCCAATCCCAGACTGCAATGATCTCTCAGGTGTATCTTACTTGACAAGCAATGCTTCATTTAAATGATTTCCATAATTTTAAATAAAGTTCAAATGTTTTATGAGAGTGTATAATAAGAATGTATTTTCTTCATTTTAAAATGTAAATTTCTAATTTTTAAATAAAGCATGAGATAGTGCTCCCACCAGCTCCTTTCACAGTTTATATATTTCTCCAAGGCTCATAATGAACTCAGGCTTGCAAGAGAGGTGAAAAATAATAATTAAAAAAGGCTTCTTCAGCTATGTTTGGAGAAAGAGAAAGATCAAGCAAGTAGGCTTGTATAGAGAAGACAGGGAAACGCTATTGGGTGGCAGAGAAAAAGCAGAATTGCTCAACACCTACTCTGCCTACATCTTTAACCCAAAAGGAAAGTAGTGCCCAGCCTGGTGATAAGAGAATAAAGGGTGCAAGGAGGGAGATGCAGCCCAAGATAGGGAAAGAGGTGGTAAGGGAACACATAGCTGCTTTAAATGAATTAAAATCTCTAGGGCCTGATGAGCTGCACCTAAGGGTACTATAGGAGCTTGCAGGGTGTGATATCAGATCCTCTATCTATAATCTTTGAGGATTCTTAGAGAACAGTTGAGGTCCCTGCACACTGGATAAATGGTGACCCCATCTTCAAAAGGCGGGGGGGGGGGACCGAGGTAACTATGGACCAGTGAGCTTGACATCAGTACCAGGAAAGGTCTTAGAACAGATAATTCAACAATTGCTGCATAAAAATGTTAATCTGAGCCCTTTGATATCAGTTTAAAATAAAGTCCATCCTGAGACATTTGAAATCTCGACTTTGAACACATACTTAAATCTTATTGTTGCTTCATCTTTAAAATGCTTAACTCATATATTCAAAATGCATATAGTCCACAAAGCAACCATCTTTCAATTCTAGAGTTTAAAGAAGTTTGCAATTTGTTCAATAAAAAAGGAATGTTTCTGCCCTTCTGCACGGGGGGGGGGGGACCTCCACTCTGCATCTGAAAGTTCAGTTTTATTAATACTGGATTCTGCAACTATAATATGACCTAGTATTTTTAAAGCGTACAAACTAAAATGAAACGGAGCATGGAGTAACAGGATAATATATTATTGTGCCTTAGGTCATTCATTCCAAGCTTAAAAGCCTATGTTTATAGCACTGACCTCTCTCAGTACAGCTTGTATCTTTTAGTACTGTCCAGACAATTATAAAAATGATTTATCAAAAAACCAGTCATCGGTACAAAGTGCTTATATATACTAGCTTTGCCATTTATTCTGGTTTTATTAATTGAAGCAACCATTTCATTAAAATTATATATGGGTTTTACATTCTACCTGACACGCCATCTATACATAGTTTGTAAGTCAGAGAACAGGATCTGCCTTATTTTATGTACAACACATAGTCTTTGAAGGCACTCTAGAACTAATTGCAAAGAAAGCAAAAACACTGCAATAAATATCTGGATTTTAGCTAACGACATATATCAGGCACCACCTCCTACGCCAAACAAGCGAACAGACATGAGGCAGGCATCCAAATATGTATTTTACCTATATAGAGCTTTCTGAAAAAAGGCTATGGCTCATCATCTGTATGTGTTCATAAATACAGTTGTTGTTGTTATTATTAATTTATTATTTCTTCCCCGCCCATCTGGTTGGGTTTCCCCAACCACACTGGGCGGCTTCCAACAAAATATTAAAAATACATTAAAACATCAATCATTCTAAACTTCCCTAAACAGGGCTGCCTTCAGATGTCTTCTAAATGTCATATAGCTGTTTATTTTTTGACATCTGATGGGAGGGCATTCCACAGGGCGGGCGCCACTACCGAGAAGGCCCTCTGCCTGGTCCATGAAAACAAAAGTATTATAAATTTCCTTAGGACCAAACTCTGAATTACTATAATTGCATGGTTGCTGAAATAAAAATGGGAGGTTTATAAGACCCCCATGTGGTTGGAGGTGAGATTTAACCCTTTCCTGTACAGTCTCTATCCTGGTGAATTTGCACCTCCTTTGAGTTGCAATAAGCCTTAGGGCAGGCTTCCTCAACCTCGGCCCTCCAGATGTTTTGAGACTACAATTCCCATCATCCCTGACCACTGGTCCTGCTAGCTAGGGATCATGGGAGTTGTAGGCCAAAAACATCTGGAGGGCCGAGGTTGAGGAAGCCTGCCTTAGGGAGAAAAGCTGTCATTGGGGCCCAACGCCTGGATTTTAACCAGGAACGCAGAAAGGGAAGACCTCAACCTCCCTTCCCTGTGCACTACAGTCCCAATGAAAATTCCCCACAGCACTTTGTATTATGAGTATCTTCTTAAAAACCAGATGTGCCTTAACATAAGAAGAGCCCACCTAGTCCAGCATCCTGTTCTCACAGCGGGAAACCCGTGGGAACCCTCATGCAGGATTGAAGCAAAAGAGCATTCTCCCCTTCTGTGGTCTTCCATAGCTGGCATTGAGAAGTATTACTGATACCAGCTGCAGAGACAGAACATAGCCAACATGGCTGGTAGCCATTGAAAGCCTTGACCTCCATGAATTTGCCACTCCTCTTTTAATCGTCTGCTGACCATATCATTACAGCCTCTTTCCTTCAGGATCTTTGGAATACCATGGTACCTCGGGTTACATACGCTTCAGGTTACATACGCTTCAGGTTACAGACTCTGCTAACCCAGAAATATTACCTCGGGTTAAGAACTTTGCTTCAACTTGAGAACAGAAATCGTGCTCCGGCGGCGCAGCAGCAGCGGGAGGCCCCATTAGCTAAAGTGGTGCTTCAGGTTAAGAACAGTTTCAGGTTAAGAACGGACCTCCAGAATGAATTAAATACTTAACCCGAGGTACCACTGTATCTAGATTAACATTTTTATGAATCAGCTAAAAGCTAAACATTTAGAAGTTTTTGAAAATCTGCCAAACTTAACAAGTAGATGTTATGAAACAATACAAATTCTCCATCTGGTTTGCTTCCGGAGACTAACTCCACCCAGACAGTTTTCATAAACCTTTCAGTTTCCCCTTAACTTTAAAAACAAAGGCCAAGACCAGTCGTTATTATATGAACTACTTGCATAGGCCTGTAATTGAATTCCAATCTGCATTTATTGTTTTATCACTTGTTGTTTGCCACCCTAGGCTCCTTTGGGAGGAAGGGAAAGATAGAAGCAAGTAAATAAATAAAATAAATAGCATACCTGCTCTGGATGGAATGCTTTCACTTCCTTTTGTAATTATAATTGTTTTGTTTTTAGAATTGTGTACTATCCTGCTGTAGTCCCCTTTGGAAGCTTGTGGTGAAGAGAAGGTAAGAAATCTTAAAATAAACATGACTTATGCACATTTTGGACTATGTCCATCTACAGTGAAAGCAATGCTTTGACTTTTCCTCATTTAAACATGCATCTGAAATTAAAGAAGATTAGCAATATTCAGGTCTAGAGGAATATTTTTTTTCTGTAATGGAAGGGCTCCCTCTTCTGTTGGTATTTTAAAAACATAGTTAATACATGCAAGCATATTGTACAGAACTATGCATCTGGAGTGCAAGTTAGCTAACCCAAGCTAATAACACATGTGTTTCAACACATTTGCCTCAAAAAATAATCAACTTGTTTCAAGGCAAATTAAGTTACATAGGTATAGGCCAAGAGCTCAGAACTCAAACCACAACCTTAAAACACCTCCTGAATGTTATGTCGATTCCACAAGAGATACCAAAATTGTGTTATTTTGACTAGAAACCATTCTTATAACCCCAGTAATGCAGACAAGGACCGAGGAAATAGTGACTTGTTTAAATACACCTAGAACCTTAATCGTTAATGTGAGTTGTAGCTGGGGGAGTTGCATGCTTCCTTCCCAGTTCTATGCCACAAGGTTGGGAGACTTTATATTCGAATCAACTTAGGAACAGTGTGGTTATCATAATCTACAAATAGGGAAGTAGCGTGCAAGTTGAAAACCTGCATCTGATTTCAGTATGTGTAGTGAGAGAGTAGGCTGGAGCAGATATAACATTTAACCAACGCAATGTTGCACCATGTAATATACTCTTGTCATTCTCACTCCAACCAAATCTCTTATATTGAGCATTCCATAGCAGGCACTTGACCTTGTAACTACTAGTAGAAATTAACCCTAAGCTTTACTTCAATGTTAGATCAAGCAGATCTCAACACTCTGTGGAATCAAGAGGAGTAAAAGAGTGGCCTACATGTCAGACACAAGGCTATTTCTGCATATTATAAAACAAGATATCCATGTCTGGACATCACAGTAAGCCCAAGTTCTTCCATCTGGGGTCTCCAGATGAGAATTCTTATTGCTCTCAGCCAACTTAACCGACAGGAACAAGCCAGCTTGAATCATGGCATCTTAAGCTCTCTTCAGACATTTACAAAAATATCTGAATTATAATCATGAAGTGGGGGCAAGATAAACTGCTTATCACTTCAGTGACAAAAGCAGTAATTTGTGCTCATAAGTGCACAGAGGTACATTAACAATGCTTATTTAGGGCAAGATATTGCTTGTAACAAATATAATATTTCATACATACTGGAAGAAGGACAGAGGGCTCCAGAATTGGTGTGCGGATTTGTTTGAGGTTTTATTAAACTACAACTTTTTTAAATGATTTTGTACGCATCGTGCTTGCTTACTTCAACTAAAGCTCAAAGCTAGCAAGTCTTCATTAGATTATCACACTCAAATGCAGTATCTTAGTAGAACCGGTTGTGTTTTAAAAAACCAACAAAAATACTAAGTAAGTGCTTTCTGAGTATCCAAGTAACTGTTAAATCAACAGTCATTTGTCTGATCTAAATATCTACACAGCACACACACACACACACAGATGGTAAGGGGAAACAGATGCACTGATGTGAGCTTGTAGGAATATAAAGGCTGGCTCCCACAGTGACATACAAGAGGGATCGTTCATATTATCCCTTTCAAGTGTGCATCAGCAAACCAAACAGGGTACAGTCCTCTTTAGTTAGGAGATACAGACAACCATATAGGCAAACCTAAGCATTTCTGCTCTGAAAATAGAGCTTCTCACTTTGGCTATATATACAAATTACTACAGAATGAATATCAACAGCAATACCATAGAAAAGGCTGAGCTACAATTCAAGACAAGCATTTAACATCCTTGTCTCTCTTCTTGAAATATACATTATTGACATATTGGGAAAATCCCTATCTACAGTTTTTTCCCAGATGGTCATATTATCCCAGCTGTAGCATGCCAGATGTTTTACGTTTCAGTTCTAATTAAAGATATTAGTCTGAATAGCTTACAATTTTAGGTGTATAAGTACATTCAGCTGAGATCCTTTTTAAGTTTCTTACAAGATGCGCAAGTCTGAGAAATAGGTTAATTTTGTCCATGTAAGATCAGTCATTTGGTACTGTGCTTTTCTAAAAGCCTTCCTCGTCTAATATTATCATGGTTAAATGAAGTCAACCATTCCACACGGACACAAAAGCAACTCACGTGGAGAATAGGAAACAGAAACAGGAAGTAAGAAAAGTGCCATATTCTCTCTTTTCCATCCAAAAGTCAATTAAATAATGGAGAGCATATAGAGAGATTTAACCTCTCTCAACTTCAAGCCCATATGTTCTTATCAGAGCAGCTGCTGCACAAGATCAATCTCATAACATCAATGGCCCATTCCCATTGCTTTGCTTTCTGAGAAAAACAAGAAAGGGGTAGAATTTTTTTAAAAAAACAATCAAGGATCTTGAATGTTTCACCCATTGATGCTCCTAGCAAACATTCATTTGGAAAGCAAACTGCAGAATTATAAACTTGGCATTTGGTTAAGGGGGCATGTCACAAACTTGAATTGCATATGACCTTAATCTTCTCTTAGTGACTCCCAAGGAACTTTAAGCTCACCCAGTGCTTGTGTAAGGCTACTGTTGGCTCCTTATCATTGTTGACTTATTTCAAGTCAACAATAAATCCTTATGTGTCTCATTAATAGGACCAGCTCTGGGAGCTAAATTAAAATGGAAAGGGATCCTAATAGCATGGAGGCCAAAGGTTCTTCCATCTTTATTTATGACTAGGGAATAATCAAGGCTGGACTGTGTACATTCATCAGAAAGAATTAACGGGCAACATAGGCCAACAATGATCATTACTTTTGAAAAGCAATACTACTATAAAATAAGATACACCCTTTAAAAAAAACCCAACCAGACACTATTCACTTAATGCTGCTCCTTGTGAATAGCAAAAAAAATTGCACTATTTCATTAATTTACCTTTCATTTATATAACTGTTAACCATCAGAGAAGAATGAAAAATAAATCTTTGATTAAAGATACAGGCTTCTAAAAGCATTCATTAGTACTGATGATCTTTATTCTGTAACTTACTGGAAATCTATTACAATTCCTTTGGGAGGAGAAACTGCCAAATTAAGTGAACTGATACATTAGGAATATAAATTATCGGAGTAAATGTTTGAGATTTAATTTAGTGGAACGTGACACAAGTGAGCCATAACATACAGCTCATTACTTCCAGCAGCAGGTAAAAGGAAAACCAACATTAGCAGATTAGATTGATTGATTGATAAGATGTCATTTTTACTAAAATAGATTATATTCTCATCTTTAGAGGACTCTACTGAAAGAAAATAGCTGCTAGTACATAGCTACAAAATATCTTGCTCAAATGCTAGTGGAAAGGTTTGCACAATGCTATTATTAGTAAGTTCCACAGCAGTTCTCTTGTTTCCTCAAGCAGAAGTACATGTTTGGATTTAGTATCACTTTATCACTCAACATTCTAACTAAGGTATACGTATTACCCTAAGGACAAATATCATTTTGAGGAGCCACTGCCATCACCAACCTCCTTTCTGCAGTACGGTACACAGGAAGTACCTTAGCTGAATGCGTCTGATGTGGATTTGTAGTAGACAACACAACTCTAACTCAGTTCTTTACTCTTCACTTCAGACTCCCGTTTCTTATCATAGGCACCTCCATAGTCCACTTACTATTCCTTCACTAAACAGGCTCAAACAATCCAATGGGCCTCAACTGCAACATAGACAAAATTCCATTCCACCCCTACTACTCATACAAAGACCTCCTGGGCATGACCAGAAGATACCTCCTACTACATAAGAGCATCTGTGCCTTCATATATATACTTTCCTTGTTTGAGGGCTAACCCCCCACCAAAAAAATACCCAACCCCCCTCTAGCCCTTCATAGTCTAATTACCTAATAAATTGTGGACACTTTAATTGTGCGTGTACACACATACAGAGATTCTGCCACCCTAATGTCCTGATGGATTAGATCCAACATTTATCTAGTCCAGCACCCTATTTCCAACAGTGGCCACAAGCAGGACCAAAGCACACTGGTCCTCTTCCTTTCATCTTCTCCAGCAACTGATAATTTAGATACTTCCAGGATCAGAAACAGCATGTAACAAACCATGATACTGAGACTAGGAGCCATCAATATTCTTACCTTCCATTAATTTGTATAATTTTCTTCTAAGGCCATCGAAGTTGGTGGGCATCACCATCTCTTGTGGTAGCAAATTCACAATTTAACTAACTGCTGTGCAAAGTGGTTTCTCTTCCTTTCCTGAATCTTCTACCACTCAGCTTCATAATATTCTAATATTTGAAGAGGGAAAGGACTTCTCCTAAACCACTTTCCCCACATAATTGTATACACCTCTAATATGTCCCCCACTTACTCACGTTTTTCTGAATTAAAAAGCCGCAAACACTAACTTCTACTCATAGGAGAGCTTCAACGGCCCCCTGATCACTGTGGTTTCTCTTTTCTACAATCATATAAACACTAATCACAAGGGCTAGAAATGTCTTCATTTGTATTAAAAACCAAAAAAAAAGGTAGTAGATAGAAGATAGAAGCTGCCGTGGAATCTGGCATTTTGGGGTCACAGTTTATTATCTACAGAGTGATCACAGTTACACGGATTTTAAGAATTGTACAGTGGTACTTTACTATTCTCCCTTGTCCCCTGTCCAGCCAGTTCTCTGATTTGAACTATTAGTCTCCCAAGCAAAAGGAAGCTAAGTCTACATGAAACATCTTGCCTTAATAAGAGTAGAAGATGAACAAGTCAAAGCATCAGCTATTGTTGAAGCTCTGTCAGCTTGCAGTATCACTGGGATCAAACTCTGCATTCCACCCCATCTGGCATGTTCAAGTTAATCGGCAATCATCTCCATTTAGTCCCCAAGGAAACTCTATTCCCATTCAATAGCTAGCATGCTCTGGAACTGCAAAGCTTTCGGCAGCTGCCTTGGTAATTAACAGAATACCTCAAAGCTTTTGCAGTACTTAACTCTTATGCATAAGGTCAATTCTCTTTAAAATACATGCCTGAACAGTCAATATAGTTCTTCAGTTTTTGAAGGATAGACAGAAGTAATTCAAAGCTGTCAGTTAACTGTGCGAGGGTTTTGTGCATGTGCAAGTATGCAAACAAAAGGATGGTTAAATAGGTTACTACCTTTTCTTCTAGTTTTAATCATTCAAGTAATGTCATGTGACCCAGTAATCATTTGAATGTGTCACTCTAGCTTTACTCCTTAAATTTCTAAGACATTTCAAAATAATTCAAAATAATTCACTATTCTAATAAACCAGAAAACATCACCATTCTCTTTTTACTGAACCCTTACTCCCTCTTCTACAAAGGCCACTGAAACCATATACTACTCTCTTTGGATGACATTCTCAACCCAATCCATCATATTCTTAAACTTTTAAGTGTCTCTTGCATGCTTTATTGCCATTTATAAGTGTCTCCTGTGTTTAACATTAGTTTAAAATACCCAACTGCATTTTTAATAATAGAAAGGGGAAAGATGGTGGTCACATCCTTCTACTTTTCAGTATTAATGAGTGGAATCAAAAACAAAACGAAATATTTTTGAATAGTACAGCCTCTGTCGTTTCTTGGTTTTGTCCAATTTCACTAACTACTCACTCAGGTGATGGATGTTACTGGAGAAATGTGCTATATGTTTAACTGAGACATCACACCAAGTATGGTTTACGCTAACCATAGTTTAAAAAGCAAACTATTGTTTTAGCATCCAAATATAAAACAGGCAAACCATAGTTTAGGACATGTCTGCTTCTGTGTTCCACCATCCCAAAACTTAATTCTCTTCTCCATGGTAAAAGAACACTTGGAGGGAAGCAATTGTATTAACTATGACTTGTCAATTCAGGCATCACGTTAATCTGAATTTATGATTTGTAAACCCACTTCAAATCATGGTTTCAAATTCTGGTTTGAGGGCCAATCACCCTCAACTATGGTCTGTCCATTAAGAGCTCATGCCAAACCATACTTAAAACTTATTTAGCTATTATCGCCTACAAAGTCTGAATTGAGTCACAAAGTCTGTTCCCATTGTTCTATCTATAATTATCACTTCTGCACATGCTTCACTAAGTGCATTCACTTATTAACTGGTTAACATTACGAATAAATTATATTACAATAATGACAAAGAAACAAATAACAACAAAATATATATTTATTTCATTTTCCAATATGAAAAACGCTTGTTACCTTATCACAGAACTCAGTAAGGGCTGTGAAGTCCCATTTCTTGGCATATGCAACATTATATCTGAGTATAGCTTCCTATGAAACAAAAAGTGATAAAAAGGTGATCAGTAGGACAACTTGAATTTTGAGAGATCAGCACCCTCTGCTGGTCCAAGTAGTTCTGGACAATTTTTCAGCAATCCTTAGAAAACATACCCTGTCACAAGAAGATAAAGGAGAAGCAAAATTTCAGCAGACACAGAGTTGCAAGAATGGACCCATTGATCCATTCAGTCCAATGCCTCCCACCCTGGGACAGAATTTCCCAAATTTAATTCATTCCCAGCAAAGGCCAATGCAACCCTTATTCTGGTAAAATCTTACCAATAGTAAGTTCAGAATTTATTTTCTTCAGTTACATACTTTTTACTGCTATTGATTTTAGTAATGGCACTTATTTTCAAAATCTTTGGTCAGTCTGATTTTCACAATTTGTGCTGATTTCATCTCTTTTTAATTCAGATTTTCTAATTATACACGTAATCATACAGAAAGGCTCTTAAACAGGTTCGTTACCACAGTGCACGCAGAATAGTGTAATCAATACGTGGCGGTATTTCCTTTCCAGAAATTCTCTCCATCTCACCCCCAATAACTTTTTAAATTCCATTAAGTTCAAAATGCAGTCTGGGGATTTAGCATGAGAGCTTTTTAAACAGGGAATGCTGCCAGCCTGCATAAGCTAGTCTCCCCTCCCCACCCCAATCCATATTTAGCCTCTGATAAGCTTTTGTGCCAAATCTCCAACCAGCTTTTTATGTTATTTGTTTTCTTTTGTTTGTAACTCTGCTATTTCATGCAAAGAGCTCCAACCAATTCTCAGGCTTCAGCTAAGCTGGGAACTGTATGTATTAAAACCTCAATGGTCATCACAACCCAGATTCTGCTTGGACAAAAAAATAATGTCATACCAGAGACTCAAACCTATGCCACTGTCTATTACACCGCTCCCCAATTTTATTAACTCCCACTATCTCTGCAACATGTCCCAAAGGGTCACTCTTTTGACCCTTTTGAATGAGAACATGAAGTGACCGTCTGTGACATTGTGATAGGAATTTTGAGGTCTTAGATATATGTTAAATGTTCATAAGCGTACCAACCAAGCAAAACCATTTTGATTCCCAAACTGAGCAAATGTTTTCTCTGCAAGGTCAAAGTGGGAAACCTCCCCATTGTCTCTTTCCTCACAAATCCTTTTAAGATTTAAGACTTAAGATATGAATTGGGTGTGAGCCTGTGACCTGGCCCTGGAACTAACTATTCATCATTACAAAAGACTGGCCAGGCTCTCCAGGGTATCCAATCAAGTAACCTGCCAGACAGGAGATAAGACAGGAGAAAAACAACATTCAAATTTTCTGTGATATAGGTATGATGTATCTAGGGGGGGGGTGATCTTAGGTTACACCCCTTCTGTGATGTATGTATGATGTATGGAGGGGTGGTCTTGAGCTCCAGGGCAGGGAATTTAAAATGTCTATATAAGGCCTTGCGTGCCACTGTTCTGGGTTCCTCCTTCCTTCTGTGTGTGGTGAGGGAGGACCCTGTTGCAACAGATCAATAAAGATCAGGCTTACTAACTGCTTTGCTTCTCAATATTCTCTGGTTGGCCTCTGTTATTTTCTCCTACCAACAGGGAACCTACGTAAGGACTCTATATGGGCTCTTGGGTACCCCATAAGGGGAAAAGGGCAGATTTTTGTTTACAACAACATAGAGATTCCTCAGGCAAGATGGGGAAAAAATGCTGACAAAGTATACTATGCAATGCAATAGCATACAGACTGTCCAATAAAACAGTCTATTTGTACTAATCATTCTCAAAGTGCAGCACAGCAATATTTCACTGTGCTATCTTTCATGCAGTAGGATCTTGCAGAATTGATGGATGTTCATTTAACTGTGAAGCATGTAGTCATTCATTTGAGTTCCACTTCATCAACATCTTGAACCACCTACCCCTTTTCTAGCAACTGTATCAAGATGGGGTCAAACAGTTATTTCTATAGATGACAGGATAGGAATACAATCATAAATGGAAGGATGCCAGACTGCCTTACAGAGATGTTAGCACAGGTGTGATCAATTTCAATTTTCAAGCCTCTTTTTATCTTCTGTCCTGCAAACTCAGGCCACCACCAACCTTGATAGCAGGTTTAATTATTTTGCTTTATTGTCATTGGTAGGCACCTAAGAAACACTGAAAACCCCATAATTCAACACCACTTGCATTACAAAAGACCTTGAGCTACAATAATAATTGTGTCCCATTTAGAAAAGGTAATTTTCTCTATACAGTGGTACCCCGCAAGACGAATGCCTCGCTCAACGAAAAACGCGCAAGACAAAAGGGTTTTCTGATTTTTTAGCCGCTTCGCAAGACAAATTTTCCTATGGGCCTTTCTCGCAAAACGAATTTTTTTTTTGAGTTTTTCCCCACAGGCTCCCTCTAAACTTCAGCGGAGCGGGGCGGGCTGGAAGGGAATCCCTTGGCCCCCCCCCCGCCGGACTTCCCGAAGCTCTTTTGAAGTCCGGCTGGGGTCCAAGGGATTCCCTCACCGCCGCCCGCCTTTAGAAGCGCTCGGGGAAAGCAGCGCGCTTCGCTGCTTTGCCCAGAGTGCTTTTAAATGCGGGTGGCTGGGAGGGAATCCCTTGGACCCCCGCCGGACTTCCTGCAGCTCTTTTGAAGTCCGGCGGGGGTCCAAGGGATTCCCTCACCGCCGCCCGCCTTTAGAAGCGCTCGGGGAAAGCAGCGCGCTTCGCTGCTTTGCCCAGAGTGCTTTTAAATGCAGGTGGCGGTGAGGGAATCCCTTGGACCCCCGCCGGACTTCCCGCAGCTCTTTTGAAGTCCGGTGGGGGGAGAAGGGCTTTTCTTCCCACTGCCGGCCTTCAGAACAGCCTTCTGAAGGCTGGTGGTGGGAAGAAAAGCCGTTCTCCCCCCGCCTGCCTACAGAAGAGGTTCGAGGAAAGAGGCGAAGGAGCGCTGCCTCTTCACCTCTGTCCCCGGAGCTTGCCGTTCTCCCCCGGCCTGCCTTCAGAAGAGGTCGGGGGACAGACTGTCCCCGGACCTGGTCTGAAGGCAGTCTCCATAGGAACGCATTAATTGATTTTCAATGCATTCCTATGGGAAACCATGCTTCGCAAGACAAAAAACTCGCAAGAAGAAAAAACTCGTGGAACGAATTAATTTCGTCTTGCGAGGCACCACTGTATTGGTAGTACATGAATAAGGATGCCAGGCAACTTTGAGTAGAATGAGCTTGTCATAAAGGCAAAATTATGAAGTTACTTTTTATTCTTTACACATTACTAAAGCATTAGTGTCACAACACTAACAGAACTACTCATTCATAAAAGAACTGATGAGGTATTACATTTCTTTGCCTTCCCAGAAGATTGTGCTGAAACAACAATTTAGGCATTTTGAAATCAATTATTGGAGGGTTATTGGGTTGGGGGGTTATTGGGTTGTTGTTTTTATTTTGATTATATATTTTGTGGTTTTGTGTTCTGGTTTTGTTCTGTGAGCCACCCTGAGACCTCCAGGTCTAGGGCAGTATATAAATTCAATAAATAAATATTTACAAACCAACTTAAATTTGTCTACACCAACTGTGGCTGCAGGGCAGAATGCAACGGAAAATGATGCTGTTACCTTGCTGAAGCTAAACATGTATGGGTCTTGGCTGTGCCTGCATGGCAGACCACCCTGTTCTGGGAATCTTGGAAGCTCAAATTAAGAATACTTAAAGGAAAAAAACAAATTTTTCCATGAGGATTATCAGCTTTAAATTCCACCATAATGGATTACACATTCCAGCATGGTGAATGGGCTACAGCAAGGACTTAACAAGAACCACACATTGCCGTAAAAAACAAAGAGAGAACATACTGTAATTATAAGCACATACTCTACACGCCCAGTTTCTGTTTTTTTCCAACAAAAGAAGTATACTGACATACATATGAAGACAGCAGCACCTACAGGAAATTTATTTAATATACTTTCAGTGATTTTGACCAGTTTGGCTTTCTGAACATGTTCTTAAAAAAGAATCTACCCAAGCTTATGTACACCTTCCAGTTAAAGGTAAAGGACCATTAGGTCTAGTTGTGGACGACTCTGGGGTTGCACGCTCATCTCGCTCTATAGGCCGAGGGAGCCAGCATTTGTCCGCAGACAGCTTCCAGGTCATGTGGCTAGCATGAGTAAGCAGCTTCTGGGGAACCAGAGCAGCACACGGAAATGCCGTTTACCTTCCTGCCAGAGCGGTACCTATTTACAGTGGTACCTCTGGATGCGAATGGGATCCATTCCGTAGCCCCGTTCGCATCCTGCTGTAAACGCAACCCGCATCTGTGTGCGCTGTGTCTGCACATGCACGTGACGTCATTTTGAGCGTCTGCGCATGTGCGAGCGGCAAAACCTGGAAGTAACGCATTCTGTTACTTCCGGGTCGCCGCAGAACGCAACCCGAAACTGCTCATGGTAAAGGTAAAGGTACCCCTGCTCGTACGGGCCAGTTGTGTCCGACTCTAGGGTTGCGTGCTCATCTCACTCTAGAGGCCGTGAGCTGGCGCCATCCGAAGACACTTCCGGGTCATGTGGCCAGCGTGACGAAGCTGCTCTGGCAAGCCAGCACCAGCGCAGCACACGGAAACACCGTTTACCTTCCCGCTATAAAGCAGTCCCTATTTATCTACTTGCACTTAAGAGTGCTTTCGAACTGCTAGGTGGGCAGGAGCTGGGACCGAACGACGGGAGCTCACCCCGCCGCGGGGATTCGAACCGCCGACCATACGATCGGCAAGTCCTAGGCACTGAGGTTTTACCCACAGTGCCACCCGCGCTCAACCCGAAGCTAATTTAACCTGACGTGCTTTGGAACTGCTAACACCTTCCAGTTACCGTATTTTTTGCACCATAACACTCACTTTTTTCCTCCTAGAAAGTAAGGGGAAATGTCTGTGCGTGTTATGGAGGGAATGCCTACGGGTGGCATGCCTACGGATTTTCCTCCTCTAAAAACTATGTGCGTGTTATGGTCGGGTGCGTGTTATTGAGCGAAAAATACGGTACCGTATTTTTCGCTCGATAACACGCACCTGACCATAACACGCACGTAATTTTTAGAGGAGGAAAACAAGAAAAAAATATTCTAAATGAAACAGTAGATGTATGATTTTTGTGGTTCATGCTGTGGCCACAGACATGTGATCTGATGGTGAGTTTGGGGTGACCCAGTGCAAAAATCCTGAGGATCCATGTGGATCCGTGCTTTGTAACCACGTTTTAAGTGGGGATGGAAGGAAAAGCACTCAAGGGATAAGGAGCACGCGTGGGGTGGGTGGAGAAGCAGCTTTTCTGCGAGCTGAGCAGGGAGGGAAAGAGCACTGTTGCTTTAAAGGTATACTTAAGGTATTTGCCCTGTGCCTGGGGTTTTTCCCATTTAACAGTTTGCAGCCTTTTTCTTCTGCTCCTTGTTTTGAGGCAGAATAGATTTGAGCAAGTGAGGAGGACTTGGATTGCAGGGGATTTGCCATTAGCTGTGTAAAAGCTCTCCTCCTTGCAGCCTTCTACTTTGTTTGTACAGGTGGCTACTGGTATCAGGTTCAGTTTGAGTGATAAGCAGCCACCAGCAGCAATAGAATGGAGCACAAAAAGCAGTAGGGGCACTAGGACCCAGACAATGCTCAAATCTATCCTGCCTGAAAACAGCTGAGAAGCGGGGGGATAGCCTTTTCTTTTACTTCCTGGTTTTCACTGCGCTCCTGGCTCAGAGCTCCAGGTTGGTTTTGGTTTTTTTTGCTGCTGGTTGCTTAAACTTTATCCTTCCTGATCCAAGCCCTCCTGTCCCTCTGCAGCCTCATTGCTCCATTTAGAGAGCGCTGGGACCTTTGCTAGCTGAGGCTGCAGCAGCTGTTGCCGGCTACTTTAAAAGCGCCTGCTGGCTTTGAACTGCCTGCCTTCTCCCGGCTTGCTATGGCTCCCGTCTGTCCCTCCTCGCGTGTAAGCGGCTGCTGCCCGCTTTGCTGGCATGGCTCTCCTTCCCTCCCTCCTCCTCAGCTCCTCCCCCTCCTCCTGGCTGTAAAGCAAGCAAAGCTAGAGCCGTTCAAAGCCCTGCAAGCGGCTCCGCTTTGCTTGACTGACGGCAGCCATGGCTCCGGTCGAGTGCATTCGCTCCGTAACACGCACAGGCATTTTCCCTTACTTTCTAGGAGCAAAAAACTGCGTGTTATGGAGCGAAAATTACGGTACTTTGTACTAACTCAATAATTTCCAGGTTCAAAAGGCAGCTGGGCAACTGCTGCTAATACATAGTGGTTTATGTGAAACAAGTTATTTGCAAGTATTAGATTTTCCAGTTTCTAAATGGCCTAATATTTTTAGGAAGTAAGAAACCTCTGCACAAAGTGACTATTCTCCGCAGATCAGCATAAACATTTCACTGCTCTCTCTATATGTCACTGTTTTCCATTTAACTGGTGGGTTGTATTGTGATGTCATACCACTTTTATTATTATGCTTTTAAGACAAAGAGAGGTCAGTATCCCTTTACTTTTCATAGTTGTATAGAGGATGGAATTTCAACTATAGCATTTCTCACTACCTGCCAAAATTTCTTCTTCTATACAACACTGGAGGTAAAAGGTTTTTGTCCTTTGCATCTGGAAAAAAGGAAAAAAAAGATGGACATGTATAATAAAATATTCAACATGTCTCCCCTGTTGCAGATAAAAGACCTAGGTATGAAAAGGAGACTGCTAATTAAAATAGATATTGAAAATGAGATCAAGAGATATTTCATTCAGTTAAAAGACAATTGAAGCATGACAACAGTTGTGGGCTTGTTTTGGCTTAGATTGCTATGACACAGGAACAGTATTCTAGCTAAAAAGGACAAAAAGGAAGCTGAATCTAACTCATAGTTCTAATCAGGCTTTTTTCCACTGGAACTCACCAGAACCCAGTTCCAGCACCTCTCAGATGGGTGCCATTGCCATTATAAGAGAACTCACAGTGCCATTATAAAAACTCATGGTGAGTTCTGGCACCTTTTTTTTTCTTAGAAAAAAAGCACTGGTTCCAATGCTTTTGCAGGTTCAGAAAGTCAACTGGTTGAATTGCTCTACAGAAATTAAAAGTGCTATTGACAGGATCTGTTTATTTTTAAAACCATTGAACTGAAATTTAGTATTTAAAAGTATTTTTCATGGATACTGGTGCCAAGCATTTTATTCATTCTAATGTAAAGAGATATTATTTTTAAAAATACTATATAATCAGACCACACAATTCTACTTGTCATGCATCTGATGCAACTGTAAATAGTAGCCCTAAAAGGTGATTAAGTTGAAAGATAAGAAATATCATTGTACTTTCACCTGTTCTTAAGCAACCTGTTTGGAGGAAACTAGCAGAGGTATATTTGCTCAGTTTTAGAATTTCCCCAAAGAGTCCCAAAGTTTTGATTTTGTTAAGTCACCCAAATCACAGGCTGTGTGTACCTTGCCAGTTGCCAAGATAGGAGGAAATGGTAGCATATCTGATGGTTTGGGTAATCAACAATTCAAACATGTCACCTCTCCAAATCACGAAGTCAACTGGATATCCTCACGCTTTGGGGAGTGCAAAAATGTAACCATACTAAATCAGGTCATCCACTCTCTAATATTGTTAAGTGGAAACTTCCAACATTTCCAATTTTCTTACTATGGCAATAGGTAGAAATCTCTTTGATGAAACCATTATTTGAAACTGGCTTTCAAACCAGTTTGTCTGCTCAGATATAATAAGAAGTTATGGTTAGGCAAAACTGAAGAGAAAGTTTCCAAATTCCTCTTAGCCACAGTGCCGGAGGAGGAAAGTGGACCTACCTGCATATGTTGGTTCACATCATGCTAAATTATGGTTTAGCATGACAACCAAATGCAGCCAATTATTTTTTTAGAAAGCATAGTGTTTTTCCGCCTTACCTTCAAATCACGGGAGCTGGTGAACTTCTTAAGCAGTGAAGTCTGGATCAATTCCCATCGACTCCCAGCAGTTCTTTCACCATTCTTAAGAAAGAAAATAATATTTAAGATTCAGCTTAGAAAATTATATTCAGGCTCACAACTAACATGAAAATAATAGTGAATTGGAATAGAATGACTGCCTACTTGGTAATTGTGCCACAATTATGGAGGAAAAGAGGAGAGATCTATTGGTTCAGTTTTAGAATTCACAGGAGTCCATAAACTGAAATTTGATACGGTAGCCAACAATTTTTATTTTCGTTAGCTAGTGGGTATACTATAGATGCACTTCTTAGTACAGGCAGTGTCTTACCCTTTGGCCTGAGCAAATACAGCCTACTGCTCACAGAATTCAGGATTAAGACTTACAGGGCAAATGGAATACCTCCCCTAAAAGCCTGACTCTCTCAAACGCTCGTTCCAAAAATTAAGACTGCACTCATCTCTCTAGGAGCTGTACATAATTAAGACTCCCACTTTGCAAAATGCAACCCTTGTTTTCCCCTCAACTCTAACTCAGCAGCAATTCATAATTAATATTGTCTCACACAGACCTTTCCAACTTTCCTGCCATAGGAAGATTCATACAATCATAGAGTTGGAAGGGATACCAAGGGTCATTTAGTCCAACCCCCTGCAATGCAGGAATATCTGCTAAAGCATCCATGACACATGGCCATCTAACCTCTGCTTAAAATCCTCCAAGGAAGAGTCCACAACCTCCAAAGGGAGACTGTTCCATGGCTGAACAGCTCTTACTGTTCTTCACTCTTTACACCAGGGGTAGGCACCCTAAGACCCGGATGCGGCCAATCACCTTCTCAATCCAGCACACGGATGGTCTGTGAACCAGTGTGTTCCCCTGCTTTACATACATCCCGTAACACAAAGCTTTATTTATTTCGAGAAACAATACAATATGTTTTCATGGCTAAAAAGACAAGTAGTGAATACCATCCTTTTTCCCACAAAACAAAAAATAAAGTCCACTCCAGGCTTTTCTGCTGAAGACCCTTTCCTATAGCAGCTACAGATAGCTTTTTCTTTAATCAACCTTGGAAGAACAATGCTGAAGGGATTGGTGGAAAATGTCTAATTTCATCCCTCCTCCGGAGGAAAAATTGAGGCCAGTTACAAGTGGACTCTGGTACCTGAAGAAGAGCTGAGGGACTGGCGTTGGACTCTGGTAAGGTGGGGGCAAAGAAGAGAGCTGCAGACATAGGTAAGCACAGAAGCAAGAACAAGGACTGAGGAAAATAAAATGCTGCAGCTAGTTCCCATTCAGTCAGTGAATCAGATGACTATGGGGAGATGTGGCAGAATTAGTGATTCAGCAGCAGAGGTTGATCCGACATCATAGTTTAGCTACTAATAGGGAAAATGCCAGCATGTTTAAACAAACAAAAACAAAGGGGGGTATCAGAAGAGGAGACTACACACTAATTATAGCATTAAATTATTGGTCACCATGGTATCAATGTTTGCGGACTCTTGAAATGCTTGGCTTTCACACATTTTTTCTGAAAGCTGTACAAGTACACTCAAGTTGGCTCTAAAGTAAGGTAAAGTGACTCTTCCAAAGGTCAGGTATATCAAACAACTCCGTATTCAGCATTTTTTAGTCTTTGTGGACTCTAGAAAAATAAACTGTATATAATTCAGAATGAAAACAAAGGTCTTCCATAAAGCAAAATACTATGATTATATGGTGTCTTTGTCCTTATGCTTAGTGAAGTCATTTAGCAGCAGATTCAGGAAGGACAAAAAGGAAGTTCTTCTTCACATGCCACATAACTAATCAAGGACTTCACTATCAACAAAACGTGGAGATTTCCAGTAGCTTAATCAAATTAATGGGGAACCGTCCACTATATACAGAAGCAGTTTGCTGAATATCATACACCAGCGACAAAGGGGGAGTATCAATCTCATGTCCTGCTTTTCGAAGGAATCAAACTGGCCACTGACACAAAGAGAACACTAGATTGACTACATGACTCATAAAAGCACCTCATATGCTTCTGAAATCTTCCACTGCTCTGTCTATAATGTTCTATGAACCTCTGCAAATCATTTCTACGCTGTAAAATCAACTGCCGTGAACCTTTGGGATGGGGAGCTATACTTTAAAAAATGAAAAGTAAGCGTGGAATTACAAAAACCAATAATATCACCTCAAATTCTACCATAAGCCCAAGAAGCTAATAAACAGCTTCTAATATTTAGATATAATTATTTGGCTCAAAGTTTGTTCATTTGTTGCCCTGTGAAATAAAATAGCTTGGAACCATGGATTTTCGTAGCCCATGGAAATATATTGGCATGCACCTACTCAATGCAAGCCACAGTAGCGAGAAGTAAGGGTCGTTTATGGCAACTTTATCTTCACTCATAATACAAACACTTTATCAGTGCTAAGCAATCATATTTAAAAGTAGCAGGCAGGAAAATGAGCTGTCATTCTGTCACACAATTATCTGGATTCATACACTAAATGTAGTGCAATACATCACATGCATTAGAATAGTTATCAAACTTGAACAAATCATCTAAAGCCACAATAATTTATGATTATGAATTTAGAGCATATCTAAGAAACTTGGTGGAGTTTTTAGCCTGACAAAAGTTTTATTGCCCAGATTTTTAGCATGCCTCACCTCATCTTCTACAGGATATAAATTTTGTTCTGAACAAGGCATCTTAACATGCTTATTGTCCCACAAATCCTTATAATGTGTTGGGAAAGGTTTAGGCACTTCTCCTTCCTTCAAAAGATCTACCTGCAACAGAGAAAATATGTAAGGAGCGCTGTATTAAATCTTACAAAAATGAAGAAATTACCTGTGATCTTATCTGCAAGTACAATGCACATTAAAACTTAAAATATAATTACATATCCAAAAATACACAGGCAATAATGTCCAGTCTATGCAATATGCAGGAATTTGCATTACAGCAAAATAAACATATTCAATACTATGCAAAAGTACAGTGGTACCTTGGTTCTTGAACTTAATCTGTTCTGGGAGTCCATTTTACTCCTGAACCGTTTGAAAACCAAGGCACAAGTTCCGATTGGCTGCAGGAGCTTCCTGCACTCAAGCGGAAGCTGCATTGGATGTTCAGCTTCCGAAAAACGTTCACAAACCATAACACTTACTTCCGGGTTTGTGGCGTTCGGGAGCCGATTTGTTTGACAACTGAGCCGTTAGAGAACCAAGGTACCACTGTAGTAGTTCTAACTTAGGCTGCAATGTTATGCAGAGCTACTTAACAAACTACTCTCCCTCTAGAAGAGCAAAGAGGCAATTTTGAGTTAAGTTACAGGCGGAAACGTGTTTAAGTGCCTGCCCTCCACACCTCTGTGATCTCACTCATCCCTTCCTGAAGTGGTTGTCCTTTTAAAACAAAAGATGGCAACAGGGCATGAACATGTGTGCAACAGGTAGTTAGCTCCTAAATGCTACTCTTCTGAATTCTAGGGTCTACTATTCTCAAGGCATGGCGATCTAAAGACCTCCACAACCTGCTGAATCAATACTTAATCCAGACTTTATCAAGAGAACAATAACTGTCTAGCTTTAATTTACAAAGGAAGCTTTGTTGGTAAAGCAGCTTGGATTTTCATACTCTGATTGTCACTGTATGATTGGCAGATGGCCTCAAATGTGGCAGACGAGTCCCACACATTGGCATTCTTCTCATCTCTTCAATTGGTGTCCCAAACCATTTTTTATTAGTTGGAAGTGGAGGAGGAGTATATTTAGCAATCTTCCTTCCTGGTCGAGGCGGCTTTAATTCACATTGTTCATTCCTGCCATTAAAAGGAAAGTTAAATTATCATCTTAAGCATGCCTTTTTCACTGAACAGAGACTCTCGGTGTCAAACATATAGTTTTTTTCTCTCTAGATGTCTTACTAACATTCAAAACCAGTAATGCAGTATGTTTGCATCATGTAAACTAGCCTGATGCTTTTTATCTAACAGAAATAATTTCATTCTCTCCAAAATATAAACAGAGGAACTATTATTACACAGTGGGGGCAAAATATAATATTCACAGAGGCATTTATGCTCACCCCCTCCATAAAAATCCTTTTATTTTGGAGGGAGAAGCAAAATTTGCACTGCCACACACATAGGCTGAGCATATGAACATGCATATCATCCAGTAATGCATCATTTGGTAATACATTTCTTCTTGTCACATGACATGCAGCTCACAATTGCATGAGTGAACCACCTTTCTTGAAAACTACTGTGTTTGAGGTGATATCAAGTAATAGGAAACAGCTATGATGTTTAATGATGTTTATGGTGTTTAATCTATGATGACTATTTCACATATCCAAGTCATCACTTGAAGTTTTTTTTAAAGAAAATTAGTGTTGAGTGGTGGGTAAGGGGATTTGCTGTACACTTAAAATGCTCGCCTGCTGTCCTAAAACAATGGACACATGATAAACTTAAGTGAGCATATTTAGTTAATCTTGGGAGATGTTTGCAGGATACACAAAATTTATTCATTTATGAAAATAATTTAGATACAGCTCTTCAGCAGGTAGCTCCCAAAGCAGCTAACAATTTCACACACACACAACCCATAATGAAACAAATTAGCTCAGTTGCATGCAAAACCCTGTACCTTTGCCTATATGGTTTAATTTCAAACTGTACAAGCAAAGGAAAACATTCCAGCTGATAACATTGCTCCTGGTGATTGTCAGGCAGGTGGCCCCTTGCACTTGTCAAAATGACCCAAGGTGGGTAGAAGTCTGGATGATCCAATTTACCACCTCTGCTACAGCTGGTTCCATTTAGACTCACAACTGTATTTTAAACAAACTGAAGTTTCTGATCAATCTTCAAAGGCATCGCACAAAGAAGGCCTTAAGGTGGTCTAACCTGGAAGTTACCAGAGCAGTTATATCTGTCCAGTAGGAGTTGTGGTTGCTGCACAAGCCTTAGCTTACGCAATAGCTCATGTTAAAGTAACACTGAATTAGACATGTTTTTATGTCTGTTTTCATAGATGTAAAGTTTTACTATATAGACAAGAATGAAATTCTAACTGCAGTGCTACTTGAGTGCAATAGTATGGAAAGACGAAAGGGAGACAGATTACCTTTTCTCCTCTGTCCTGGGAACCCTCATGAAATGGGAAGTAATTTTAGAGTCCTTCCTCCCACAATGTTTGGCACCTTTGCATTCTGATGACACAGCTAGTGATATCCCAGGTGATTCAGTGGGCGTTTCACCCTGTTTGACTTGATTATCCACCCCTTCCAAGTGGAGATTAAATCGAGCACCTTCACCTCTCCGGGATTGTGACTTTCTTGAATCCAGGTCAGCATCTGCCTTTCGAAACCGTGAGGATTTGTTTGATGCTTTTGGCACATCAATGTCTTCTCGGTCCTCAAGAAGTGGACTGGTTTCTTCATCAGCCTCTGAGCCCTGACAGCTGTTTTTGGAATTATCTACATCCATTGGTGAGTCAGGTTCACTCTCTTTCTCAAAAGAAGGAGATTCCCCCCAGCATCCTTGATCTCTTTTCTGAGTGGCATACAAATCAGGTGAGCAAGCATCACAGCCTGCATCTGAAAGTGGGCTCTCAGGCACTACATCCACCTCCTCCGACTCAACAGCTATGCAAGTTACATGCTCAGAGTTGTAGTTCTTAAAAGGCTGCAAATTTTGCAAAGTTGCTTGCCTTTCCGGATCATAGTCTTTTAATGGCTGTTTTATATTTGCTACCTTCACAGGGCTGCCTGATGAAAGTTTCCTATGAGTACAGTTTTCCTGATTTTCATTGCAACCCCGATGGGCCTGACTGCCAGTTTTATGTGTTTGATTAGCATTAGCATTTTTCAACTGGTCTCCAGTTTGGAGTCCTTTCAAAGACTCTGCTTCTGAAAGCTGATCCCTACCTAGCTGCTCAGCTTCCCAATTACGCAGGGCGGCAGTCTGAGGCAAGGCCACATGCTTGGTGTTCATTTCCACAGGTAATCTGGAACAGCCCTGCTGAAGAACATCCTCAGCATTTTTCACTTCATGTTCAAAAACATTGTCTTGTTTTACAAATGTCATTTTGGGCTCTGCTTCTGTGCTGCAAGTTTTGTTTTGTGAACTGTAAAAAGAAAAACAACACAAATACAAATAAAATGTTGACCCATAACCAAATGTAAAACTGATGTTTATCTTCCCACAAAATAACACTATAGTAACACTTCACTATTTTAATAAAGTTGTTGCAATTCTTTGAGTCCAAGGCCATTTTCTTCAGTAGTGGCCACACCACCTTCTTTAAGGTATCAGGCATTCCCCGTGCCCAGGGCCCACCAGCTCAACACACCCAGTTAAATTTCAGCAGCCATCAGAGGCAGGGCTCAAAAGAGCAAGTTCATGCACTGGTAACCTCAAGACTTGATAATGCAGTGCATTCAATGTGGGGCTACCCTTGCACCTGGTCCAGAAGCTGCAGCTGGAGCAAAATGCTGCGGCTAATAATAATTTATTATTTATACCCTGCCCACCTGGCTGGGTTTCCCCAGCCACTCTGGGTGGCTGCCAACAGAATTAATGATGATAATAATAAAAAAGCAATTAAACATCAGACATTAAAAGCTTCCCTAAACAGGGCTGTCTTCAGATGTCTTCTAAAAGATAGTTAGCTGTTTATTTCCTTGACTTCTGATGGGAGGGCGTTCCACAGGGCGGGAGCCTCTACCGAAGAAAGCCCTCTGGTTGGTTCCCTGTAGCCTCACTTTTTGCAGTGAGGGAACCGCCAGAAGGCCCTCGGAGCTGGACCTCAGCTGAGCAATGGGGGTGGAGACGCAGTAAGTTTAGAATGAACAAAAGCACCAGGCATATTTTGATTATGAGTTTTCTCTCCTTTTGTTACATTCTGGATAAATAAATTACACCTGTGTTCTGTTTTTACCTTTTTGACTCCACTGTTTTGGGTCCTTTATTCTCCATCCAAGAGGTAATCCTCCTTTGTTTGTAAACTAGAGGGGGGAAAGAAGAACCACAGTACAATATATTGCAACAACCAGCTTCCTATTTTAAAACCAAAAGGGATACAATATTATATTTTATAATTGTCTTGGCATCTGAATTTTCTGCAAACTCCAAACTTGTTTCATGGTGCTTTGGCTAACTCTGGTAAGTCAGTGAGGCATGCTCAAAAGGCAGCTGCAGCCAATCATAGCTTCCTGACAAGCATATCTGTATGATATGATAACAATAGGTTATCCGAGTAATCCAATTACTAATACCACCAGCTATTTAATTAAAATGTGTACTAGAAATGGCATTTCTTGGGTCATCTCTTCTCCAATTCTGTTCATGCTTTACTCCATGAAGGTAAAACAAATTCAGAACAATTAAATCAGATGCTATTTTCAGGTTATTACTAAACAGAAAGTTGGATGAATTTATATGTACGATAAAATAGTTTGTACTATTTGAATTATTCAAAAATAAAACTGTCCAGAATTGATACAATGAAAGAGAGAAGACCAGTGCATTTGAAACAATGCCTTGAGAAACTGTTGTGCTAAGAAAAGCTAAAAAGAGCACTGCAAACCAAGAGATTTCTTCAGTAACAGAAGCTCCACTTCTGCTTCAAAAGGAAACGCCACTCAAATTCTCTCGGACTCGCGCCTTACACACCCAATTCTGACACCTTCACTACACTGTATGGATTCCATGAAATATGTATGCTCTTGTCTATGAAAGCTCATGCCATAATAACTGGGTCAGTTTTTCAAGTGCTACAAGACACTTATGCCACTGTATACCAACAATGTATCCCTTCTCAGGCTGAGAATTTTTATTCACAACTTTGAGTTTTACCAAGCAACTTTCTTTGTACAGTGGTACCTCGAGTTAAGTACTTAATTCGTTCTGGAGGTCTGTTCTTAACCTGAAACACTTCTTAACCTGAAGCACCACTTTAGCTAATGGGGCCTCACGCTGCTGCTGTGCCGCCAGAACACGATTTCTGTTCTCATCCTGAAGCAAAGTTCTTAACCCGAGGTACTATTTCTGGGTTAGTGAAGTCTGTAACCTGAAGCGTATGTAACCCAAGGTACCACTGTACTAGATAGTTCCTATCTTTCATCAATCTTGATTGATCAAATAATAATTATCTTAATACATTCTGGCCTTCCTAAATACACATTACCAGGGCCTCAACAACTAATCTAAGATGCTAAAACAATCAAATTCAGAAGCATACCTTTTGTTCCAAGTACTCATAAGAGTTGCAGAACAACATTATACAGAACTGCGATACCAATAAATTGACTAGTCAAATACTGTTGTCAGTTAATTCTTGTCAAATGAACACCAAAGCCAAGAATGCTTTTATATGGCTTCCCTTTTAATTGCAGCATATTCTGTAAAGCGGAAGTGACCACTCTTCTTAGATGGAGCCACTGTCATGTCAAACTATGACATTATAAAAGCAGGACAATGATTTTCAGTTTTTAAAGGTAATGTGACAAAAGCATCATAACTTGTTTTAAATTACTGCAAGCGACCATGCCGAATCTGTCTACTTTACAGCCCAATCCTATGCACGTTGAGTAAGAAAGGAGCATCACTTTATTCAGTGGGCCCGTTTCCATCAATTGGTAGAGCACAAGACTCTTAAATTCCAGGCCCATGGGTTCGGGTCCCATGCTGGGCAAAAGATTCCGGCATTTCAGGGGGGTGGGCTGGATGACCCTTAGGTTCTCTTCCAAGTTGCAGCATGTCTCGTGGACCACAGCCTTAAGCGTGATCCTGACATAAACAGCTTGGAAGGGCTGCAACCTTTCTCCCAAGCAGAGCACAGGGATCAAGGCTGGCACCGTAAACCCAAAAGCTCTTGGCTTTTGGGTGGAGAGCATGAGGGCAGCTGTGGCATTGGAACCACACGCAACTGATGCGCGCGGGGGGGGGGATGGAAATGCACACACCCCTTTCCCCACCCCCAAGCAAACCAGATGAGAAAAGCAAGTGAGCAAGAATGGCCTTTCCCCCCCCTTCTTTTTGTAGAGAAAGGATCCCCACGGCGACGCAAACCTTTGTTCCCCACTGTGACTGCGGGGCTGGCTTTGCTGCTGCTGCTGGACCTTTGCTCCCTGCTGAAGGGAAGAGGCGGCTGCCACTGGGTCACTTTCCTCTTCCAGGAAGGGGGCTGCGCTTCTTCTTCCGAGCCGCTGCTGCTGCTGCTGACGCCGACGGCAGAGGGGGCGAGCGGGGGGTCCGACCTGATCCTTTTCCTGGGGGCGTCAGACCCCGCACTCATGCTTGGGGGGAGCAGCACCCGCCCTCCGACCCTCCTCCGCTCGCCTCACACGCCCCCGGTGGAAGTGGGGGACGACGACGACGACGACGACAGGGTCACCACCGGGGAGAAAGCGGGCCCGGGGGCGGCGAAGGGGCTCCGTGAGGGGGGAAGGCGACGGGGAAAGTTCCCTTCCACATTCTCCCGGCTGAGGGGAGCGAGGCGGGCACCCGCACGCACGCCGGCCCTCTTATGCCGCTCGAGGCTCCGCACCGCTTCTCTCCCTCAACCCCCCCCCCCGCCTCTCTCGGACACGCTCCCCAAGCTGAGGGAACCAGCCTTCGTCGACGGCCTCCCCCTCCGCCCGCCGCTTCCCGTTTCCCGGCCGAGCCGGAAAGCAAGAGAGCGCCGCCGTCGCAAAGCGGAAGTGGAGACGCGCGCGAAGCAGCCTCGCGCGCCGGCGTCGCGGAGTCGCTTTACGGCAGCCGCGGCCTTGGCGCTGAGGAGGTCGTCGTGCTCTCCTTTCCCGCGCCGGCCTTGAGGGAGGAAGGAAAGAGCGAGCGAGCGGGCGCCGAGGGGAAAACGTCCATTAACCGCCGCCGCTGCTGAGCACGAGGAGAGGGAGGGGAGAGGGCTGCTGAAGCCCCCCCCCCCGGCAGAAGTCCGTCCTCCATGGAAGGGGGAGCCGGGAACTCGAAGGGCTCCGGGCTCGGCGGCCTCTTCGGCGGCGCGGCGATGGGTGGGCCCGGCTATTCCCACGCGGACCTGGCCGGAGTCCCTCGTGAGTGTTTGGCATGGGGAGCTTCTTCATTCTTTTTTGGGCGTCGGGTTGGGGGTGCCCTATTTTATTCATCCCTCTTTTATAAGAAGTGGTGCGGGGGGGGGGAATAAAATGATGGTGGTGACGATACGTTGGCAGGATTATTGTAAGAACCTGCGGTTTTATGATAGTATATATTTAAAGTAGATGAATAAGTGAACAAATTAAGTTAATTTGGACATGCTGAAGATAATAAATTTAAGGAACCGCAGAAATAAGGGGAAGGAAGTCAGGCTTTGAAATGTTAAAATTAGTGAAATGTATAAACCTGAAAAGTATAAATGAAATTTTAAAATAGTAATAACCAGCTTTGACCATAGAATACAATCAAATAAAAGACTTAAAACTGACCAATGTGGCGCCGTGGAATTCTACCTTGAAAGCGTGGGGGGAATATCACATAGGACTGAACAGAAGGCTGGTGCTCTTTCTTGGAGCTTGTATTAGATCCTCTCTTTTATTTTCCCTACTGTGCAGTTTTGTACATTTTAAAGTGAAGGAAGTCCGTGGGGGGGGGGATATGAAGGTGCTGGGAGGCAGCTTTGTGGGGCTGCAGCTCGTAAAAGTTGTGAAGGAGGGAAAGCAGCTTAACTCTTCCAGGTGTATTTTCAAGGTCATGGAATGGTAGAGTTGGAAGGGGGTCACAAGGGTCATCTAGTCCAACCCACTGCAATGCAATGATCTTATGCCCAATGTGGGGCTTAAACCCACGGCCCTGAGATCTGAGATTGAGTCTCATGCTCTACTGACTGAGCTATCCCTGTCCTGTAAGCATCTGTGGTGTTTCCACCAGGCATGAGGCTGAAAGTGGTCCCTGTTTTAACTTGGGTTTGCCAGCATGATCAAATGCCTCCTTTCTTAACATGAGGCATACCAGTTTTAAGGCCTTGACACAGTGAATGGTCTAAATAACTTTTGAGCATGTCAGAAAAAGTATATATTCCTGATTTTCCTGATGTATTTCTGCATGTGGCTTTTCTACTCTGTCGTACGTAGAGTTTCAAGGTGATAGTTCTACATTAACACACAGATTTCTTGTGTGGCTACTTAGCCTGAAACTCATGTACAGTGGTACCTCAGGTTAAGTACTTAATTCATTCTGGAGGTCCGTTCTTAACCTGAAACTGTTCTTAACCTGAACCACCACTTTAGCTAATGGGGCCTCCTGGTGCCGCCGGAGCATGATTTCTGTTCTCATCCTTAAGCAAAGTTCTTAACCTGAAGCACTATTTCTGGGCTAGCGGAGTCTGTAACCTGAAGCATATGTAACCTGAGGTACCACTGTACTGGCTTTTCTCTCCTTTCATTCTCCACACTGCTCTCTTCTGTACTAATCAGCTTTATAGGACAAGCATGGCTCACACTATGAATATTATTTCATTGAGTAGGGATTGCTTGGTAGACATAAGCTAAGCATGGCTCACCTCGACTTAGCAGCTGCTTTACTTCTCTCTGGTCCTTTATTTGCTGCTGCATTTCCAAGGATTGGTGTGTTGTATGAATCAGCTCATGTTTTTTTTCTGGAAGAGCTCACATGATAGTTCTAAGCCAGTCTGGCTTAGCATTTTGTGCAACCCAGGCCACAATGTACATTTGAAAGTTAACACTGCTTTAATTTTTCATCTTTTTCTGTCTCAGCCCTTTACTGTCATATGACCTTTTACATCTAGTTATACTGAAATTTATCTTTCGTTTTATATTTTATTTTTTGCAGTGACTGGAATGAATCCTTTGTCTCCATATTTAAATGTAGATCCCAGATACCTTATACAGGTGAGATGTAAATGCTTGTTCAAATTACATTACCATATAGTTACAATTGATTGCTAAATGTTCATTTAAGAAATTTATGTAAAAGTTATGAGTATATGCATGTAAGGTAAAGAGACGCGGGTGGCGCTGTGGTCTAAACCACTGAGCCTCTTGGGCTTGCCAATCAGAAGGCTGGCAGTTCAAATCTGCTCAACGGGGTGAGATCCTGTTGCTGTGTCCCAGCTTCTGCCAACTTAGCAGTTCAAAAGCACACCAGTGCAAGTAGATAATAGGTACTGCTGCAGCAGGAATGTAAACGGCGTTTCCGGGCGCTCTGGCACTTGTCACAGTCCTCTGTGTGTCAGTAGTGGTTTAGTCATGCTGGCCACATGACCCAGAAAGCTGCGGGGGAAAACCACCTCCCTCGGCCTGAAAGCTAGATGATCGCCGCAACCCCATAGTCACCTTTGACTGGATTTAACCATCTAGAGGTCTTTACCTTTTTACCTATACAGTAGTACCTTGCGTTACGTAACCCTCTGGTTACGTAAACTTCACGATGTGAACACAGCAAACCCAGAAATATTTGTCCGGGTTTCGCCGCATGTGCAGAAGCGCTCTAACATGCACAGAAGCGCTCTATCGCGCCGCACACATGCACAGAACAGTCACCTCCGGTAGTGAACACCTCGGAATCCGACCGGAATGGATCCCGTCCACAACCAGAGGTACCACTGTACGTGTGTAAGTAGATGTTGACCCAGTTTGCCATGGTTAGCCATGGAAGGTTAAACCACAAGCACAGATTCTACTAATGTGCTAAGCCAAACCACAACTTTGCACAGAAGCAAATGAGACACTTGTCACTCTGGAATCAACCCATGCACAAGTGAGGTCATTGTATAGTTCCAAAAAGATTTTGACCAGTTTCCTCATCAAGCGCTCCAAATTGAGGACAGGTCCTCTCATATTTCAGTAAATGGATAAACCTTAACAGAAGAGATAATGTTCTCTGTTAATTTTATTCAGAAAAGATCAAGTCAGTGGGCAGTGTGAAGTGGCCCATTTTCACACAGCACCAAACAGTTCAGAAAGATAAATATATCTAGATGTTTAGCCCTTCTTAAGCATGCACCACCCACTCTTATAAGCTAGAAGAGAAGTTGGGAGCTCCCTTTCGCAGGGTTCAAACACGCAGTGTCCACTCGAGAGTGCTTACAGTGTTCAATTGCCTTGTTGCCATGCTTGCTCTTAAAGATCAACAGCCACACAGTCCCAGCTTCTTGCAGCTTCTAGGTCTGTAGGCTAGTATGGGCAGAAACTAAGTGTGAATTCTCTCTAATCTGGGAACCAGTCATACAGAGTTTTGTTTCTAAACTCCAGTGGTGGTCAGCTGTCTTTGTCATCTCCATGTCTGTGACAGTGTTACACTGCTGGGAGATAAAAGTGCTGTCTATGTTAGCTGTCTGTCAGCTCCTCTGTTCTGGAGGCAGCTGATACCAGTGGGGGACAGTATTGTGCTTCTTTGAGAGTGTGCTAAGCAGTCAATATCCTGCTCGGTGCTAGACTAGAAGCTTACACACGTGGTCAACATGCAATGGCTTGAATTTCTGTGTATTATTCTCTTATGGACCTTGTTATCTAACCTTTCATTTGAGCACCTGATTAGCTCAGAGATAGCTAATCTCTTAAGTAACACTTTTAGATAAATGTCAACACAGTCAAATGAATGTATTGCACCTGTTTTTATAAAGCAAACAAGTTTTTCGCCACAAATGTAATTTAAAAGGATATCTCTGTTTCAGGACACAGATGAATTCATTTTACCCACTGGAGCTAGCAAAACTAGGGGCAGGTTTGAGCTGGCATTCTTTACAATTGGAGGATGCTGCATGACAGGTATGGGTAACATTTAATTTATATTGTGATGTTGTTCTGTTTAAAAATGGATAGAATTTGTATATGTGTGTGTGTGTGTGTGTGTGAGTGTATTGTGTAAAAATATATTTGTGATGTATCAAATTTAGCCAAGTCTCCAGTGACATACTTCTTGTCTAAAACAAGCAACACAAACTTGAGTGCATTATAGTAGCAAATTCTAGAGGGGTAGTGTGTTACTTTTTTGTAGCAAAAGCAATAGTCCTGCGGGACAACAGAACAGACTCTTCTAGCACCATTGAGAGTGTCAATGATTTACACTGTTTTCACAGTGCATTGATTTCCAGGCCTTGTGATTTAGGTTGTATCTCTCCCCCATTTACACTGTTGATACTTTGTAAGCTTTGGGCAATTTATTATTTTTTAAACGACGTTCCCTTTGAAGGCTTTTCTGGACATAATCATCAAATGGTAACAACAGTTGCAAGGCCTTCATTGCCAAAAATGAACGATGGAACATTTGAGTGAAGGTTTGGGATGTTTGAGACTGTTGTTGATTCCCTAAATTTCAGCGGTAGTCAGCTGTCCGTGTCATTACCGTGCCTGACAGTGTTACACTGCTGGGAGATGAAAATATTGTCCAGTCTGTCTGTCATTGTCACCGTTCTGGAGGCATTTTGGCAGCAGGGTGGGGCAGTGCTGTGCTTCTCTGAGAGTGTACTGAGCAGTTAATATCCTGCTCAGCACTAGAATGGGAGCATACACATCAGCTATCTATAATGGCATTTATGTCTGCAGTATAGCATTTGTGGTTTTTCTGAACATACAAACTTTGCAGTTTTATAACAGGATATTGAAGATTCTGTGCATAGGCTAATAGATATTTTTTGCTGGTGTGGCATGATTTGGTATTTTTCCATCTCACTTTCCTACATCTTCTAGGGGCTGTTTATTCTCCCCCACCCCATGGTAGAGAATACAGTAGGTAATTGCTATGGGGTGTGATGGTATAGGAAGAGAGAACATAAGAACAAAACATAAAGAGCAAAGAAAGATTGGGCAAGTGACTCACGCAGGCCGCATTCACTGTTTTGCCTATAAAATGTAAATTGCCTTCAATAATGCAACATATATCTGCTTCAGTAGAAGCATATCATTATTGTAGTGTATTTTTCCGTAGACTGCATGTTTAATTGGTGAGCTGTTTTAATCCTTACGGGAATGTGTGTTCAGTTTTCATTTCCTGTGGTTAATCCTGATGTCCTGCCTTTTAGGAGCTGCATTTGGTGCACTAAATGGCCTGCGACTGGGCTTGAAGGAGACACAGAGCATGGCTTGGTCTAAACCTAGAAATGTACAGTAAGTACATAATTCCAGATACTTTTCAGCTTTCAAGGGTTGCTCATTTTTCATTTTGTTTTCAGAAGAATTCATAGGTATTCATGGTCTTACTTCCTTCCAGATACTTATTTGCTTGCTTGCCTTGAATTTTGACTTCCTATAAGTGTAAGTGAGATATCATTAAATTGGCCTTTAGTGCAGTCAAGATAAAATTACACTTCTGTGTAAGTCTTAACTCATAAAGCCTTTTGTGCCCATAAAGCTAAAGGACTAAATACCAAATCTGGGGTGTTTTAGTATTCCTGACAGCGGATTGTCACTGCCCTGAGATGTGTGAGAAGTCTTGAATTAGGATGAGCTCAACGTGTGGTGGTGATCACTTCATTAATCTTAAAAAGAAAGTAATTGAGTTATTTCTGAGGAAACACCTTTTCTCTTTCTATCCCCTCCTATCAATTTGTGTATGCTTACATTATTAATTAATTAATTATTGAATTTATATACCGCTCTATACCCGGAGGTCACAGGGTGGTTCACAGAAAAGATCAACAAAAGAACACAATATATATACTGTAATCAAAATAAAAACAACCCAACAACACCCCCACACACACCAAAAAGAGCCACATTTTTAAAGGGCATAGGATGTCAATACATGCACATATTCACTTGATTTTTATAAGCTTTACTTTCCAATGAGATTTCTTGTTCTTTCAGATAAATCTTGGCCAAAAACAAATTATGCTGGACATAGAAGATTCAAATTCATGATCCTATGGCATTTTTTTAAAAAAAGTATATTGAACAGATTGTTATGTAGAAAGATGGCAAACATTAAATCCTTTAGACCAGCAGGTGGCAGCAAACTAATATTAATGCTTACTGGACCTTCAGGAAGATATGTTGAAGGTCAGTTATCCCAGTCACTCCATTCTTAGCAATTGCAAGGATAAATATTCTCCACAAAATGTGGCTCATATGTGGCCCTCATTTGTAAAACTGTTTTAAAGGAAAACCATAAGAATACATATAAGATTTATGTATAATCCTTTAATTATCCATCTGTTAGTACTTCTTATTACCATTTTCTAGAACAATGGGGGTACAGAAACTTAACATTTTGGTGCATGATCCCAGACGAAACACATACCTTCAGTTATTATTATTATTATTATTTATATACTGCAACATTGTCACAGAACTAGTGAAGATAGGTTTCGGAAAAATGACAAGTGTATCCTACACAATAGGGAAGTTATATGTTCTCTAAACTGGAATAACCCAACTGCCTCTCAGAATCCATGACATACCCTTTTCCTCAAATCATCATCAATTCCCTTCTGATTCTTCATGATTCTCAGCTCTGTGGAACTGCTGCTACTATTGGTCTGCCTCCTGTAGCATCCATATTAGACACTGAGATTGGACACAACATTTGCTTCCCATCTTTCCTCCGTTTACCTCAGTTCTTGCAATATTCATTGCTCAGACATGTTAACTCCAAATTCTGTGAAAGTATGGTAGATTTAAAAAGGACACATTCGCCTGCATTTACGCAATTGGCAGCCTACATTACCTGAATGATTAGTTGAAGTATATTCTCCCATTGGATTTCCCTAGTCCAAAAAATAAGGCTCTGTGCGAGTATTCGAGCTACAATGACTATACAGGTATGTAGCTCACATATTACGTGGGGGTTACGTTCCTGGCCATTGTGTGTATAAGCAAAATCACATAAAGCCAGGATCCCATGGAACCAGGGCCTCTGCAAGGTGGAGGTCTGCTTGCCTGGCTATGGGGAAGAGGCACAGGGACTCTGACAAGGTCCCAGGACTGAGTAAGTGCTTGCCCAGCTTTTGGAAGGAGAAGGGAGAGCTTTAGGACCCTTCCAGAGCCATAGCACCTCCTTCCCAAAGCCTGACGCCTTGCTTACCTGATTTGGGAAGGAGGCGGAGGACTGCTCCACCTTCCCAAAGCCCGGTAAGCCCACAATTGAAGCTTTGCGCAAGAATGTGGGGAGAATAAATAAATAAATAGTGTGTTTCCTTTGTGCTCCATTTATTATTCCCCCTTCCCTTCCCCTCAAAGCTGCAATTGCATAAGTAAAATAAATGTAAGATGTAAGTCACCTGTGCAGCTTTTGCTACTGTGAGTTAATGAATTATCAATTTTATAGCAAGTAGTCCTGAATCTCCTGGGTTAGTAGAACCATAAAAAAGAAACAGAAGGGAAATTGGCATGGGTGTTCATTCAGCACATGTGTGTGCAAGTCCTAGCAGCTAGGCAGGATTGTAATAAGTAAATTATATGGCAGTTCTGCTTGGGCAGGAGCTTGCACAGTGGGAAGAACATCTTTCGATTTAGTTTCACTTTTCTTGCTCTCTGTAAGGTGCACAGCATGCTGTGAGCAGATGACACCTTGCACGTTCTGAAAGGTACCTTTGCCTCCCGTTCATCATTTGTCCCTAGGTTCCAGCGGTAGTCAGCTGTCTGGATCAGTATCATGCCTGTGACGGTGTTACACTGCTGGGAGATAAAAGTACTGCCTGTTTTATCTGTCTGTCACTGTTTCTGTTCTGGAGGCAGCTGACACCAGTGTGGGGCAATACTGTGCTTCTCTGAGAGTGTGCTGAGCAGTTAACATTCTACTCAGCACTAGTCTGGGAGCATACACACTTGTTCAGCATGTGATTTTAATTTCTTTGGTAGAGGATGTTTGACCTTCCCCTACTTTTTTTAATAAAGTTTATCAGAAGTACTATTTAAGGATGTCCAAATTAAAATGTGTACAATTTAGCACTTGGATTTTTGCATGCTTAACAGTCTTCCAAAGGACAAGCCTCTTAATGCAATCTAAACTATTTGGGCAGTCTTGGTATAATGTCTCTTAAAACTCTCTTGTTGAGTGCTGACAGAACTGTAGCCAAATCCAGGCTAATGTAGGAGCATCAGCAGGGGAACTCCCAAGGCTTGCAGAGGTAGGGAAAATGAACAAGAGCACTCCACACTGCACTGTGATCTAAAATATGCAGAGCAGTGTACTGGTAAAAAATGTAAATCTAGAATTGGCTCAGTTAACATGGTTGCCTTTGATGAAAGCACTTTTCTTTAGAATGTAAGAAATCAGCCTTGCATTTTGATTTAAAGAATTGCTTGATGAATATATTCAAATCAGTTGTCTGTCTTGGAGGGGGAAATTATCTAGCTTCAACAGGCTCCCAAAGCTGTTTTCTGAATTCGAGCCATAGCGGAAGGGGGGAGGAGGAATTGGATTATTAATGCACTGTGCTGCATCTTTAGTAGCTACCTATGCATAGAAATACTTCTTCATTCCTAGGCAGCAGTCACCCCATTCAGAATTTTCAGTCCTGATTTCAGCTTCACCCAAATATGGTTGCTTCTGGAATCGTGTTCTAATGACCATTTAATTGATATATTAGAACTAAGAAAAATGTCTATATAAACATGTGCTTTGGGTAGTTCATTTAGTTTATGTCCCCTGGAATCTGTTCAGAAGCTTCAGTTATTCAGAGTAATTAATGGGGCAGAAATGATTATATTATGCTTCATAGCCCCAATACAGTGCTCTTCATGGCACAAGGCAAAGCGCTTCTGAAACTGAGGGACTTTCAGAGGCTGTTTTTGAATTAGGTACACGGCTCTGGTATTTAAAGGGGTGGGGAGATAAAAAGAAAATTCACTGTGGGTATGATCAAGCCATTATGCACACCTTAACTAATTATTTGGATCACAACCCATGTTTTGTGCACTTGCTTTCTTCAGAACCTGAAACATGCTAAGTATGTTGGCCTACAGAAAAATCTATGGATCTACTTCTTTAAAAAAGAAGTGAACAATAAATCTTTTAGCTAGGATGCTTCTGGAAAAAGAAAACCTGGAAAAAGTATTGCATAACACTGAGCTCCAAATTTGCATTTGAGTTACATAAACGTTTTAATTAACCTTGGCATGTAGTGCCACCTGCCTTAAAGCAGAGCAGATTTGTTAAAAAATGCAAATGAATTTAACTTGTCCTTTCAAGTTAGGTTCCTATAGTAAAACCTGTATTGCTGGTGTGCTAGAGAGCAAACGTTTGTACAGCATTTGATTTCTCCAAGTAGAACAAGTTTCATTTAAGCTTTCCCTTTTTCACTCTTGCCTTATGAAATGCATGGAACAGATTCTAGGACAGAAGGCGTGAGCAGAAGAAACTTAAGTTGTCTTTGGTTCTGTTTAGGCCTTGAAAACAATATAGCATATGATAAAGCAGTACAGATCAATCTCTTTCTCTCATTACTTCCTTGTAGGATTTTAAATATGGTGACAAGGCAAGGGGCATTATGGGCCAACACTCTTGGGTCTCTAGGTAAGTAAGTTTGATGTGTAAACCAAATCTACGTGGGAAATGTCGACAGGGCCTTGCAAAGGCCCAGGCCAGGTAGATAATGTGCCCGCCGCCCTGGACACCGGGGAAGCCTTTCTCTCGTGCTGCCAGCCATGGCCCCAGGGAATCCACCGCCTTTGTGCCTCCACGGTCGCCCCAGTGCATCCCCTGCGATTGTGAATATGCTGACTGAGGCCCCCTTCAGAATCGGAGGCCCAGGCCGTGTGGCCCATATGGCCCCCCCCTCTCTGTCTGGGTCTGAATGTCAATATCATTCATAGTAACTGAGTTTAATTTTTCAGTAAACCTGGAAGTCTACTAGAATTAGAATGGAAGTTTTGTCAAGGATTCTGGCTTCTTCGGGTTTGGAAAGTCATTGCACTGCATTGCAAAGCATAAAATGAATCTTAAGGCCTGCTTGCCTTCCCTTAAATGAGATTTAGAGGCCTGAAAAATCTCCCTTTGTCACAGAAGACTCTGACATCTTCAAGGATTCCCTCCCCGCTTTCTGCCCGCCCCCATCAGCAGAGAAATCATAGATCATGGAAAATTGCCATTTGAGCTCAAAGGTCCCAAAGTTCAAGATTCCACCCTTGCAAGTGATACATTAACAGACACTTCGCAGCTGTGTTTGTTTTCTTGAGTAACATTTCCTTGTTTGTCATAGTCCTTTACCCTGACCTGTCTAGTGACAAGTCTGCAAATATTTTAGAATTCAGTTCCTTTCTGGGAAGAGAATCTTCAGTTGTGGGCTTTAGGATGGGTGGGTGAGTGTGGCTCTACTTCCCAACCAAAAGACATATTCAACTGCCGTTCTTAGTTTCCAGTATGAGATTAGGAATGCTTTTATAGAATGTTTAAAAGTCACCCTTTTGAAATAGTGTGAAATAAGTTTTTCAAAAGTTATAGTGGGCCCTAATCTTTTTCAACTGTGTTGCTCTTTTATGTTCAGTATTTGTAAAACATTGCAGGTCTGCTCATTTGGGTTTGCTGCTGACCACCCTTGTATAATACAACTCAATAATATTGATGGTGCTTTTCAAAGGTTTTGGCCCCAATTGATTGATCTTTGCATTTGGCACTTGTGTAGAACTATTCAGCTGATCCAGTTGGAACACTTAATAGCAAGTTACCTTTCCCTTCAGAAGCTTCAGTGCTTTCATGTCCCCTGGATCTACACATTCTGCCATTTCTTTACGTTACAGGGCTGCATTTTGCGTCTCTGATAAACTTACCTCCTCATTTCATCATCCAAAGTTAACTAAGTTTACAGAAAGGTTTCATGCCCTCTTCTCCCCATTGACATCGCTCTGCACATGTCCATACCCTGAAAAGCCTCTCTGGATGGCCAATGGGTACAGCTGAACAACATAGAATGGTGCTACTGGGGGTGAGAGGGTAATGGGAAACTTTCCTTCATTGATCTTAAGTCAACTTCCTTAAAATGCAAGCTCAGTTTTGGGCACTTTCCCCAAGAGAGAATGATACTGAGACCAGAATCTTGCTGGGTTGTTCTGTGTTGGACATGTATTGTTGTTGGTGGGTGTTTGTTTTCACTGTCGACTTTAATTCAATTCCAGCACTGCTGTATAGCGCATTTGGAGTCATAATTGAAAAAACTCGAGGTGCAGAAGATGATCTGAACACAGTTGCTGCTGGGACCATGACAGGCATGCTGTATAAAAGCACAGGTACGCTGGCAAAATTACCTTTATTCATTTTGGTTCTGCGTACAGGAGTTGGGTCAAAAGTAAGCTTATCTGTTCCATGTGTGCTTAATGTCATGTTTACTGACTTGTGGTTATATATTCTTAAGAACAAGGCATGAGCCATGTGAAAACTCAGTTTCCCTTTTCCATATGCATTAAACCTTTGTCTGAAATCCTAATACAAGGGCTCTGCCTTTAATGAGTTCTGCCTTCTGATTAATGGTGATAGAAACTGTTAATCCAGAGCTAAAATAAACAAACAGTTCGTAAAATAGAAATTGGGGGTAAATATATGAGAGAATGCTTTGTTTTGTGTGGTAATTTTGAGGGTTTTAAAATTTGTCTTACTGTGATAAGAGAAGACAGAATAAATTTAAATGTGAGAAATGTTCTAAATGTAGACTTTAGCTTTTTGGTGTTGTGGTAACAGAGTTCTGTGAGGATTGCCAAAGGAGGGTGTCAGGCTGTGCCAAAGGCCTGGTGGAACAGCTCTGTCTTGCAGGCCCTGCAGAAAGATGTCAAGTCCCGCAGGGCCCTGGTCTCTTGTGACAGAGCGTCCCACCAGATCGGAGCCACAGCCAAAAAAGCCCTGGCTCTGGTTGAGGCCAGCCTAACCTCTCTGTGGCCTGGGACCTCCAATATGTTTTTGTTTGAAGACCGTAAGTTCCTCTGTGGGACATGCCAGGAGAGGCGGTTCCGTAGGTACGAGGGTACCAGGCCGTATAGGGCTTTGAAGGTTAAAACCAGCACCTTAAACCTGATCCTGTACTCCACCAGGAGCCAGTGCAGCTGGTATATGTAAGATGATTCACTGTAGCTGGAAAACATCACTGATAAATGATATTTGAAACACACAAAAAACTCTATGCTTCCCCTAGGAACAAAGGAAGGGTTGTGCAGCCTTAGGTTATATACCTCAGAACCCAATGCAAAAATTTATTCCAAATTCTCAAGTGGAAACAAATATGTTAAGAGACATTTGTGCTGGCATAATAGATCTGCTGTGTGTGCAACAGTTACAGACAACAGAAGAGCTGAAGAAACTAGGCCATGGTTTTTTACACGGATTTTAACACACTGGAAGCAGTAAATAGGAAACCAGTTTATCAATTGTAGAGCGGGCTCCTCTTTAAAAAGTCTGTCCATCTTTTCTAGCTAGAAATATTTACCTGAACTTCTACCTACTACAGCTGTAATAGATCACTCTCCAGGTCCAGCCTTGTCCAACATTATCATAAGCAATAAAGCTATTTGTTCTATTTGTTTCAACATTAGTTAACTTTCAGGGCTCCTCCCAATTTTAAATGGCAGATTTATGCTATTGACACAGGCTACTGCAATTCTGAAAGCAAGTCTTATCTTAGCAAAGTGCCATTAGATTAAATATGACTAGTATCGGAAAACCAATTGAAATTAGTGATACATTAGCGAAAAACATGAAAAAGATCTGTCATCATTTTTGAGTGCCAAAAGTACATGGATCTATAGAAAGGAAAAATGTATTCAAATCTTGGTTTGTGCTTATTAAAAAGTTGGCCAGTTTGGTTGTATTTCTATGAACAGTCTTTGCTTTTTCCAGCTGCCTGTTGCCTTCTGTCTGCCATATAAATTAAACTCGGAAGTTAGAGTGGCATCAGGATTTGGAAGGGTGTGTGGGTGTATTTCAGAAACTAACTCCCCTGGTTTGGAAAATGAGGCATTAAAGCTGAGCAGCCCTCTTTGTCTCCATTCTCCCCCAAAAGATTGAGCTGGGAAACCTTGGAAGCTACTTCCCATGTAGCAATACATTCTTTCAAGCATGTTTAGAAAGGTTCAGGAGCATGAAGATTTAAAGCTGAGACGTGCGGTTTGCAGAAGGGACAGTTGGTATATCTGAGCTTTCTTAGTATAACTCAAAGCTCTTTCTGAGAATTCTGCATGAGAACTTGGAGAAGGAAAGCTAATTATGAGGGAAACCTAACAGAAATTAAATCATCACTACTTGGAAAATATATTTGTGGAACCAGAATGTGTGGTGCTTTATAACTATGCCTGTATAATTGGCGGTATAATGAAAGAGTTTGTACTGGTGGCATTATTCTGGATATATGCAGGCTAAATAGAAACAAGCAATGGCACAGGAACCAGCTAGGTTGGGTTTAACGGAGGTATATGGAAACCTCTAGGTTTTTGGAGTTTGATAGCCCAGCACAGCAATTGGTCTTTTATTTTAGAAAGTGGATGGTTCTTGTCTGACATGCTTGGAGCTTTCATCAGGCTTGAAACTGGGTGTTTTTAGCTTTCTCACTTCTTCATCAGTGGAAATGGCATGATTTGTATTGAAAACCATTTGGTTCTGTTCACATAGAGTGAGTCCCACCATTGTCAAGAGTACTGTCCCAGTAGATTATAAATTTAAAGCATGCTACGCCTGTAGGCTAGAATGATCTGTTTACTTTGTTGTTGTTTAGTCGTGTCCGACTCTTCGTGACCCCATGGACCAGAGCACGCCAGGCACTTCTGTCTTCCACTGCCTCCCGCAGTTTGGTCAAACTCATGCTGGTAGCTTCGAGAACACTATCCAACACTGTCCCAATAGATTATAAATTTAAAACATGCTACACCTGTAGGCTAGAATGACCTGTTTACTAGAACCATCAGAAAACACAGCACTTTTTACATTTTTGCACAAAACGTTTTACGTTAGAAGGCTGATTTATGTAACAAAAACTACCACGAAATAAGAGCAGATGGTATGCCACCCACACCTGGTATGAAATGCAGAGGTGTGTGACTTTGCATTTACTTTATTTTTAGCAATCCCATGATTTGGAGGGGGGATTTCCAATGGCAATCAGGAAGCTGTCTCTGTGGAGGTGCCTTATTATGGCAGAAGTTGGTACTGGATAGGCCTTCCCAATTGGCAGGCTCTGTAAGTGTCTGCTTTCAAATATTGCAGCCTGCAACTCTTTAAGTCATGTTTTGACATTCTCCTATCTCAACATGCGTATGTAAAAGAAAGATAATGACAGCTGCTTGTTTTGGGGGATTCAGTAAAGTGACTTGCTATCCAAGGCTAGCAGAATTGACTTCAGAGGAGGGACAGGAGTACTTGCTTGCTATCGCATAGCAAGCAGAACTAAAAAGGGTCAGGAGAGTTCCAAGCCCTGTTATTCAAAAGGCACTCTTTCTTCTCTTTGCCAAACTTGCTTTTTTAAAAAAACAAACACACACATATTCACCTTGATGTGAATATTTTCAGGCAGGAAAGGCAAACACTGCCAGCTGTGCAAATGCAAACTGAATTTCACACAAGTGACTTGGTTGTACGTTGGTGCTTAGTTCTGCTGTTCTCCTTTGGGGTGTCCATAGCTGGGTATTGGACAACTACATTGCAGTGCAAAGGGTTTCATTGCAGGGCTTTACACATTATCAGAAAAAATGAGAATTGGTTTTCATCTCCATGAGCATGTTCTTCTGGTGTGTTACACCGGAATTAAGCCCAAGCTAGACTAGCTTTTCTCCCTCTGTCCTGCTTGAAAAGACAACTCTTAAAAGAGTCAAGACTGCATTAAGTGTTCTGTTGTAGTTCCTGTTATTTCATGAACTTTTAGCTATATCACATAGAAAGTCATGACACAAAAATCCTGTCACATAGCCCGTTGTAGGCTGTATATATAGATGGGATTTTCTCCCTGCTCAACATATTTTATCTATCAGTACAAAATGTAATGGGTTTTGCTGCAAACTGCTTTTTTTCTAAGGCACTGGAAATGACAGTCCTCACTAAAATAAATCTAAACCTATAGAATGGGGATTCTGGTACCATAAAACTAGCTTTACACTAGCCACTAGTTAAGTATAATTTCCATAGTGGTAATGTTGGTAGTTTATTTTACCAAAAACAACCAAGGTTCTTGTGGCACCTCAAAGCTTAACAAACCTATCGCGGCATAACCTTTCATGGGACTACACAGTCCATTAAAAAAAGTCTTTGAAGTGCCACAGAACTATTATGTTTTCATATTAGGGCTGAAATTTAATATATTTGACCCTTTTCTGTATGTAAGTGGAATTGTTTTTTCTTCTTCACACCTTATGTCATGAACCTAAATGTAGCAGTCATTGGATCTGTGAGTTAAGACACTTAAAATTTTTTCCAACTAATAAGTGGCTGAGCTTGTGAACCACTGTTTTAAGAAGTTGTTCCCATTGAGGTGTGTCAATATTTTCCAAGGCAACGGCAGTTTTTGTGATCTCTGGTACTGTGTTTTTACTTGTACAAATGTTCTAGTACGGCACAGCCCACGCGACTAAGCCCCTGAGATTTATTAGCTGATCTCTTTTCTTTACCACCACTGTTTTCCACAGGTGGACTACGAGGGATAGCGAGAGGTGGCATTGCAGGACTCATGCTCACTAGTCTCTATGCTCTCTACAACAACTGGGAGCACATGAAGGGCTCAGTGCAGAGGCAATCACTCTGAGCAGCATTGAGAACTGAGAATCTACACATGTAGTGCAATCAGACTTGAAACCTTTCAGTACAGCATGGAGCAGAATGGAAACAAAGACTAGAAAACCTCACTGTGACATGGTTATCAGAACCGGTCTATCCTTCCAGCTGCCAGATGGTAACATGCTAGTATCTGTGAGGGTGTGATGAAGTTGTCAGCTGAAGATCTTGCTTTGGCAGCATGTTCACTTTTGCCTGGGCTAGTTATTTTACTTTACATAACCCATGTTAATTGTCCCGTGATGAGGTTTATGTACCTATACTGTTGCTTGATTTGGTTCTAATAAAAAGTTTTTGTCCCTACAGCTTTTGCCACTTCTTTAATCCTCTGTTGGCAATAGGCAACTTGTTTCTTGTAGCAGGTAACTGTGCCTCAGTACATTAGAGTGATTTTACAACTTGCACAATTCAATTCATTTGCTTTATAACTTCTGTTCTGAATTGTGTTGTGTCCAGTATTGGGGAACAAGATTCCACCTTCTACCTAAATTAATCTGCAGAGTGAGGTTCATTTGACGATGCTATCCTAATCTAGTTTTCCTCTATAGAAACATGTACATGTAAAAATATAATAAGGAATGAAAAATATAAAGCATGTTGAGTCTGTGTTGTTCTTGTTCTATTCTATTTCAGGTTTAACCGAACTAACAAATTCTTTGTTGGGTTTCATGCTTATATTTTAAGGTATTGTCAGCTAACTGAACCAATCCCTTAACCCATGGCAATTATGGTGCTGGCGAATGAGCTCTATGCTGCCACATAATGCACAACCCTGCTGCTGAGCTCCAGCTGATGGATGAGGCCCAACCATGCCTTACTAGCAGAGTTGGGTGTGGTCTGCAATTCCAAATGATTCAGCTTTCCAAGAAATTTAACTCTGATTGAGTTGTCAGTATTTTCTAGTATTCACATGCAAACCATATAATTATACAAAGTCTGCACATGTCAAACTAAGAAGTTTCTGTGTACGTACCCTGTTTATAACATTTTCACAAAATCTCCCATGAAGAAACAGAAGTATGCAAAGAAAAACTTTGTTTTTTGTTCACAGCAATGGTTTAATGGAAAGACTTAATCAGCATCAGGAAATATTGAACTGATGAAGAGAGAGCAATTCTTAGGACTTGATAAAGACAGTAGGCTTGGCCTCCATTTTCATTATTCATTTCAGGTCAACTATCTGAGGTTTGTTAAACATTCAAAAGCCACACATTTCCATTAAATGGCTCAAACTACTACTGCAATTAAAGGAGTGCACTGCTTAAAGACAGGTGACAATAACCCTTTTGCTACTGAAGGCCTAAGTTTATATAGTTTTCAGTAGTTTAGATCAGTCTACTCACACCAGTCAAAGAGCACTTTAAGATGATTTTTTGACAAAGATCAGAGCTTCTCAGAAATGCCTTAATATCCTGTGATACAAGGCAAGTGGTATTAAGGTTGTACTTAAGCAACATTTACTTTACCCCAACACCTAAATCTACTTAATCTGAATATCAATAATAGTATAAAGTTAAGAAACATGGAAGTTAAATTTGCATTAAATAGCAATGTGCTTTAGAATACCTAGACACCACTTGAATCCTGGTCAATTTCCACAACTTAAGGTTGGCACCAAGTTACTGGGAAGCTTCTGATCTGGTTTGGTATAGGATCCATTCCAAGAAAATAAAACATTTTAACCACTTGGTATGACGCTCTAAAACAATCATTGTTGCATAAGAGCAGGATTACTGTAAATATATTGGTCTAAAATGTCTAATATATTTACAACCAGGAGTTGTTTAAAATAAAGGATAGGTTTGCTAAATTAAAGGAGTTTTCCCTCCCTGGGGTCTAAGTTAGAGTTTACTTCTAAATCCTCTACTCAGCAGTCATGGAACAGGAAGCAAGAGTCTTTTGTGCCATGTGTACTCCAAATATAATCAGGAAGATATTTCAAAGCACTGACTTCCATGTGACCAGCCAGGGAAAGATCTTCATTTCATAGGCCCCTAGGATGCATACAGTTGCTTCTTTGCGGCATGAGTCAAATCCACAGCCCAAAGTTGACAACCATAACTCAGCTACATACAGCTTTAAAGTGAAGTTTGGAAGAGGCAGATGAATCAGCCACATAAATGCAGTAGATTGCAGTCAGTACAAATGTGCGATGATCAGCAAAAAGGTAACTCTTCAAACAGTCCAGGTTTTTCACATCTAGAAATGCAATCCAGAATTGTTACATTAGAACAGAAGCTACACAAAAAACATCTTTTTTTCAAATGCACCTGTCTTACTAGATTCAATTACTGGAAACAGTAATATTGCTGGAATTGTGCAACTACACCCATGATATTCTTGGAAGGTTAAACACACTCTGTATCAGCAGATCCTGGTTGTGGGCTACATACTTTGCAGTGTACATTCCTGAAGCAATTGACCTGGATAAGGGTTCATAGACCAGTGCAACAGTTTATGCCTACACGATGCCATCATATGCACATTAAACTTTCCCCTCTCCCTTCAAACATGCCATGTGGCTAACAGAAGATAAACCTACAGAAACTCCAGAGCCAGGAAATTCCCTCGTCTGAAGGTCAATGTGGGCGAACTGTTACAGAGCAACTGAGTAGTGACACCCAGAATTGCAGATTGTCATCACATTACCCATTCCATCACAAGGGAGAGTATCCGGTTTCAAGAATATGACCACCTCAGACTTCATCGCAAAAATCTAAAGTGTAGGTTGGCCAAATATACAACTTTAAAAACTAGTCCAAGTCGTGCTTAAAGATCCAAGGAACACAGGGCAAAATGACTGGGTTACAATAAAAAAATTCCTTCCAGTAGCACCTTAAAGACCAACTAAGTTAGTTCTTGGTATGAGCTTTCGTGTGCATGCACACGAAAGCTCATACCAAGAACTAACTTAGTTGGTCTTTAAGGTGCTACTGGAAGGAATTTTTTTATTTTGACTATGGCAGACCAACACGGCTACCTATCTACTACTGGGTTACAATAATTATTCATAGTTCAAGGAACCAGGGATGGTAATGTTTGATCCCTCAAGTTTTTAGGAACTTTGGCTGCTTGAAACCTTGGAGGTGAATAAACAAGCTTATCAAAGGAAAGGTGTTAAAAGACTCTTGCTAAAATGAGAAATGGCAACTGAATGGTTACCTGTAGAGGATTCTGATATAGCCATTTCTCTCTCTCTCCATTCAGCTTCATACATGCAAAGAGGTCACACACTGTAGGAAGGCCGTAGTCCTGGAATAAAAGGCAGATTTCTCATTAAGCTGCACCTAGTGTGGACCACCATTCTAATCCTGTATTTTTGAACAAGCTGCAAGTGGCGCTAAAAAGTAATCTTAAGAAGCTAAGACTCCTCACCACATACTTTCAAGGAACTTGTAGGAGCTATTAAAAAAATGTAATGCTAAAGGAGCCAGAGACAGTTGAGTGTTAATACATACATGTGCCTTCTTGCGTTGCAGCCATTTGTCTTCTGCAGGAGGCTGACTGGAAGAGTCTGTGTTCGCTGAAGACAACACCCAGCTGTTTACATTAAGAGGGAGGTGGAATGGTTCTAGAAGCTCCAGAAGAGAACTCTTGCAACTCACTTCTGCTTTCTCCCTGCTTGCTTTCTCCTCTGCACCCAATGCTATGGCCTCTGGCTTGGCTAGCCAGGTTGTTAATGGGGTTTCAAGCAATTCTTTCAGTGGTTTTAGAATATCGGGACTGTCCTGTTCGGTTGCAGAAGGGACCGGTTCCTCCCCCAGCTGTTGAGGATAGAGCCAGATGTTCAGGGGCGGCTTAGCTTCACCAGGCTCAGTGATGGAGCTAGGTGTCTGTCCTACTGGTACCCCATTTTTATCCTTGCCTTCCTTCCGAAGAAGCCACTTGCAGAGAGCTTCCTTCTCACAGTTTCCATCGCACACACACTCTGAAAAGCTAGAACATGGCTCATTGGCTCTGCATACGTCTTCGACTTTGAAAGAGGGCTGCAGAAGCCAGGCATCATTGGTGGACGATTTCTTCCCTTCCAGGTGCTCACCGAGGCACCGGAGATTGCCAAGGTTTTCTATTTCTATACCCTTGGCCTGGATGCCACAACAATTGTTGCAGGAATCGGCTTTGGGGAGCCAATCGCTGATATTGTATTCCTCCCTAAAGGGCTTAAACACGCATTCCCACTTCTCCAAGGCATTCATGTTTTCCGATTCAGAAGGCGTAAGCAGCCAGTCGGAAAGATCCATCTCTTCTTGCTCCAGGAGCTCCAACTCATCTATCTTTTCAATGGAAAAAGAGGAACTAACTGTGGAGGTGGAACTTTTGCGCCGGCGTGAATCCATTTTCTCAGGAGATCCTTCTTGTTGGTTCTGCAGGAGCCAATTCTCCAAGTTTCTCAGATTTCCCCAGGCTTGCTCCAAGTAACACATTTTAGGAGACTTTAAATCCTGACAAACAAAATGGATACCAAACGTTAAAAACTTCCAAGAAAAAAGTTCAGTTAACAAGATACCATTTGCACCTTGGTGTAATGCAGAAAATGTAAAATGAGACATCCCACCAGTTCTAAAACTTACTTTTTCCCAAGTACTGTAATCAATTAGAATACTTTACCTGGTTGGTCCCTGGTGAATGTGTTTTCAAGAGCCAGTCTTCGTAGTTCTTGCTAGGAACATGCGGGCCACAGCAGGCACTGTCAGGTTTACTTCCAAGAAGCCAGTCAGAGAGTGGGAACCCCACAGTTCCATAAGAAGGCTTCTGCTAACATCACAACAGCAAACTTATTGTTACACATTCAGTTCTGGTTAGAGATCACCAGGAAAAAACTACCACCACCCCAAGGAACAACCAAACCATCATTGGAGCCTGACAGATTTATGAAGGGATTCTTTCAACATTTGAGCAGGAAACACTTTTGGAATCAGATTTGTTGTGAATTTGCACAGCATGCTCAGTTTAGACCTATTATCAAGTGCCCTAATTGGTGGGTCATGGCATGATAGCTGTTCACAGGAAATACATAGAGTTCTAAATATTGTAGCAACTCCCTACAGATGAAAGGCATGCTCGCTTATGGTGCATGCAAAAGGTAATCGCCCTGAAAAGTCAGAATAGGGGTGGGCCTGCTGTCCAGATCCTGAACTTCCCCACCTTCTGCTAGCAATTTTGACATGGGCACAGCCACCCACCATCACCATGAGTTCAAACCACTTTTCAGGTAGTTTGGATTCAAACAGTGCCTGCACATGCCCTGCTTTTGGCAGAATCAGGAATGCTGGAGTTGTAGCCATTCCCAGCAAGGCTTCCATTTGGCACAAAGTTGGAAAGGCAGTGAATGCAAGTCCCACTTGCTAAATGGCAATTTGAATTCTTTCTTTGCAGTCTGATGTCAGATGTGGGGCAGTTGGGCATGTGCTGGAAGACGTTCCCTGTTCCTGGATTGTAAGGTCACAGCAAGCACACTTGGTCCTATACCTCTAATCAAGCCTTCCGTTAAGTCTCTCAAGTCACAGAACCCACAATGAAATGCTGGTAGATACGTCTGTTCTGCTGCTATCATGCAGGAAACAACTTTTAACTCTACCTGCTCAAGTTTGGCTGGCACAGGGCAGTTCTTGGCAGGAATCCATGGGGTGTAGTCTTCATCATCATCAGATGTTTGCTATTTTTAAATACACAGAGCAAGTCAGAATTATGATAAAGCTTACAGGTTGTAACTTACTTCTTACTGAGCTTGTCATTTTAAAATTCTGGAATTTTTCAAGCCAATAACATGTTGAAAACCATGAACTTATGCAGCCCTTCAGGATTGTAGCTACTGATTATAGGTTTCCAAGTAGCAGATACATAGAACAGATCCCACACCCTTGAGGAAATCCTCTACTCACCATTGTTGTGATTGAGCCAAAAGATGTGATGGCCTCACGAAGGAATGGCATATTCGCCTCAAAACTCAGAATGGAATTTTCTTCTGGTTGGAGAGTTAAATTGCCCAGTCTGTCAAAGGGGTGGGGTGGGGGGTGAAGAGAAAATATGCATCAAGCACTCAAGTTGAAAAAGCAAATGATCACGATCATTTTCCATAGCCCCAAAATGAAGCCACTGTTCATTAGATTAAAAGTTGAGCAGACCCTGCTGAAAACAAGGCCTTTGTGACCTATTTTGAACTGTGCCAAGGATATTAGGCCTCTCAGGTTCTTACCAATTTGATCAACAAATCAAAACCAAGACACATATAGGTCAGTCACTTTCCAAGGTCACAATTTTTAAATCTGTAGTTCAATATTTTCAAGACACATTAGGAAATTGGAGGTTCTCTTTTGCAGGAAGATAAATTGTATGCAATCTCATACCACTGATAATGGTGTGAAACACACCTTGTAATTTTAGTAATTCTAAGCCTGGCAGTAAGATGAATTCAGTAGATTTGCTTACCTCTCCAAACACGATGAAATTTGATTGGCAAGGTCATTACTGTGAGGCTGCTCCAGCTGATGGATGAGGCAATTGAATTGTCCTAACAACTGTAAGAGACAAAAGGACTATACGTGACTTCACTATGAACATCAGGAGCCAACTTCAGCAAGGCTCAATGTGTTCTTATGCCAATCACAACTAGCACATACTCAAGGCTAAATTACTGTAGTTCTGAACCAAGAGTTTCAAGCATAAACTGAACTAAGTGTACGGTTCGACCTTACCCAACAGAGTTGCTGGGCCTGCTGTTGCAAGGCTTCCTCTTTCAGCTGCTGAATGAGATCCACCTGCTCAAGCAACCAAACTTCACGGCTGCGCAAGCATTCCAGGTGGCGGCTGATGCAGCTGTGAATTTGACCTTTCACCTGCAAGATAAAAAATGCTGGATTCAGTCACTGTTCTTAAGACTAGTTCTAAGCCACAAGTGTCTGAAGTAGAATCAACCAAAGCCCATTTAATATCATTGTTATGCCAAGTTGTTTGTACTTCATGCAGTGGTGAGCCCCCATTTCAACGTGGAAAGTTTCAAGAGATAGCTAGCACACAAGTGACCCTCTTCCAAGGCTCCCAACACTGCCACAAGATGCATTTATAGTATTGCTCCCTGGCATCGATGAGGAATGATGAAGTATTCAGGTATAGTAAAGCAGGAGGTGCTGCTACATATGTGATGCTTTAGTATACATGGAGCAGCAACAAGAGGATAACCTCCAGAATCAGCTATGGTTTTTTAAAATTTATTTCTTCCCCTTCCTGTCCCGCAAATACCTCTCTCCAGTTGTCTTTAACTTGCTGTTCAGCCTTGACTACTCCAGCAATTGCTGTCTCCAAGTCCTTCTTAGCCTGAAGACATTTGACAAGGGGTTCCTTGCTACTGGAGCTTGCACTTGTCTCTTGGGGTAGACTCATCCTTGACATTTCTAAAAAGAGAAACACAAAAAATAATGTGCCAATATGCCCCACTCGAACAAGCAAAGGAGGATGAAATGGGCAACAGACTACACAATATTGTTTTCACTATTCTAGATAATTTTGCCACCCAGCCAGCATATTTGTGCCCAAGGATTCTTGCAACCCAAGTCTGTCTTAATTGTGCTGTTAGTCTTTTCTTTCCCAGTCCTTGACTATAGTCTTCCCTCTGCATTTTCAAAAGATCAACACTTCCAGTATTTGTTAGGTGGAAGCAGCAGCTGCATTATCCAGCTGGCTTCAGAGATGGCTTCTATCATCTTTGCACACTCCTGCCTTGCTCACAACAAGTTTAACTAATGCTCAGGACCACAGATTATAAATTAAAGTTGCACATAGACTTCCCAAAAACTCTAAAGAATTCTTTCAGACACCCACGATACTAGCACATTCCTAGAGACAAGTTACACAACCAACAAACTCAAATATGTTTTACAGGACTTCAGATTGTAATTGGACAGAATGTTTCAATAAATGTTTTCCCCTATTAAAGTAAATCACCTGCACTTTCCAGAACCCAGCAGGGACCAGTTTTTCAATACTAGTTCCCTGTTCAGTTCCACAAGACCATATTCCATGCCCCTTGAAGCATTCCCCCCCCCCCATTTGGGTGATTAAAGCAGCAGTCCTACACTTAGCAGAAATTCTATTGTCTGCAATAGGCCATACTTTTGAGGGAACATGCATATTGCACTCACCTTTTTTAAAAGTTTTCAGCCCCATTACTTTCTATTTTATTACATTTTCACCCCTCTTTTCTTCCATCATTGAACTCAAGATGACACAGATGTGGTTCCCAGCAAACAGAACTAAAATTTAGTTCAGTTTAAGATGCCTCACAGACATGGGCATAGCCAAGGGGAGGCAAGGGCCTGCCCCCTAATATCTTCTTTTTGGAGGGATTTTTACCCCTGATCTCCCCTAAAAAGCTCAACAACTCCCCTCCCCCAACAAAAATCCTGGCCATGCTCACAGTCTATGCTACTGGCATTCTTTCCAATGTAAATCCAGCAAAGAATTCAGACACCAGCTTTGAAAATAATAGGTGCCACTCGGCCAAGTTTTACTCAGTGAGTCTACGAGTAATGACTAAATTAGGTCCATTAATTTCAGTGTGTCTATTTCAAGCAAAACTTAGCTGAATACCACCCAATGTCTCCCCCCGTTGTAGGATCACTCTCGCCCCCCCCCCGCAACCTTGCTACAAGTAGATCAGCGAAGCAGACGTAGCCTGTAAAGAAATCAAGACTTCTAGCCCCTGCACCCCTGAGGAATGTGGAAACGAGCAGCAGCTTCTGTTAATATTAAGCAGCACGCGAAATGAAACCAGCCAACCTCGGCAGCCCGGTGCTACGCTTATTTCCCCGCTAAGATCCAGGGGGCTTGCTCGCGCGTGCAATTTTCAGAGGCGGGCGCCTTCTCTGCTTCCTGGCATCGGAGGCGGCCGGCCCAGTGCACATTTCTCCCGGAAGGGGGCTTGATCCCAATTGTGCATCCTTGGGGCCATTTTGGCTGCCATGGGCTGCCCCTTCGCTTCCCTCCCGCCCTGCAATCCTGCATACCTTATGCACCGGTCTCTCGCGTTTCTAGGGAGGACGAGGGCCGCTTCCTCCCGAGCCAGGGGCCGGCGCCTGCAGCACGAGATAACGCTATCCGCCCAGAGCAAGGCTGCTTTAAAGGCGCCTGCTTCCCAGAGCACATTCCGGGCCCGCCCCTCGGCTCCTCCCACGCTCCCGCCCTCCTCGCCCACGTGGCCAGAGCCGCCACAGCTGGGACGGAGCCTTGCACGTCTTCGCGGAGGGAGGGAGGGAGGAGGCTTGAAAACTGCCCAGCAACTCTCGCGGGGAGGGAGCCCGATCCGTCCTGGAGATCGGGGGCGAAAGGCCAAATGCAAATGGAACCGAGAGGCACGTAGGCTTGTTCCAAAGAGGGGAAATCCGCCTCCTAAAAAAGGATTTGCCACTAGGCGCATGCATGCCTTATAGATTTGCGACTATTATTATTATTAATAAAATTTGTATAGCGCCCTATACCCGCAGGTCTCAGGGTGGTTCACAGGACCATTTCTAAGATGGTTTGGGTGTAGCCAGAGCTATTGCCATATTCCAACGCTCCATGTGGAACCTAAGGCTTGGTTTAGGGGTTATTATGCATGTTTCCTTTTATTTATACAGTGGTACCTTGGCTTCAGGTTACAGACTCCGCTAACCCAGAAGAATCTGAAGAAGTGTGCATGCACACGAAAGCTCATACCAAGAACTAACTTAGTTGGTCTTTAAGGTGCTACTGGAAGGAATTTTTTTATTTTGACTATGGCAGACCAACACGGCTACCTATCTACTACTGGAACCAGAAATAATACCTCGGGTTATGAAGAGAGAGACACAGAAATGTGGCATTCTTAATTTGGTTTCAATCTTGGGACTACCAAAAGGTGTGCATTAAAAGAGGCCTGTTTCTTCAAGCCTTTGCTATGCCGAGAGGTTCCATTACGGCCCTCCAAAATGCAACCATTGGCCTGATCCTATATGCACATTTGACAGGCACGCAGAACTTCCTTCCTTCCTTCCTCAAGGGCAAAAGTGCCACGTTGAAGCCCCGCCTGAAAGGATCTCAGGAAGCAGGTTTGAGAAATGTTTCTGCAGGCATCCACTTACAGAAGAGCCGGTATTGGCTAAGGGAGTGGGGGGGGGGGTGTTGAGCTGCATCAGTTGCTGTTGGGACTATAACTTGACCCCCCCCCAACCATTAGCCAGCTTGGACCTCAACTTCTATCAGCCCCTGCCAGGGGGTCTAGGTTTCCAAGCACAGGTTTCCTTCTACTGAGCTAGATGGATCTATGGTCCAGCACGGTATGAGGCATCTTTAAATGTTGCAAGAGAGCATGCATAGGATTAGGTGTCCAAACCAGCCTAGTCAATGTGGCTATTAGAATTACCATCCAAGGACCAGTGGTACAAAATCACACACGGTGGAGTGCTCCTGTTCAGCCTTCCAGCCAGCTTGCCAGACCATTTTCCAGGGAACTCCATTCCCCACCAACAGCCAGCCAGCAATCAATGTGTGCAAAGCATACATCACCCTCACGTAGCTATTTAAAGTCAACCCTGAGGAAGCACACTCTCAAAAGATTCTCTGTATTTCTGCAAAGCTTGGCGCTCCCCCCGAAACTTGCTCCCTGTGTAAGCAGTGCTGTTTTGACTATGGAAGACTCCGTGTTTGGAAGAAGTTCATTTTTAGTAAGGGGTAAAGGGGACACCTGATCATTAAGTCCAGTCGTGGCAGACTCTGGGGTTGCGGCGCTCATCTCGCTTTATTGGCCGAGGGAGCCGGTGTACAGCTTCCGGGTCATGTGGCCAGCATGACTAAGCCGCTTCTGGCAAACCAGAGCAGGGCACGGAAATGCCGTTTACCTTCCCACCGGAGTGGTACCTATTTATCTACTTGCACTTTGACGTGCTGTCGAACTGCTAGGTGGGCAGGAGCTGGGACCAAACAACGGGAGTTCACGCTGTCGCAGAGATTCGAACTGCTGACCTTCTGATCGGCAAGCCCTAGGCTCTGTGGTTTAACCCATAGCGCCACCCGCATCCCTAGCACATTTTTAGTATATAATAAATTCTTTTTACATTTATTCACACCTCTTTTCCTCCAAGAGCTGAAGGCAATATACGTAGTTCTACCCCAGCCACCCAATTCTATCATCTCAACCTGCCTACAAAGTTAGGCTGCGAGGGTACAAATTTTCCGAGGCCATCCGGTGAACGTTATTGCTGAGCACTCCAGACACAACACACCAGCCTTCTCTCAAATCAACAAGTGTAGCATACACCCAAAAATCAAATATGAACTATTAGCTCAACTTTCACCATTTGTACTTTTGCAGCCAACCCTGGGCATGTAAGTGGTTTATACCCCTTCCTATTTCTTTCTATATTTTACTGCAGCAATGCTTGAATGATCAAACGAAACAAATTAAAATGCTAAGCCAATTAAGGCTGCAGATAACATAATTCTTTTGTAAGTTTGTCTGCTAAACATTTGTGGGACAAACTACGAGCAGTTTTGTCAAATGTAGTCCTTATTACTCATAATCAGCTTTTAAATAAGCCTGCATTACTCAAGAATATTTTTTTTAATTGCTTACAAGATGACAGTCCTTCTAGCCTGCTTAATGCAGGTGTTCAGTTAGATCATTCTAGGTTCAGTTTGTTTTGCCTGAAGAATCATACTAATATCCATCTGCCAGCTTAAACCACAAAATGTTGAAATATATCCCACTATTATTCCCTACCTGACAAAGCTTACATAATTCAAGCACAGACATGTGTATAATGGAATTATTGCTTGTTTGGTACTACTTGGAAAACAAAATGTGCGCTGCAAGGGGTTGGATTACCCTCAAGGCCCCAACTCTACCATGCTATGATCTCACTGGCATCTGTATGTGAGGAGATATCAGAGTTCTTGTGATATTTGACTTCAGATAGGGTTAAGGTTGACTTCAGTTGTTTTTATTTTGATTCTGTATTTTGTGGTTTTATATTCTGATTTCATCCTGTGAACCGCCCTGAGACCTGTGGGTATAGGGTGGTATAATAATAATAATAATAATAATAATAATAATAATAATAATGGCAGCATGTTCACACATATCACAAGCAGCATGCAGACTTTAATAATAGGAATGTTCCAGATTACCCACTCATCAGGACAAGGAAACAGATATCCTACCCCAGCCACCTCTCCCAAGTTTCTCCTATTCTAGGGTTGCCATACGTCCAGAATTCCCGGACATAGGCAGAATACGGCAGTTGGAAACAGTGTCTGGGTGGAAATAGCTTGAGTGTCATATCTGCCAGAAGTCTCCTTAAAAATAGCTCAACAACTTTTGTGTCCAAATTTTCACCCTTTGAAATATGGCAACCCTATCTATTCCAAAACACATCCCACATATGAGCTCTAAGCTACCTTGCCTTCTGAAATGTATCTTAACTCCATAGTCAACTATAGTCAACAAACTATAGATCCTATAAGTCACGAGACTTCCACAAAAGCTCAAGGATTGTTAATGATTGTAGGACCAAGACACAAGAAGAAGAAGCTGTGCTACATATGCAGACAAAATGGGTCAGGATGTTCCGAAAAGCAACATGGCTTTTCCTTGAAACATACAACTCACTGTGCCAAAGACTGAAAGCAGACGTATAGGTACAAGTTAGTTCAAATAACCCTCTATAACGGAACTAGAAGATATTTTAGGTTCATTACAAGAGGAACTGCAACTCTTGCAACATTGTGTTCCTGTTTCACAGAATATATCATTTCTAAAGTATGTTGGGGAAAGAAGCACTTATTAGCAATACCATAGGCCTCCCCCTCCTATATTCTGGCACTGTGTTATGTTAGAGAACCTAAATTCCCAGCATAGCTAAGTCCTCCCCTTCCCATCTACATGAGCACTAATAGTTAACCAAGTAGCTGCATGCAACCACAAGGAATACTGTATGGATACAACTGCTTTACATGCACCATTAAGTATCTCTGTATCAGATATTCCAGCAGCAACATCATTTTACTAAACCTAATTAATGCTCTGATCGCTTGAAACTAAAACCAAACACTTCTTCCCATATAACTTTTCCCTGCCCAGCTTCTTAAAAACAAAGAGCACAAGGCAAATAAAAACTATGGGTGGAATCCAACTTTGTGAGCTTGGGCTGCCCCTCACGCAGTCTGGAGGATCCTCATGCAAAGACTCCTGGTGTTCATGAGGGGCTGGAGGAAGGAGGGGAAACGAAAGACCAAGCCAACTTACCCACACATATAATATTTATGTCAGTCACTTTGGGCCTACAAGGAAAGGGGGGGAACTGCCCAGTGAACCTTATAGTCAAGAGGCTGTTTACAAGCTAAAGACATTCCCTGCTCCATACAACTTGCACACACCAGACAAAGCCTATCAAAGCAAAAGGAAGTTAACACTGACATTCTTGACAACTGTCTGTCCGAACACTGATAGTATTTTCTAAGGTTGTAACTAGGAACTGGAGTGTCCCCATCACAGCCAGTACATGCATGGGGCTATATCCTTACTGTGTGTGCAGCAATGGGGGGGACGGGGGACATTTGAAAGACAATGTGAAGTAAAGTAAACACAACCACTTCATGTTACCCAGTGCTCCTCTAGGTTATTTTAATAGAAGCATAATGCTCTGTGTGGTTTTCCAACAAATCATTTTGAAGGGACTGCAAATCCAATCGCACCTTCAAAACATGTGGTGCCTGAAAGGTTTTGTGGTCATATTCTTCGCATGCTCGTAAACACAAGATTATATTCTTACAGAATCATCAAGTCACCTACTTTATGACTTGCCAGTTTTCCATTATCTATGTGTTTCTATTAAAAGGAGACCAAAGGGAAAAAACAACTTTGTTCTATTTTGACACCCTTTCCTCTTAATCCAATACAAGAGAGAAAAACATAAAACACATGCAAATAAAAGCTGCAGCATAAAGCCTCAGGAATTTCCCCTAAAACCCAGAAGCTTCAACAAAAAGCCACTTGCCCATGTCTCAACAACAGGACTCAACTTTTAATAAACATATATCACTGAAACCAAGTATACTTCCTTTTACCCCCAACACAGAACAAATTGGTGACAGAAAACAAGACATGCTGATGATTACCGTATTTTTCGCTCTATAACACGCACCCGACCATAACACGCACGTAGTTTTTAGAGGAGGAAAATCCGTAGGCATGCCACCCGTAGGCATTCCCTCCATAACACGCACAGACATTTCCCCTTACTTTCTAGGAGGAAAAAAGTGAGTGTTATGGTGCAAAAAATACGGTAATTGGTTCTTGATTTATAGATGTATGGTTTTGTTGTTGTTTCACAATAAACTAAATCTGCTGGAGCATATATTTTTAAGATACAAACTCCGGAAGGTGTGGTAAGTGGCTTTTACATTAAGACCAAGATTCAGAGACTCTTAAATGCATGCACTTCCCAATTTTCTACACACATCACTTCCAGCATTATGACAAAGACTAGTCCCAATTCTAGATTTTAGAAGAATAGTAGGCAATAGAGAAGGCTGCTGCTGCTGCTGAAAATAATTACTCCTAACTGCTGTGCAAGTGAAGCTTCCTGAGATGCACACAGGACACTATGTCATCACTAAGGCAGAGCTGGGATTTCCTTTCCTAAATTTCCTTTACCTTGATACCAGGGTGAGAGAGTATTAAGCAGAGATGAATGTAAATGCTGTTTCACTTAAAGAAATTTCTCTCCCTTTTCAAAGCCCAAGATAATCTTATATCCCACAACTCCATTTCCCTGTAGCTTTCAGCATGCAGACACTTAATCTCAAACATTTAAATAGCTCTTGCTGTCATGCAGTTCTACATTCTTGCTTCTTAGCAGGGGCTGAAAGCTCTCCCTGTGCCCCACAACCCCAACTGTAGTGATAAGCATATTATATTATTGTTATTATTTATACTCCACCCATCTGGCGGGGTATACAGCCCTGCTGTATCTACCATGACACTCATATCTGCAACCAAATTATTTTGAGAATACCAGAAGACAAGACTTGCACCAGCCAATGTAACCTCAAAGCTTTCAGTAATGCACCAGACAGACTGGTGCTGCAATCATACCACGCAAGGAATTGCAAGGGTGTGGCTGCACCTGCCAGGGAAGTTCTGGCCTTTTTGAGAGGCAACCCCACCCACTCCATAACAACCGTACTAGACAACAATTGCACTGTGTAGCAACTTTCCCCTATCCACATCAGCTACAGCTTGCCACCACTGCCTCTTAATTCCTAATATAAGTAACCAACCAGAGAAACACTTAACTCTGGCTTGATCATGCCCAATGTTTGGATTTATATATAAAAGGCAGAGGTCATGATTCCACCCTTCCTATGTGGTACAGGGCATCATAATTCCAATGTTGCTGATGTGGAGAGGCTAGACTGAGGGATAAGGATAGCTGCATATTCAAAATCATGTACTGAGGTGGGCTGAAGGTAGACTGAGATCTGGGCAATTTATGGTAGACTTGCAAGAGTTTGACTCTCAGATTATTTAATGATAGCGGCAGCAAAGCTCCCACCTCATCCTCAATTAGATGGCTAAAATGCAGAAAACCAGGTGGAGATTGCTATGAACCCAGTTCTGCTACTGAAAAGCAACAGGCTTGTCATTCCTTAATTCTAAATATATAATTTCCCATCCTGTCCCCACACAATGTTCCAGTTGCTGGATCAAGCAAAAACAATGACAACGAAGGAAATCCTGTAAGACATAAGTCCGCCCAGCATTGTTTAAGAGGATCAATACTGTGTAGCCAATAAATGAATCCAGACCCTCTCACAGGAACGAGCACCCGGAAGACCCAGGTTCAAATCCCCCACTTGGGTCATGAAACTCACTGGGTGGCCTTGGGCCACTCGCTGCTTCTCTGCCTAGCCTACCTCACAAGGTTGTTGTCACTGCTTTTATAAAGGAAAAATATGGTACTGGTACTCACCATGAAGTTGCAGTTAGATAGGTAGCCGTGTTGGTCTGCCATAGTCAAAATAAAAAAAATTCCTTCCTGTAGCACCTTAAAGACCAACTAAGTTAGTTCTTGGTATAAGCTTTCTCACCTTCTCACCCCTTGCCTTTTCCTGTAAGACCTATTACAGTCGTTAAGAGTCATCAACAGGCTCATCTCAGCTATCTGCCAATCTCCCATTCCCACCACCCTTCTGAGTAATACCCCTCCCCACCTTCTCACTATATAGAAGGATCTGGCAACTTCTGTTTCAGTGTATCTGAAGAAGTGTGCATGCACACGAAAGCTTATACCAAGAACTAACTTAGTTGGTCTTTAAGGTGCTACAGGAAGGATTTTTTTTTATTTTCACCATGAAGTTGTTACAGTAAGTGCCACACTTTTAAGGTGATCTGTTGGGGGAGCTGCTGGTACTGCGTACCCTTGAGTACCCCCCAGAAAAAACCACTGATTGTTGTGGGGGTTAAATGAGCAGAATGGGGGAAAGCTCCATGCACTCTGAGCTGCTTGGGCTATGAATGCGATCGATAAATGGCATTAATAAGCAGGTGAGAATGTGAGCCACCCTCGCCACGGGTTTTCTTAGGCCCCCCAACGACACCAAAAACATTTTTTTAATATTTTATTTGGCAGGGGGAGGGGCTTACGTTCAATCCCCAACCGCAGAAATACCAGACACTTTCAGCGTAAGGAAGCAACGCAGGGCGTTACATTTCACGCTGAACGCCAAGAAAGATTGACACGCGTTGGACTCTTCCCACGTGCAGTTACGTAACTGGCTCCTGGGACGGAAAGCGGAGGGCAATATAGGTCAAGGCGAGCCTCTCCGCCCCACCTCACTCAACACCCTCGTGCCGGTCAGCGGCCGAGGCCCTTTCTCCCAACCCGCGGCTCCCACCTTCTGACTCACCCGGCAACCTGCAGGCAGCGGCCGGCGCAAAGGCGACGAAGCGACTTTCCCCTCAAGGAGCTCAGGCCGGAAAAGAGGGTTCGCGGGGTGGAGCGGGGGCAAGATATCGCGAGGTTTCCGCGGAGGCCCGGCGCCTTCGGGTGACGGTATTCGGCCGCCCCCTCCCGTTGGTTAGACTGAGGCACCAACGGAAGCTGCCGGGAGAAGAGGCATGCGCACTCGCGCCTCCAGAAGCCGCTGCCCGGACTCAATTGTGGGCGACGTCGCTTCCACCTCCTCTTTACGTAAAGCAGGCTGGGAGGAGGGAAATAGCTCGTAGCTCAAAGAAATAGCCAGGGAGGTTGTTTGGTTCAAGGCTTTCCCCTTGGCCTTGGCCTTGGGCTTACTAAGCTTTTTTAAAAAATGCATAGCTGTCAACTTTTCCCTTTTCTTGCGAGGAATCCTATTCGGAGTAAGGGAATTTCCCTTAAAAAAGGGAAACGTTGACAGCTATGAAAATGTGTCGTGTAGGGGTTGTTATTATTTGTTATTATATTATGTGTTTTGCGTTGTAAACCCCCCTGTGGCCTTTGGAAGAAGGGCGGTATACAAATTTAGCAAAATAAAAGCAAACGAACAAGCATTTCCTAATAGCTTGTAGACTGAATTAAATGACAGTTGTACAGTGTTGGAAAAACAAGCTTGCATTCACTCACCATTGCCATGATATATGTGTCAACGCTGCTTTTTTTAATAATTTTCATTAATTTTCAATTTCAATCCAATAATACCCTCATTATAACAGAACCAAATTAGAATACAGTTACTAATATCAATTGTTCAAATACCGAATTCTGTATATAACTTAGGTGGCCTCCCGCATGCTAGAATTGATTTTATTTCTGCGTTCCAAAATCTTACTAATTTCAATTGCATTCCAGTCAAAATAATAATCCCTTATACAACAACTGCAATATTAATAACGTCTGTTCGTGTTGACACATTAAATGATTTATAGAACTACAAGTGAGGCAGTCAAACTATATCCTTGCTCTTCCCTGTGTGTGGCAATTACTCTGTCCATGGTGTTCCTGTTCTTGTAAAATGTTACGTCTATCTTTTCCCCCGTTGTTGCTGTTCATCATGCCTTGAGTGACATGTCAATGCTGCTATGTGAATGGTTGCTGTCCTTATTTCAGATGCAGGGTTGTGTGTTGAGTGTTTTTTTGTCTCCCTCTAACCTCACTTTCTTTTTTTCTTTTTCTCTCTATATATACCCTGAAGGTAATTTTTACTAGCTTGCGATAAGGCCTAGTTGCTTGCATTTTTCCTGCCGGTCAAGGAAGAGGGGAAACCCCATTTTCTGGAGCCCGTATGCAAACACAAGCTTCCTGCCTTTCGTTGACCTATTTTTTTTAAAGCCTCCTGTTTGAGGAGGATACTGTTCTGCCTCTGTTCTGTGTTTCCATGGTGGCTGCCGAGAAAGAGGCTTTCCTCCCTCTATTAAGCGCAGAAATCAACAGACACCTCCGGACCGTCTCTGGCAAATTCAGGTTGCACGATTATAGTTGATGGGGAGGTCTAACACAAGAAACACGCTTCCTCAAAAGACTGGATGGAGAAATGGACTGGAAAGTATGTGATAACACTTGTTTGGCGCGACATCACCTAATTTCACACACACACACACACACACACACACACACACACAAATAAAAATGAATGCTCCTTAAATAGCCAACTTCCATCTTACCAGCCTGCAAACCAATCAGGATGAAGCGCCCCAAATATTTTTCTGACTTTATTTTCCATACATTTCAGATGTAACGGTAAGTTGCACAACGGTCTGCGGAAGAACTTGCTGGGAGGCATCCCACCACAAACCAAAATGGAAAAAGGCGTCTTTGGAAAGTCAGCTGTTCTAGTTGGTAGACTCGTTTGTGAGTAGGATTGCAGGGTTGGCCCTAGATTCCAATTTCAGCTCAGCCATGAACTCAAATCTCATTTCCCAAATCTCATTTCCAGAATTCCAGTATTAAAATAAGCACACATTCCTAAATTTGCAAAGGATTTTATTGATATCCCTGGATTTCCCTTCTCTTCCCTGTCCTTCACCAAAAAAAATCCCGCATTCTGATTGCTTCAATCCAAGGAATATACGCAGATGTCCTAGTAAAGACAGTAGGCTTGTTCTGCACCTGGCACCCAACTGGCCCGAAGCTCACGACCCCATGGACTTCCCATGTCTCTCTCCCAGTTTGGCAAAGCAGTGGGCCACCCGAGTCTCCCTGAAAATAAAATATCATCCAAGAGTTGAAACATGTTCATATGCCAGTGAGGGTTCAGTGGTAGACTTGAGTGTCGATCTAGATGGGATGCTAAATATCCAGGAGTAAAATCTTCCACAGTTTTTTGAGGTTATTAGCAATGTTATTAGCATCTCAAGATCACAGTGTTGGCTGCATGAGGTTAACTCTTCCTCTGTGCTACCCTCCCAGTTAAAAGCATCCACCCCAAATGCCTTTGCCCCACATGGCAAAACATGAAGGTATCAATTTGATACCTGTATGTACTGCCCAACGCAACAAATAGCAATAGGAGGTACAGGAGGAGAGTTAGGCCACAGTGTCCCAGTGCCATAGTTCTGAAACACTCCCCAGCCCCTAGTATTCACCCTCTAAGACAGTGTTTCCCAACCTTTTTTGGGCAAAGGCACACTTGTTTGATGAAAAAAATCTCGAGGCACACCACCATTACAGCCCCGTGACGTCAGCGCGCAGCGTCACGCCGGGAGGGACGCACGAAAGTGTAAGTTTCAATTTTTTCCCCTCCCCCTTGCCGGGGAACCTCCAAGCTTTGGGGGTGGGGGGGAGGAGGCAGCAAAGCGAGGCAGGAAGGAGAGCGCGGCTTGGCTGGGTGAGCTTTGGCAGGGGCAGGGAATGAGAGCCGCGAGGCGGGCGCTGCGGACGGAGGCGCTGCCCGCCGAGCTCGCAGGCAGCCAGGCAGGCAGACGGCGAGACCCCCGCGCTGGGCGGCCTCTCCTCGCCGCGGCCGCCCGACTTGCCCGCCTCCCTCCAGGCAACATCTCACGGCACACCAGGCAACATCTCGCGGCACACTAGTGTGCCGCGGAACAGTGGTTGGGAAACACTGCTCTAAGAAACTATTGGAGATCCTATTCACAGATCTCCTTTGTCATACATACCTGGCTTGATCTTGAAACAGTCGTATTCTAAGTAGTGACATAATAGGGTTGCCATACTTCCCAAAGTGAAAATCTGGACACAATTAACAGTACAGTGGTTGCTCAGGTTACATACGCTTCAGGTTACAGGCGCTTCAGGTTACAGACTCTGCTAACCCAGAAATATTACCTCAGGTTAAGAACTTTGCTTCAGGATGAGAACAGAAATCTTGCCGCAGCGGCGCAGCAGCAGCAGGTGGCCCCATTAGCTAAAGTGGTGCTTCAGGTTAAGAACTGCTTCAGGTTAAGAACAGAACTCTGGAATGAATTAAGTTCTTAACCCAAGGTACCACTGTAGTAGCATGATAAGCTCTTAAATCTTTGGCTATTGAAGTTGCAAATTTTTCAAACCGACAGTGACAGGGAGATTTGTCTACTGATAGCACCTAAAACCAGATTTGTGTGGAAAGGCTCTGCATGAATATCCCATTTCTGTACCTGGCAGGCAGCTGAAGACCTTGCCGTATCTTTCAGTCCAGCACAGAGCATTGATGTTTGGATTTTGCTTCCCCAGAACTTCTTGAGGTGGCATGTGTTGAAATCTATGACTGGCAACTTGGCCTGATTCAAAACCTCAGAGAGAGAGAAGTTTTCATCTTGTCCACCTTCAGTGCATAAAACAGAAGAAGAGTAAGAACCAGAACATTTTTGGAACCTTGAAGATTAGCATTTTGTGACTTTGCATTACACTGGAAATGGTAAATACTTCGAATATTCCATATTCTACAACTCCTTAAATTCTAAAGAAAATTATCATGTCAGGGCTCAAACCTGTCTCAGAATAACGACACTTGTGTTAGAAGGCCTGGTTTTTAGTCCTAAGCATGTGTGGCTGATTTGGACTTCTCGGTTGTCAAGGAAATGCACTCTGCACATGTTTAGAGACTCTTTAACATATTGCAAGACTCAACTCGGCTACCAAAAACTGATTCCAGGGCCAAATTCTTTTAACTTTGCACAAATTAAGGCTGCAGAGCTATAGACACTTATTGAAAACAATGTAATTCTTATTGGTGGCACACGACACTCTGAAATACCTCTCATGCCCCCCCAGCCAGTCACCCAGCAGGAGTGTCCCGGACGGAGAAAACTGCCTCTTTTTGGCAGGCAGGCATAATGGATAAACCTGTTGGCGGTAATCTCTTCCACTGGCTTGACCAAAGCAATGTCATACTCTAGCTCATTTAGCTGAGGGTACTGAAAACGTTCGTGCCGATAAATTCGCTTCACCCGGTAGCTTCTTTCTGTGGATTCCGGGTAGTTAAGGTGATGCTTGCCGAGAAGAATTCGCCAGTTGGTGACATCTTCTTCCTGTCCCCTGAAAATGATGCACCGTAGGGTTGGGTGTGTTGTCTCACATGCCCCCCCCGCCCCGATCTGCTTTTACCTGCCTTCATAGTAAAGTAAAGGTAAAGGGACCCCTGACCATTAGGTCCAGAGGTGGCCAACTCTGGGGTTGCAGCGCTCATCTCGCTTTATTGGCCGAGGGAGCCGGCGTACAGCTTCTGGGTCATGTGGCCAGCATGACTAAGCCACTTCTGGCGAACCAGAGCAGCGCACGGAACCGCCATTTACCTTCCTGCCAGAGCAGTACCTATTTCTCTACTTGCACTTTGATGTGCTTTCGAACTGCTAGGTTGGCAGGAGCAGGGACCGAGCAACGGGAGCTCACCCCATCACGGGGATTCGAACTGCTGACCTTCTGATCAGCAAGTCCTAGGCTCTGTGGTTTAACCCACAGCGCCACCCGCATCCCACCTGCCTTCATACTTAAGTCTCATTCTCCACCCAGACTAGTATCGCTACCATAAATGAGCGAAACCGCATGGGCACTCAGAAAAAAATGTTCCCACAAGAAGTTTCCAAGTATAGTTTTTCACTGGGGGACAAGTTAATAAAACCTCTCTGTTTTCTACATGTAGAAAAAATTATATATGAATGATTACAGTGGCCAACGCAGGTTCCCAACCCTTTTGCCACATGTGGAGGTGGACGTTATACTTAAGGGATAAACAACAGGCAGGAGGAAAGCTGTTCAAGTCTTTCTCCTGCCCACTGCTTCCCACTCCTTCATCTCCTCTCCTCCAATGGCTTTCCCACAAGACAGGCTCAATGACCAGAAAGAAGCTTAGCCAGACAGAAAATAGGGGGAGAAAAAGTGACGGAGAAGAGAAAAGTTAGTGTGTGGATAATGTCATTATATAGTTTAGCCAGCAGGTGGCACTGTACTTAATTGTCTTTGGGTGGGGTTAGGGGTTTCCTGTTGGTGTTCTGTACTTGTTTAAGAAGGTCAATAACGTTCTTCCTGACTGGTGAGTCCTCTAAGCATTGCATGATAGTAGGTACGCCCCACCTGCTTTATCGATGCCAAAAGGCATACCATTTTGCATGAGCCACCCACATTGTTTTGATCTGCCTCCACAAATTCACACACAGTAGATAACTTACTTCTGGAAGCAGTGGGCAGCAGTGAGAACCCAGTTTTTGTGAATGAGGGTGCCACCACAGACATGGACGAATTTATCGCTTGGTTTAGAACGGACCTGGGAAGGAAAATGGAGGGAGAAAATGCAGAGCTGAATCACAGGAAGGAATTGGAAGTAGGGCAAAAGTAACCTCTGCAACAGCGGTTCCCAAACTTTCCCCTCCATAGACCACTGGAAAACTGCTGGGGATATTGGGGAAACCCTTAATTTTTTGAAGCAATTCTAAATGGTCACAGGCCAGAGTTTGAGAAGCCTGTTGCACAACATATCACATGTGAAATGGATTTTTAAAACAAGGCATTTTTCCTACTGCGTACATAAAGCAAGTCAGGTATGTGAAGTCTTCCTGCACAACAGTCTAGCCATTGAGCCAGGCCTTTTTTCAGGATACTCCATTCCATTGCCTTGCCTTGCCTTGCCTTGCCTTGCCTTTTTCCTTTCCTTTCCTTTCCTTTTTCCTTTCCTTTCCTTTTTCCTTTCCTTTCCTTTTTCCTTTCCCTTCCTTTTTCCTTTCCTTTCCTTTCCTTTCCTTTCCTTTCCTTTCCAACTTCAACATTCAACCAAAATGTTGAGATAGCTGAGCATGCTCAATTTTCATTGGGCTGTTTTGGGTTCTCGCCCCTAACCCCACCTTAGTTTTTGTTTTTTAAATAAACACTTTTCTTTTCTTTTCTTTTTGCAAACTTCGGCATTCCCCTGCTGATAGGCCCCTGTGGTGAAAAGATGACGTAGTTTTCCCTACATGACAACTGGCACTTGGAGAATTCGGAGCACTCTTAGTACATAGGGCAAGTGTGGCCTGCAACAAAATATTGCAGTGTGAAGTACAATTTGCTGTGGTGGAGATTAAAGAAGGAAGAAACAGATACAGTGGTACCTCAGGTTACATACGCTTCAGGTTACAGACTCCGCTAACCCAGAAATATTACCTCCGGTTAAGAACTTTGCTTCAGGATGAGAACAGAAATCATGCTGTGGCGGCACGGCGGCAGCAGGAGGCCCCATTAGCTAAAGTGGTGCTTCAGGTTAAGAACAGTTTCAGGTTAAGAATGGACCTCCGGAACAAATTAAGTACTTAACCCGAGGTACCACTTGGCTTTGGTTTTCGAATGTTTTGGAAGTTGAATAGACGTCCGGAGTGGATTCCGTTTGACTTCCAAGGTACGACTGTACAAAGAAACCAGTAATTCATGACCACGCCACCCTGGAAGCAAAACAATGGGCAGCTAGCAACTCATCTCCCAGCCATGCTGAACAGGGAAGTAATAAAATTGGCTGAACCTACAAACAGGAAAGTGTCAAGCAAATTTAGAAAGGGCCTTTGCTGATTTGAACTTAGTTTCTGGTTGGAACTACTTCTGGTTGGACCTAGCTTCTGAACAGACAGGTTGGAGGCCTCCTCCAAATTTTGTACATGCCCAAGGTTTGAGAATCACTGGAATGTTTCGTACCTGTAAGGAGACCTGCCACGGCCAAGAATGAGGCCTCGCTTCATTGCCGGCAATAATCTTAGCAAATATGTTTGGTTGGAAATACGCAACACCGCAGTTTTTAGGCCAGTCTGAAATCCGCAAGAAAAATAATGGGGTTACAGTATACAGAAAAGCAAGGGGGATATTTAAGCTAGTGATAGATATATAATAGAGATAGATGATAGATAGATAGATAGATGATAGATAGATAGATAGATAGATAGATAGATAGATAGATAGATGATAGATGATAGATGATAGATAGATAGATGATAGATGATAGATGATAGATGATAGATGATAGATGATAGATAGATAGATAGATAGATAGATGATAGATAGATAGATAGATAGATAGATAGATAGATAGATAGATAGATATTCATGGTTCCCAACTGTGCAGAGAAGAGTCCTTTGTGTGTACAGAGGGGGTATTTTCAGCACAGTACAATGAATGGGTGTGTGTGCAGGGATAATAATAATATTTGTATGCCACTCATATTTCCCCAACCACTCTGGGCGGCTCCCGACAGAATATTAAAAACACGATAAAGCAAGTCTGATCGTGGTCCTTTCCACATGCGTTAAATGGTCCGAAAAGTGCTGCAAGTCCTTTTGAGATCGCCCCTCCATGTATCTAATAAACGTAGCGTCCCAGTCTGTCCCTCCATACATTTAGCAGAAGCGTGAAAGAGGCTTCTTCGTAAGCCACATGTGGAAGCCCCTCGCATACATACAGCGATTGGGTAGAGCCAAAGGGTACAATCCTACGCCCTTCCACCTTCTTTATTGATGCCAAGACCCTCCAAGTGTCCCTATTTTCCAGGGACAGTCACAGATTTGCATAAGCCATCACAGTTTCTGATTTGATCCCAGAATGTCCCGTTTTTCCTTAGGACGTCCCTATTTTCATCAGAGAAATGTTGGAGGGTGTGCGTCAACCCACGGTATTTGCAAACCTCTTTTGATCCACCTCCAAAAATTCACGCCTGGGGTGGGTTTGAATTGTTTGTTCACATATGTCAGGGGTTCAGGAGCAGAGGCAAGGGCAAGGGAGGAAACAGAGAGCGAGGGGGAGGAGGCAGAAGAAAAGATGAGTGATGACGATGACCCGAGATCTCCGAGTCTTTCCAGTGAATCAGAAGATTCACAGAAAGGAGCACCAGTGGCCAGGGCAAGGGGGGAGCCTAGGGGGACACCCCAGGAAGATAGAGCCAGAGGGGACTCAGAGGAGAGCAGTTGGAAATCGGGACCAGCGTCACAGCCAGAGAGCAGGGAAGAGGAAGAGCGCCAGAGATCAAGCGCTGGCAGCTCGCAACAGGGGGGAGGGCACGAGTCAGGAGTGGCCACACCTCCATCGGGGAGCGAAGAAACGGTCAGACGGAAAGTGGAAGGTTGGGCGCGCGCGCCAAGTTCAAATGCACAGGAAAGTGACGCAGTAGGCAGCCAGGAAAGGGAGCCAGGTCCTAAAGCCCGGCGCAAGGAGACAGGGAGTTCCAGGGGGTCGGCGTCAGAAGAATCCCGGAAGGAAGAGACCCCGGGGGGCAGAGGGACCCAGAGGAGAACAGTCAGGCGGAAAAGGTGGAGCAGGGCTAGGATATTAAGTTGGTGCACAAGGGGCGGAGACTCAGACGGAGCTTCGCCGATCTAGCCATTAGACGTAGAGTTGCACGCAGCAGCTTGAGAATGGAAACTGTAACTCAATAAAGACTTTTACTTAATGACCGCTGGCTAGCGTGATCCTCTGTGAGCTAGGATCTTGAAGCAGCTCTGACAGTAAGCTCCGTCCCCTTATTGTGGGCATCTACAGCCTCGAGGAGAGGAGAGAAGCAGGTGCCTGCTAGCTAGCTCACGAACGGCAGACAACATGACGGCTGAGCAGCAGATAGAGGAACTCAGAAAAGCAGTATCACAACTGAATGCCGAGGCTCTCGCATCCAGGAAGAGAGAGGAGGAGGCAGCTGCCGCCTGCAGGGATCTCCAGGTCAGGTTGGACATGCTTACGAAGCAAGGGCAACTGACACCCAAACAGGAGGGAATTGGGTTGGCAAGACGAACAGGCGGTCTGGTCTCTCACTTCGATGGGAACCTGCAGCAGTACCCCAACTTTAGAGCAGATGTAATGTGCGCACTGGAACTGCTGAAAAAAGACTTTAGAGATGAGCAAGAGAAAGTGGGGTTCATCATGTCCCATTTGCATGGGGAAGCTAAAGCATGGCTGCGCAATTTGTGGAGGGATAAGGATCCGGCGCTCCAAAATGCGGATGCCTTTATTAAAGCGATGGATGGGTGTTTTTTATCAAGCATTGACGTGGATCTTGCTCGGCAGCAGATACATGGACTGAAACAAGGGAGGGCCAGCGTAAGGCAGTATCATGCCCGCTTTTTCGCTTTGGTCAGTGCTCTGGAATGGGACAGGGATTCGGCTCCTGTAAGAGACCTGTTTTGGGAGGGATTGCACGGCTCTGTTAAAGATGAAATTGCCAGGGGGGAGAGACCCCGGACCACGCAGGAGATCGTTCAGAGGGCGCTAGCCGTGGGGGTGCGGCTGGAAGAACGTCCGTGGAGCAGGGACGAAGGGCGTGGAGGGCGCGAACCAGCCAGGGGCTCCTCCTTCCTTCCCAGAGAAGCAGCGCGTGCGCAATCCACGCCTCCGCCAGGAGGAGGGGTGGAACCTATGGAGGTTGGAAGTGCAAGGGCTCAGTCAGCAGCCAGAGCCCTAGCACCGACAACAGTGAAAGCGAAGCCTCCTAGAGGGAACAGGAAGTGTTACATCTGCGGGGATCCAGGGCATATGGCGAAAGAGTGTCCCCGGAGGCTCCACAAGCACACTGCAGCCTCAGCAATGGTAACTGCAGCAACGCAACAAGGAGGACCACAGCAGGGAAACGACGATGTCTGGCTGGAGGAAGAGGCACTGGGGCCCAGCCAGACGTGTCAGTGAAGAAGTCCCCGGAGATTTCACAGCCCATGGACCCCCTCCCGCCCAAACCAGTAGTGAGGCTCACCGCATCGCTCCAGCTGCCCGATGGAATCACCATGGACGTGCCGCTCACCATTGACTCGGGAAGCAATGCGGACTTTATAGGGCAGGACTTTGTAGACCGGCACGCTATACAGTTGCTGCCGGCCACGCTGCCCCTGCAGGTGGTCACGGTGGATGGCAGAGAGCTGCTAGGGGGGCAAGTGGTGAAGCAGACGCCACCAATGGTGATGCGCCTTGGGAATCACAGGGAAATCATCAGCTTCAACGTCACTCAACTATCGGACACGCCCATTGTATTGGGCATGAGTTGGCTGGACAAGCACAGCCCAACGCTGGCTTGGTACCAGAGGCAGCTGACCTTCGGCTCTTCCTTTTGTGCTGAACACTGCATCGTGCCCCGGCAAGAAGGAGAGGAAGAGGAGTCACAGCTGCTGCTAGGCACGCTGCAAGCGATTCCCCACAAGTACGCAGAATTTTTGGAGGTTTTCTGCGAGAAGGAGGCAGACAGGCTACCCCCCCACAGACCATATGACTGCAAAATTGACCTGCTGCCGGGGGCGGCGCTGCCCAAAGGGAAGCTGTATTCCATGTCTGAGGACGAACTGCAGGAACTCAAAGAGTTCATAGATCATAATTTGGAGCGCGGTTTCATCCGGGAGTCCAAGGCAGCGGGGGGCAGTCCTGTATTCTTTGTTAAGAAGCGGGACACGCCCCAAAAAAGACTTGTGGTGGACTATCGCATCTTAAACAGTGTGACCAAGCCATCGGACTTCCCCATGCCCCGAATCGACGACCTCCTCGCAAAGGTACGGAAGGGCAGCGTGTTCACCAAGTTAGACCTGCGAGGGGCGTACAACCTCATTCGCATGCGGGAAGGAGATGAGTGGAAGACAGCCATGTTCACGCCTCTGGGCACCTACGAATATAGAGTTATGCCTTTTGGATTGCAAAATGGCTCCCACGTTTTTCAAGCGTTCATGCATCACGTGTTGGCGGGGCTCCTCTACAAGACGTGCGTCTGTTTCTTAGATGACATCCTGATCTTTTCGGAATCGCAGCAGGAGCATGACAGACACGTCAAAGAAGTGCTAAGCAGGCTACAGCAGCATAGGCTCTACGCCAAGCTGGAGAAGTGCCAATTCGACGTGACGGAGGTGGATTTTCTGGGCTACAAGTTGTCTGACAAGGGGCTCGCCATGGACAGCGCCAAGGTTCGAGCGGTGTTGGACTGGAAGAGCCCATGCAACCGGAAGGAGGTCCAACGGTTTGTCGGCTTCGCGAACTTCTATCGCAAGTTTATCAAAGGCTTCGCTATGCAGACAGCGGCCATCACGGACACGCTTAGCTCCAAGAAAAAGAAGTTCATCTGGACAGAGCAGGCGGAGCAGTCCTTTCAGGCACTCAAGCGTCTCTTCGCGTCGGAAGAGCAGCTGCTGCATGTCGACCCCAGCAGGCCGATGAGGGTGGAGACAGACGCCTCAGACAGAGCCGTGGGAGCAGTCCTGCTGCAGAAAGACCCGCAGGGGGTTTGGCGGCCGGGAGCGTTTTACTCCAGGAAGCTCAGCAAGTCCGAACAGAACTACACCATCTGGGACAGGGAGTTGCTGGCCATTCATGCAGCATTCAAAGCATGGAGGCACTTCCTGATCGGCGCCAAGCACACGGTGCAGGTCTGCACGGACCACAAGAATCTGGAGCACTGGCGCACGGCACAGTTCCTGAACCAAAGGCAGATACGTTGGGCTGAGTTCTTTGCGAACTTCAACTTCCGAATAGAGTATGTCCCGGGGGACACCAACATCATGGCGGACGCTCTCTCTCGTAAGCCACAATATCTGGAGGACGCCAAGCCAGCGGCCGCCATGCACATCTTCGCACCAACAGTGTGGGCGTGCGCTGCGGCAACAGTGGACCTGGAGGCGGTGCGACGAGCGTTGCAGGATGACTCCTTCGCGCAAGCAAAGATGGCAGAGGTGCACTGGGGCACGGCAGCGACCGACGAGTTCCAGCTGAGAGATGGATTGCTCATTCGTAAAGGGGCCATCTACATGCCGGGAGACGAACTTCGCGCCAAGGTACTGCAGCAGCTGCACGACGCGCCCACTGCCGGGCACTTTGGCAAGGAGAAGACGGTGGAATTAGTCGCCAGGGACTTCTGGTGGCCCGGAATGAGAGGGGAGGTTGCGGACTACGTGGCGAGGTGTGACACCTGCCAGAGGGCCAAACCGGTGCACAGACCGCCGGCCGGACTGTTGGAACCGCTGCAAACTCCGGTCGAACCATGGGAGAGAGTGGCCCTGGACTTTGTCACGGATCTGCCCAGCTCGAGGGGAAAGACGGCCGTGCTGGTGGTGGTGGACTTGTTCTCCAAGATGGCACATTTCATTCCGTGTGCCAAGGTGGCCACGGCGGAGCAAACCGCCAAACTGTTCATAGACCACGTGTTCAAGGTTCACGGTCTGCCACGGTCTATTCTGTCCGACCGGGGGCGACAGTTCATCTCGAATTTCTGGCAGAAGCTGATGGGCTTCCTGAACGTCAAGATCAACCTGGCGTCGGCGAGACACCCGCAGACCAACGGGCAGGCGGAGCGGGTCAATGCCATCATGCAGCAGTACCTGAGATGTTATGCGAATCAACAGCCTGCGACGTGGGTGGATTACCTGCCGCTCGCCGAGTTTGCCTACAACAACACGAAGCACGTGTCCACGGGGGTCACGCCGTTCTTCGCCAACAACGGGAGGCACCCCAGAACCTTCCCGGGACTGGAAAGGATGGGGGAGGGGGAGCCGCAGACAGCAGATGCGTTCGCGTCGGAGTTGCAGGAGGTCCACGATCAGCTGCGGCGGCACCTGGAGCTGGCCAAACATGCATACAAGATGCAAGCGGACAAACACAGAAGGGTTGGCGAAGAGATCCATGTGGGAGACTGGGTCTGGTTAGCAGCCCACGCAGTGCCGGCCAGGTCGTTGGCCAAGAAGAAGCTGGGGCATAAGCAACTGGGTCCCTACCAAGTCGAAGAGCAGGTCAACCCGGTGGCTTTCAGGCTGGCGCTTCCGGAGGGTTCCAGAATGCATCCGGTGTTCCACAGATCGGTGCTCACTCCCTACAAGGCACCGCACAGGTTTCAGGAACCCGGAACGGCACCGAGTCCGCTCAGAGAAGGAACCGGGCACGCGGGAGTGGCACAGGAGGAACGCATCAACGAAGTCACGGAGATTTTGGACTCCAGATGGGGGGAAGAAGGGGTAGAATACCTTCTCGCCAAGGAGGGCACCCCGGCCAGTGCGAATAGCTGGGTGCCGGGCTACGCCTTGGACGAACCTCTGCTCAAAGACGAGTTTCATGCCCTCTTCCCACATAGACCAATGCCAGCAGACTTTTTCGACGACTGGCTTTTCACGCCCACGCTTTCTGCCAGCACGTTCCGGGGGTTCGACTCGGACGAGGACCCGATACGAGACGCCCGTTCCCCGGAGGGGTCACCCTCGGGATCTGCCTCAGAACCCTCGTATTGGTGGGACGATAGACCAGAGGAGCAGTGGCGCAGGAAGTGGCAGGAAGGTCCAGGACGAGCAACGCCGCCAGGAGGAAGTGAGGGAGAGACGGACATGGACGTTTTCGGGGACGACCCTGGTTTCGAGCACGGCGGCACAGAGATGGAAGCGGAGGTGACCGTCGTCGACGAGAGCAGGGAGGAAGAACCGGGAGACTTCAGATGGAGGCCCGCCACGGGAAGCGAACTGTATCCGACGTTCGTCCCTCTGACACAGCAGCACCCAGTTCCCGCACCGGAAGGAGGGGAGGGGGGAATGGGGGGCTTCGAGGGGGGGATGGATGTCAGGGGTTCAGGAGCAGAGGCAAGGGCAAGGGAGGAAACAGAGAGCGAGGGGGAGGAGGCAGAAGAAAAGATGAGTGATGACGACGACCCGAGATCTCCGAGTCTTTCCAGTGAATCAGAAGATTCACAGAAAGGAGCACCAGTGGCCAGGGCAAGGGGGGAGCCTAGGGGGACACCCCAGGAAGATAGAGCCAGAGGGGACTCAGAGGAGAGCAGTTGGAAATCGGGACCAGCGTCACAGCCAGAGAGCAGGGAAGAGGAAGAGCGCCAGAGATCAAGCGCTGGCAGCTCGCAACAGGGGGGAGGGCACGAGTCAGGAGTGGCCACACCTCCATCGGGGAGCGAAGAAACGGTCAGACGGAAAGTGGAAGGTTGGGTGCGCGCGCCAAGTTCAAATGCACAGGAAAGTGACGCAGTAGGCAGCCAGGAAAGGGAGCCAGGTCCTAAAGCCCGGCGCAAGGAGACAGGGAGTTCCGGGGGGTCGGCGTCAGAAGAATCCCGGAAGGAAGAGACCCCGGGGGGCAGAGGGACCCAGAGGAGAACAGTCAGGCGGAAAAGGTGGAGCAGGGCTAGGATATTAAGTTGGTGCACAAGGGGCGGAGACTCAGACGGAGCTTCGCCGATCTAGCCATTAGACGTAGAGTTGCACGCAGCAGCTTGAGAATGGAAACTGTAACTCAATAAAGACTTTTACTTAATGACCGCTGGCTAGCGTGATCCTCTGTGAGCTAGGATCTTGAAGCAGCTCTGACAACATATTACACTAAAGTAATGGCCATAATGTTTCATTGCCCATGAAATAAAGGAAATGAAATAAATAAAGGGCCTTCTCGGTAGTGGCCATGAAATAAAGGGCCTTCACGGTAGTGGCGCCCTCCCTGTGCAACGCCCTCCCACCAGATGTCAAAGAGAACAACAACTACCAGACTTTTAGAAGACACCTGAAGGCCACCCTGTTTAGGGAAGCTTTTAATGTTTGATGTATTACAGTATTGTAATATTTTTTTGGAAGCCGCCCAGAGTGCCTGGGGAAGCCCAGCCAGATGGGCGGGGTATAAATAATAAATTATTATTATTATTATTATTATTATTATTATTATTATTATTATTATTACTTACGATATACCCTTTCTCATTTACGATAACAAAGCAATATGCCAATACACACATGACGCATAACAAATCCAATAAAAACCACACCCAAAAATCATCGCAAAAAAAAAAATTGTGAATGATTTGTTTCTGAAAGGTATGAAATCTTTTGTCATGCTCAGTTTGGGGTTACCCGTTGCTGAAGCAACATTTGATGGTGGTGAGAATTGTTAGCAGACCCCTATTCCCCTCACAGAGTTAACTGTTTTCAAAGTGCCCTGGGAATACAGATTGATTGTTAAACCATTCCTTATGCATATCCCAACCTTTTTCTGTGTCTATCTGCAGAAAGAAATTGAGTATGTGTTGGAGGTGTGAAATCTCCCATCTTTTCCAGTGGAATCCCATGCATGTCTACTTCAAAGTAAGCCCTGGTATTATAGGATAGCATCCTTTACCTTAATGTCAACAAAAGCTCCTCTTGCTTAATTGCTCTGCGAAAGCTTTCTGTTAAAGGTACAAGAGCAAGACTAGGAACAAAACATGGCAATCTTCTTCATAATTTCCACAATGGTAAGAATAAACTGAACTAGATGATGCAACGTTCTGACTCCGTATAAGCAAGTTGCCTGTGCTCCTATGTAATAACTGCTACCAAGAAATGACAATCCCATCTTACCTAAATCCAGGCGTCTGGGAAGAAATACCGCCTGTGTCAAAGACACCTTGGTCAAGGAAAGCATAGAAAGCCAAGCAAAGAATCTGTCCAAAATCATTGCCAAGAAAAAAGAAAAAAGGACTTGATCCAGGAATTGTGCAAAGGGAAACTGAGTTTGCATGTGCTATCGTGAACAGGATGGCTGGATCCAGCGTGAGAGAAGAGGGGACTGCTGCTCGTTGTTGCTGTCACTGTTAATGCACTCAGACAAAGCACAGAGGATCAAAACAATGAGGTCTAGATGCTTCTGCATGGACGCGACACTCCTTTCTATGGCTGGCTGCAAGAGAGCTGTTCTCATCAGCAATTTTACACCAAAAGGCCTAAACAAGTCAGGTAGCAGCTGCTGCAAGATATGGGGTATGCACAGAAGGATTGCCAACTGACCAGGAAAATAAATCAGTCAAGTGTTGACCGTAACTCCCACAAGTGGAGGTGAATGCAGAGATAATGTTGCTACTTTCTTTATTGGCTCGGCTCTTGCGCTTTTAAGAGCAGATTAATCTGCCCTCATTAGCAGGAGGAAGCTGTTAACTGACTCCAGATAACGCTCATCTCCCTGCAGTGAAAAGCTCCAGCTTGCTACTGCCTGGGCATTGGGTTGCAGTTAAAGGCAGAAGAGCCAAAGCTGAGTTTAAAGTTGGCAACCCTAAGTGTACACAGTCAGTCATATGCAAGGGAGAAAATGATAGGATTTATTGGAGGGATTTTGGAATTAGAGGGGGAGGATGATCAAGAAAATGCCATTGACACTTTCACTGTTAACAAAGGGGACAAGCTTTTTTCATACATTAAAATGGGTCTGCTGAGGGAGGAGGGGGATCACGCCCACTAGCTCTGCATATAATCTTCATACCTTTATCTGAATGTCAGAACGTGCCTCTGTATATGCAATTACATGCACATAGGCTCTGCATCAGCATCCATGCCTGCAGTCAGGAACCCTGCAAAATTCAGCACCCTAATTGCAGGGGGCGGATCTAAACACAGGAAAAACACATGCTATAAATAAGTCAGAAATTAGATTATTTTAACGAAAGAAAAAAATTCCTATGGGAAATGTTGTTTTAAACTATTCCTGCTCTCTGGCGCCATCTGGTGTTGAATGTTTAAAGTGCATTCAATTTGTCCTTTCTTTACTAATGTAGCTGAGAGCCTGTGTGCATGCAACTTATGTGCATATTCAGGATCTGTTCCCACTCTCTCGTGGGATTGGGATGAGGATAGCTGGGTACAATTCCATGCCTCTTTGCACCATGGGCATAACCAGAATTTATGTTGGGGGGGGCAGGCTTCATGTTAGGTATATTTCAAAAAGTAAAAACCAGGACACCCTGAAAGTTGCTGAGCTCATAGGCGCCGACTCCATGGGGCTTGAGGGGGCCCGAGCCCCCTCAAAAATTCGTTGGGGGCTCAGCCCCCCCAATAATCTCGGGCGGCGGTGGGCGCGTCCGCGGCTTTTATAGGGCGCCCGGCGCGCACCAGCTCGATAACGGGCACCGGCGCGGCGGGGGGCGCCGGGCCGGGGGAGGAGGGCGGCCGGCCTGTCTCCTTGGCAACCCCATTGAGCAGCGCCGGCTCCCCCGGGAGGGCCATCCCCCCGCGCCGCCGATCGCCAACACCGCCGACGCTGTGGCTGCCCGAGCCCGAGCCTGAGCCTGAGCCCGACCCGGAGCCCGAGCCTGAGCCCGACCCGGAGCCCGAGCCTGAGCCCGAGCCCAAGCCCGTCAGTCAGTCAGTCAGGAAGGAAGGAGAAATGGGGAGGGAGACGAGGGAGGAAAATTGCGCGCAGGGTGAAGAAAGGAGAAGGGCGAACGAGACGAGCTTCCAACCCAAAAAAGGGCTGGAAGACTGGGAGGATGAAGGATCGGGAAAGAAAGTGACGCCTTCCCCGCCCGCGACGTCGCCCGCTTGTCATTGGCAGCGCAGCGGGCGCCCAGAGGGGCTGGGCACCGGCGCAGGGCCGCTCCGCAGCCGCGGAGGACAGTTGCGCGGCTAGCAAGGTGTGCCGCGTAGAGCGCGGCCCTTGTGTGGCCCGGTGGCCAGGCAAGCTTGGGCGGGGACCCCCATGCAAATCTAAGACGGGAGAAGAGGGCAGAGCAAAGGGGGTCCCTTCCCCAACCTCCGGCTCTGAGACTTCCCTGAGCCCCAGAAAAGCGAAAGGATTTTCTCTTCTTCTTTTTTTATAAATATTTTATTAAGGTTTCAAATACAAAGTTAGAAACATACACTGAAGAAAAAAGTAAAAGAACAAGAAAAAGAAAAAAAGAAAAAGAAGAAAAGAAAACCAACCATTCAACACATTTTTTATATAACTAACTGGACTTCCTCGCATCTCCCTTACCCTGCATTCTTTATAATAAAGATATCAGCAAATTATTACCTTGTTTCGTACCTTATTTTGTACTTTTCAAATACTATACCTCTAAATTTAACATACTTTTCATCAGTTACTTATATCTTAAATTAAACATAGTATTACCTTAGATTTTGACCTTTTCTTACTTAAAATATAATTTCCTGTTTCCCAAATCTAATTGCTGAAGCTATAGTTTCCGAATCGTGTAAATTTTTAACATTCATACAACTTATATTGTTTTTGTAAATAGTCCTTAAATTTTTCCCAGTCCTCTTCCGTTGTTTCTTCTCCCAAATCTCGGATTCTGCCAGTCATTTCAGCCAGTTCCATGTAGTCCATCAATTGCGTCTGCCACTCTTCCAGTGTGGGCAAATCTTGTGTCTTCCAATATTTTGCGATAAGTATTCTTGCTGCTGTAGTTGCATACATAAAGAAAGTTCTATCCTTCTTTAACACTTTCTGGCCAACAATGCCCAAGAGGAAGGCCTCTGGTTTCTTGGGAAAGGTATACTTAAATACCTTTTTTAACTCATTATAGATCATTTCCCAGAAGGCCTTCACTTTTGGACAAGTCCACCAGAGGTGAAAGAATGTCCCTTCAGCCTCCTTACATTTCCAACATTTATTATCAGACAGGTGATATATTTTTGCAAGCTTGACTGGGGTCATGTACCACCTATAAATCATTTTCATAATATTTTCCTTCAAGGCATTACATGCCGTGAATTTCATTCCGGTGGTCCATAACCTTTCCCAGTCCTCAAACATGATGTTATACCCAATATCCTGAGCCCATTTTATCATGGCTGATTTGACTGTCTCATCCTGAGTGATTTTCTCTTCAACCTGCCCTCCATCCTCTTGCAGAAAACTCTTTGCCTGCCCTGCCCGTATCTCGTTTTTGCTTTTTAATTCCACACACGCACCCTTCGGACTTCGTGGCAATCGGGCGCGCGGGTGCGTTTCCTAAGAGAGTGAGGACCCCCGCCTCCTCCCCACCTGCTCCCTCGCCAGCCAGCCAGCCGCGCGCCCTAGCCTGAGAGCCCCGGCCGTCCCCGTCGCGCAATCGGCTGGATCTCCCTTCAGCAGGCCGTGCTCACAACTCGGCCCAGGGACCCCCCAGCAGCGGATCTCCGGCCCAGCTGAAGAATCCGGCAACAAGCCCCCTCCTCCCCAATCGCTCCGCCGAAATACGCTCCAAAACCCCCCAGATAGGCCGCCGGCCGCCAAGTCTAGTGGCGCCCTGAGCGAGGGTCTCTCCCCAACACCGCCACCTCGAACTGCGTTCTCCCGGCTACCCGAGCGAACCAGCGGCAGGACCCCGGTATGGGCCCCCCCAATATTTTTTATAAGTCGGCGCCCCTGGCTGAGCTGTACTTAGACAAACACCAAAAAGACACAGAACCTCTATTTGTTATTTATTTAGGGGGCAACTGCCCCTCCTTGGCTATGTCCATGCTTTGCACACATTGAGCCTCCTGCACACTGTTATTGAAGGAATAAAAAGGGACTGTGTCTAATTTCCTACACCCACATTCAGTGAATATGGGAGGCAGGAGCACAGTCTCCAAACTGTTCAGTTGATGGTGCTTAAAGGCTTTCTTCAAACCTTCCTGCTGAATGTGGGAAGGTCAGGAGTAGCAAAGAGGGGCTGGGTCAGTGAGGGCAAAACTGCTGTACTCGGACTGGGGAAAGCGCTTTGTGTAACTCAAAAGCTTGCACATTGCATTTTCAACAATGCTTGGTTCAAGGTGTATTCTTTTTTACTCACCGTTTGAATCTTGCTCCAGTGAAGCAAAACAACTACAGTGGTACCTTGGTTTAAGAACAGCTTAGTTTATGAACAAACTTGGATTAAGAACGCTGCAAACCCGGAAGTAGGGGTTTTCCTTTGTGAACTTTGCCTTGGAAGCAGAACATGTTTTGTTTCCTGTTGAGTGTGTTCCATTTGTAAATTGAGTCCCCCACTGCTATGGGAAAGCACACCTTGGTTTAAGAACGCTTTGGTTTAAGGACAGGCTTCCAGAACGGATTAAGTTCGTAAACCAAGGTACCACTGTATTTGGAACTATGGAACATTATAGGTCACTTGCTAGAAATTCATGACTGTTCACCAGGTGAACACTAGGTGGCGTGAAGAAGTTTCTTCATATTTCTATGAAGGCGGTAAAGCCAATTTAATGCACTGGCAGCTCTTGACCCAGATTCGTTAAATTACACTGCCTCTAACTGCATCAAGTGTTCGTGTGTAGAGGGAAGGAGGAGGGCTGGTTGCTGGGTGGGGAAGAGACAGCCTGATTATGCAGCTGAAGAGGCTGCTGTGAAATTGTTGGCAAGCTACAAAGGGTAGCTTCATTTTCTTATTGCCTATGATTTGCACAGGGACAGTTTTTCCTCATTTCTGTCTCGAAATGCTACAGTTATTTCAAACACTGTTGAAGGCGGAGCATGCTCTGTGATTTATTAGGAGTCCGATAAGCAGACAGGTGACATCTGCTTAGCTCATATATTAGACATGGGATTAATGCATCTAGGACTCACAAGCTGCAGCTCAGGATTCTGCAACCTCCATCCATCCTTTTTCTGCGTGTGGGTTTTGAAAGGTTGGGAAATAAAAAGTGCAGCATATAGTCTTCTTCTAACTGGTTGAGCCAGGCCTACGATGGGACACGGTATCTTAAGGGTGACAAAACACCCCATCAGTAAAAATGGGTGGAGATACAGTGGTACCTCGGGTTAAGAACTTAATTCGTTTTGGAGGTCCGTTCTTAACCTGAAACTGTTCTTAACCTGAGGTACCACTTTAGCTAATGGAGCCTCCCGCTGCTGTTGCACCGCCGGCGGGCGATTTCTGTTCTCATCCTGAAGCAAAGTACTTAACCCAAGGTACTATTTCTGGGTTAGCGGAGTCTGTAACCTGAAGCGTCTGTAACCCAAGGTACCACTGTACAAGTTTGATTGCTTTCAAAATTGTGACCGGTGTGTACAAAGGAGCTGGGCATATTATAGGGATTTGAAACCTGTGCATGCTGACATCTTGCAAACATCCTCAGCGAGGCCCCTGAGAGTTGATTCTGAGCCTCATGGTTGTTGTGGAAGATTGTGCTCTGACTGCAACGCTGTACCCGAGAACAGCACTTTAGTTTTCCTTCTAGGTAGGCATGTGAGTTTGTGAGTGTGTGTGGCAGAGTCTTCCCATCCAGCCCATTTACTTTGAACTATAGAAACTTTTCGAGAACGTTCATCTGCGTGAATCCTGACCCGGGATTGCCTTTCTTAGTCACCCGATAATATTAGGAACAGGCTTTTATATACATAGAGATGTGAAGCCTTCACCACATCAGAGCACTGCTGAATAATTTGATCCCACTGCATACAGTGGTACCTCAGGTTACAGACGTTTCAGGTTACAGACTCCGCTAACCCAGTACCTCGGGTTAAGAACTTTGCTTCAGGATGAGAACAGAAATTGTGCTCCGGCGGCACGGCAGCAGCAGCAGGAGGCCCCATTAGCTAAAGTGGTGCTTCAGGTTAAGAACAGTTTCAGGTTAAGAACGGACCTCCGGAACGAATTAAGTACCACTGTAACCTGCCTTTTCCTCCGAGGTCAGGTTATATGAGGGAGTTATCCCAATTTTACCCTAAAACAAGCTTGTGAGATAGGTTAGGCAGAGAGAGAATGTCAAGCCTAATAGAGCAACCCAGTGACTTTCAAAAAAGTGAGCGGGGAGTTGAATGTTTTCTCCACAGCACAAATATGATACTTTAACAACTGCATCACATTAGCAGTGGCAGCTGATGGGAATTATGCTTTAGAACCCCAGATAGGACTTCCCACCAATGCAGCAGCTCCTCTGCACGGACCTGGCTGTGTCTCTGCATAGGCCCACCATGACAGGCGATGCAGAAGGAAACCTGCTATATTGCCAGAGGATCAGTATCAGATGATCCACATGGCTTCCGAGATCTGCCCTACTGGGCAGGTGACAAGATTATGGGTGTTATGATCATATGATGCCTGGGCTAAAGCCCTTAATGGCTCAGGATCATGGAAGGCAAGCTGTCTCCATATTGACCTGCTTGCACAGAAAGATACTTGGGGGGTGGGCACCACTCTCACAGGTGGCTGCTAGGGAGAGTGGTGCCCCCCAAAAGACCTGTGGAATACTCTCCCAGGAGGGGTAGCCCCAGAGCTTATGTTATTGTCCTTTCAGTTGCACCTTTAAATAATTGGCTGGTATGCCCTAGCTCACTATGAAGGTCTATGGCACAGCTAGGCTAGCATGGGAATCAGAAACTGAGAAACCAGAACGCAGAAAGAATAATTACATCCAAAGTAACAGCAGGATAGCAAAGCAACTCCCCATCCAAGTAGAATCGGAGGATTCTGGGAAAAGGTGAATCTACTCATCGGGAACTACTTGTTTATCATATAATTTCACACATCAGCAGAGACTGAAAAAGACAATATTAATCCAGCAAGCATCCCAGTTCAGAACATTTTTCTAAAAGGCCATCCTTAGGCTTCAGAAATGCATAAACAGAGCCATGTTTTTATGGGATTGTGCTTTAAAAAGTATCTGCTATTTTCAACATTTAGGTAGCCATGGCTCAGTGGTATGACAGTGAGCCTGTGAAAACTTCAGGCTCGGCTACGCCCTCCTTCTGGCAGGGTCATGAAGAGATGGAAAGCTTCCAATTTAACCATAGCTTAGGGTTATGTCTGAACCCTAAATTGTGGTTAATCTTAACTTTGGCCAGCTTTATAAACCAGTTTGGGGTTAGTGCATTGTAGTAAACCATAGTTATGACTAAACCACAGTTTGTCTAGGTTCAGACATAACTTTATGTTGTGGTTAGTCAAAAATGGAGGTAAAGGTCTCCCTGCCCCATTCTTCCCCATGGCCATACTGAGGGAGTGGGGTGCGTAATGGAAGCAGGCATGTCTGAGGCTCACCCTCATAAACCATGGTTTAGCGTTTTGTACAAATGCAGACAGCACATAGATGAGTGTCTGGGTGGTTTTTTTGACTTCCTAAATCCCCCCTTGAAAATCCTTTATGCTCTAATGCTTTTCAAAAAGCAGCAGGAACACCCCTGGAGAAACTCTGCTGTACACGCAAGAGCAACACAATTAATAACCAAATGACCTGCAATATGCAAAATAAGGAAACATCTGTTTTATTTACTTTTCCCAATTAGCAGACACTGAGCTCGTTGCCTTGCTGGCTTTCCTCATCAACTGCCACCTGTTTCAGTCTGGTGGACATCAGCTCAAGAGGACAATTACATTTAATGCCAGGAAAACAAAAGTAGCCATGTCGCATAATGATAGGTTAACCTGAGATTAAAATTCATAGTAAACCAGGCATTTGTGACTCTTCTCTGGTAACACTGGTACAGTTGTGCCTTGGTAACAGTGTAAGCACCAACTCCCTTGTGTATTTAGGATGCAATTCCTCATGGCTGAAGAAACTGGATGTGATGTTCTGCAAAGAGTTGTGCCAACTGCACAATGATCTGCAATGCATCCGGTCTAGAGGAAAGACTAATTGCACTGAAGTCACAGGTTTTATTGTACACAGCATTGTAATTCAATAAGCTATCTAGTAACAAGGAGTGTACTCAATTATGTGCTTTCATAAATTACTACATGCCATCTGTGTAAAAAGTATAAAATGGAATTCTAGTATTTAAAACTACCTGCACAATGTTGCAGTAAGACAAATGCAGGGACCAAAGTTTAACACTAAATCAATATTTTCTCTCCATACATGGTTTTTAAAAGGTTCTTACAATTCATACATGTACAGTGAAATACAGTGATGTGCTTCAAGCCGTCGTTCAGAAAAACATAGTATTTGCTTGAAGTATTATTCAGAGCTAGATCACCTGGATAAAGCAATACCATATATAAAATGCAGGCATTTGGGCTTTCTTCTTCTTTTAATAGATCTACACATTACTCAAAATAAGGTGGTACAATTCTTGACCTCTTCAAGCTGAGGGTAGAGGAAGAGAATAATATATTTTAACAATTTATATAATTCTGTAGCACTTTAGGCTACAGGCTGAGGAATAATAATATTTTATTTGTTTATTTCACTTAAAGCATATTTAAACTATGCAGCAAGGAAGGGGTCAGGAAGACATGAGTCCATAGCTTCAAGACAACTGATTAAACTGAGTGCCTTCCCCCTAAAAACAATGTCTTACACACATCCTCCAAAAACACTCTTTAAGTGTAGCAAACTAGCACAGCGGGGAGGAAGATTTAACACAGTTCTCTCTCTCATGCGCTAGTTCAATGCATGTTGTTAGGGTTTATTCATGTGGAAGAGCATTCAAAAACAAGAGCCCAACCCCACCTGTAATCTGAAACGAAACAGTCCAAAATTCTACTACTTCATTCTGAGTAACATGTAGATGAGGGATATATGTACTAAAAACTGTCCCTGGAGCCTCTGCCTTGCAGAGTTCTATTTTAGACCAGCTCACAGTTTCCAGTTTGATTCCAAAGGGACTCCATATTGTGTACCCGTGTTTATTTGCAACTATTAAAAAAACCAACGGTCTTGCAGTCTGCTAGGAAAGTTTATTCCACTGCTGTGCTGGAACGGGCACAGCAGCCTGGATTTCTTAGGCAATGCATCATTGTTCTGAAAGAGGTTTTCTTTTCCTGTTTAGCTGGCAGCTCCTCAGTACTTTTCCTAGAGATCTCTTCCGGTTCAGTTTGAAACTGTTCTATCTGAATTTCAAGGTGCTTCTGGATGGCCAAGCCAAGGACCTCGGGGTCTACAGCCGCACCGTAAACTTCCCATGTCATGCCTTCATCGTCCCACCTCACCTCCCGCACTGGAGACTTCTCACCCTCTGCCTCGGGCTCCAGATTGACCTCTGGGAACACGTGAGGGTGGCCTTCTGCTGCGACCGAGGGGCTCGTTGCTGCAGATTTACATTCCTTCGTTGGGATGGTTTGTACCTCTGCATCTCTGCACTCGAGAAGGGGCTGCAATCCCCGGGTGAGGTCATTCATGGAGGTCATCGTCCCTGTGTCCTTGGTCTTCAGGACAGTGTTGACGCCGTCCTGGTGGCTATTCAACACCACGTACGTTGTCTTCATTTCCTCTTGGGCCCTGCTCGGTTGCACGCAAGGCTGCATGTGCATCATGTGCTCCCCACGCACACTGCAGCAGCGCAGGATGCGCTTTGCATCCAGGCCCGACTCACTCACGGACGACACGAGCTTTGGAAGTGTTGCCGTTTCGGTAGCGGGCAAGGACTGGCAGTACCCGGGGGTCACTTGTCCTTTCCCCGATTCACTAACTGAGCAGACCAACCTTGGAATGAACTGAACGGAAGGGATGGGCAAGGAATGGCAATAGGCCGGTACGGTGCCCTCCATCTTCATCGAAGACTCCGGCCTCATGCCGTAAGGAAGAGCAGTACTATTATGGATGGCCACCATGCCAGGTTGGTACATGCCAGCTGCATAGTTGCTATACACAATTCCACCCTGGGCGTACATAGCCCTGTTTGAGAAGTGGTCTCCAGGCATATGCGGCCCGAGAACATTTGAGTGATACGCTCCAGGGTCCGCAAAAACATTCACGTTTTGCGATACAGCACCATTGTCAAAGACACTAGTGGGCACATCTTGGTCTCTAGGCAAACTTGGGGCCCGACTCATGTGACTTTGGAAACTGGGGGCATTTTCACACGTGTCCGATCCATATCTCGGTCTTGGGAATGCGACGCTGCCGGCTGCAGCCCCGTAACTGCTGCTGGAGCGCATAGCAGAGTATGTGGCACTTGTCTCCATGTGGGGAGTGGAGCTCTGCTGTTTACAGCTGCACGTTAGGTCAGAAAGGCTTCTCTGGACAGCAGCTCCCAGTGCTTCCATCGTGCTCACCTGCTGCAGATTTGCATCACAGGTTGCGGACACATCCTCATCGGTACTGCTCTTGGTGTGTGTCCTAGGGCCAACCCCTCCCACAGAAACTGGGGGTTGCTCCACACCCAGGAAGTGGTTTGTGCTTTTGGTGGTGCTCTGAACGCTGTCGCTTGGAGACAGGCTGCTCACAGTTCGGAGAGTGGATGCAATTTCCGAGCGGGTTGAAGACCATGCAGAGCTAGGTGTGCTTCCCAGGTCGTTCTCCCTCGCCTGGGCTTGGCAAGCAGAGCTGCTGAGGCTCTTTCGCAGCTCCTGCCTGCTGTTGTGTCCCTCCTCAGAACCCACTCGCCCAACGCCGGCCAGATTTGTGGAGCTCTTTGAGAGAGGGTGATAGTTCAGGTTCAGAGTGCTGTGGCAAACAGAGTTCAAGGTTTCCTGGTGGCTGTTTGTTTCCATGGCACAGGAGAGTTCTAGGGCAAGAAAGGGGGAAAAAGAGACAATTAAAAGCAGTTCACGTGTGTGGTGATCACACAGGGTCCCCAGACGTTTGACGTATTGATCCCTGTGCCACCACTGTGATTGATTCCCCGCTGCCACCAACCCATTTCTCTCGGGTACACACAGAGTCCAGACAGCTGTTAACATTAAACTAAATAAACAAGTTTATTTTATAAGCCTTAACAAGTTTATGGTTTCAGATAATTTTTCTTGTCAGTTTCTTAATCTTAGTTTCTTTACCGGCCTATACCTTCCTAATACCTTCTAACTGATTATCCCAGCTGTCTATCCGACTCCTCTTAACAGATTCTCTCACTCTCTCACATCAACCTATCCCAACCCACAGAAGTATCCTTGCTTCTTCTCTAACACCCGAATGACTTCTCAACAACTCTAACTCTAACTCCTCCCCTTGGGTTCCCACTTGCCAATCACTTCATACTCATTTAACCCTTTCCTTATGACCTAGCATGATGTCACCTAGGAGGGCAAACTCCACGTGTTAAAACAGCTTTGCGCAGGTTCTAAAATAAAGTCACACCCAAGGCCGTGCATATACTCACATCCCCCGTTCAAATAGTCCTGGGAACTGTAGTTTATTGAGGATGCTATGAGAGGGACAAACCACTGTTCCTAGGATTTTGTGGGAGGTGTGGAAAATGTATAGTGTATATGCAACCATATATGTATAGTGTATATGCAACCATATGTATAGTGTATATGCAACCATACTACAGTTCACATATGTCGTAATCCCTGCTACTTATTTGGCATTTTAACAAGTCAAAAGCTTCTATTTTGCAAGAGACTTTTCTTTTTAGATGCCAGGAAAAACCCACCTGTTTTTTCAGGTTTTTAATTATCTTTCAGTGTTTAGCTGTTTTTAATTTTGTTGTTTGTTTTCAGCTGCTTTTTTGACAGTTACAAATTAGTTTGAAAGCCACCCCAACAGCTTTCTAAGTCAAAAGGTAGGATCTAATCCCTTAAATTTATTAAGGTGGAACTTTCCTGCCATGGAGGCAACATGATAGGAGAATATTCACTTAGGAGTAAGATTAAACAGTGTGTGTGTGTGTGTGTGTGTGTGTGTGTGTGTGTGTGTAGACTACATTTAGTTCCAGGGCTGACAGATTCACAACCAATCGCAGTGTTATGAAACAAGTTTCCAAGCAAAAAAAATAATATTAACATTGAATTCACTCTTAATATGGTACTTATGTTTGGAAATCTGCAACAAATCTGTATTTGGGCACAGCAAACAGGAAACATGCAATTTGAAGTGGACATGTTATGACTTATGAGTACCAAAACATTAGACAAGCAGAAGAAGGATTAGGATAGAAATGGAATTAACATCCACTATTTTTGGCTTAGCTTCAGAAGCGGATCTGAAATGCGTTTGCTAATTGCACTGAACTGCTTTGCTTGAAACCAACAAATGCATGTGTGCGTGTGTGTCTCCTCTATGAGTTATGATTAAAGCAGTGACCTATTTAATGTACTAGTAAATATAGAATCTGAATTATTATTAGATTTTCTGTTTTGATTGCTGATGTTGATCTGGTGGCAAATTACTGAAATCCCTGGACAATCTTGTAAAAAAAAAAAATGTTACGGTATTTTTTTTAAAGGAACTCTGAATAACCTGCAGGGTCTGAATAGCAATTTGGAAAATGGAAAGTAGGTAGATGAAATACATAAGGATTTAATTAAATTATGGGGAATTGGGAGGAGATTTTTTAGAGCGTGTGTTGCTGTCGACAAAGAGCTTAGGAAAGCCTAGCAATGCACCAGTGCTAATCTTTTATTCAAGAGTAAGCACTGGCAAAGTTCGTCTTTAAAGAATTAAACTAAAAGTTGTATTTGACTGACGCTTCAGATAAAGAGCCAAGTTTTCCATCTTGACAAAAAAGATTAAACACACTGGAACAAAAATGATATCCAAACAGCAGAAACCAACAAAAACACCTTTTTATTTTTAAGAAATAAATTTGCCGTATACTTTATAAAGTGTATAGCAGGGATTGGTCTGGCTTCCAGGTGTTCAACTCCAACTCCAGTATCAACTTCATTCCAGCATGGCCAATAGAGTGGGATAGGGAGAACTGTAGACCAGCAACACCTGACAGGCCACCATCTATTCTTCGCCCCTGTTGTGTAAAGGCTTAGGAAATTTCATAGATAGGCCAAAGTGTTGGGTGGTGATGCCAGAAGGGGTAATAGACACCCATCTTCTCCTTGCCTTCTCTTCCTCCCAACCTGCCTTCCTTGCTTCAGCTTCTCCTCTACTCAGCATGCCCCTCCATGCTAAATAATAATAATAATAATAAGAATAAGAAGAAGAAGAAGAAGAAGAAGAAGAAGAAGAAGAAGAAGAAGAAGAAGAAGAAGAAGAAGAAGAAGAAGAAGCAGCAGCAGCAGCAGCAGCAGCAGCAGCTGCCAGTCTGGCTGGGTTGCCCCAGCCACTCTGTGCGGCTTCCAACACATCCAAAAACACAATAAAACACCAAACATTCAAAACTTCCCATACAGGGCTGCCTTCAGATGCCTTCTAAAAGTTGTATAGTTATTTATCTCCTTGACATCTGGTGGGAGAGCATTCCACAGGGAGGGCGCCGCTGCCGAGAAGGCCCTTGTTATGTACTGAAGTTCCCACCCTGGGCCAGCAGGGGGATACTGTAGATAGTTTTCACTCAGGTCCACATATGCAAATAAGGCCCTCTTCCCTGGTTCCCTATCCCAGTGTTTCCCAACCGGTGTTCCGCGGCACACTAGTGTGCCGTGAGACATCGGCTGGTGTGCCGTGGGAGGGAGGCGGGCGAGTCGGGCAGTGAGAGGCGGCGGCGGCGAGGATCCGCGTCGAGCCGGGGGCGGCTCCGCGGTGGTGGTGCCGAGCGGCGGGGCAGCGCGTGCAAAAGGAAGGAGCGCGAGACAGCGGAGGAGGAGGAGGCCGGCATGTCCGGGCAGCAGCAGCAACAACAGCAGCAGCAACTCCCGCCGCCGCCCCCTCCTCCGCCCGCTATCGCCGCCACCACCACAACAGCCGCCGCCGCCTCAGCTGCCCTCGCTCTGCTGCCTCCTCCCACCCCCAAAGCTTGGAGGTTCCCCGGCAAGGGGGAGGGGAAAAACTTTCACTTTTGTGCGTCCTTCCCGGCGTGACGCTGCGCGCTGACGTCACGGGGCGGGGCTTTAATGGTGGTGTGCCGCGAGATTTTTTTTCAGTAAACAGGTGTGCCGTTGCCCAAAAAAGTTTGGGAAACACTGCCCTATCCTATTCACTAGGACAGTTCATCCATCCTGATGCATTTCACACCCAGCTTAGAAGCTGGCTTTGGTAGAGAAGGCTTTGGGCTTGCCCACATCTGAGCGTTTTTCAGCTGTTAATCCACTTTCCCTGCATTCAAACAAGACCTGAAAACGCCACACCTGTACATATTTGAATTCATATGTGATTTTTTTAAAAATTAACAACCTGTTTTATTTTTGAAACAGAGTGTATGTACAACAATAAATACAAACAACCCATAAAGCATTTGAGAGAGGCACATAAACAACAACAACAACAACAACAACAACAACAACAACAACAACAACAACAACAACAACACATGGCTAATCTTTTGAGGTTCAGCCTGTAAGAACAGCAGATTGATCAAACTGCAAAGTCTTTGCTTTTTGAATACGTGCAAAGTCAGGCCAACAGGCTACAGACGATGGAGAGCTGGTTGCACAAAGGGAGAGTTGCTTTGTTCTCTACGTTCCTTAGTCTTACCTCCCAAGCAGATAGACTGGCCTTTGCGCAGAATCTCCATGGCCATCCCTATAGGATAGTGCTTCCCTCTGTATATTGCATGGCACCGCAGAAGTAAAATAGGCAAGAGGTCAGATGCTGGTACAGATATTTAGGACAGAGCTTGGCAGGTCTGACTCGTCCCAAGTTCAAGTAACTTATTGCAAGTGTTGTTGCTTTATTCTGGAAAGGTAGGAGGGTTTACTATTCCCACCCCACAAATGGCTTCTCTGAAGTTATTTTTCTCTAAGCATGAGTTTCTTTTAGTCTTGGGAGCCCCACTGGCAGGGACTGGCAGGAGGACACTGACAAGTGTGCCATGGGGGGAAAGGGGGCCAGAGTCTGACTCACTAGAGGGGGGCAATGGTTTGTGGGGATTCTATACCAGCCAAGAGGCAAGAATCAGAAGCATGGGACATGTCAGGGCTGGAGGAAGAAGAGACAGGCACACAAGTGAAGGGCTGGGTGCTTCCTCACCCTCTCCTGCACCACTGCCTCCCAGAGCCAGGAGAGAACTGAAGGGGGAAGAGCAGAGGCAGCTTCCATATAGGCTTAGTTTCCAGCTACATGCGTGCAGCCCATTGGAGGAAGGTATATAAACCAGAGGAGGGGGAGTGGTCCCCAGTTGCTGCAACTGCTCCATAGAGCATGGACCTGGGAATAGCTGCCTAGCCATTAGGCTACATACCCTCCAACATTCCTCGGATGAGAATGTCTTTTGGCGCCACACTCATGTGAGAGCACAGCACCACTGCAAGCGCTGGCTCATCCTCCTCTCCAAGCTTGGTGGCGGCAGCGCCGGAGGGGGGAACTGGGACATTACGGGATCAAATCAGAAGCTGGGATGGCATCTGTAATTCCAGGATGTCCCAGGAAAATCGGGATTGAGATTGGGATTGGTGTGTGTAGATATCCAAAGCTGCAGAAGTGACTGCAAGTCTTATCTTTGACAATAAATCGTTAACTACCTGCTATGTGCATTGCTTTTGCTGAGAAGCACCCCTGACACCACAAGCAGAAACACTTGAGCTCTGAAATCTGGTTTCCCATCAAACTCTATGCCAAAGCTTCTAGGCTCCATCCAACAAAATGATCCCATTAGCTTGAGTTCTCCTGTGGGGTTTTGGAGTGAGCATCACCTAGCCACCCCATGCAACTGGTAGAAGATTGTGGCTTTAAATGCTGGGAAGCCCTCCAAATTTCAACCAATTGGAAATAAAATTTCCCCATTCCATATGAACCGAAAAAGTGTGGGAAACTCAGGTAAACAAAATGGTGGGCAAAGTCAAGAAACCAATACAGTGGTACCTTGGGTTACATACGCTTCAGGTTACATACGCTTCAGGTTACAGACTCCGCTAACCCAGAAATAGTCCTTCAGGTTAAGAACTTTGCTTCAGGATGAGAACAGAAATTGTGCTCCGGCAGCACGGCGGCAGCAGGAGGCCCCATTAGCTAAAGTGATGCTTTAGGTTAAGAACAGTTTCAGGTTAAGAACGGACCTCCGGAACGAATTAAGTACTTTAAAGCCCTAAACGGCCTCGGTCCAGTATATCTGAAGGAGCGTCTCCACCTCCATCGTTGTACCCGGACACTGAGGTCCAGCACCGAGGGCCTTCTGGCGGTTCCCTCACTGCGAGAAGCCAAGTTACAGTGAACCAGGCAGAGGGCCTTCTCGGTAGTGGCGCCCTCCCTGTGGAACGCCCTCCCACCAGATGTCAAAGAGAACAACAACTACCAGACTTTTAGAAGACATCTGAAGGCAGACCTGTTTAGGGAAGCTTTTAATGTTTGATGTATTACAGTATTTTAATATTTTTTTGGAAGCCGCCCAGAGTGGCTGGGTAAGCCCAGCCAGATGGGCGGGGTATAAATAAATTATTATTATTATTATTATTATTATTATTATTATTATTATTATTATTATTATTTAACCCGAGGTACCACTGTAGTACCATTTTCAGCATCCACAGAGGATTCACAGGAACCTATTTGCCTGCCACATCTAAGGAGACCACTGAGACCTCCTTCCAGAAACCATTACTGACTTTATAACAGCAGCGTCCATGAGACAGAAGCCTGTGCAGAAATAATAGAGGGCAAGGAGCTCTACTTTTAACACCAAGGCAACCACATGCCTCGTTTTACACCAAGAAGGGCAGTGTGATTTTAATTTACTTATAAGATTGACTCTGGTAGAAGGCTGCTGTATCTAGGTTCTTATCTGTTCGTAAGCTCATTACAGACACCCTGATTACAACCAGCAACTTCTGGGAAGCATTGCTTGTGAAGAAAGAAGTGTGCAAAAGAACCCACAATTTGTGAACTCCACCGAGATCTCTCAAATATGCAAAGCATCAGTTTCACTACTACTTAAATTATACATGGGGGAGCAAGCCATCTCTTCCAACACAAGTATCGGGGGGACAATTATTTCTTGTGCTCTGGACCTAATAATAAGAAAAGTCTGCTCAACATGTATGGAGTTCTAAAAACTTTCTAGAAACTACAAAGGGGGTGGGGAGGGAGAGAAGAGCCATGAAGTCCATTGGGTGGTGATTCCGTTCAGTTTCTGTAGGTCGTAAATTGTACATGCAGGGAATAGGGGGTAAGTCACACCCCACTGCTGTCAAAAGCCAATTACCTACCAGACTCGGCCTTGTAATTTAATAGCTTCGTCAGACTTCTATGCAGCATATTTACAGTCTGGACAAACTACTGAGAAGGGATAAACCATCAACAATATCATTTCAATCCCTCAATTTAAAAATTATGAAACATGCCTCCTTCCCCACAAAAATCTGAATAATAAAACAGGAATTTAGTCTATTTTAAAATTGATCAGTACTTCACTACAGGTAACTTGCACCCTGTGGGCATTTAACTTGCGCACATTCAGCTATTTGCACTTGGAAAAAGAAATTGGAAAGGGGGGAAGGTACCTGGAGGAAGAAACTTTGGAAATCCTAAATAATAATAATAATAATAATAATAATAATAATAATAATAATTTATTTATTTATACCCCGCCCATCTCGGTGAGTTTCCCCAGCCACTCTGGGCGGCTCCCAATCGAGTGTTAAAAACAATACAGCATTAAATATTAAAAACTTCCCTAAACAGGGCTGCCTTCAGATTAAAAATAGAATAGCTGTTTATTTCCTTGACATCTGATGGGAGGGCGTTCCACAAGGCGGGCTCCACTACTGAGAAGGCCCTCTGTCTGGTTCCCTGTAACCTCACTTCTCGCAATGAGGGAACTGCCAGAAGGCCCTTGGCGCTGGGTCTCAGTGTCCGGGCTGCCATTGAACCCAATACACTTTGACTGTACACAATTTTGGCTCCAGGTGCCATCTCTGGAAGATAACCCCAGTATAAGTTGAGAGCCACCTGTGCATGACTTTTAAGGCTCCTTAATCTCTACCAGCATGAGTTTGACCAAACTGTGGGAGGCAGTGGAAGACAGAAGTGCCTGGCGTGCTCTGGTCCATGGGGTTACAAAGAGTCGGACACCAGTGGCGTAGCGTGGGGGGTGCAGGGGGGGGCGGCCGCACCGGGCGCAACATCTGGGGGTTAGGGTTTAGGGGCGCAAATCCACGGGTTAGGGAGCGCAAATCCATGGGTTAGGGGGCGCAAATTACTTGCCTTGCCCCGGGTGCTGACAACCCACGCTACGCCACTGTCGGACACGACTAAACGACTAAACAACAACAACAAAAATCTAATTGTGATTCGGTTTACTTAATAACAACAAGGAAATAAGATTTCCCACCCATCCACCCCAAGGTTTAATTCATGTTTGCAAAGCATTCTCAATATCTTTCTTGGAATGTTATGTATATACAGCACATTAAGACAAGGCTGGAGGTTGGGGAGGGGTAATCTCTGACTTAAATCAAAGATAAATTCCCCTCCTGCTCCTGCCACAAACTAATACAATAATTTCATCCTTCCATGTTCATAATGAGATTTGGGTGACACGACAGGCACAAAAAACTATTTGAGTTTTTGTTTCATCAGCCATTGCCAGCTGCATATCAGCATATGGGAATCAGCCATCTTTTCTCCTTCCCTGCTCCTGATGTGTCAGGTGGGGTGGCTAATCCTGAGGATTTCGTACACGTAACCGAAAGGATTACTCAAGTGTTTTGTTTTTCTGACAGGTAATATAGTTTCTCTAGTTTAAAAACAAAAAACAAAAAAGACCTGCAATTTTGTCTCCAAATGCAGCTGCCTTTAAAATGTCCTTCCTTCCAGATGGTAAATTGCTACTAATCAAATCACTGCGCTAGGTTTTATTTAATGCTCAGACTGACCTTCCTCTTACTTCTAGCTGCACTTGAAATAATCTTGTTCGAGCAAATAAACCAAAGGCAATGTGTGTTTAAATGTAGGTCAGCAAGAATATTTGCCCGTATCCTATTTCAGAGCTTGCAGGCTTGTTTTTTTTAAAACAGAAGAACAAGCTTTAAACTAGAGGTTCCCAAATTGTGGTCCACAAGCTCCATTCAGGTGGGCTGCTGAAAGGCTGGAGAGTAGCTGAGAACATTTGCACTTGGTTAATTTTTCCCCATTGACAGATATTGAAGCCGTTTGGGGCAGGGCTGGGTTATCGGACAGATGATCAAGGGCTCAGACTTGGTCCCGTAATTTTCATAACACAGCACACTGATTCTTCCCCCACCCCCCAAAAAACCAGTTAAAGGTGACTGATGAACCTGACCTGACTTTCACCTCAAAAAAACCAGCCACATCCATCACACTAGACAGGTATAAAGACTATAATTCAGAACTTTCCAAACGGTGTGTCGTGACATGTTAGTTTCGGCTGCAATGTGTAGGTGTGTCGCACAAACGCTCCCTGTGCTCCCCCCAAGGCTGGAAAAGCAGCAGGCAGCCCCCCCCTGGTTTGCTAGTAAAACTGAATTACTGTGTCGCGAAATGATGCATGTCTAAAAAGTGTGTCCTCAACATGAAGTTTGAAAAGCTCTGCTATAATTGTTAAAATATGGGTTATGTGTTCGATTTCTAAAACAAAACTGTTAACCAAGACCTCTAGTAATTACTCCATGAAAAAAGGGAAGATAGGCTTTGGCCTAAAGTTTTTGTCACACCTGGGCATCTCTGTTTGATTTAACCAATTTGATTTAACACATGCTTTCTTCTTGTCCCTGCATATCATACTGTGTAAGAGACTGTAAACTGGGTATAACATGCATATAAGAGTTTCCTTCGGTAGAGCATGAGATTTAATCTCAGGGTTGTGGGTTCGAGCCCCATGTTGGACAAAAGATTGCCTGCATTCTCTCCCAACGCTATAATTCTGTAAACATAATGTGACTGTTTTATATCACACCACATGCAGCTGTTCAAATACATGAATTAGCTAATCTTGTCATATTATGCAAAGCGAGAAGGACATTTTGGAAAAAGTTGATTATGCAATGAGGGTCATTGTAAATAAACATAACAAAACACGAAAAGGTTTCAGCCATTATGGTTTAAACTAGAATTCCAACAGTTTCCCAAATCATGGGCATGACTAATGGAGATTCCACTCCTTTTAAATATATGTCGTATTACTTAAATCCTCTGAAGAGCTCTTTATTTTATTTTATAATTTTATTTATTATTTACTGAATTTACGGTATATACCACTCTATACCCAGAGGTCTCAGGGCAGTTCACAGAACAAAATCAAAATATAAAGCCACAATATATATGATCAAAATAAACAACAACAACCCAATAACACTCCCCCACCAAAACAAACCCCAAAATCAACCATATTTTATTTTATTTTATTTATTGAATTTATATACCGCTCTTTCTGCTCACAAGCTGAGGAATGGAGATTCAGAATGAGAATGCAGGCCATTTTTTTCTAGCCTAAACAAGCATTCTTGTTGGAATACAGGATGAACAGCCAGGGGTGGAGGGCGCAAAGTCCCATGTACAAACACAAATCTACCATGCTTGGCAAATTCTACTTTTAAGGAGTTATTGGTGCATGTTAGAGGATACACGTATCTACACTTTGTTGACTGGGAAGGCTGTGGGAAAGTTGTTAATTAAAGAACAGACAGCGAGCAGACGCTTAGAAATATCAAGCTTCAGTTTTCATTTATCAGAAACTTTGGGGATTCAGAATGACCTAATAAAAATACCGTATTCACTCAAGTCTAATGTGCCATCAAATTTAATGTGCACCTCAATTTTCAGAACCTTGAAACCAAAGGAAGTATTTGCTGGCGGATGTAAATGTGCCATTGAATCTAATGCGGTAAATGGCTCCTCAATCTGTGATAGCCCTCTTTTATGTTCCGACACTTTGTTGCATAAATTTAGCACCTGTACTAAAAAAGGAAAAGGAAAAAGCTGTTTACTTGTGGTAAGATTCTGCAATATTATGAGTATTATGAGTTAATTATTGGTTTATTTTTTACGAAAGGCAAAATGTCTTGTTTTGATTTTATGTAACCCACTCTGGGAGCCTTTTTGGATGAAGAGTGAGGTACAAATACTATAAATGAATAAAATAAGACTAAAGCTACCCTAGTAATTACTAGGCCAATAAGTTTTCTTGGAGGTTCTTTCAAAACTTTACCTGGGCTTCTCGATGAATAATCTGGAAGTTTGCATCAAGTTTAATATACTGTAATTTCAGAAGAACAGATAAGTTTAAGATGTGGGGAAAGGTTGACTGACCTTATATTCTCAGTTGCCATATGATTAAATATTCTGAGAGCAAAGGGAGCTTTTTATACAGCACTTGCTGAGCTTGAGGCAACTTCTGATAGGATTAATCTTCACAGATTATGCTGAAAGCTTTGGAACACAAATATTGACAGGTGGTTATTTATTCTTTTGGAAGCCTTGAGAGTGAGAAAGAAACAAAAGTTAACTGACTTAATCCCCTCTTCAAGGTGTTGATGCCAGGGTTTTGCTTATTTTTAGATCTATATCTAAAGGGTGCTTCTCCTTTTTTTTAAACAGTGCAATCCTATACAAGGCTGCGTCCAATTGCCATTTACTCTGGTTGCAATGCGCTCCCACCGCTGGTTTTTGCATCTGTGTACACAAATTACCCAGAATGCAGAGTTTGCCTGTGGTTTCTCATGAAATACTGCCGTTTGATGCATTTTCCCTAAGTTGGCTTTGATCCAACTTGAGAACTTCAGCAGAAAACTAACTAGGCAATTCACACTAGGGAGGTAGTGTGAGATCAGGGCTGCATGGGCTCCATCTCACCAGATTGGCCGCTACCAATTCATGTTTCTTTCAAGAAGGGTCATAACTGCAGATGACTGGTACTAAATGGTTGCGATTAAAGGGGGGGGAGGGGCTTCATGCTGAAGCACGTGCAGTGCTTGCATAGGGTCGCGTGTATGCTCTAATTGTGTGTGAGCCTAGTGTCTCCAACGTGGCATCCACAGGCACCATAGCACTCTCTCACACACACCTTGGTGCCCACCAAGGCCCCTGCCCAATATTTTTTATTTTTCATGGGGGATTTTTTGACGGGGGGGGGATGTCATTGTTGGGTGTTGCCTGGTGTTTTTTTTTAATGTTTCATTTGTTCTGAGATACGTGTGTTTTGCTTGGTTTCTCTTTTTATGACTGAGCATCACCAGCTTTTCTTCTGTGAAATGGGTATATTCCGGTGTCCACATCAGTTTCTTAGATTTGTGTATGTGTCCCCTGGGCCCCAAAGAGTTAGGAACCCTGGGGTAAGCAGTATAAACATACAACCAGGATACTCATGCAATAATCATTGCCTGTGGAGCATACTGTGCTTTGGACAGCCTAACTCAACTTCAATGACAATTGTAAAAGTCAACCCAAGCTAGGGGACAAGCTGCTTCTCTGGATGATGCTCCATCCAACTGTGGTCTTACATTTACCTCCAAGTCAAACAAATTTGGGCATATTGCTCCCCTTAGCCCTGATGTTTTCAAATCCCCACCCCACCCTTGTCACCCCATTGTGAAATATAAGACGGCAGATATTTCAGTGCCCCTCCCTTCTGCTTATGCTACTCTGTAAAACACATTGTAGACTGCTGATGCTATAGGAAGTAAAGAATTGGTGGTGCCAGGTGAGGGAGAAGTCTGCTAACAAGAAGCCCTTGGAATGGGGTATAAAGGTAACGGTAAAGGGACCCCTGACCATTAGGTCCAGTCGTGACCGACTCTGGGGTTGCGTGCTCATCTCGCTCTATAGGCCAAGGGAGCCGGCATTTGTCCGCAGACAGCTTCCGGGTCATGTGGCCAGCATGACTAAGCCGCTTCTGGCGAACCAGAGCAGCGCACGGAAACGCCGTTTACCTTCCCGCCGGAGCGGTACCTATTTATCTATTTGCACTCTGACATGCTTTTGAACTGCTAGGTTGGCATGCGCAGGGACCGAGCAACGGGAGCTCACCCTGTCACGGGGATTCGAACCGCCGGCCTTCTGATCGGCAAGTCCTAGGCTCTGTGGTTTAACCCACAGCGCCACCCTGCTCCTTGCCACTGCACAAGAAAGAGATGAAGTTTAAGGGCTATAACTGACTGCTGATGCTGCCTCAATGGAAAGGGAAAAGCCAGCTGGCAGAACTAACTTCTAGTGTCAGAGCAAAACAAAAAACAAAACACTGCCAACTTTCACTAGCCCTGTAAGAACGGGACCACAGGCATGGGATCTTAAGAGATATTTCAAGCAGCCTATACCTCCAGAAAGTCAGTTGCACTGATATAGAATGTTAAGCGTCATGACCTAACAGCAATAATGAAAAAGACTCTGCTATCCATTGTTTGTAATAATCAGGGAGGTAGAAGCGAAGCTGTGGCTCCTGGCTTGCTGTAGACAGCTAAGAATTAAATCAAAGTGCCAGCTATGCAGGGAGAACTGAGTTAGCATTGGTTGGAGAGAAGTGGTGGCTGTGATAGTGAGAAATGTCATTTCCTCCACATCTATTCACCTGGCACCACTACTGCTTGTGAACATTAAAATTGTCGATTGAAAAAGAGTAGAGGTAGGAAGGGAAACTGCAGATAAAGAAGAGCTTCGGTGTTGCTTAGCATTGAGATCAATAAAGTCTGAATGTGCACGCACTTGGGTTGTTGTTTCAAAAAAGAGAGACCTGCTAGCGTGCCGTTGAAGAGGAACACCTGCAGCCACATGAAAGACCTCTTCATCAAACTGTAATCTTTTTGTGAAGTTGTCTAGTTAATCCCTTGTGCAATTAGAAAAGTGGAACAGGAACAGACTGAGTGTAAATTAAATTGACACCAGCTGCTGTCCAAGGAATATGAAGTGGTGTTCCATAGCTACAATGAAAAGGGGCTGTGACTACAACTGTACAAAAGGTCTCTTAAATTGGATTAACAACTGTGCCAGTACTGGTGAAGTAGCATTAAGTTATATGATATATCTGGTTTTTTACTACTTGTGTTAAATCTATACTTTTGTACGACAAGGCTAAAGCTGCAATGTAAAGCCTGGCCAGAGAGCAAGGAGGGCACCACTGCGTCCATAGCCCTGCCAATCATGCTGGTTGGGGTGGAGGGTGCCGGTGGGTGGGGTGGAGCATGGAGTTGGTGCAATGACCAGACCCAGATCAGGCCCAATGACATCTCACAATGCCAGTGGGGCCAGCTCTGGATCCAGCGCACTCTGGGCTGCTGCAACCCCCTCCTGCACCTGTTTGGGGGTTTTCTGTGGGCTGCTGCCAGTAGGGATCCCACTGGAAACTCCAGGCCAGCAGAGTGACACCGGCATCACTTTGCAGGTGGAAACTCTGAGGACACCTCTGCCCAATCCACACACACACACACACACACACACACACACACACACACACACCACACACACACACACCACACACACACACACACACACACCCCAACCTGCACAAAGGGGTTTTGGCATGCACTGCCCAGCCATTTTGCTGTGCTAACATGAATTGGCAAGAATAGGTACCATCTATTAAGGAGGAGGGAACTGACAGAGACTTAATGGGAAGGCTAATAAATCTACACTGGAGACTTAAAACTGGTTTATCATTAACCCTTCTTCAAATGAACCTCTGGAAATTGTACTTCTTTTTTTTATTTATACAACAAGTTTTTTATTTATACAACAAGAAAAAAAAACAAAAACAAACCCCATATACCAAATACCAAATTACACAAATTACAAAAGTAACCATAGACACATAATTTTCTTAGCAAACAATAAAACATCTATTGGTCTTAACAACTGGGTCTTTGGAAATTGTACTTCTAAGGGATATCTGTCAGAATCCAACAACAATTCTTAGGATTCTTTGAGGGGAGGGGGCAGCATGTGTTCAACTTATATAAAACCAATCCAATTTTATTGTGTAGCCTTTGTTCTCAAAATAATAAGTGAGACAGGACCTCCAACTGGAGAACTGGTTCAACCTCAGCCTTCTTTCAAATTTCAGTGGCACCCTGTGTGAGGATAAAATTTGGTGCCCTCCCCGCCTATTGCCTTATGCTCTGCACATGCACAACATCCTGGTTGAGGTGCCGCCTTCAGCTCAGTGCCCAGTGTGTGGGAACGGGTCATGCTGTTCTATATCTGCCCCTGCTTCCTGACTTTTCCAAACTCTTCCCCATTTTCCCATCATTTATACCAAATAAATGAAGTTTAGCAGATGCCCTTGTCTGAAATGCATGTGATAACTGAGTTTAAGCTCTGTGGATCACTGGTTTCAATATCCACGTGGCATGCCGGTGTCGGCATTGGTTAAGGAAGCTGGTTTAGAGCAAAGGTGGGCAACCTTTTTCAGCCTGTGGGCTGCATTTCCTCGTGGGCATCTTTTCTGGGCACCACATGCCAATGGTGGGCGTGGCAGCCAGAGGCAAATGTGGATGGAACAGTGGAGGCGACTGTTACTTTTACTTCCATAACAGGCCACTAACCAGCTATGCAGGCACCAGTGGTTTCTACACACATAAACTCTCCATCCTCCACTTGGCCAAAAGCACTTGAGGAGCGTGTGGGCAGGGCTTGTGAAAGTTGAATTATGAAACCTGATTAAGTATTCAAGTACAAGTCTCTTATACTTGAATGCAGATGATATTGTCCAGTGCTTAGAGTGAAAAGGAGGAATGGTGAGAGTAACCCAGTGGGGAACCCCCAAGGGACGGAGGCTCAGAGCTTGGGGATTGGTGGTGAGAGGTCAGAGGGAGAAGAGAGAGAAGACTGGGAGGAGGAGGTATCAGAAGTTGAAGGGGTAAAATGGCTTAGTGAGCTGGGAGAGTCTGTGGCAGAGAGAAGTCCAGAATCAGGGGCAGAAGCTGAAGCAGGAGAGTGGAATGAGGGAGGCCAAGATGCAGACATGAGTCAGGCTGGTGAAGAGTCACAGGTGTTCCTTTTTGGACAAGGTGAACTAGAACTATAACATTCTCCTGTTTAAAACTAACTTTTCAAGCACTGGTACTGTCAGATGAAGTGTGAATCTTTAGCAAAAGGGGTTTGACACTTGATCTTCACATGCAGCAGAATCACGTGGTACACGTTTGAATGGACTGTGCTATTCAAAGTGCAGGTAGCAATTGCATATTTGAGTGCTTGCCCACAAAAAACGAACCACCAACGTCCAACATCCTGAACATAGAAAACTAGCATATCATGCAGCCTTTAGGCTGGCCTTCTCCCCGATGCCCTAGCTTTCTATATACAGAGATATTCCCACCACAATAGTATAGTCTAGGTGGGTGGAAACTATATGATCTGGGACTCAGCTTGTCAAAAAACAACGTTTTGAATGTGTTATAAAGATGCAATAGCAGATGGTGCCAGAGAGCAAAAAAAAAATAAAAAAAAATTGATGTGATTTTTAGATAGCCTTTTTTTCTTCTGTTATAACAATTAAATTTCTGATTTATTTACAGTGTCGTCCCCCCATCCCTGATCCTGCTGCATGCACAGATCAGCTTTGAGCTGGTATCCAAATGCACCAATTCTACTCAAACAATAGCTGTGCCCATATTAATTTCCACTAGTCCAGCCACAGCAGTTGATGGGACCAATGTCAGTATGGAAAACCCCACACAATGTGCAAACATTACTTCACTGTATTTCTGGATTAGCACTAATTCACTGAACCAGTGAAGTTAGAAACTCTTGTATGGGCATGGCTACAGTATGAAATTAGTAAGTTAAATGCTGTACTTATTAAACTTGGCAGATAGGTCATTTAGGGATTTGTAGTATGTTGTGTGGCATATATCTTGCCACACACCTGATCCCTGCAGTCCACATAGTTTAGAAACAATGTCCACACAGGTGACTGCAGGACCCTTGTAGGCTCTACAGCCTAGCTTCATAGTGTTAGCATTGGGAAATCTTTTAAATTCCTTCTCCTGCACTGCTAGGATGGAGGTGCACTAAAGCACTGCATTGATAAATTATCGCTTAGCCTTACTTTTAGACTTGGTGCAGGCGTGCACTTGAGTACCATATGCGTGATGACTGGAAGTTGGATGTGTGTGCTGACTACACTACCAAGTGTTATCTGAGACAATACGAGGGCTCAGTCTGCCGTGTTAGTGGCCTATTGACAGATCCAAGCCAATGAGTGTAGCTGTCAAGAGTTGAGTGTGTATGTACTACCCCTTACTAGGGTGAGTCCAATACATTTTGGCACCTGAGGCAAACCACAAAATGGTGCTTTCCCCCTGCCAAGGAAGGAGTAAGTGAACAAGGGGAAGAATAAAGATCTACATTGGGAACAAGAGGGTGAGTGAAGAAACAAGGGGAAGGGGAATCACGTCAACCTTACCCAATGGTTGAAGTGGGATCAAAGGCCACTGTGGTAGGAAAGGGGCCTGTTCTGAATCATGCCAGGCAGATGCAGAGCCTAGAAGACCCCCAAAGGGCAGCCTTCCACCATTTCTTCTCTAGGGGTGGGAGACCAGCAGAGCCTCCTATTTGCCAAGAAACTGCTAGAGAGGTGGGGTGGGGGGAGGGGGCTGCCAAAGATGTGGCAGATCCAACCTCCAAGGAGCACACCAAAGCTATTGCAGCGGCGGCAGCGGCAGCAGGCAATTCATTTATTGGAGAATGGATCTGCTGGCCCTCTGGATCCTGGGCCTGAGGGGGTTCCCTTGACTCATGCGTGAGCCGGCCCTGTCTCTTAACCACCATTATGGAGAAGATGGAGATATACCATTGTTAAAATTAAAAGCAAGCCTCTTGTTTAAATTGACATTAGGTACAGCATCTTAAAAAGAAGAGACATCACCTTGCCGACAAATGTCCGTATAGTTAAAGCTATGGTTTTCCCAGTAGTGATGTATGGAAGTGAGAGCTGGACCATAAAGAAGGCTGATCGCCAAAGAATTGATGCTTTTGAATTATGGTGCTGGAGGAAACACTTGAGAGTCCCATGGACTACAAGAAGATCAAACCTATCCATTCTGAAGAAAATCAGCCCTGAGTGCTCACTGGAAGGACAGATCCTGAAGCTGAGGCTCCAATACTTTGACCACCTCATGAGAAGAGAAGACTCCCTGGAAAAGACCCTGATGTTGGGAAAGATGGAGGGGCACAAGGAGAAGGGGACGACAGGATGAGATGGTTGGACAGTGTTCTCGAAGCTACCAGCATGAGTTTGACCAAACTGCGGGAGGCAGTGGAAGACAGGAGTGCCTGGCGTGCTCTGGTCCATGGGGTCACGAAGAGTTGGACATTACTAAACAACAACAACATCTTGTTGTTGTCTGTCTGTCTGTCTGTCTGTCTGTCTGTCTGTCTATCTATCTATCATCTATTTTATATTAGCCAGAATGATATTCCAGCAAAGTTATAATGGAAGCATTGGAAAATAAAAAAGTTACTCTGCTGTCAGATTAATCTAGAAACCACATAACCACCACAATCCTCACTAAGATGCCCAAATGCAAAAGAGAAAGCCTCCTGTACCTTTAATAGTTTAGAGAAGAGAAATGTTGGTAGCACAGCTCTTCTCACCTCTGAGCATTAAGCTGAATCTGCTGGAATTCTGCTATTAAAGGTGGCATGGAGAGTCCTGTCTTTCTTTGCATCTGGCCTCTCTAATCCCCAGTGGAATACTAATTGCCAACATCTTCTTAAAAATAATATCTATTCCCTGGAAATAAGAAAAATGTGTAGAATATATGTATTAAAAGTAGCATTTTTAAAAAGTATGAAAAAATTATAATTGTGGTGGGGGAAGCATGATATTGCTTCAATCTTATTACAGGATTTTGAATACTGGCAACTAATGTTGCAGTTCTGGATGCAATAATTTATAAGTACGTTCCATCAGTGCAAGCTGAGTAAATATGCATATAATTTTGTTGTAATGGTAGCCTTCTTTCCACTTTTATGTATGGCTTTCACTTCCAAGATGCCTCCTTAACTATCTGTTAGTTTGGGCGTCTTTATTATGGACTCAGTTATATAGCTGCAAATGTAACGTTTTAAGTGTGTTTTAAATGCATTACACAAATGTGACACTAGATGGAGCTGATAAGCTAATGGCAAATTCCATATATACTTTACATTTCTTTTACAAAAGGCATTTTCACAGCATTTTTTAAAAAATCTGTGTAGATTCAGCCTATTAGGCACAAAACAGCTGTAAGATTTGACCTAAAAATTCATTGGTTACTAATACAGGTATCTTTTGGAAAGTTGTCCTGTATGTTTTCCTAACGCATAAGCCTGTTGCATTCAGCAACGACTCTTTCCTATAATTTAAAATTTCAAAGGTGCAATTTTCCTAAAGAAAACGTGTTTGACTTTTCTCGTGCAGTTATCTAGTTCAGTGCTCACAACACAAACTGCAAAAATTTGTAGTTTTGCACCTTTTGGAGCAACGAGTGTGTGTGCATGCAGTGTATTCAAGAGCAAGCTGCATGTAAGGTTGCCAACATTTTTAACAGCTCTGTGCTTGCAGCCAGATTAAGCAGATATGCTCTCTCCCACCATATGTTTTCTGTGCTGGGAAAGCTCTGCTTGCTAAATCTCTGCAAACCACACTGCCTTTAAAAGCAGAGGAGCCAATGCTGGGACCCAGAGGGTTCTCCTCCCGCTCCCAGATAACCAGTTCACACCCCCAACCCCCATTGTTGGACCCATGGGATTTCACACATATTCACGCATCATGCATGCTGCTCTTTCTGAGCCCTCCCAATACTGTATTGTTTTTTTCCTGGTTCCAGCAATTAAGCCAAAGCTAGTTAAAGAAACACACAGGGCAGTAACTGAACACACACCTCCTGCCAGTGCACAATCAATACATTTCCCCATCTATAGTATCTGCCGTCATAGTCTACATTTCCCCACCAGCAAAAGAACTCTGTCTCATTTAAAGTCAACAATACAAAGATCTCAGAGATCCATCTCCAGATTGCCGTTTTTAAAAAAGCACCAAAACTTTAGTGAATTCCATCTAAGGAAGAAACAACGTGGAAGTGTCAATTTTTATTCCAGAAGGGGGCGTCACAAAATGTAGAGCACTAATATTTGCACAGTGCATAGGTGCCAAGTCCCTGAGGCCCTGGGTGCCTGAGCACCCACAAATTTCCCCATGAAGGAACCGGGCACCCACAAATTCTGGTGCCAGGGCCATGCACGCTGCACAGCACCCATGGCCCTGGGCACCCCCGATCATGGGGCCACATTGGCACTCCTGGCACAGTGTATCTCTTGATTATAATTCTAGGGTGATTCAAAGGTTATTGGCTGCAACCTTGTAGCAAAAAGGGGAGTGCTTGTTCCCTCCCATTTCACACAGACCACACTCAACAGCAATAATTCAACCTCCTATGCCCTTTTAAAATGTGGTTTTTTTGTGGGGGGAGCCTAGTGGGTTGTTATTTTTATTTTTATCATGTATTTTGTGGTTTTATATCTTGATCTTATTCGGTGAACCACCCTGAGACCCCCAGGTATAGGGTGGTATATAAAGTCAATCAATCAATAATAATAAACAAACAGAACAGGTAGAGCATATAACCTCCAGCGCCCCAGATGAGCATCCCTAACACATTAAAGAATGGAAACAAAATCACTACACAACACAAGCACAGCAGAGACTTGACTCCGGCCACATGGCCCAGCTCCAGAGGGGTGTTAACTCAGTCCCAAAACCTGTGTTTAATTCTGGAACCCTCAAAAGCAGACGAGGGTGCCCCTGAGCATGTGCAAAGTACACCCCCCGCGCGCGCGCGCGCCACAGTGGCCTAAACTGGGACGAAGATGAGGCCAAGTTGAAACGCACAAATCCAACTTTGGAAATCCTCCACGGGACGAAAGGGATAGTTAAGCAAAAGCTGGCACCCATCTGGCAAGGGGGGTCGAGAAAAGCCACTTGTGAATCCGCGTTGAATCCGGCGAGTTTCCTTACTGGCGTCTTAAGGGGCTCTTTTTTCCCGCCACCGCTGGGAAAAGGAAGCCCATCATATGGCTAACGCAGTCACTGCTAGGTTTCCCTGGGAAAACCTCGACAGCCCCTTTTCACGCGCACGCTTTGTGATTCGTAAAAAAGAAGAAGAGAGGTTTCTCCGACGAGGTTTCTCCCTCTTTGATAGAGGGCAGAGGGAAACAAGCGCCGGCCTCCGCAGCCCTTACCTTTCCCTCCAAGTCACGGAGGTTTCACATCCAGGCCGCAGACGCCTCCAGCTCTTGGGGGATTCCCACGAAGGATGAGGATGCTCGATAGGCGAAGAGAGAGGACCGGAATGGCGCGCGATCTCTTGCTCGAAGTCTCCCTTTGGGAACGGCCACCAGGGGATGAGGCTGAGGGAAGGCGGCAAAACAGCCCTCGAAGCGAGAAGGAAAGAGGGCGCGCGGGAAGGGGGGGGGGATAAAATAATAATAATAAATAGCCCGAGGTGTTGTGTGTGTGTTTCCCCCCTCTTCACATCTCCAGGTGAGCCTCTTTGGGAGTGCCTGCCACCCCAAAGGCTGTGAGCAAACAAAATGGAGACTGGCAGCCGAGGGACTAGAGATAATCCGGTTGCCTCATCTGATTACTGGGCCTGTGCAAGCTGAGGGGAGGAGAGAGGGAGGAAGGCAGGGAGGAAGAAAAGGGTCAGGGAAAGGATAAAGGGGCACATATTTGTATGTATATATACATATATATAAAAGAAGAAAGGGGGGGTGTTTGTGTGTACGGAGGAAGCGGCACAGACAGGGCCGGCTCTACCGTTAAGCAGAGGGAGCTGGCCGCCTCAGGGAGCTGATTTGGGGCCTCACCCAAGGGCAAGGAGCTGCTTCGTTCTTTTATTTATTATCGCCTTTTACTGCCACCGAAGGGGAAGGCGGCTTGTGGGGTTTTGGGCCTCGGGTGCCCAAATAACTGCGATGGCACAGTCACAGGAGGCAGGGGTGCATTTGCTGCTTCGCCTCGTGCAGGAAAAATGTTTGATGCCGGCTCTAGGGATAATGAGAAGTGTTCCTTGAGAGACAGCCTTGTCCTTCATATTCTCAGGAGGTCGCTGTGTTTTGCAGGAGAGCTCTTCCTTCACGTCCATAAAATATCGGAAGCCCGCTCCGTGGCAGGGCTTTCAGTCCAGGCGCCCATGCTCACAGAGTGGCAGCATCGCTGTCAAAAGACGATGGGCACCCACGAGCCGTACTTTCTGGAAACAGTCGAAGACTTTTTTTTTGTTTTGATTAGCTTTTCCAGCCAGGTAGAAAGGTCTCTGCCATATGCAGTGCTTTTTTCTGTGGGGACTCAGGGGTACACATACCCCTAAACATTTTGTGAATCTGACCTCATTGAGGGGCAGTATTTCAATATGAATAGGAAAATGAGAGTACTCCTAAACATTTTTAAAGGAAAGAAACACTGGCTTTAGGTTTAAAAACAGCACAAAATGAGCAGCTGTCTTTAGCTAGTTTTTTGCACCCTTTTAAAAACTATTCTTAGCCTTAGATATATTTGTAAATTGACTTGAGGTGCATGTAAAAGGCAATTCAAAATAATAATAATAATAATCGGGTCAATTCAGAGTATATTCAGGTGGTTGGCTGCAAAGGACGTTGGCTTTCCTGTCCATTTCATATTTGTGCAGAAGAGGCAGTTTGAAGGGCTGAGAGAAAACGCAGGCCTCTCCTGAAGTTCCCTCTCCCATGCAATGCTGAAAGCTACACCTTCTTGTCCTCCTCCTTGTCTTGTCAGCCTCAGGGGATAGGTGGGAGGAAAGAAAATATTACAGTAGAGCAGAACTGAATTTGAAGGTAGAGGTAATTTATTTTATTGCATTGTACTCTTCTGCACACAGAGCAGCTAACAACGTTTGTAAAACCACATTAAAAGCAAAATTTCCCACACCACAGTTCACCATAAAATATGACAACTGCATGTCATGGGGACACTCCTGCCATGCCCCAAAGGCTTGCTCAAAAGCCTCAATTAAGATAAAGTGAAGGACAGCTGGATCTGTAATGTCATATTCTCTTAATTTGAATCCTTCTCTTCATTCCCAGCCATGGGTGCTGTTGGAGTGAGGCATTTGTTAGTCTAAAATGCATGCCGTAAAAGCAGGACTGTTATTTAGCAGTTCGAAAGCACGTCAAAGTGCAAGTAGATAAATAGGTACCACTCCGGCGAGAAGGTAAACGGCGTTTCCGTGCGCTGCTCTGGTTCGCCAGAAGCGGCTTAGTCATGCTGGCCACATGACCCGGAAGCTGTACGCCGGCTCCCTCAGCCAATAAAGGGAGATGAGCACCGCAACCCCAGAGTCGGTCACGACTGGACCTAACGGTCAGGGGTCCTTTTACCTTTTTTATGGTGAAAATTCCCTAAAAAGAAGGAACTGGGGAGGAAGCAGAATATATAAATGAATAAATAGGCATTTTTAACTGGAAAAACCAGAATAATCAGGAATGGTAAAATGAATGAAAAGAGTTCACATGCTTATAGGGACGGAGGAGTCCAGTGAGAAATAAAACATCATTAAATTTTGGATTAGCTGCAACCTTAATAGATGTGAGAGCATACCCACAGTTAGTTTCCCTAATCTAGTCATGCCATCCTTGTATGGTAGGTGGCTTTTCACTTTATTCCTCATTATTGGGGTAGCTTTGGGAGCTGCTGTATCACTGGGGACCACAGCCACGCTGCTCCTGTAACCTAGTAAATGACTTTATAACTGAGCTACCTGATCTGCAGATTCACATGATGCATCTTGATGGTGGACAGTAAGTACCACTTCAGAATGTGAATGGGGGATGAAATGTTTGAAAGTTCGTTTATGCAATGTACAGATACAAGCAAAACCAGCACGATGTGGAAAAGGCTAGCCTGCATCCTGTTTCCGAACATGCTGGTTTTGAGTGTGCACATTACACAGAAGCATTTTGACATGAGGCTTCTCCCCCACCCCCACCCTGACACCCGCTGATAAAAAATTCCCCTCCAGTCTGAATAGTACATTCCAGGAATAAGTTCACCATGTGATTCTTCTGCATGTGCAGATTGTTTTATTGTGATGGTTTAGTTCTTGGCCTCACTTTGGAAAGGGACTACTTTCACCCCATTGATTGCCACCTGATCTTTGAATTTAATGGCCTTTGTACTCCAGCGTCTTCCCCTTGCATGCACTCTGGGTAAGCAGAAAACTTACCACCCGGTTGTCTCTTGCAAAGGTCACAGCAGTCATGGCCCTGGTTGTGTGCTGGCTCATGATGGCCCCAGGCTCTGTGATCTGAAGAGCACGGGAAAGCTTCTACCATTCACATTAGAGCCCAAACCCATTTAAGCTGGTAGAATTGCACTTGCACCACTTAACGTTCGCCTTGAGGCAGGCTTGGTGTGTTTTTAAAAAGTCTGGTTTATAAAGTGAAAATAATGTAGGCTTCCAGAAAAAAAAGAGATGCCATTTTGTGGGCAACACAGTTTGTTTGCTTGAATTCCACCTGCCACGATTAATTTTAATCAAGTCCGGGAGGGAGGCATATTGAAAGTGTTTTAATGTTATTGTCAAAAGGCTATGTTGCTAATTTTAACTTTATACAGTTTGGAACATCTAGGTCCATTAATGTTGCCTTGAGAACATCAGCCACACTGAACCACCACCACCCTATAGCCACAAGCCAAATGGGGACCCTGCTGGTTCTCATGCTAAATTTGCACTGATAAGTCTGAGCTCTAATTGCAGGTAGTTAGGGCTACCATACATCCTGGACATAGCCGTGATTTGACCATTGGAAACTGTCCGGACGAAAATTGCTGAAATGTCTGGGAAAATCTGGACGTATGACAGCCCATGTCAGGAGTGTGGATTTTGGTGAATTTCCTTTAAAATACCTGAAAAGCTTCATGAGCCATAGCCCAGCAGGTCTGCATTGCATTCAGGAGGTGCCATATTCAATTCTCAGCATCTCCAGGTTAGAATCGTAGAATGGTAGAGTTGGAAGGGATCCCGAGGGTCATCTAGTCCAACCCCCTGCAATGCAGGAATCTCAATTAAAGCTTCCATGACCGATGAAATATACTCAGAGTCGAGAGTGGATTTCATGCTCTTTATTCAGCTCATAGTGGTGAGAAGGAATGGAAGTTCCCCCACAGTATCTGCTTTATATACATTATTTACACAATGGGCTGCACGTGATTGGCTAATTCCAGGATTCTCCTGTAGGCCAATCAGGTTGTGGATTCACTTCCATCTGGAGCTGGATTGGGTGGCTCCTGCGGACCAGTCATACTGCTGCATTGTTCTAGGACCAATCAGACTGCTGCTTTTTGGATCCTATTGTTCTAGGACCAATTAGACTGCTGCATTTTGGACCCTATTGTTCTAGGACCAATCAGACTGCTGCATTTTGGATCCTATTCAACTCAGTACATAACAACAGATGACCACCACAACCTCTGCTTAAAAACCTGCAAGGAAGGAGTGTCCATCACCTTCTGAGGGAGTCTGTTCAACTGTCAAACAGCTCTAACTGTTAGGCTGTAAAATACTCCTGCCCCCAAACCCTCAAGAGCCACAGCCAGGCTGTGGGAAGTAATATTGAGCTACATGAACTATTGGTCTCATTCTGTACAAGGCCGGTTCAGTTGAAATCCTGTGCTAGTTGGTGCCTTAAGGTTGCCAGGTTACACCAGGGAATAGCAGACAGAATTATTGGGGGTGGGGAGAGGAGACGCATAAAAACTGTAGCTGCCCCATCTCCTGATTCAGTAAGAGGCTGAAAGGTACAGGGGGAATTGAAGGTTGCAATTTGGCAACCGTAAATCCGTATGCTGCACCTGTGCTAGTGCTCCTGCACGAAAAAACCAGGCTGCCATCTGGACACACCCTAATGCACAAAGGGTCACACACACGCTGCATCAGATTTTAATGTTATTCCATGTAACTGAGTCATTCTCTTCCAAGGTCAAGTCCGCTACGTGTAAAATGGGACTACTCATTCAATAACTCCTAGAGACACTGTGAGGATGAAGCTGGTGAATTTTTTTTAAATGAAAGCACATTGTACTAAATAATAATAACAAAACAAATACAGTAGTTGTAAAAAAAACCAACCAAAAAACATTGTCGTAAATGATTAGCACAGCACTGCCACCCTGTGGATATGCAGAGCACAATCCAGCCAGACTTAGTCACACAAAAAAGCTCGCAAGGGGGGGGGGGGAGCACTAGGGTTTCATTGTAATCAGGACCAAACTATGCATTAAAAGTGCAATTGCAATTACATGTCTATATATATATATATATATGTATATATATATATATATATATATTTGCTTTCGTAGATTTTCACGGGTACAGGAATGCAGGTTTTGGTGTCTTCGGGTGTCTTCCCGTGTAAGAGTTGGGGTGTCTAGGCGACGTTTCGACGAGGTCTCACTCGTCATCTTCAGGCTGGTGCTTTCGGCTTCTTGTTACTGGAACAGAGCAGGATCTCAGTGTTTGAGTTCCTATAAATACTGTTGAGGGGGTGTGGTGTATAGCCTCCAACGTTCTGGGCAGAGAGGAAGTTCCCAGGATAGTGTGCCTTTTCTTCTTTTGTTCATTAATTACTTGAGGGATATCTTGAGTGATTTCTTGAGTGATATTCTGAGTACCACTTAGGAGGGTCATTAGGTGTGGATTAGTTGCTAAAGCTTTCGTGTCTTGACCTCTTGAGCTTGTGAAGAGTTTTTTTTTTTCTGAGAAGATGGTTGTACTGCAAATAGTTGTGCTCTGGCTTGGCTTCGTGTATAGGGGCGAGCTGTGGTTTTGTGCCCTGTGCCAGCCAGATCTGTGTAGGGATTGCAGGGGGGTGCAGCATCCGGAGGTGCCACTATGGTTTGGCTACTGGATGGTGTCTGTAATTTATCTGTGGAGAGGGTCTGGGTTTGGGTCTGGTGTGGTTGATTGGAGATGGCGTTCTGTGTGCCTCTGGTTCTGGTGTCGGTTTTTGTGGGGAGGGCTAATTTCCAGATGTCTGGCAGGCGGGACGTGTCGTCACGCTTGTTCATGTTGTGAGGGTGTTTCTCTATCTCGATGGCTTCCATGATTATTCTCTTGTGGTGATGTTCCATGTTAAAGAGCAATTTGGAATCTGCAAAATTAATTTCGTGTCCTGTTTCTTTCATGTGTTGGTAAAGAGAGGAAGTTTTTTCTTCTTTTTTGACGGCATTCTTGTGTTCTGCGATACGTGCATTTATTCGTCTGTTTGTTTGTCCAATGTACGTGGCTGGGCAGACTTTGCAGGGTATTTCATAGACCCCTTGGTTTTCTAACTGGATTTTATCTTTGGGGTTTCTGAGGATATTGGCTATTTTTTGGTTGGTGCAAAAGGCTGTTTTGATATTGTGTTTATGGAGGATTTTGCTAATTTTATCTGTAGTGCCCTTGATATAAGGAAGGAGGGCCATGCCATTGTTTTCTTCTGTGTCTTGGTTTTTGGGGGGTGTTTCTTTTTGGATTAGCTTCGTAACCCTGTTTTGCTGGTATCCGTTGGCGATTAACACATTTGAGAGATTCTGTAACTCAGTTGTCAAGTGGTCTTTGTCAGCCAGGCGTTTGGTTCTGGAGATGAGAGTCTTGGCTACGGAGTTTATTTGTGCAGGGTGGTGGTGTGATTGTGCATGTAAGTAGCGGTTGGTGTGTGTTTTTTTCCGGTAGATAGTGTGTCCTAGGGAGCCATCAGGTTTTTTGTAGATTAGGACGTCAAGGAAGGGAAGTTGGTTGTTGGCTTCTATTTCCATAGTGAATTGTATTTTGGGGTGTAGGCTGTTGAGATGTGTGAGGAAGCTATCTAGTTTTTCCTTCCCGTGTGGCCAAATTACAAAGGTGTCGTCAACATATCTGAGCCAAAGTTTGGGTTTGTGTTCTGATTTGTCTAAAGCATTGGTTTCAAAGTGTTCCATGTACAGATTTGTGATGACCGGAGAGAGGGGTGATCCCATAGGTGCTCCTTCTATCTGTTTGTATCTTTGTCCATTGTGGATGAAGTACGTGTTGGTTAGGCAGTGGTTGGTCAGGTCCAGGATGTATTCGGGGGGATTGTATTTGTTTTGAATGGCTGTCAAGGCTTCATTAATGGGCACTTGTGTGAAGAGAGATACAACATCGAAGCTCACAAGTAGGTCATCGGGATGTAGGTTTTGCTTCTTTATTGTTTCTATGAACTGGAAGGAGTTTGTAACGTGTGAAGCGATAGATTCTGCATAGGGCTGAAGTTGCTTAGCGAGAAATTTAGCGAGATTTTGTAGAGGTGAGCCTATGGAGCTGACTAATTTGGCCACACGGGAAGGAAAAACTAGATAGCTTCCTCACACATCTCAACAGCCTACACCTCAAAATACAATTCACTATGGAAATAGAAGCCAACAACCAACTTCCCTTCCTTGACGTCCTAATCTACAAAAAACCTGATGGCTCCCTAGGACACACTATCTACCGGAAAAAAACACACACCAACCGCTACTTACATGCACAATCACACCACCACCCTGCACAAATAAACTCCGTAGCCAAGACTCTCATCTCCAGAACCAAACGCCTGGCTGACAAAGACCACTTGACAACTGAGTTACAGAATCTCTCAAATGTGTTAATCGCCAACGGATACCAGCAAAACAGGGTTACGAAGCTAATCCAAAAAGAAACACCCCCCAAAAACCAAGACACAGAAGAAAACAATGGCATGGCCCTCCTTCCTTATATCAAGGGCACTACAGATAAAATTAGCAAAATCCTCCATAAACACAATATCAAAACAGCCTTTTGCACCAACCAAAAAATAGCCAATATCCTCAGAAACCCCAAAGATAAAATCCAGTTAGAAAACCAAGGGGTCTATGAAATACCCTGCAAAGTCTGCCCAGCCACGTACATTGGACAAACAAACAGACGAATAAATGCACGTATCGCAGAACACAAGAATGCCGTCAAAAAAGAAGAAAAAACTTCCTCTCTTTACCAACACATGAAAGAAACAGGACACGAAATTAATTTTGCAGATTCCAAATTGCTCTTTAACATGGAACATCACCACAAGAGAATAATCATGGAAGCCATCGAGATAGAGAAACACCCTCACAACATGAACAAGCGTGACGACACGTCCCGCCTGCCAGACATCTGGAAATTAGCCCTCCCCACAAAAACCGACACCAGAACCAGAGGCACACAGAACGCCATCTCCAATCAACCACACCAGACCCAAACCCAGACCCTCTCCACAGATAAATTACAGACACCATCCAGTAGCCAAACCATAGTGGCACCTCCGGATGCTGCACCCCCCTGCAATCCCTACACAGATCTGGCTGGCAGAGGGCACAAAACCACAGCTCGCCCCTATACACGAAGCCAAGCCAGAGCACAACTATTTGCAGTACAACCATCTTCTCAGAAAAAAAAAAACTCTTCACAAGCTCAAGAGGTCAAGACACGAAAGCTTTAGCAACTAATCCACACCTAATGACCCTCCTAAGTGGTACTCAGAATATCACTCAAGAAATCACTCAAGATATCCCTCAAGTAATTAATGAACAAAAGAAGAAAAGGCACACTATCCTGGGAACTTCCTCTCTGCCCAGAACGTTGGAGGCTATACACCACACCCCCTCAACAGTATTTATAGGAACTCAAACACTGAGATCCTGCTCTGTTCCAGTAACAAGAAGCCGAAAGCACCAGCCTGAAGATGACGAGTGAGACCTCGTCGAAACGTCGCCTAGACACCCCAACTCTTACACGGGAAGACACCCGAAGACACCAAAACCTGCATTCCTGTACCCGTGAAAATCTACGAAAGCAAATATCTCACCTCTACGGGGAGGAAACCTTCCAGCTGACAAGAACCTACGAGAAACTAGAAATCCGAAGAGCCACCATCTTATGTGATCTCTTGTTCCTACGCAACTGCCGAGACAACAACTTAATTCCCACATGCTTCCAACTTAAATTCCACTCTAAAACCCCAGCTACCGAAAGGATCCTGAAACGAACTGAACTATCCCTAATCAGAAACGAACTACATAAGAAAAGATACCTACTAAACCAAACCAACAAAGATCTGCTCACTCTTCACCTCAAACTCTGTAACAAAATCCACCCTGCACTCTGGGACAAATGCAAACAACTAGCCGTTTGGAGAGCTGAAACTGAGTCCTCTTACAAGACAGACACACACACCAACAAACTCCACAAACTAGAGAAACGCCAGAAGCCCAGCCACCCTCCACAACAACCCATGAAACAAACAGTACATAACATATCAGACAGGATCCTCACCTCAACTGAAACCAAAGTACTCTCCAAAGGTTTCAACTTTGCAGTCGCCCCGAGACGCATCCCCACGGAAAACATCATATGCGGAGTCGAAGCTAGCCTAACCAAAATCAACCCAGATGAAGCCAATAAAATCAGACTTGAAGTCACCAACATCCTCTGCTCCAGCAAACCACCCAGAAGCAATTTACACAAAGAAGAACGGAAAGCACTCACCAACCTGAGGAAAGACAACAACATAATCATTCTCCCAGCAGACAAAGGTAATGCCACTGTTGTGATGAACACATCGGACTACCAAGCAAAACTATCAAATCTACTCCAAGACCCTACCTACCAACCTATAAAAACAGATCCCACCACCTATCTGGAAAAAACCACCAAATCCAAAATAAAAGCCTCTCCTATCAGTGAAGAAATCCAGCTAAGAATCATCCCCAGAGAAAAATCATCCAGATGCCCCAAACTCTACGGTCTCCCCAAGATACACAAAGAAGGAACACCACTCAGACCAATAGTCAGCTCCATAGGCTCACCTCTACAAAATCTCGCTAAATTTCTCGCTAAGCAACTTCAGCCCTATGCAGAATCTATCGCTTCACACGTTACAAACTCCTTCCAGTTCATAGAAACAATAAAGAAGCAAAACCTACATCCCGATGACCTACTTGTGAGCTTCGATGTTGTATCTCTCTTCACACAAGTGCCCATTAATGAAGCCTTGACAGCCATTCAAAACAAATACAATCCCCCCGAATACATCCTGGACCTGACCAACCACTGCCTAACCAACACGTACTTCATCCACAATGGACAAAGATACAAACAGATAGAAGGAGCACCTATGGGATCACCCCTCTCTCCGGTCATCGCAAATCTGTACATGGAACACTTTGAAACCAATGCTTTAGACAAATCAGAACACAAACCCAAACTTTGGCTCAGATATGTTGACGACACCTTTGTAATTTGGCCACACGGGAAGGAAAAACTAGATAGCTTCCTCACACATCTCAACAGCCTACACCCCAAAATACAATTCACTATGGAAATAGAAGCCAACAACCAACTTCCCTTCCTTGACGTCCTAATCTACAAAAAACCTGATGGCTCCCTAGGACACACTATCTACCGGAAAAAAACACACACCAACCGCTACTTACATGCACAATCACACCACCACCCTGCACAAATAAACTCCGTAGCCAAGACTCTCATCTCCAGAACCAAACGCCTGGCTGACAAAGACCACTTGACAACTGAGTTACAGAATCTCTCAAATGTGTTAATCGCCAACGGATACCAGCAAAACAGGGTTACGAAGCTAATCCAAAAAGAAACACCCCCCAAAAACCAAGACACAGAAGAAAACAATGGCATGGCCCTCCTTCCTTATATCAAGGGCACTACAGATAAAATTAGCAAAATCCTCCATAAACACAATATCAAAACAGCCTTTTGCACCAACCAAAAAATAGCCAATATCCTCAGAAACCCCAAAGATAAAATCCAGTTAGAAAACCAAGGGGTCTATGAAATACCCTGCAAAGTCTGCCCAGCCACGTACATTGGACAAACAAACAGACGAATAAATGCACGTATCGCAGAACACAAGAATGCCGTCAAAAAAGAAGAAAAAACTTCCTCTCTTTACCAACACATGAAAGAAACAGGACACGAAATTAATTTTGCAGATTCCAAATTGCTCTTTAACATGGAACATCACCACAAGAGAATAATCATGGAAGCCATCGAGATAGAGAAACACCCTCACAACATGAACAAGCGTGACGACACGTCCCGCCTGCCAGACATCTGGAAATTAGCCCTCCCCACAAAAACCGACACCAGAACCAGAGGCACACAGAACGCCATCTCCAATCAACCACACCAGACCCAAACCCAGACCCTCTCCACAGATAAATTACAGACACCATCCAGTAGCCAAACCATAGTGGCACCTCCGGATGCTGCACCCCCCTGCAATCCCTACACAGATCTGGCTGGCACAGGGCACAAAACCACAGCTCGCCCCTATACACGAAGCCAAGCCAGAGCACAACTATTTGCAGTACAACCATCTTCTCAGAGAAAAAAAAAAAAAACTCTTCACAAGCTCAAGAGGTCAAGACACGAAAGCTTTAGCAACTAATCCACACCTAATGACCCTCCTAAGTGGTACTCAGAATATCACTCAAGAAATCACTCAAGATATCCCTCAAGTAATTAATGAACAAAAGAAGAAAAGGCACACTATCCTGGGAACTTCCTCTCTGCCCAGAACGTTGGAGGCTATACACCACACCCCCTCAACAGTATTTATAGGAACTCAAACACTGAGATCCTGCTCTGTTCCAGTAACAAGAAGCCGAAAGCACCAGCCTGAAGATGACGAGTGAGACCTCGTCGAAACGTCGCCTAGACACCCCAACTCTTACACGGGAAGACACCCGAAGACACCAAAACCTGCATTCCTGTACCCGTGAAAATCTACGAAAGCAAATATCTCACCTCTACGGGGAGGAAACCTTCCAGCTGACAAGAACCTACGAGAAACTAGAAATCCGAAGAGCCACCATCTTATGTGATCTCTTGTTCCTACGCAACTGCCGAGACAACAACTTAATTCCCACATGCTTCCAACTTAAATTCCACTCTAAAACCCCAGCTACCGAAAGGATCCTGAAACGAACTGAACTATCCCTAATCAGAAACGAACTACATAAGAAAAGATACCTACTAAACCAAACCAACAAAGATCTGCTCACTCTTCACCTCAAACTCTGTAACAAAATCCACCCTGCACTCTGGGACAAATGCAAACAACTAGCCGTTTGGAGAGCTGAAACTGAGTCCTCTTACAAGACAGACACACACACCAACAAACTCCACAAACTAGAGAAACGCCAGAAGCCCAGCCACCCTCCACAACAACCCATGAAACAAACAGTACATAACATATCAGACAGGATCCTCACCTCAACTGAAACCAAAGTACTCTCCAAAGGTTTCAACTTTGCAGTCGCCCCGAGACGCATCCCCACGGAAAACATCATATGCGGAGTCGAAGCTAGCCTAACCAAAATCAACCCAGATGAAGCCAATAAAATCAGACTTGAAGTCACCAACATCCTCTGCTCCAGCAAACCACCCAGAAGCAATTTACACAAAGAAGAACGGAAAGCACTCACCAACCTGAGGAAAGACAACAACATAATCATTCTCCCAGCAGACAAAGGTAATGCCACTGTTGTGATGAACACATCGGACTACCAAGCAAAACTATCAAATCTACTCCAAGACCCTACCTACCAACCTATAAAAACAGATCCCACCACCTATCTGGAAAAAACCACCAAATCCAAAATAAAAGCCTCTCCTATCAGTGAAGAAATCCAGCTAAGAATCATCCCCAGAGAAAAATCATCCAGATGCCCCAAACTCTACGGTCTCCCCAAGATACACAAAGAAGGAACACCACTCAGACCAATAGTCAGCTCCATAGGCTCACCTCTACAAAATCTCGCTAAATTTCTCGCTAAGCAACTTCAGCCCTATGCAGAATCTATCGCTTCACACGTTACAAACTCCTTCCAGTTCATAGAAACAATAAAGAAGCAAAACCTACATCCCGATGACCTACTTGTGAGCTTCGATGTTGTATCTCTCTTCACACAAGTGCCCATTAATGAAGCCTTGACAGCCATTCAAAACAAATACAATCCCCCCGAATACATCCTGGACCTGACCAACCACTGCCTAACCAACACGTACTTCATCCACAATGGACAAAGATACAAACAGATAGAAGGAGCACCTATGGGATCACCCCTCTCTCCGGTCATCGCAAATCTGTACATGGAACACTTTGAAACCAATGCTTTAGACAAATCAGAACACAAACCCAAACTTTGGCTCAGATATGTTGACGACACCTTTGTAATTTGGCCACACGGGAAGGAAAAACTAGATAGCTTCCTCACACATCTCAACAGCCTACACCCCAAAATACAATTCACTATGGAAATAGAAGCCAACAACCAACTTCCCTTCCTTGACGTCCTAATCTACAAAAAACCTGATGGCTCCCTAGGACACACTATCTACCGGAAAAAAACACACACCAACCGCTACTTACATGCACAATCACACCACCACCCTGCACAAATAAACTCCGTAGCCAAGACTCTCATCTCCAGAACCAAACGCCTGGCTGACAAAGACCACTTGACAACTGAGTTACAGAATCTCTCAAATGTGTTAATCGCCAACGGATACCAGCAAAACAGGGTTACGAAGCTAATCCAAAAAGAAACACCCCCCAAAAACCAAGACACAGAAGAAAACAATGGCATGGCCCTCCTTCCTTATATCAAGGGCACTACAGATAAAATTAGCAAAATCCTCCATAAACACAATATCAAAACAGCCTTTTGCACCAACCAAAAAATAGCCAATATCCTCAGAAACCCCAAAGATAAAATCCAGTTAGAAAACCAAGGGGTCTATGAAATACCCTGCAAAGTCTGCCCAGCCACGTACATTGGACAAACAAACAGACGAATAAATGCACGTATCGCAGAACACAAGAATGCCGTCAAAAAAGAAGAAAAAACTTCCTCTCTTTACCAACACATGAAAGAAACAGGACACGAAATTAATTTTGCAGATTCCAAATTGCTCTTTAACATGGAACATCACCACAAGAGAATAATCATGGAAGCCATCGAGATAGAGAAACACCCTCACAACATGAACAAGCGTGACGACACGTCCCGCCTGCCAGACATCTGGAAATTAGCCCTCCCCACAAAAACCGACACCAGAACCAGAGGCACACAGAACGCCATCTCCAATCAACCACACCAGACCCAAACCCAGACCCTCTCCACAGATAAATTACAGACACCATCCAGTAGCCAAACCATAGTGGCACCTCCGGATGCTGCACCCCCCTGCAATCCCTACACAGATCTGGCTGGCAGAGGGCACAAAACCACAGCTCGCCCCTATACACGAAGCCAAGCCAGAGCACAACTATTTGCAGTACAACCATCTTCTCAGAGAAAAAAAAAAAAAAACTCTTCACAAGCTCAAGAGGTCAAGACACGAAAGCTTTAGCAACTAATCCACACCTAATGACCCTCCTAAGTGGTACTCAGAATATCACTCAAGAAATCACTCAAGATATCCCTCAAGTAATTAATGAACAAAAGAAGAAAAGGCACACTATCCTGGGAACTTCCTCTCTGCCCAGAACGTTGGAGGCTATACACCACACCCCCTCAACAGTATTTATAGGAACTCAAACACTGAGATCCTGCTCTGTTCCAGTAACAAGAAGCCGAAAGCACCAGCCTGAAGATGACGAGTGAGACCTCGTCGAAACGTCGCCTAGACACCCCAACTCTTACACGGGAAGACACCCGAAGACACCAAAACCTGCATATATATATATATATATATATATATATATATATATATATATATATATAAAAAACACCTAGCATATTGGGGAGCGCAGTGCATAGGCAGGAGCAGGGAATTAACACACAGGGAATTAAATAGGGAAATTGTCCCTATTTTCAAAAAGGGGAAAAGAGAGGACCCAAATAATTACCGCCCAGTCAGTCTGACATCAATACCAGGGAAGATTGTGGAGCAGATCATTAAGCAAACAGTCTGTGAGCACCTAGAAAGGAATGCTGTGATCACCAATAGTCAGCATGGATTTCTGAAAAATAAGTCATGTCAGACTAACCTGATCTCATTTTTTGACAGAATTACAACCCTGGTAGATGAAGGGAACACAGTGGATGTAGTCTACCTTGATTTCACCAAGGCATTCGACTTTGGTGCCCCATGATATTCTTGTAAAGAAGCTGGTAAAATGCGGTCTTGACTATGCTACCACTCAGTGGATTTGTAACTGGCTGACTGACCGAACCCAAAGGGTGCTCATCAATGGTTCCTCTTCATCCTGGAGAAGAGTGACTAGTGAGGTGCCACAGGGTTCTGTCTTGGGCCCGGTCTTATTCAACATCTTTATCAACGACTTGGATGATGGACCCAAGGGCATCCTGATCAAATTTGCAGATGACACCAAACTGGGAGGGGTGGCTAACACCCCAGAGGACAGGATCATACTTCAAAACGACCTTGACAGATTAGAGAACTGGGCCAAAACAAACAAGATGAACTTTAACAGGGAGAAATGTAAAGTATTGCACTTGGGGGGGAAAAATGAGAGGCACAAATACAAGATGGGTGACACCTGGCTTGAGAGCAGGACATGTGAAAAGGATCTAGGAGTCTTGGTTGACCACAAACTTGACATGAGCCAACAGTGTGACGCGGCAGCTAAAAAAGCCAATGCAATTCTGGGGTGCATCAATAGGAGTATAGCATCTAGATCAAGGGAAGTAATAGTGCCACTGTATTCTGCTCTGGTCAGACCTCACCTGGAGTACTGTGTCCAGTTCTGGGCACCACAGTTCAAGAAGGACACTGACAAACTGGAACGTGTCCAGAGGAGGGCAACCAAAATGGTCAAAGGACTGGAAACGATGCCTTATGAGGAACGGCTAAGGGAGCTGGGCATGTTTAGCCTGGAGAAGAGGAGGTTAAGGGGTGATATGATAGCCATGTTCAAATATATAAAAGGATGTCATATAGAGGAGGGAGAAAGGTTGTTTTCTGCTGCTCCAGAGAAGCAGACACGGAGCAATGGATCCAAACTACAAGAAAGAAGATTCCACCTAAACATTAGGAAGAACTTCCTGACAGTAAGAGCTGTTCGACAGTGGAATTTGCTGCCAAGGAGTGTGGTGGAGTCTCCTACTTTGGAGGTCTTTAAGCAGAGGCTTGACAACCATATGTCAGGAGGGCTCTGATGGTGTTTCCTGCTTGGCAGGGGGTTGGACTCGATGGCCCTTGTGGTCTATTCCAACTCTATGATTCTGTGAACACACACACGTTATGGCCCCCTGGAAACTGCTATTTCCTCCAGAAGGGAGGAAAAATAATCAGTGCAAACAGTAGCTTCTGAAGAGGAATTTCCACTGGGACCATGGCACAGAGGAACAGGTTAATTTCAGCTTTACTCCTGTTACGATATTGATGTAGATCTGTGTACATGCCTGTTTTTCATAGGAACCAATTTAAGTTCAGCATTTATTTGCTTTATTATACCTTTATATTTAATCATAATAATAGGTACCATAATACTCACCTTTAATTTTTGCAGAATCTTACCACAAGTAAATTGCCTTTTCTCTCTCGTGCAGGTGCAAAATTTGTGCAACGAAGTGCCTGAAGCAACATTTGAGGGCTATTGTAGATCCTTACATTTCGGGAATTTTTAATTTCAGAATCGATTTCTTTAACTGAAACCTTAAGTCCCATTGATTTCAATGGGATGTGTTTGTACATTATATTTTCTCGATGAGCAATTAAGATTAGTTCTTTAAAAAAATATGTTCACTTAAAAACTTAATGTGTGTCTTTATTTATTTACAGTATTTAAAAGTCCTGCCTGTCTTTGAAGAGTGGAGGAATGAACATGTCGCCCATCTTAGTCCCACAACAACCCTGGGAGGTAGGTCAGTCCAAGAGAGAATGGCTGACATCAATATTTTCCAGTGAGTTTTGTGGCTGATTGGGGTTTTATTCAATATACATCACTTCAATTAACCACACCTCTCTATGCAGCAGGGGTGAGAAACCTCAGGTCCCTGGAGTTGAATATGCCCTTCTGTGCCTTTCCTATCAGTGGCCTGGGGAGAGGAGTAATGGCCTGGAGAAAGTTCCAAGGGTTAGACAGAGACGAAATTGTCAGTTTGCATTTCTTAGTACAGAAAGTATTGCTCTGGTGTGTAGAGATCTTTCCTGTTCTGCTTAGTTCAAGAGGGTTCTGGAAGGTTTCTTTCTATGTGAAAGAAGCAAGCAGAAGGTTCTTGTTTGGGTTATTCCTTCTGGGAAGCTGAGTACAGCTGGTTTAAATTGGTTCTGTTATACTTTGTGTCAAGGTCATGCTGACTATAATAGTCAGACCAGGAGGACCCTGGGATTCACACTTACTCTTTCTAACTCTTTGTTCTGGTGTGGTGTTCTGTTCTGTATGCTATAGTGTTAAGGTTTAGTCTTATTATAAGTTCTTGTTAAGTTTAAGATAAGTCTGATGCAACTGGATTTCTTATGGACAGTAGCAATCCTGAATGTATTGGATTTGTGACCGTTATGCTAATTTGCCTTCAGTGGCAGTAAAGCTCTGCCAGATGAAATACAATTGCCTCTGGTCTATCTTTTGGGAATCCTGCAATGTGTTTAAGCTTTCCTCTGCACAACAGAAATGACCTCTCTGGGTAAAGCATCTTCAACAGGGCACAGGTTGGTGCTAAATATTTAGAAGCATAACCTGCCTGTATCCCCAATAATACCAGTTCCAGGATGGTATTATGCCACAACCGCCAGTGTGCCTCATCTTGACCATACATTTGCTGGTCAGTCATTTAGAGGTAAGAATGTTTCTTCACATTACAATGTGATCTGGAACTGTAAGCTGACCCCAGCCTGTGATAATCTGCAGGGTTGCCTCTGTAGCAGATTGAAGCGCAGTTAACTGCATTTATGCAAGCAAATCTTGCTTTAATCTATCACTTTTATATAACCTCCCCTTACAATCATAACAGAGATTAATACATGATTATTATTTTTTAAAACATGTCTCTGTTCTCCTTTTGTAAGCAACGTCCCTCAGCTGAGAACTGAAATTCTTTGGCATGGGTGGAAGAAGAATAAAAATGAAAGTTATTGTGTTAAGGAGAGGACATCTCATCTTATCTCTGATGAAAAGGAAACTGGACACATATGGACTAAAATTCAATTGGGCTATTATAAACCGTCATGACCTAGATTCCACCTACTAAAGGAACTCCGAATTTGTCTATTATTTGACAACTTTAGGTTTATTTGTATTTCTTTTTAAAGGTATTTCTGGAAACAAGGCAATTTCCTTAATAAATACCTTATTATTGTTTAAGATAGATGATTTATGTCAGTAGCCCTTTGTAGTTTACTGTGACTGCACTCTCCTCTCACCATGCAACCTGACGAGGACATTTTCCACATTCGTACAGCACCAAGCACTCTCCAGCTGGCCAGTGGTCAGGGTTGACATGGCACTGAAGAGCCAGTTGGGTGTGGTGGTTAGAGGGTTGTACTAGGGCCAGGGAGTCCAGAGTTCAAATCCCTGTTCAGTCACAAAGCTTACTGGATGACTTTGGGCCAGTCTTTCTCTTCTGTTCTCTCTCAGTCACTCTCCCTACACCTACCTCACCTTGAGCTCCTGGAATAAAAAGGTGGACCATAAATGCAATAATAAATTGTAGTCTAGCAACATTTAAAATATGAACTCCCCACCACCAACTCTCTCTCTCTCTCTCTGTTTCCCTTGCTGCCTCCTTCCTTTTTAACCAGGGAGTCTCTGTTCTTGCTCCCGTCACAGATTCTCCAAGCTCACAGCAATTTTGGAAGAACAGGAACATATATGCAAGCAGAGGAGGCAACTGAGGCAACCATCAAGGGTATAGGCAGGGAAAGGTCCCAGAAGAAAAGCAGGCACAGACTGAGCCTGGAAGAAGCTCACAAAACAATTGTTCAGCCCAGTGTTTCAAGAATGCCTTTTCTTAAATAATAGTTTTATTGACAGTAGCAATATCCTGATGCAGATTCCTAGCTGGCTATTTGTTAGGATCTGGCATAGGAAAAACTGCCTGCTCCGTATTTGTTTGTTTGCTTGTTTTAACCCTCATTTTTGGGTGGGTGCAGTATTTCAGAACGACACGAGGTGGTGCTGTTGGTACGTCTTCTGTACAAATGCCACTGTAAGGAGAAAACTGTCAAGCTTTAAAACTTTACGAGGCTCTCCCAACACCGGATTTTCCGCTGTGGATGCCTGATGTAAAAGACTCAGAGGAATTGCTCTTCCGTGGCCCTAGTCAGCAAGCCGTTTTCCTGGAGGGCCGCTTTGAGAAGGGAGTGGGGGGCAGCGGCAGGCCAAGGCGACAACTTCCACCCAACTCCTTTTGGAGCAGGTGCTTCTCATTGGCCACACATCTCTTTTGCCTCAAAGGTTGGCAGTGGAGAGCACAGTTTGGCCCAAGCGCCACCAGCTGCCGATTTATAGGGTTAACAGCAGCCGGAGCCAGCCATGGAAGCCAAGCCACGCTCAGCTCCACACTTGGCCTCCACTATCCATTGATTGTTTGAAACATTTGGGGGGCCTGCCCCCCAAAAAATATTGGAGGGGAGCAACGTAGCCCCTGGTGTGGCGTATATGACCTGCTGCCCTTAGGAAAGCCCAGCTGGGTCAAGTCAAAGGCCCATCTAGTCCAGTATCTTGTTCTTATAGTAGCTAACAAGAAGGCTGCAGACAGGACTTGATTGCAACAGAGATCTCTCTCCAATTTCAGTTCCCAGGAACTGGCATTCAGAGGCACACTGCCTCCAACAGTGGAGGTAGAACATAGCCTCTATGGTGCAGTGGAAGATGCCGTCCTTTCCTCAGTAGATGCGATTGGCTTCTGCATGTAGAAGGTGGTGGAGTCAGATCAGAAGGTTGGCGGTTTGAATCCCCGCGATGGGGTGAGCTCCCATTCCTCTGTCCCAGCTCCTGCCAACCTAGCAGTTCGAAAGCACATCAAAAAGTGCAAGTAGATAATTAGGAACCGCTGCAGTGGGAAGGTAAACAGTGTTTCCATGCGCTCTGGTTTCCATCACGGTGTCCTACATGTTTCCATCACGGTGTCCTACATGACCCAGAAAGCTGTCTGCGGATAAACGCTGGCTCCCTCGGCCTGAAAGCGAGATGAGCACCGCAACCCCATAGTTGTCTTTGACAGGACTTAACTGTCCAGGGGTCCTTTACTATGGAGAAAAGGCATGGGAGGAAATCCTGCTTCCATTCCGCTTAGCCTTTAATTGGATCAAGGTTACGTCAAACCATCAAAGAAATCTCTTATTTTTCCATTTACTTGAGAAAAACCAAACAGCATATCCCAAAAAGGTCTCAGATGCTTTGTTTCAAAATACAAGGCAAGGCAAGTTACGCTTCTGGCAGCTGGCCCCTCCGTGCCAATGTTTTTTGTCAGGATGCTCTGAGGACGCCAACCCTGCGCTTTCCAGGAAGGAAGGGGTGGCTGCTGGCAGAGCCCACTTACATTGTCCCTCTCTTGGATTCCTTAGACTTGCCAGGTCTCAGCAGCCTTTGAAATCTCAAGGAGCAACTTGGTGACCAGGAGGAGGAGCTGTTTATTTATTCAACATCCACAGGGAGACTAGGAGGAGCGGTAAGGAGCTGTGCAGCGCAAGGCAGCTAGTCCTTGCTGCCTCCTTCCCTCTAACCTCAGGTGATCCAGATCCATGTGGGAAAAAGTTATCAGCTGGCACCTGAGGCTGTCAGGGAAGGAGAGACGTTGGGGGCTTGCTTGGGCTTTTATTTATTTTTTTATTTGCTGCTACTGCCAGCCCCAGCCCAGATGCAACCTCCCCAGAGAAGAGGGAGAAAAGAACAGCTGCTAGGAAGAAAGGAGTCCGAGAGTTGAAACCTCCGTTGGGTAGATGGGAATGATGAAGCTCTGGGCTGCACAGCTGGAACATCAGTGAGAGAGAGAGAGTATCGCTTCTGTATTCCTAGGACCCATGTCTGGTACGTAGCAGCACGTGGAGCTGTGGTGCACAACTGGGGCAATTTTGCGATTGGAGAAGGGGGGGGAGGAAGAGGAGAGCGCAGTGCAACTTTCGTAGAATTTTGGAGCTGTAAGGGACCCCAAGGTTCCTTCATTTGGAGTCATGAACCTACTGTCTTTGAAAGTGTCACTGGCTTGGGCAATGCTGTTGAAAGAGGTGTTGCAGGGGGAGCAGGGGAGATCTGCATTTGCCTGTGCTTAGGAAATGCCTGGAATTTCAGCCAAGACAACTTCTTGGAGGTGCCAATGTCTCCCTGGTGGAATGCCAGCAGCCAGGTTTAATCTCCCTGTGCAACGATTAAGCTGCCGATCCGCTTTAATATGGTACGATATTGTTTTATTAAAGTAGGCACTTCTTGGTTGTCAGATGCTTTGAGAGCTCTTTGGCAGAAAACCGTCGCAATAACGAATACTAAAAGTTGCACGCCATGCGCTTTTCGTCTCTGTGGCCAGGCACAACTTGCAAGGGAGGTGAGGGCTCCTGTATGACGGAGAGGTATGCAGAAGCAGGAAACTAACCAGAAGCAGCTCCCCCCCCCCTGCAAAAAAACAAACCCATGACAAGCTGCACCTGCTGAAATTCCTGCTTCTCTACACCTACTGGAGATAGAGGCAATGGACCACTGGACTTTGTGCTTTGGAATTTTGTAACCCAGCTGTTACAGCCACAGTATTTCAGAGCAGCCTCGACAGATACATTCCAAACCCTCCCGCTTCACCTGCCTAGGGTCTGGAGCATCCTATTTCAAGAAACCTTAGATTAGAACAGGGTTAGCTTTGTAGATATTTGTTGGACTCCAGTCCCCATCAGCCTCAGTCATCATGGTCAATGGGCAGGGGTGATAGAAACTGTGGGGTAATGCCTTCTGGAGAGCCACAGGTCACCTCCCCTTGGGTTAGAAGGAGAGAATCCCAGAACCTTTGCTGTCATTTTTGTCTATCAGGATGTTGCATCTGTATATAAATTCTTGCACTGCTTTTACGTACACTGTCCTGGGAGCATGCCTGAAGGGTGGACTAAAACACCCCTTTGATAACGTAGAACAAATAAAGCCTGTGCAGCTGTTGTAGATTTCAGTGCTACCTGTTTCTCCCCCTTGCACCATGTGTTGCCAGTGCTTTTTATTTTCTAGAAGAAAAGGTGCCAGAACTCACCTCAAATAGGTGAGTATACTACTAGTATAGATGACTCCCCATTTACATGGGGGTTCCGTTCCGGGCCCCTGGGTGCATAGGCGAAATCACTTATAATGGGCTGCACAAATTGGCATTAAAATGTCTTGCATCCTTTGATAAAACGATCTCTTGATGAAGGGAAAAGAGAGGGCAACAGAGGGGCAAGTTGGAGCTCCTATCAAGCCAGAGAGGACTCTGGATGCCTAGTGACCTCTAGCCTTTGTGTGATGGAAAGAGGCATCCTGAGCTCATGAAGTGGGTAAGGACAAACAGGGAAGCAGATCTCAACCCCTTTACCTAAACGTTTGCTTACCTGCCAGCATGGGACGGTCCAGGAAGGGAACCTCAAGAGGCTTTCCACCTTCTTCATGCCTCCCTGAGAAAATGGCTGAGTCAGAGCTGCTAGGAAAGGGATGGCCATGCCTGAACAAATGTGAAGAAAGGACTGCACTTACTGTTTGCAGGAGAACTTTTGAGTGGGTTCTCTGGCATGGACTGGGGTATTTAAAGTGTGCTTTAACACCTAATGCCTGATAAAAGCTGTTGAGTTGAGCATTCCCAATTATTGTGTCCATTTGTATAGAGGAAGAGGAGAGCGGCAGGAACGGAAGAAGTCCCTTTGACATGCCCTGCCATTTGGTGCCCAACATTAACCATTAAGAGTTTTCGAACAGCTAGCATCCTGGATCACGAAGCGAGATGTTACGAACAGCTATTAAGTGATCATATTTTATTTAAGCGAATTGCTTGCTGGTGCTTAATGATGTTTTCTCAATATCTGGAAAACAGCCCATTGTTCTTAATAGCTCATTAAGGTTGAAAACTGCTATCCGGCAGGAAACATCTCCCATGCATGGTGGCATTGAAGCTAGAATTCAGCAGGATGTGAAAGGATAAAGTGGCAGGTTGAAAAGTGGTTTTTGACAGAATGGTCGTGCAGGTGAGCATTGCTTGAGGCATGAGCCTTGGTCAGGGATTCAGCCTTCCTCTGAGATTTAGGAGGAACACATTCTTCCCATGGACAGTATAGGACAGTTGTAGACAGATTTGCCTCTGTGCTCCCCCATCTATGAAGACTTCTGATTGGTTGGTTGGTTGGTTGGTTGGTTGCTTGCTTGCTTGCTTTGTGACAGGTACAAAGTTACTTCCCCTCCCTTGGCTGGAACAATGCTGGAGGAGAAATTGGCACCAAATAAAGCACATTTTTAAAAATCCAAACATTTAAACAGGACATGCCAGGGGCCTGAAAACCCAGATATGATTTGAAACCAGATATGAGTGTTATTACAAGAGTGGAAGCATTGGCTTTGGTTGTTCAGTCAATCAGTATGCACACTTCTGACTTTAGTAGTTGGTTTGGGAGGATTTGTGATCAGTGGTTTAGTAGAGCAGGAAGGGCAGGTGCAGAATTATTATTACTTTCGCAGATGATACCATTGCAAGACTGGTAATTGCCAGTGCTGTGACCTTGGGGCAGGGGAAGGGAAGGAAAGGAAAGGAAAGGAAAGGAAAGGCAGGCCTGGCCTGGCCTGGCTTGGCACACAGTCCCTTTGTTAGGCAGGCTTAGACCAGTGGTTCTCAAAAGGTGTGGCAGGAGAAAATGGCAAGTGTGGCAGGAAGATTCCAGGACAATCAATATTACATTTTAGGAAAGAGTCGGGTTCTTATGTAGCTGCATTGTTTCATACTTTCCAAATGTCCCATGATCGTATTATAAAGCAGTTGTGTTCTATGTTATGAATTAAGCACTGCTAGGAGTTGTGTCTTTTTGTTTTGCAGTGTATTTCTATTCAATAAAAAGTTTGGTGTGGCGTGAGCAAATCTTTATTCTGAAAGCGTGGCCCAGAGAAAAACGACCGGCTTAGACGGTGAGCGGGCCAAGCTCATTCAGTGAAATTGATGGTTGATTTGGAGTGTGACCCCCAACCAAAGTCCAACATCCTAAACACTATATACCAGCTCGTGCATATTTTTACTCTCCTTGGGGGTATAGCAATGGACTCTCACAGGGACATGAGAAGCTATACCAAGTGAGTCCTTGAACTCAGAACTGTCCATACTGCCTGACAGAGGCTCTCCAGGGTTTTAGACAGGGCATGTTTCCAGCCCCCTTGAATGTGCCAGGGATTGAACCTAAGACCTTCTCCATGCAAAGCAGATGAGCTATGATGCCCTCCAGATGTTGCTGGACTGCAACTCCCATCATCCCTGACCATTGGTGGTGATTTCTGGGGCAGATGGGAAATGTAGTCCCACGACATCCGGAAACTGATGTTCTGCTGAAGGCTGCTGCTGCCTGTCTGCTCCTCCATGCCCAGTGTGCATATTTGCAAATAAACAGATGTTGCCAAATACTTCAGAATTCCCATTCAGAAGGAAAACGCAGCAATGCTCTTAGAACGTCGCTTTGCTTGGGGAAATACGCAGTGAATAACAAAACAATGCACTGTTTCTCAACAACATGCGGGTTTTAAAAAGAAGTCATGCCCATTTTCCTCTGCACAGAAGTTCCCACATCATATTTTAGTGCTAGCTGCCTTCCTGATTTATTTCCTGATTTGTATCGCCTCATTCTTGGATCAGATAGGGCAAACCTGCTCTTAAAAGCCAGTGAGCCAAATGCTGCTTCCATTGCCAGTGGCATAAATCCTAAGCGCCTCTGTTTGGACTCCGCAAATTTACTCCGGAATTGCACCACCGTGAATGAAAGTGCAGCTTGGCCTTGAGCCACATGGGTGGGTCAGATATGTTTAAGGATATGATTAAGCTGTGGGCAAAGGATTGGTCACGTCACACTTGCGTAAATGTCAAGTTCTGAACCTCTTCAAGCGCACACAGTGCAGGCTGTATTATGCTGTACTGTCACAGATATTTTAGCTAATGGTACAGGCAGAGGAATTATTCCACTGCTCATTCTGTCTACCAGACACCTTATTACTGGTGTGTGGACTCTGATTTATGTTTGGGCCCTCCCCTCCACCTGGGAAAGAAGACAGAGCACACATTTGCACGTGGCACAAAGTGTATGCAAATCTTACGTGAACTTGTGTCTTCTTTTGCAAGTGGCTAAAAAAATATTATGTAAAACTTGAAATTGAGCCATTGAGAGGCCTAAACAGTATCTTATTATTGTACATTAATCTACGCTCCATTTTGGCATCTCTGGGTGGAAGTATACATTACAAAGTTCTCTTATGGTCCTCCTTGATCACCATGCCCCTGAGGTTCAGCTGGCTTTCACGAGGGACTGAGCCTTTAGTGTGGCAGGCGGTGCCTTACGGGAACTCCCTGCAAGTAGATGTCCATCATTAAACCACCTAGACATTAGTACTATGCGTGGAAGGTGAACTGATTCTGCTACTGCACTGTTGTAGCTGAGGTTGGGGCCTTGCAAACAAGAGAGCGACTCAGTTCCTGTGACTCTACTGCCATGCACCAGCCTGCTGCTCATTCACATTAAACCATAATTTGGTACTTTCACTGCACAAGAAACATTAACCAACTTTAATTATGCAGCCTGAATCTCCTGGCTTGTGAATGAATCCCACCTGAAAATAGTGACAGTCTGGAAGTTCCATGTTCTAAATGTAAGCTTCCATTGTAAAATGAACATCTTAAATCTTTTGCTCACCGAAGTGTTGGTGTGTGTGTTTTTTGCTCAATCAGAACAAGTAGCTGCTGTTGCTGGAGGTGTGGTCGGAGGCATCCTTCTATTGCTCCTTCTTGGGATAGCAGTATACCTCTTTTGGAAGAATGTGTACTTCAAGGCTTCTTATGAAGAACTTACTAATCCCGCTTCCCCAGTCCAGACACCAGTTCGTCTGCAGGAGCCAAATGTTGCAAGGTAAATAGTGTATTTTATTTTACAGTGGTACCTCTGGTTAAAACTTAATTTGTTCCAGAGGTCCGTTCTTAAGCTGAAACCATTCTTATCCTGAGGCACGCTTTCGCTAATGGGGCTTCCTGCTGCGCGTGCGCCTCTGGCGCGTGATTTCAGTCCGCATCCTGGGGCAAAGTTCACAACCAGGAGCAGCTGCTTCCAGGTTAGCGGAGCTCGTAACCTGAAGCGTTCATTACCAGAAGCGTTCGTAACCAGAGGCACTACTGTACTTTATTTTTACGTCTGCTGTCAGTTATCAAATTCTAAACTGTGGGGCAGAACATGCGACAAGAGACCCAGATTGTCAGTGGCTAACCCATTTCAGTGATCCACTGTTTATAGATTCCATAAACCAATGATCTTTCCCACTGGTTGTGTAGAACCAAATGGTGAAAATGTGTACCTTTTTATGTGCTTTATTTATTGTTTATGACTTTTGTTAAGTTAGTAATTATGTAAATCTTGTCATGCTGTAAGCCGCCTTGAGCGTTGTTTACACTGTGGAAAGGCGGCATACAAATAAAATGATGATGATGATGATGATGAAAATGTTCCGGAAGGCCTGCAAACGCCATCTTGGCTGTCAAGATAACCCTGAAACTACCGTAATTGATAGTTGCTGAAAGAATGAGCTTACATATATTTATTCACTTGCTTTGATATGTTCTTTGGCTTGCTTCTGCTTATCTGTGGATTTGGGAAGCTTGGTGATTGGCCTAGGGACAGGAGCTAGTTGTGAGATTTGGATACCTGCCACCTATGCCCTCATCAGCAGGTGAACTAATGGGAGGTTCTGGCCAAATTGACATAGGCTATTGTTGTGCAAGGTAATGATGCATAGATGCTTTCTTGGGCAAGTCATTGCTGCTTTGGTGTCTATCCTGAGTCTGTGCTGTAAGTGCACTCCTTCTTCTAATAAAGAACTGGAATTGAACATGTTTTGTTTTGTTTATTTCATATACCACCCTATACCCGCAGGTCTCAGGGCAGTTCACAGAATAAATCAAAATGTAAAACCACAAAATACAGAATCAAAATAAGAGTAACAACAACCCAATAAAACACACAATAGCACACACACACACATTATTCCACTGCTCTTGGCATGACAATCCTAGTTTCAATAAAACAGCAACATACACTTTTTAATGTGCTAAGTTGTATCTCAGTGTTTCACATTTGCCCATATAAGATGACAGAGAGTAATTTATTAAATGACTAATTCCTCTACTTGGGGTGGGGGAAAATACTACACTGACAGAACACGTGGACGTGTTTCCTACTATTGCTAGTAGAAAAACAAACTAATACAAGAAACATCTTTTTTTTAAATGTTAACACAAAATTAACAAGAAACTAACCAAAATGTTTTATATAGAATTAAGACTAGATAGGGATATGTAAAGACATATTTTGTTTGAAACTAAACTGCCATGAGAGTTTATGAGGCATCTCAAATGTAAGTAAATGCTGTTATGAGTTGCTCATAAAGGCTGCTATGAGTTGACATCCTTTATGACATCCTTCTTTGGTATCCCTGCACCTCACTCACACAGGACCTCCTTTGGGCCTCTGGATCAGGACATTAGTCCCACCTCTGGCTCCAGCATCACTCGGGTAACAATAAGTGGATTGTTGCAGTGTGGTATGCCTCCATTCCACTCCCCCCTCCCCTCAGTTTTCCATTCTTCCTTCCAACAGTCAGTTAGCATCCTGTCCTGAGCATGCTCAGTCTTCATCAGGCTCTTCACAGGGTTGGGTGGGGTCTTTTTCCCCCTTTCGTCCCCCCCAAAAAAAAACACTTTTGATACTTCTGTACACATCAGACTTTCTCCAAGTATTCTCTTTTTTATGAGGGTGCTGTTTTTGCTGCACAAGAACTACGGTAACACTTGAAGATCTAAGATGATAGGTAGATAGATAAATAGATAGATAGATAGACAGAGAGAGTTCAAATTCTAAATGAAATGTATTGTTTATGTGGGGGGAAACCTGATCATCTCCCACTCCCTTTAAAAATTATTCTGATTTAGGGTAAAAGGGTTGCACTACTTATTGTCTTTTAACTGTTTTTCTTTTTAATAAAAAAAATTAGTTCCTTAAAACCAAGGAACTGTTTTTTTATTTAAAAAGCATTTAATTTGTTTACCGTATTCTTTCCATTTCCGCTAGATGTGTTCATGTGTATAAATGATAATGCAGCCGTAGAAAATGTCTAGAAAAACAATGGTCACGTTCCATCTGAAACCAAGATCGTCTACCGATTTCAGCGGAGGAATTTAAGCGCACGTTTAAATCGAACAATGGGTTTATTTTACACCTTTTTTGCTAGCTTGATATGACTGACTCTGGTAGTTGTCTTTTCTGCAGGACGAAAAGCGTCCCCTTCATCGTCCCACCAAAATTTCACAGGCAAGCTTGGATTGATATGATAAATGGAGAACAAATTCAGGAGGATAGTGACCTCTATGTCACCCCTGACTCTGGGCCTCGATCTTCTTTCCATTCCTTAGGTAGGTTGATATTATTTGAATGAGTAAACTGAATGAGTAAACTGGACTACAGTGTGTTAGAAATCTGGAAGCAGAATTGGAATTTGTCTGAACTACAGATGGGGTCTGTTGTGGGACCGATGCAGGTTGTGGAGGCTGTATACTGTTGGTGGAAGGAATCATGCATAAAAGGCATCACGTTTCCCCCTGATGAACCTAGTGTTGTTACAGTTTGAATCTAGACCCTTGTGCCAAAAGGTCAACACATAGTCTTACTCATGTAATTATTATTATTATTATTATTATTATTATTATTATTATTATTATTATTAATAAAATACATTCACTGTAATTTCACAGTTTGCAGAGGTGTACAGGTTTGTACAGGAACATTCCATTTTGTAGATCTGATATTCTTAACGCAAAGGATCTGGGTTGTTTCTTCCTCTCTGTGAAGCTGGCGCATACCTTGTCGGAGCCATCAACCCAGAGCTGTACAGATTTCCCGAAGACAAGAGCGAAACAGACTTCCCAGAGGGTAACATTGGTCGGCTTTGGTTCTCAGTGGAATACGAACAAGAATCGGAAAGGCTCCTCGTCTCCTTGATCAAAGCCAGGAAGTTGCAGTCTCCTTCTAGCTCCTGCAACCCTTTGGTGAAAATCTACCTGTTGCCCGATGAGAGGCGCTATCTGCAGTCTAAGACCAAGCGCAAAAATCTCAACCCCCAGTTTGATGAGAATTTTGTTTTCCAAGTAAGCTTTCATGTCAGTGGAATATTACATTGATGCTGGCCCGGCCCTCCCATGAGGCAAAGTGTGGCAACTGCCTCAGGTGGCAAATTCTGAGGGGCAGAGCATGGCTAGAACTGTCTGTTATGTTGTCTGTCCTACAACCCCCAAGCTAGCTTTCTGCCCTACAGTGTGGTGGAGGACTTTGTTCCTTCAACCAGTGCCGAAGTAAAATGCAGCTACCAGTCTTGTCAGATTTTCACAGAATGGGGACTGCACCATCTTGTCCTTTGCCTCAGGCAACAAAATAGCTTGCACTGCTCCTGTTTTGATGTGATGTTGTAGATTCTTGCCTCCCATATACCTGATAACTGAGATCCAAACTACACATTACTGTACACACACACTTCTCTCGCAGTGGTCAACTGGGAGAGTATTTACTGGGGGAAATGAGACCGTTTAACCTCATTTACAATGTTCTGTTTGCTACTATCCAGATTTCCAGTAGCGCCTTATATCAAAGGACACTGAAGTTTTGTGTCTACCATGTTGACAAACAGAAGAAACACACTCTCTTAGGCCAAGTAATATTCCCTTTGAAAAATGAATCCTTTAGCGGTGATGGCAAAGTGATCGTCTGGAGAGATCTGGAAGCTGATACCCTTGAGGTAGGTGATTCATTAAAGCTTAAATCATTATCCTACCTTGAGTGTAGATAGGGGTGTTCTAGAAAACTCAGCACACACTAAACTGTCAGATGGGATGAGCTAAGAAAATGTAAAAACACAGGGCAACCCTACACATATGTACTTCCCATTGAGTTCAGTGGTACTTTCTCCCATGTAAGGAAGATTGCCACCTTGTGATTCTTGTATAGCCTGATTTGTGTATCTTAAGGGTACAGTTCAAAATGCAGATATTGCAATTGTCATTTGGCATGATCTGGCCAAGAAATGATAAGCGTTTTATGGTTCCACCCAAGGTTCAGTTCCATCGAAGTCAACAGGATGGAACTGTTTCCTGGCTCACCCCTAGATAACCAGCCCTCACATGAATTCACATGGTAACTAAGCCCTTTCTGTGCTGCAAATTTAATCAGTCAGAATTAAAGTGAGAGCAGCCCCCTCCCCATAAATGAAAGCAATAACCTGGTATAAGCTTTCAGGAAGCCAGAGATCCTGGTAGAAATATTTTTTCTTGTGCTTTTGAGGTTGAACAGCTCTATTATGAGTGGAGAGATTGTTCCTTAATAAATTTGAAATGGCAGTAGAGAGTGGGAGAAAAGGCTAGAATAAATTTACATTGTACAGTTTTGGAGCAGAGGGAAATAAAAACACACCCTTTAAGGGAAAGAGATCTGCACAGATTTCCTTCCTGGATTGGGAGCTGTGTGCACAGTCAGTTTTCTGGAGCAATATTCAGATGCCCATCCAAAGCTGATACAGATCTGGTGCGACTCCATTTGCACTACCTGATGTTATGAGTCCTCAGTGTTGCGTCCTCAGGGGCTGTGGGGGCTAGAACCCCAGACTGTGGGCAACTTTTGGCTCTCCAGATGTTGCTCAACTCCAACTCCCATTAGTCTTAGCAAGCATGGTCCGTGGCTAGAGGTGGTTGAAATAGTTCAGCAACATCTGGAAGGCCAAAGGTTCCCCCCACACCTGTTCCAGATCAACTAGTATCCTTAATGCCCTTTCCTACTGGGAGCGCATCAGACTTTTCCTTTCTGCACGTGCTCAGTCTGTGCATAAACCTGCCCCTTGGCAGGGAAAGCAAGGTAAGGAAGGGAACCAAACTCCTGGTGCCAATGACAAGCACTACATATTCCTTCTGCATTTGTAAATGAGCGGGCATGGATGGCAAACCTCTTCGCCTTTTCCTAAGGTATCTCTAATATCTATTGGGCACTGTTGCATATCACTGCTCACATCCACAACATACATGGCTTCCCCCAAAGAATCCTGGGAAGTGGAGTGTGTTAAGGGTTCTGGGAATTGAATCCTGTGAGCAGTAAGCTACAGTTCACAAAGACAATATATGGTGTCAATATCTATGGTGTGGGATAATAACCCTGCTCTTAAACTTAGTGGAGTAAGGAAAAGATTTGCTTCTTAATATTAAATTCTTGATAAAGTGCAGTTTTTCCAATACAGCTGACCAATATTCTTCTCCACCCCAAAGCTGCCTTCTGAACATGGTGACCTCCAGTTTTCTCTCAGCTACAATGACTATCTGGGCCGTCTCACGGTGGTAGTCCTGAGAGCTAAGGGATTGAAGCTCCAGAATGAAAGACATGCTGTCGGTAAGAAACACAAGGCTTAATTGGGTTTTGAGAAATTAACCCCATTTACAGCACATTACTTGGGTCTCCAGCTGTTTTTGGACTACAGTTCCCATCATCCCTGACCACTGGCCCTGCTGGCTAGGGGTGATGGGAGTTGTAGTCCAAAAACAGCTGGAGACCCAAGTTTTGGAAACCCAAGACTGAATATTTGTGATATCAACACAGTCCACTGTCAGGGACTGGGCAGAGGAGGAATGGTGGAGACCGCCTCCCCAGCCTGACCCTTCCAGAGAAGATGAAGACAGTTCAGAATTACAACAGGGGTTTGAGTGAAGTCACAGCTCAGAGGCAGATGAGGGGGAAAGCTGGGAAATAATGGGAAAGAAGGAACAAGAAGCACCAGCTGATGGACATAGTGTCTTTAGAAAGCATTCCAGACCTGCCCCCTCTCCCAGAACCCAGCAAGCACTGAAAGCAGGAGAGCAGAGAGCTCAAAGGCAGAAGGCACTTTTCAGCACCCGTAATGATGACGCATGGAGAGAGGGAAGGGGTGGAGACTCACTCGGGGCAACGCCATTATTCCACGAGGCTGCATTTCCAAGCTTCTCTCTGTGAATATTGAATAAAAAGCAGTTGGTAAGAACTTTTCCTTGTCTTATCCGTTCCTGGCAACCTGCTGTGGGGGTTGGCTCCTCTGCCGCCTGACATCCACTGAGATAATGGAGGTTGCATTCCAAACTGTAATTCCTTAAGGTGCAACACTTGGAGAAGGGGTTGTGGATTTGTGCTCCTCTGAATGCTTCCAACCTATATTGAGTGGTTTACAGCCTCATCCCCTCATTCCAGGTGTATTTGTCAAAGTGTCACTAATGAAGCATAATCAATTCATCAAAAGCAAAAAGACCACGGTTGTTCCTGCATCCTCGGATCCATTGTACAATGAGACTTTCAGCTTCAAGGCGGACCAGCAGGAGCTGGATACAGCAAGCCTGAGCCTGTCTGTGCTCCAGGATTCAGAGGGAGAAGGTAAGGAGCTGTTTTCCACTACTGCCATCTGGTTACCTGCATACTATTCTTGCATAGCAACGAATCTGATGACTTTTCTCCTTTCTCCTTCCTGTTTTAGAAACTTCACTGGGCCGTGTGGTTGTTGGGCCTTTCATGTACACCAGGGGCAAGGAACTGGAGCACTGGAATGAAATGATCAGTAAGCCCAAGGAGTTGGTGAAGAGGTGGCACGCTCTGTCTCTTAGCACCTGAAAGCTGGTAAGCACTCTTGCAAGGGATACCTGTAGCAAAGAGCTTTCTGCTGTGCTGTCTCCGGAGCAGGTTCTTCAGATGTATCCTCAGCTTATGCCCATCACAGATGTTGGGTGACCTGGTTATCAAGACAGTTGACAACGTTGCTAAAAGCACCAGATTTCACCTCAGATCTGCTCAGTTGCAAAGTGGAATTTGATCCTTAAAATCAGGAGAGCTCCCAAATCAGCACGAGAGTGTTGGCCACATATACCATAGACCACTGAAATTTCATAGAATTGCAGAGTTGGAAGCGACCCTGAGGGTCATCTAGTCCAACCCCCTGCACTGCAGGAATCTTAACTAGATTCTGCATGACAGATGACTATCCAACCTCTGCTTAAAAACCTCCAAGGAAGGAGAGTCCACCACCTCTTGTGGAAGTCTGTGCCACTGTCGAACAGCTGTTAGTGTCCGAAAACTCTTCCTGATGCTTAGTCATAATCTCCTTCCTTGTAAATTGAATCCATTGGTTCAGATCCTAGCCTCTGGAGCAGGAGAAAACAAGTTGCATCCTATGTGACGGCCCTTTAAATGTTTGAAGATGGCTATCCTATCTCCTCTCAGTCTCCCCTTTACCAAGCTAAACACACCCAATTCCCTCATCCGTTCCTCATAAGGCTTGGTTTCCAGACCCTTTATTATCTTGGTCCCCCTCCTCTGTACACATTCCAGCTTGTCAATATCCTTCTTAACTTTTGGTGTCCAGAAATGGACACAGTACTCCAGATCTGACCAAGGCAGAATAGGGCAAGAACGTAAGATTCTGCTGGCTTGATCCCTGTATTTTAAACCCTTGGTTAGGAAGCACTGTGCCATTAAGAGTTTCCTTAGCAATATCAATTAATCAAATGTATTAGGAGGTACCGTAAGTGCATTAAGGATATAATTGAGCACAGAAGGCATGTTATGAAAGCTAGTTGGAGGCACCACATCTGCAGCGTTCTGGCTTTGGAATCTCTGGCCTCATTTATTAGAGCCATTTCCATTATCTCACTGGTCTGAGGCAGGTGGACAAAGCTTCTGTGCTGTTCTCTGAGAAGATGGATTCTGCTTCAGGTTGACTAAAGCATTGTTTCATCAGTCACAGGCAGAATGATAATGGATTATACTAGTGCAGGCTTCCTAAATCACCAGGCTGTGTGCATGTGTTGTGCTAATGCAAAATGGTGAAAAGGGGGGGGGGGGGGAAATGGAAGCATTATCCAAAGTTCCTGTTTGAACTTTCTGTTCCTAGTCTTTCTGTTTAGGTCAGGGGGGAAAAAAATTCAAGCTGTGACCATTTGTTATGTTCTCCTAAAGTCGTGCGCAAGCCACTTTTTAAAAAATCAGAAAAGGTAATTTAATTTCAGTAACTCACTTGAGAGTTCAGCTCGTGATATTTTCTAATCATTAAATTATTCTTCAGTGAAGGAAAAAAAGAAAATGAGGAAATGAAACAGGCTTCCCTTTGAAGCAGGATGCAGTGTTAATTAATGTGAAGCATGAAAGCACCAGACTTCAATCTTGGTTTCCATTGTAATTCTGAGTTGTATCTGCCAAAGTCATACTTGGGATGTGTGCACATTGCAGCCAGACAATTTATTTTTTCACTTTGTTTTGAAGCTGGTTTTGGGGGGGAAACACATCACATATATATATATTGTTTATTAAAACAGTGAACTAACAACAACAATTAAGGAGGAGAGAAAATGAATAATAAAACTTTTTTTAATATTACAGACTCCATATACGAATGTGACCTCTACTGTTGGCAGCAAAATGCCTCTGAATACCACCAGTTCCTGGGAATCAGAGGTGGAAAGTGGGGTGTTGTGCTCAAGTCCTACTTTTGGGCATCTGGGTTGGCCATTGTGAGAACAGAATGCTGGACTAGATGGGTCATTCGCCAGATTCAACAGAGCTCTTACATTCTTACAAAGGAAGTGAAAATCAAGTTTATTTATGTGCTGTTCTTACCGACAGAGCAAGCTGAGAGCAGTTACTTGGTTTTTGCTTGAAATGAAGCACCGGTCATCTCTTGGGGGTCAGTTATGCTTTGGTTATTAGTCTGTAACGTTTTGCATTATGTTAAAACAAGTGCTGTGAAGCCTTAGAAAAAATGCATTTCCCTTGTCCCTTTCCTGTGTCTATCTCTTGTTATATATAAAAATACATTTTATGTGATTAAAAACAATTTGAACCAGTGTGTTATTCTGGTAACTGTAGTCTGCTTCTCATAAGATGCTAGGCTGTTTAGTGAGTTGGTGTCAGTTTAGGGCTGCTTCCTGCTGGTTCCTTATCATAGGACTGAGTTTGCCCTTAAGCATTGGCCTGTTGCAACACAATTAATTGTGAGACCCACACCCACTCCTTTGAGAGTTTTGAAAGCTGCCTCATGATGGATAGGAAGAATCCAATCAGAGACGTTTAAAGGAAAGTCCTTGTATATTCAGGGAAGCCACTCAGATGGCAAAAATTGCACGCCAAGTGGTTAACGGCAGCCAAGTAATTGCTTCTGATTGTGGTGATAAAGCTTCTCAGAATCTCACTCTGCATTTTTCCTCAAGTTACAACACACACTCAAGGGAGTCATGAGACAGAGCCATTCAGTGTGTGAGAAAAAGTCTCTACCTTAGCCCATGCTGACTTCTTGTTGCTTCAGTTGTGGGCATTTGTTCTCATGTGACTGAAATGTTGGTGGGCCACTACAAACCATCCAAAGTTCACAACAACTAGAGGTTCAAGGATACACTGGGGAGAGGAAATGATTGTTAAAGCAATTTAAAGCTGTAGTTTAGACATTGATCCCCCTGCCCCACAAAGAACAAGCCTAATAAACAGATCAGCTTTTGTGGTGGTGGTAGCGGCATGTGTTCATTAGATTTCTATTAAATGAAATGTAATTTAAATTGTTTTCTTTCTTTCTCTGAATGTCACTATAGAAACAAGTGTTTGCTCTGGAACACGTCTGCAATTCTGTAGTGACATTTAACTTCAATCCAGGAAATGAGAGATTTCTGGTATGAATGCAGAAGTGTTAGTCAACAGTTTTATTTGATTTGTTAAAAAATAGCTGAAGTCACAATCTGCAAGTCCATGAAAGGCTCTTCAGAGGAATAAAGAAAGATCAGACTCTGAAGTACACATCTACTTTCAAAAGTGAATTTTATTATAAATATCACTGTACAATGGTAAAAAATGGTAAGAAAATTGGGGTTCATATGGAAGGGTGGAGTAGGGAAAAGTAGTTTCTTAGGTAAGACATTTAAAATGTTGACTGGATGTTTTCAAAATACCCCAATAATTAATCTTGCTTCTAGAAGAAAAATAATGGCAAGAGCAATATTAGTCACAAAAGCTAGTTTCATAATAATTACCAGAAGGATCTTGCACAGAAATAATTGCTGCTCATAAATAATACAAAGGGTATCTACAAAAATACAAAACCTGGGATATTTTAAAAATCATTAAAAATAAATATTTGATTTCAGTATATATATTCAGAGATCAAGATGAAAATCCAGCAAATTGAAAGTCTTCTCCAAAGGGTAGCTATTTTCATCCAGTACAAAATGGCTCCTGATTTCCAAAATATAGGATGCTTGTGTGTCTGTGAGCAGCGAATGACACAGATCTGCTACTATCATGCCGTATGTGGTCTCTAAAGAAGGCACTGCAAGAAACAATGAATGGTTCAAACATTATTATCACACGACTCCTTTCCAGTTTACACTCAAGATAAGCTATTCTCCCTGGAAAAGCCTCCTCATACAAGAACAGGAAAAATAGGCCCTAACAGGGCTCCCCAATAATCTTTCCTTTAGAACAATATGAAGCATTTTGTGACTTTCAGTAAAGCAGGGTAATCCATTCACAACTATCTAAAATTTAAAAATATAAGTGTTCAGAAAGAGTGAAGCCTGTCACTGACATTGGATTCTTGGTTAATACTGAGGAAACCCCATGACTGTACAAGGGGGGGGGCAGTGGATGTCTGCAGAATACTCACAGAAGCACCACCCCTCTCTCCTGTGGTTTTCTAAAGTAGAAGGGGTGATATACTGTTCAATGGCATTCAGAAGATGCAAAACAGTAGTTAATAATTCACTTAGCGAAGTCATCTACAGCCTGGTTAACACATAGCATCAAACCATTGCTTGGACTATGGTTTGGTGCTTGTGAGTGCTTTACTCCTTCCTCATTTGTGACCACACCTCAAGGCCAAAGCTGGTTTGTGTGCTTTTGTTATAAAAGCAAGCCAAAGTAAAACAAGATAGCAGGGGTGCAAAGGGGCAAAAGGCAAATGTTGTTTTATACCATTTTTTCTCATGCTAGAGCCAATATCTGCCTGCCAAGATATTGTGAAAAGCAAAGGAAAGAGGCCTGAGACGGGGATAAAGCACAAGATAAGGGCTCTAAGATAGGCTGCAATATATTTAGAAAACGGAGTAACATTCCCATTGGCCCAGTTTACCCTCCCAGACCACATAACCCTCAACTTACCTACCCATGACACCTGTGTTTGCATGTTGCACCAAGCCAGGCTGGTTTGTTTTCCCCCACACATGGCAGAGCCAGGAGCAGCAAACTATGGTTTAATGGAGCATGCAAACCAGGCCTCTGCCCCCAGAGTGGAAAAAGTTCCCAGAACAGTTGATATGTCTCTGTCGGAGAAACACCTGAATAAACCTCTCCCAGTTTAAGTTTAATGAGGATTTTTTTTAAAGGACTGGCATTAGGGAGAACTCCCACTTCACATAAGTAGAAGTTGAATAGCCGCAAACATTTGACCACTAAGTTTTGTCTGCTTTTTTTATTCAGTTACACAAATACAGTGGTACCTCAGGTTAAGTACTCGCTTCGTTCCGGAGGTCCGTTCTTAACCTGAAACTGTTCTTAACCTGAAGCACCACTTTAGCTAATGGGGCCTCCTGCTGCCGCCGGAGCACGATTTCTGTTCTCATCCTGAAGCAAAGTTCTTAACCCGAGGTACTATTTCTGGGTTAGCGGAGTCTGTAATCTGAAGCACATGTAACGTGAAGCATATGTAACACGAGGTACCACTGCAATTCATAGTGTATTACCTATAGCCTTGTTCAGCCACTCTGCTGGAATATTGAGGAACATTTTCTCCATTAGTTCTGACGCCACTTGAACGGACACATCACATTTCCCATCCTCTACAGTCATCAGTGCAGGTCTAAAGGAGGAAACAGGAAAAGTGCTATCAGTACTAAGTCAAGTCAAGTCAATGTTTATTACGGAAACAGCCGGCTTATTAAACCAGTTTTTATGCATAATTCTCTACATAAACAATAAAAAATATCAATATGGGGTTTAACAATCAATATACTAATTAAGCGTATTTAAAATACGTGTCCTGTCAGTGCTTGTGTTTAATGGCTTAATTTTTCATTAAACCTGAGGATAAGATAATTAAGAGTATTATCACATTCAGTCGCATACTGTTATCCATGACAAGTTGATTTAATGACATTATCTTGATTTAATGACTCGGTAAGGTACCTTGATTGAATAAGCAGGCAAAATTTGCTTCTACACAATATGCTAGTGTATTGTTTCAGTAGCCTTTCCTTGTATTTTAAAGTGGTAATATATTTATGACACTTTAGAAGCTGAATACTTACAGCCAGAGTGACTGCAACACTCTATTCGGATATTCCAGACATGAGCAAGAGGGGAAACTATGATTACGTGAAGAATTTCTAATTCCTTCTAGATCTCATGTACTTGAATATCAGGTATTTGGGCATTTTAAATAATAAAATACATATTAAGAAGAACATTGTTTAATTTCTAAAAAGAAAAGCCTGTTCAAAAGGTTGCCACAAAATTATATGCTCATATTTTCAAGCCCTTGTAATTCCAGATGAACAAGGATCCGTAGGAAGAAGCTCAACTGCATTGTTGCTTAGAGAGAAGATCTTTATATTGGAAGAATCTTTGGGGAAATGTAATCAATAACTTTGTTCTTTTGACTCAGCCTTTTGTATAGGGAGGGGAATACATATATCTGGTTATTGTGAGGTATTATAAGTTAACCACAATAAAATACAGTTTGGGGAGCTTATCGATTGCAACTCCCTTGCTCTAGAGCAGGCTTCCTCAACCTCGGCCTTCCAGATGTTTTGAGACTACAATTCCCATCATCCCTGACCACCAGTCCTGCTAGCTAGGGATCATGGGAGTTGTAGGCCAAAAACATCTGGAGGGCCGAGGTTGAGGAAGCCTGCTCTTGAGAATCCCCCAACCACACAGTTGAGCGCTTATTGGGGGCTACAGGGGGGAGAGGTTACGGTGCAGTTATACTGTTAGTTTTTTAAGCTGTATTTAAATGAAACAGTTTAACTGTAGTGCAGTTAAAATCTTGAAAATGTCAAAGGACAGGCATCTGAAACGTGCTATGAATCTTGTTCTCTACCCTATAACTGAAAACTGAAATGATGATCTTGGAGACCATCCAGTGTCAGAGGGCTGTGCCTAAAGACAACATCTTATAATTTCCCAAAGAAAATAGTACCACTCATTTATGAAGTTCTATACTTATGAACAGGGACACGGGTGGCGCTGTAGGTAAAAGCCTCAGCGCCTAGGGCTTGCCGATCGAAAGGTCGGCGGTTCGAATCCCTGCGGCGGGGTGCGCTCCCGTTGCTCGGTCCCAGCGCCTGCCAACCTAGCAGTTCGAAAGCACCCCCAGGTGCAAGTAGATAAATAGGGGCCGCTTACTGGCGGGAAGGTAAACGGCGTTTCCGTGTGCTGCGCTGGCTTGCCAGATGCAGCTTTGTCACGCTGGCCACGTGACCCGGAAGTGTCTCTGGACAGCGCTGGCCCCTGGCCTCTTGAGTGAGATGGGCGCACAACCCTAGAGTCTGTCAAGACTGGCCCGTATGGGCAGGGGTACCTTTATACTTATGAACACCTCCATTTGTTGTTCAAATCCACAAAGGCAGAGTCGGAGGGGGGGAGAGAAGTAGAGCAATAAGACTAAGCTTTTTAAAATAAATAAAAAATAAATACATGTTTGCAGCTGACCCTTCAAAACAGGTCATGTGATTCAGAATAAATTCAAGGGGGGGAAGTATACTCAAGCATATCTAACTTTTGGCTTCTTGAGTCAAGGACGTTCTCAGCTTTGAAGTTCCAAACACTTGACTAATGGTGGTGCTTAATCAGTTCGCTCTCTGTATGCAAGCAATTAAGGTGAACCAAATCAGTTGGCAGCTGAGCAGCTATTTCAGTCCCCCACTAATACTTTTAATCAACTACAAATAAATTGCAATTTCAAAGAGAAGCAGGTTGAGATGCTTAATTTCGAAATATACTAAATAATTAACACAGGACACTGGCTTCTAACTACAGCATTATCAGTTCCTGATAAGGTCACTGGGAAAGATTTCACCAAACGTCATGCTCTTATAAAGTCAAAACCACTACAGGAAATTAAAGGCTTGTAGATGTAACTATTGGGATGCAGGTGGCGCTGCGGATTGAACCACAGAGCCTAGGACTTGCCGATCAGAAGGTCGGCTATTCAAATCCCCGAAATGGGGTGAGCTCCCATTGCTCGATCCCTGCTCCTGCCAACCTAGCAGTTTGAAAGCACGTCAAAGTGCAAGTAGATAAATAGCAGCGGGAAGGTAAATGGCGTTTCCATGCGCTGCTCTGGTTTGCCAGAAGCGGCTTAGTCATGCTGGCCACATGACCCGGAAGTTGTACGCCGGCTCCCTCAGCCAATAAAGCGTGATGAGCGCCGCAACCCCAGAGTCGGTCATGACTGGACCTAATGGTCAGGGGTCCCTTTACCTTTAGATGTAATTATTATTTGGTTTTACTACAACAATCAGATTTTAACTATTATAATATGTTAAATTCCATTTTTGGGAGGAGGGAGGCGGAAGGCAGGATGTAAATTCACATACCCACACCTGAAATAGAAACTTTACATTAATATACATAAAGGGAGAGAAAGAGAGATGCAAGGCACACTTTCACATTCTTAACTGCCCGCCATGCCATTATTTTCAATCCTTGCTGCAGAGTTAAAAATAAGCTGTAGAAACCCAAGGAGCAATTAAGTGGACCAGGAAAGAGAAATGTCACGTTAATTTAATTGTTGCATGCAGTTCCTTAAACCAGACAAGAATCCATAATCATAAATGCAAATCAGATCCAGTATTTGCCTTTCAACAAATCTAATAGGCAAAAGAAATGTTGGTAGGTGATAAATTCATTTAAGAAACCCTTTCAAATAGGATTTTCACAATAGGATTTCTATACATCTCTTGCAGACAAGTACAAAATTATGTTGTACAAAACTTGGTGTATAAGACTATGGACAAACCCGCCATTTGCCTCTCTCTACAGTAAATTGTCTCCATGTGAATGCTAACTGCAGAGTTGCTACAAAGCCCTTAACATTTCTGAAAGAGACCACCTCAAATATCAGCTATTGCTATATATAATAAAGTCAGATGCATCTGTGGATTTTGTGGGGCGGGGGTTTCCCACCTGCATAAACTATCCACTACTGCCACCTAGTGTTTGTTGTCAGGTTTCTCTTCCAACAGAAGTTGCTGAATTATTTCAGAAAGGTAATTGGCTTCTTAAAACATGATGCTGTTTCTAGTTTTTAATGAATTGCTGCTCCAACAGTTTTCCAGGGGTCGCTGTGTTACACTGGTACCCATAAACCTTTTGGACTTCAGCCTCAAGCTCTGTCAGCAACTTTTATTACCATGGGAATCACCAAAACAGATAGATAAAAATAGAGATTTCTATCCAATGAAACCATCCTGTTTGTATATCCTGTTTCTGCCTGTGCAATGGAACTTCCCCACTCCTCCCCCTGCATGTATACCAAAGCTGTTCTTGGGGGTTCCCTTCGGAAGAGAGGAGTGGAAGGGGAAGTTCTGTTGCACAAGCTGAAGTCCTTGTGTGACTGGGATGGACTTTGGCTGATACAACCCAAAGATCACACTTTGTAATAATAATAATAATAATAATAATATCTTTATTGTCATTGCCCCCTTCGGGGACAACGAAATTACTAATGAAGTAATAGTAATTTATACAAAGATATGCATTAACACTTAGTTCTGTAACACTGACCAAACACAGTTTCTGTTAGACTGAGGTGTTTTTATCCTGTTGCACCACAACATTGTTTGCTTGGTATATGGAAGGACATAAAAACTAAACTAATACTTTAAATGGGAACTTGATGGTCTTTCGGGTTTATACACCATAAACACGTTCAATATTTAAATGGTGTAAACAATGCTTATATTAAAAGGTTGCATTTATAACCTGGCCTGCTAATCTCATAATTCCCAGAAAGGAGTGTGAGACACTTGGCTCCTCCACAAGGTGCTCATTGCTATGGGCTGCAACAGGATAGGGATGCCAAGGCACACAGCTGTACACTTGCCCTTCCATAGGATTTGTCTTCATCTACCAGAAGAATCTACTTACCCTTCAACCCTCTGTGAAAAACTCACACAAAGTATTATCAGTTTTTCTACTACCCATTCATACCAAAGCAGTAAGAGTAGGGTGACAGAAAACCACAAGCCTAGTGAATGTAATTGACTCAATCTGACCCTGGGAGCATTTCACCAGACTGGACTGATTCCCTTTAAAACAATGTTATGGATAGAATGTGGAAGTATAAATAAAACGTATCCCCTTTTACAATAATACTCCTGCGGGCCAGATTCATATGTTAACATGGCAGCTACCGTAAAGTGATTCTCCTTCACTCTCACACATTCATTCATATATTCATTATATACACACTTTTTTACCTGTAGAATATCTTCACTTTATTAGAGGGTAAGCAGCTAACACACTGTCTGTAGATCTTGTTATCATCTATTTGTAGTTCAAGTCCACATTTTGCACAGCCCGCATAGGTGATCTGAGTAAGAGAAGCAAATATCTGCTGCAGTGAAGTTTTATAATCAAAGACAAGTTGTCCATGTGGAGAAGAGGCAACAGCAAACTTCAACTCTGAGATGCAGGCTTTCACTTGGATCATTCCTACGGAAACATAAAGGAGTTGTCTAGTCTCTTCTGCTGCCAAGAAAACAGGTAAATCATTATTGCCAACTGAATAATGGTAGCTACTTGAACTATCATGTAAACTAATTTTAATCTTATTCTAATCTTAATCTTAGTCTACAGTAAACCCCATTGAGTTCAATTGGATTGTTTTTAAGGTGTGTTAGATTGCAGCCTAAACAGCTCTTCTTCACTGAACCAAATTAGACCAACAAGGACACAGGGAGTGACACTTGGAGTTCTCTTTTCCTAATGGTCCATATACTTATTGAAAGAGCATTAAACATATTTCCCTTTGGGTTGGCATTCAATCACCAGGACTGCACAGATGTGGGACAACTCTAATTTAATTAGATACTTGGCATTGTGTGCTCCTTTTTTATTTTTAATTGCTGTAATTTGCCCTCTCAAAGCTCTTCAGTACAATTTAATAAAGGAGCAAGAAAATCCCACTCCCTTAAAAAGAGGAAAGAAAAAAGAATGAAAATCTCACCAGAACATTTCCCCTCCAGAAGTGCAGCAAGAGTAGTTATACCCATCAGTGATGTGACATCCTTCTGAAACTTCTCTTTGAACTCAATAGCTCTTCTATCATCATCGAAGAGGCACTCCAAAGATGTCCATGGTGTTGTATGCAATTCGAGTTCACCAGAGATAGGACTGTGTTTTACAAATAGGTATTTGAATTCCCATATGTGGTCTAAGAAGAAAAGAATAACCCCACTTAGAATTTTAGATTCTAATTCCTTGTTAATAGCCACAGAAAACTTTGGATGGAATAGTGCACTTTCAGAGATGATGAAAAAGAGGAATACCTTCAATGCTGTGTGCAAAAAATAAATAGATAGCATTTTGAGTGTTTACAAACCAGATAAATTTGCCTAGTTTACACAAACATCTTGCTTGGGAGATGCTATGAGTGGTGGAGGAAGTCACATCAGGACCAACCCATCCTACTCACCAAATGCATCTGTCCCATGTATGAATGTAAAGCAGGGGTGGAGAAGCTGTGGCCCTCCAGATGCTGCTAGACCCTAACTTGCATCAGTCCCAGCCAGCACGGCCAATGACAGGGATGCTAGGAGCTGTAGTCAAGCAACATCTGGAGGGCCACAGGTTCCTCAGCCAATGAAAGTTTGCACAGGGCCAATGCCTTTAGAATCCAAATCACATAGACCAGGGGTCAGCAAACTTTTTAAGCAGGGGGCCGGACTATATTTTGGAAAAAATAATAATGAACGAATTCCTATGCCCCACAAATAACCCAGAGATGCATTTTAAATAAAAGCATACATTCTACTCATGTAAAAACATGCTGATTCCCGGACCGTCCACGGGCTGGATTTAGAAGGTGATAGGGCCGGTTCCGGGCTTTAGTTTGCCTACCCATCACCATAGCTTTTCCCTTTTCTTGAGAGGAATCCTATTCGGAATAAAGGAATTTCCCTTAAAAAAAGGAAAAAGTTGACAGCTATGACAATGACATAGACACACAACATATGGTCAATTCCCACACAGGTCACGTATTGCATGGTTTGGGCTTGCTCCTATTGGATGAATATTTCATTACAATCAAGCTGAGAGAAGGCAACCGCTAAAGGTCTCCTAGTGTACTCATAGCTGGGAAGAGATTTCAATTTCCTGGCTTACAGATCATGACCAAAACTGCTGCCCAACATCTCTTTACAATCCTTGCAACAAAAGATAGTGGTATTTCAATTTCAATACATATGAACACTTCTTTATATTCAGAATAAATGTTACTGTATCTTCTGAGGAACGTGCTCAAGATTACACTCTCACATACTTAATATATTTATAATGAAATAATGGCTTGTAAATACTTTGATTTCCAACAGAAATGACCTCTGTATGCTGATCTATTTTCCTATGCTCAGTAGTACTATGAATGACCACCACATGCTGCTCTATGGTGAGTTAGGCATAATGCTCAGTTGTCATGACCTACAGCCCTGGTTGGCATGAAGTAAACTCCTGATCCTGGTAGTCTTGATAGGAACATTTAGGATTTTTCAACAGAGATAGATATTTGGACAGTTAAGAACACAAGTCTTATCTTACCTTCCAGATATAGTCCTTTAATGATTAAACACAAATTGTTTGAAATTTCAAATTACTCACAAAACTAACTGTAGACTAAATTGCAAGGTTGAATGACAAAGAAGGGCACAATGCTAGATTTCTTTGCCTTAATTTAACAAAGCAGAGCTTGAAATAAATGCTATAAAAAGCAGTCAGCTACCTGCAGTTGTTTAAAGAGCAGAAATCTTAATATTTTTGCACAGGGACACACAAGATGACCCTGCAATATACATGGACATATATCACATAACGATAGGCAGTTTGCTAGTTCTAACATAAATCAAGACTACTGTGTGAATTTGTGTTGCTTAACACAAAAGCCTTAACTAGTTAGTAACTATTTGGAAACAAACTGAAACAGTTGCAAAAGTGATTGATATTGCTATTTCAGAAGTAAGAAATCAGCCATATATTTGACAGGCATTTGTATTATACAGTATGAGATAGCCATTTCAAACAAAAAGGAGATTAGGGTCAAATGATAACATACTGTTTGCTCCCTTCTGTTGCCCTATGTCAATGGATTACACAAAGAATTCCACAAATATTGCATTAAACCAAGTAGTGACTTTTTACCTCTTTTCCTTTGAAGCTGAGGACAGTGAGCCGATAGAGCGCCCCATAACACCAAGCCATAATGCTGGTCCTTCATCTGTTCCACTGTTAAAATAATTTTTCTTTTTGTTTCTCCTTTGTAACTGTATGTAGATTCTATAGATAAAATATTGCAAACGCAAACATGATTTATATAGAAGTTGAGGGGGAAGTAGTTGAGGGTGCTGATGTTAAGTCAAGCAGAATTTTGACACCTAAAATTATATGCAAGAGGGGAAAACTAACAATTCAGCTGAACGTGCACCAGGTGAAACCTGGTTAACTACACCATATTAAACAATCATATTTTCAGAAACTATTATGAACCACAATTAGGAAATGGTACAAGTTAATGGTTGATCAACATTTCCTGAAAATCTTTTCCCAAACATTGAGTGACCTGGCCCCATCAAATATATTGTATTTATATGCTGCTTTAGACTACAAGACAATGAACTACTTTTGGTTTTGACCTTCCCCCTTTGAACAGCAGATCTCCATGCCAGAGCACAAACTATATACTTTGAAAGTCCCCTTGGTTTTGAAAAGGGATTACTATGTGGAACATGAAGGGATGTTTTTTAAAAACAAGTCTTTGGGCACATGGAATAAGCCATATAGTACTCTGCATCCTGGACATAAAAGCTTCCTTTCAAATATTTGCATTAACATGCTTAGTGGCTGTTTTCTCTCAGACAGGTAAGTCGGAGGGAGGTATCTTTTCAAGGTCTACTCTTAGGTTTTTTAAATCTGTAGCTAGGGAACTACCATGCCCACCTTATTCTTTTCAATCTTAAGATACAGCCCCAGTGAAATATAGGATTAAAAAGTCAACTCACCTGATAGCACAGTGATGTTGATAATTTTCACTATTGTGTGCACCAATCTATCTGGTTTGAGCTGATCTAGTTGAATATGCTGTATATTGTTCAAAGTCTGGGTCTGCCTTTGGGGGAGAGCTTGAAGATAGGCTTGCTTGGAAGACACATATGCCAGCAAATCCTGGAGAATATTAACATCCACTATATGCGAGACTAGAAAAGAACACATATAAAAATTTTAAAATATTTCTAATTTTTGGGCAGGGGGGCTGTATGTTTCACCTATGGTAATCCCAGACCAAAATATCACTTGCAAGCATAACTAGCAATGTTCTTAACTTAATTCAGAAATAATAATTTAAAAATTATGTACTACTTAATGCCAAAATAAGCTTCTAAGCAGTTAGAAATAAATGTAAAAGATATATATTCAATGCAAATACAATCTCAGAAGTGACAGTTAACTAAGTTTTACTCAGGGTAAGCCCATTGAAATTAATAGACCTTAGTCATGTTCGTGAATTTCAGCGGCTCTACTGAGTAAAACTTAGTTTAATACCACTCAGAAGGCACTCATAAAGGCACAATTTGTACATCAGGATAAAACATAGTTTTGTTCCTCTCCACTAACCAATGGGAGCAACAATCCATGTTGTTGTATCCAAGCTTATACCATAGCTTGTTTCATCCAAACAAACCTTGATTAGTAAACCAAACACAAACCTTGATAACACCATGGCTTGTTTGCTGTGGAACAAATCATGATTCTCCAGGGATCATGGTTTGCTGCTACTGCTGGCTAGAGGGAAGGAATGAAAGAGCCTTCTGCACATCTGCCATGTGGTTTACCATGATATGTGAATGCTGCCACTGTGATTCATGTGTTTAAAAAAGGCATCATTTATCTGATGAGTATGGTGTGTTTATTCAGGATTTTTTTTATCACATTGGCCCTGTTCAATTTCTTTCTACGAGAGCATCCTCAGCTCTTCTCAGCAGCAGACAGAAATTGATGCTCAATCATATCACCTGCACCCATGCCTTCCCTGAACCTAATGTCTGAACATAGATTGAAATTCAGGTTGATATTGGGATACAGAAGTATTATTGGGGACAGCAGGATAGGGAAGAAAGTAAGTGGACAAGCATATAACATTTACATTTCATGTAGAAAAATGTTTGATTGAGCCATAGGTATGCCACACACATTCTAGTGCTCCTCGTGCATTAAATATTTGGATTAAATTTGTCTGAAGGGTATGAACTTTAGTAAAAGAAGTGATATTGTCAGGGAACTGCCATCAGAACAGGGGTAGGAAACAGAGGGGCAGTTGTGTTACAGGGAGCCTCCGAAAATCTTGCGAAGCAGTTCCTCTTCCGGTGATGAGGAAAGCCCCACCTCCAGTGGGGAAGAGGTGAAAGGACCAGAGGATGCTGGTGGGAGCCTCAGTACCGCTCCTGGCCAAGCCGGCCAGGAAGGAAGCATGCCCCTTCCGTCACCCACCCTGCGCAGAAATCTCAAGTGCAAAGAAGGAAGGAAATGGCTGGGCGTAATGAGACTTTTATGTTGGGGGAGGTCCAGGAAACAAGCACTCCCGGATTCTGCTAGCGATTGAGGTAGACATGAACTTGTGGCTCTGCACTGTAAATAGTTTGTACTAAAATAAAACCTGTAAAAGACAGGTCTGAGGCCTGCCTAGTTACTCACGAGCAACCACCACTGCCATCTGACAGATATTATGCAACCATTTCAAGAAAGTTTGGGAAATACTAGATTTGAATTATTAAGGAAATCATGAATTGGGACAAGAGTTCACTGTATGCAAAGTATTAAAGCTCACATTTGTTCTGATTAATAGTCGAGCAGCTTCCAAGATTCAATAACCGACTAGTGAACGTTGACTGCAGCAATATTTCCCCATTCCAGCGATTCTCATTTATAATCACATCTGCAACGAAGAGAAGAAACCTCAGTCCAAGTCACCAGGGGGCGGGGGGGGGGGATGGACAACGATGACACAGACATATCCCACTTCAAATCTACAAACTGGACTAGCCCCTGTTCGAAAACTGAAAGCCACCACCAAGTTGTTCAAGCTTTGCATGACTTTTTATATATTTAGTCTGTCTGAAGTGGGCAAAGATATGGTAATATTAAAAGTCCAGCTTTGAATTCAAATTTTGGCTTCAAAACACATTGTGGAGAACCCTTCACCACTGCCAGTTTCTGTTAGGGCGACAGTAAATACAGTTCTGATGGGGAAAAAGAATGATTTTTCAAAGCTGAGTCTTCGGAGATAGCATATGAGTTTTGCCAAGCCTCCAATCCATGTTTTTATGAATTGAGCCACCAACTGTTTTCTTTCTCCTCCATCATTGTAGCAAACACTGATCAGCACTTGACCTCCCAACAAAAATCAGAAACTCACTTCAAACCCTGACTTGGAGGGCAAACACTAAATGCTTTTCAATTCCAGTGCAACAGCAAATCATGCTTATTGTTAAGCTGCAAACTGACAGTGATGCCACATGCGAGGGAAGGAGTGCAAAGGTCGTTTCTGATCATCCAAACTGAGCAGATGCATGTTGAGAAAAGAAAAATCCCTTATTTAACAGTACGCCAATTCAGTTGCTGCCTTGAATCAAGGCAGTATTAAAAAACAAATGCGGGGAGCGGAGGGAAATAGATTATGCATTATGATATTGTTTGATAGAGGTTTCTTGGATATTCCTAATAGCTAGGAAGCATTAATTGTAGGGTGGGGCTGGAGAGCAACTCCTCTACCACATCTCTATAGCTGTAGTGTGTTTTTTATAAATGTGCTTACAATATGGAATGTGTTTCAGGAGACACTTAACATTGTACCCGAGACTCAGCAGAAAGGTATATACCATCGACCAGTTCACTATCTAAAATACTTCCTATGGAAAATGTCAAAAATGAACTGATAAGCGCCATTTTAACCCTCACCTGTGAACAGTACGATATCGCCAGGAAACATTGTAAGTGACCAAAATGCTGCTGCTCTCCACAATGCAATCTTTCGTTGTACTTCAGACTGATCAAAAACTACGACTGTGGCTAGGGGGACTCTTGAGGACAGTTTAGATCCTGGCTTTGTTTGTATTTCTTTAATATGGCAAGGATGTAGAACTGTGACTAAGACGGTGTACTTCTGACCTTTGCATAAACAGTCTTTAAGCAGGGATGGACGTTTCAAAACTTTCTTAAACCCTGAAATTCTCAGTTGCTCTATTTGTGGAACTGCACAAACTGGAGAACAAATCAATTTGGCTTTCTTTGATTGCTGTTGGTCTCCAAGTGTAATGTAAGTTGCCGGTGAAATATCTTCAGATGTTTGAGATCTTTTAGCAGAGTGGCTGACTTGGGAACACAATATTCCTTTCTTCCATGGTTCAATATAATGTACCTCTTTTTTAGGTTTATCATCAGATGAACACAAATGGTCTGTAGGCATATCAGCATTTTCTTGAAAGCTATTTTCTCTCAAATACGAGTTGCTTTTCACGGTACTATCAAAGTCAAACAGTTCAAGAGAGCTATCTGTATCAGTGATATTTGCACACAAACCACCATTTTCATTTAACTGAATATGCAGTTCTGTGGATGCTTCATCTTCCCTACAAAGTCCATCCAATTCTGTTCCACTCGCCTTTGTAGATTTGCTTTGTGTTTCATTTTGTCCTACAGCATGCCCTCCTGAAAGCAGAGCAACTTGGCTTGAAGTCAGAATACTAAGGAATTCAGTGTCTGTTGAAACTGGAAGATTTGAACACACATTTAGTGGTTTTCCAGTCTTTGATTGTTTCATTACTTGTGGGAAACATCCCTCCAAGTATTGATTCAAGAGCTGGTAATGAGCACACGGAACATCTGATGGTTTCTCATCCTGTCCTATAGACTCCAGACCTCTGCTAAACTTTTCGGTACTAGAAGCCAAGGGAGGAATAGTAAGGTTATGCATCTTACTGGTACCTTCTTCAGCATCTTCAGATTGCTTGCTTGGTTCACCTGTTTTTATATCTGTGAGAAGCTGCTGATATGGAAGGTGCTTAGCTTCATTGCTGAGTAATTTTACTCTTCCAGCACCAGCTCCACAGTCTGTCAAAATAACATCAGTCAGCCCATATTCTTTCCCACCATCTGGGGGGAAGTGATCTTTGGACTGAGCAGTCAATTCTGTATCATTCGGTGTCCGATGATCTACATGTTCAAGAAACATACATTTTCTAGTACAAAGTTTAAAAGTGTCCTTAGGTAATGAAAAGTAGAGTTTCTGCCATTTTTCAGCAGTAGATGCTGAAAACCTCTCTTCTTTAGAAGTCTTTAATGAGGCTGGGAGGCTAGGTGCACCAAAGAAAATATGAATTTGAGGTGCTGCAGACATGCTGTTCTTTCAGTTTTTTGATTATGAAGAAAATTTTAATATAATAGTTCATTTAACACACAGTGCTTAAAATGTGACTTATAATCACTCTTCATTTTTCAAACAATTCATTAAAGGTTAGCAATATTAATATTTCATACACATTACCCAAATAAAAAATTCCATCCTACTGATTTTGGAAGTTGGTTAAGTATCCCTAATAAAACATTACAAACTGAGATGTATCATACAACTGAAAGACTTAATAATGGTAGTTTGTGTTTTAAAGAGCCCAGAACACTATGGTGTCCAACAGCCATTTCTACCCATGTGACTTTTATGGGATGTTCCTTATTACTTTTGGTCCCTAGCGAAGAGTCACAGTGAAGCTGGGAAACACGCTTCAACAGCATCAGACTTCTTAAGGGATACAGTACAATTGTCTCTAAAACTTAGCTGTGTTTGTTAACTTTTAGTTAAATATCCAGGTTTATTAAAATGCATGAAGACAAGATGACAACATCACTAATGAAATTTTTCAGTCATGTTTCTATGCTGAAATATTATGATTTTCATATTATTCAAATCTGGATGTTCACTGCTACTTGGCACTTTGGACATCAGCTTCTGCTCACATCTGGCATTTTATTTTTTTTAAGTGATGGCGAAACATGCACAATCATGAATGCTTCCACTTGAAATCAGGAGCCCAAGATCTCCGATACGTATTCCAGATTTTTGATCTTCTGTAAAATATTTAAAAAAAACAAGCACAACGCTCAATAAAATTCTTAAGCATTTATTACTTAACACATAAAACAATTATTTATATTCTATTTTCCTTCTTAAAGAGGAACCCAGAGTAGGTTACAATAAGAAACATTTGCCTCTCATTTTATCAGAAAATATTTAATCCATATTCTTAGTTGCCCATCAGAGGTCACCAAATCCTTAGAAAACTATGAGTAGACTCTACATTGTAGCATGACTGTATGAGGCATATATATATACAGACATTTTATAATTAATCCAGTTCTGGAGCAATATTAAACATACCCTAACATATTTATTTATTTACTGTCTGCCCCAGTATGGACAAGTATTTTATTTCAAGTGGAATCTAAAACTGAGATTCCTTTTTTATGAAATAATTTTTTTATTAGATTTCAATTACAGTCCAATAATAGCCTCATTATAATAATACCAATTTATAACCCAAGATCAAAGCCAAAAATCAGCCAAAGCAGTTCAGTTTAGGAAGAATCAGAACAAAGGGACACACCAAAAGTGAAAGAGGAATGTGAGATGCAGTGGGCAGGATCAACTGGGAATGGGTACTTTAGGAACAAAGTATTTATTGTGGCTTCATGGATCTTGTGGATGAGCAACTGTTCCAAGTTCAACAGCACAGTGGGTTGATCACATCCAGCGGAAACAATAACCCAGTATTTATAAGTAATTTATAAAGAGAATATAACGGCAGGGATGAAGTAGACAGAAAGTAAAAAAGGAGAAATTGAGAACACTGTTCAGTGTTGCCTAATCCAAGGCTAAGGTTTTCATAACATCTGTAGGATTTAAATGGGTCTGGTAAAAGAAAAAGATCAGCCAAGGTCATCATGAACCACAAACTCTGAGAGATGCAATACTGCTGGAAACAGCAGTGCCAAAGTAGAGATTAAAGGTCATGCAGTGTTTGACAAAAGTAATGATGAAACTTTAGGCACTGGCCTACTATCAACAGGATGGAGTCTGCTACCTCTGAGTTGTAGAGTTCAAAAGTGACAGAGGAATGACAAGAGTAAATAATTTGTTTAGGTCAACCCCACAGAGCATAGGTTTGAGACCACTTGCCCCATTTGTTCATAGGTATATTACATTTAACTTACTTTTGTTATAATTTTATCCAGCCCTTCTTCCCATAGGGCAGTGTACACATAGGTAAAAAAAATATCAATCCATTTAAACATTTAAAACCAATAGCCATATAAGAAGTAATATCAGTACAAGAGTTTAAATATACAATGAATTACGGTTGGAAGGGATCCCAAGTGTCTATCTATCCAAATGCCTGCAATGCAGGAATTGCAACTACATCATACATGACAGATAGCCATCCAACCTCTGCTTTGTCTTACCCATAAAGAGAAAGTAAAATATACAAGTGGGAACTGCAACAAAATGTTGCAGTGTGTAGTACTACTCTTCAGCGTTCTAGTCATCCAACAATGTCTCCTTTTGGGATTCCCCATTCAATTCCTCATCCAACTTTACAATTCTATGATTATATGATCTCCTCTTGCTTTTGGCCTCCCAGACAACATACATGTAGCCTCCTATGGCTGCTGGGTGGCAGAGGGGGGTTGTTCCTAAAGCTTTCCCCTACAAACCTAGGGGTTCCTCTAAACATGCTGATACCTTCTTCTCAGTGGCACCATTTAGATTATATAGCCATCATAACTCAGTACCTGAGAATACTATTAGTATATACAGCACTTCAATTCTTTGCTCATTCCTCCTACCTTGAAGAACTTCCTGAAAGTAGGAAACAAAATACTACAAACAATTTGAGATAGAGCCTCTAGAGCAGTAAAAACTCTGGAGAAGCTGTATTGTGCTTGATTCTGGGAGAAATGCATTTTCCCCACATAGTAGGGTTATCACTATATTGAGGCACTACTTCAAGCATACTAACAAAAACAGGAGGAGCTGTACTACACACAGAGAGAGATATACAGTACTAAGCTACTTTCTGTAAACAGCAGGGAATGTTTCCCACTAAATTAGGTTCCTGCAAAGGTCAATTCAGAAATAGAAGATCACCTAAGTAAAGAAAGCACTCCATGCTTGACCTGACAAAATCATTATAATCTCAGATTTCATTAAAACACACTGGTTTAATTTAATTTTTGATTTAATTTTTTAAAAAACAAACCTTTTCAATGGAGGAACAGGAAAGGGGGAGAAAGAACAACACTGGTTTCACTCAGCATTCCTAGAGGTTGATACCACAGATGGGAACAACCTTCTTCAATGGCAGCACTCCAAATCACTGCTGACAGATGTTCATTCAGACTGCAATCTCTGAATATGAAGGCCAAGATTGTGGGGCTCTCTCTCACATTAGCTACCTGGGCTGAGGTTCATGCAATTCTTGCTATGTAGAAGCAGGCTACAAAAAATTCACCCACTCCCAAGCCATGTCTACTTTAAATGAGATTTTGTATAATCAGAGGGGAACTTTACATTATTTATAGCTTTGCATCTTCTACACAAAGACTGTAGCTAAATCTATACAATAATAAAAAGAAAAACTGTTGCTTTGGAATTAAATGTTTACAATCTGGGGATACAATCTTGCATCTAATGCTATGCTTTTAAACTAGGTGACCACAGCAGAACTAAGTGTGTACAGTGGTACCTTGGTTCTCAAACTTAATCTGTTCTGGGAGTCCGTTCAACTCCCAAAATCATTCGAAAACCAAGGTGCGGCTTCTAATTGGCTGCAGGAGTTTCTTGCACTCAAGCAGAAGCCGGGTTGGACATTTAGCTTCCGAAAAACAGTTGCAGACCAGAACACTTACTTCCGGGTTTGCGGCATTCGGGAGCCAATTTGTTCAACAATTAAGCCGTTCAAGAACCAAGGTACCACTGTATACCTGAATCCAAATAACTGGATTCATCCAAGAGACTGTTGGATTGTTGGACTGTTGATCCACCTGAGCATCTTGCCCCAAAGATGATAAATTTGAAACTGCACTATAATTGCCTAGATTAGAAGGAACAATAGTTGGTTTTTGTTCAGACCTGCAAGTACTCACTCTTTCAGATTAGCACGAACAGTTTAGAAGTAACATTAAACCACAAGACATAATAAACCATAGTTAATTTAAAACAGGAAACAATGCTTGAACTTGTGGCCATGCAGGAGGAAGAAAGAGAAGGGAGGTGCGTATGAGCTTGAGGCTCACAGAGGCTCATTCCCATAATGCTAAGCAATGCTTTGTGTTTCATCTCATGGAGGCTTATGAGGCATTCATTGACCCTTGTTATAAAATCAGAAAGGACAAGTGTCAAGCAGGCACATCATGGCACAGACCCAGTCAAGCACCTTACCCACACCCTCAGCTGAAATCAACCGATATCCATCGAATCACCTGCAACAAGCACAACCTAAGCTGCCTTTTGGTATAAACCCCAATATATAGCCAAGCCGGAAACAATGCAAGTTACTTTATCTGAAAAATGTGTTTTTATGACAGGAATTATTTATGCAGCAATCCTAAAATTATTTGCTCAAATGCTTGTAAAGCCTTAAACACATTTCACCTTTCATTTGCTTTTAATATCTAATACACAGAAGAATATGGGAGAACAATTTTAAAATTATGGAAGAAGAGAATGCTACAGTAAGGCTGTTAATAAATGTCAATTGCCCTGCATTTCTCTAGTGACATATGGCAATCAGTTTTTTATATTACATTTAGATGCTGTACTAAAGTAAAAAAGAGAGATAAAACCTGCAACTGACATATACTGGTTAGAACTAAAAGGCACATTTCCATTACCTTTGTTAATTATTACACCATTTCTTAATCTGTTCCACTATAAGTGGCCAATAGAACATTAGCTTTTTATCTCTGAGGTGGTCAGAGTCTTACTGATGGGTCAATGATCTCTTAAAATGTGACTAACTGCATCAGCAAGTTTGAGCTTTGCTACGAGCTGCAACTGATTGTTGTAACGGCTCTTACTACACAATTAGAAGCCATGAAAGAAAAAAAAGGGCTTGCACAAGCAACATAATAAGATAGAAAGTCTTTTGACACAAAACACTGCTATACCATTTCTCTCTCTCTCTCTCTCTCTCTCTCTCTCTCTCTCTCTCTCACACACACACACACACACACACACACACACACGAGAATCTGTGGGGGGTTCTATTTTGTCTAGCAAATTATCTTTCATCACTTCAAAGACCAAATTAGAGAACAATGTTATAGTTACTTCTTAGCAAAACAATTAACAGCCTAATTCTATGCAGAGTTAGGCACACCTAAACTTAGGGAGGCCTAACTGGCTGTTAGAGGTTACTTATATAACACTTACTGTTGTACACAGAACAGCTAGAATGAAAATGTAGTATGTGCACAACTCACACGTTTAAAATCACAATTTGAGGACAAGAGAAACACTTGGGATTTCAATCTGAAAACTACTCAAGGCGTTATTTAAATTTGCATTCCGGGGGGGAAAGCAAGTGAGGTGGAAAGAGGACACATGATTCAGTCTCCAAAATGATTGATTTCTCCTAACCTGTTTCTACTCCCAGCCAAACAACCGTCCCACCACATGTGCCAGTAAGTGCCAATATCCTGGCAGTCCCTCCAGCACATGAGGAAGGAGCTCAATGACATATGAGCCATCCAATTTGGTGTCAGGTACCATTAACATGCTAATACCTCCCTCACATTTGCCAACATAGATTGATGTTTGTCTTGTACCACAAGGTCATCCAATCCTGCTCTTCAAGGGTCAACTGCAATTCTGTTTCCACCATATAGTTATGCCATATATATACACTTTTATTCCTGGGCATCAATCATGGGTGTGATTAGGTGCCTTGCAAGTAGTAGCGAAGATATGGACAACCTGGGCTTTCCAATATAAAGGCAGAAATTGAAAACCTTGGGCATTCCAGTTCATGGCTGAAAATTATTGCAGGTGTTCTCAGATCAGGGGATACCAACCTTTTCAGCCACTGACATTTTTGGACCCATCGGCACATTTGCAAACTGGAGAAACTGTCATGGGCATCACAAACACACCATAACCTGTCCCTCACTCCCCTCGCCTGAAATAAGACTTCGCAACCCAAATTTATAATTACCCCTTTGAAATCATATGTTATTACAACAGTTTCTGCTTTAGTTTCCTGCAAAGGTATATTAGTGACTCACAGGAAACTGGTCAGGAAGAAACAGTTTTGCATTTCCAAGAATTCAGTGATGTGGAACACTTGATCTAAAATGTGAATAGACATCTTTGGTACAATCAGAAATATTTACGGTTATACAATGTCAAGTGCTCTTGGTTAAAGTGTAATGCATAGTCAACTTACGCAATGGAAGTGCTTTCTACTCAAGATAGATTTGGGACAGAGTTGTGCCCAGATGTGTTTTGGGAACAAACAATGGATAAGGATTACAGCATTTTGAATGTCAAGCCGATTGCTGTACTTGGGGTCATAAAATATTTTGCTCTAACAAAAAATTATTTTCAAATTTTAAGAGATGTTACATCTTTTTATTTCCTATGCAGCATGTGTGAACACATCACATAAACTTCCATATCTGTATGTACTGCTAAGCTTATGTGCACAGGCTCCTCCCTTGGGAAGCATTTACTGCTTAGTGGCACCAGTTTTTTTATGGGGCCAGCTACATACAAATAAATTGCTTGTAGAGCAAAATACACTGGCTCCAACACCACTATCTAGAGAACAGAGTGGACCCCAAGAATACGGTATGAGGCTAAATGTTCCCTGAGGCAAGTACAGTGGTATCTCGGGTTAAGAACTTAATTTGTTCTGAAGGTCCGTTCTTAGCCTGAAACTGTTCTTAACCTGAGGTACCACTTTGGCTAATGGGGACTCCCGCTGCCGCTGCACCACCGCCGTGCAATTTATGTTCTCATCCTGAAGCAAAGTTCTTAACCTGAGGTACTATTTCTGGGTTAGCAGAGTCTGTAACCTGAAGCGTCTGTAACCTGAAGCATCTGTATCCCGAGGTACCACTGTACTTTCTTGACAGATTTTGTAACACTATAATCTGCATTTACTTGCTTAGCTTTTCTTTTTGCTGAATTCCAAATGTGGGTGGAAAGTCTCACTAGCTATTGACCTCTGAGATCTTCTTCAAATGAACAGGTGTTTTGTTTCAGTAACAACTTACTTATGAAAAAATCCATGCAGAATGTAATTGAGCTTCCCCTAGAATGGTAGCTTAAAGTACTCACTCACATTTAAATGTGAGGCAAATCTATGGAATACAAGGAATAAAGTTGGAATTGTCTGCATTAATAGTTCTGAACAATATTTTAAAAGTTAGCTTGATATGTAGCTAATTTTCTACAATTTTAATTGACAATAAGCTTCATTGAACAGGATGGCTCACTTTAAAGTAAATACAGGCAACTCCCAATTTACATAGGGGTTACTTTCCAGGACACCATATATTTAAGTGAAATCACATATATTTGAAACACCATTGAAAAAGCCTGCAAACACCCCATTCTGCCCACACCCGTTTTTGTGAGGTTTTTGGGTCACTTCTGGGTTATGCAATGTGCATATGAGGAGCTGCACACATATTGAACATGCTTAAAGGTGAAGTTGCCTGTATGTAGGGACAGCATATTTATTTACTTGATTATAGCCTGATTTTCCTCACAGGATGGACCCAAAGTAAGTTACAACTTCATAGAAGAACTCAAAAGTAAATCTATAACCAAAATCACCATAAAATTAATATTTTTATACTGTTTTGAAAATATTTTCTAACCCCTCCCCCCAAACCCCCTGATGTTAGTTTTCCTAAAACGATTCCGATTGAACCAACTGAGTCTTGTGAGCCAGATTTACAACTGAAGTGTCAGAAGAGGTTCTGAGGCTCACAGCCAGTCATCAGCTTGACTTCTGATACCGATGCCATAAGGAGTAAGACCTCACCAAAAGGTGTGAAGCAGGCATTCCCATTTATATTTCAATCTCTATATCTAATTCCAGCCAAGGGTTTGATTGCTTCCAGACAACCTGTTTATTGAGGGTTCATTTTTATGTTTGCCAGGTTAGACAATGCTGTGCCAAGCAACCACTATTCTACACGTTCCTGTACATTTTCCTGTCATCTTCCTTATTGCCGCTGATATTCTTGGACATTATTCTTGGACTTGCTGCACAAGTCCTCCAAATCAGCTTTAATGGTGGAACCTGAATTTGCCAGCATGTGATTTAATCCTACCCACAATCTTGTGACAGTCTTGAAACATTCTCCCCCCCCCCCCGACTCACCTCACAGAAAGTTGAACACAATTCAGTAGTCACTGCAGCTTAACTCAGATCAATTCACAGGATCATACTGTTAAACCTTTTTCAAAAAGGCATTTTCACTGTAAACAAAAAATAAAGAACTTGGTTATCTACTTGCTTGTTATCGGCATGTGAATGTTAGCAGTTTCAACAAAATGTTCTCTGTTTATATAAACAGTTCTGCTAATTGTTCATTTTAAATAGGAAAGAAACCAGTCTGCCACTACTGACTTTGGGCTGTTTCTAGCTCAAATGCCACTTATCTGTAAGACATTTGGCATCAGCAAGAGCAATGTTGACTTCTAGAGCTGTTTAACTTTAAGGAAAAAAGAATATATTATGTAGCCCTTCTCAGCGACATTTTTTACCATTCAAGTATTTCATGCTTTGGGTGACCCCTCATCTATGACACAACTGTGAAAATTAGCACTGTTATTTTCCAAGATGTAAAAGACCAGAACTACTTTTTAAAAGAGTCAGCTATCATAACGCTTTAAATTCTTCATTGGGTGGGCAGGTGGATGGGACAAATGCATACTTAAGGCAGGCAGATTGAATATTCAGTGTAGGGTGAGGGAACCATGTGCATGTCAGTACCTGGCAGCCCTGCTGACCTGGAGGCCTGTGAGTTTCCTCAGGCCTGGGAAGGGGAGCAAAACACCAGCTGGGGATGAAATATGTTAAGTTACTCAAAAGCCAGAGAGATAATCTGTTGGCACATAGTGGGGCCCTCGTTGTATGGGAGACAAAGAGGAAGAGAGTGGGTTGCCATGAGTAAAATACAGTGGTACCTCAGGTTAAGAACTTAATTCGTTCTGGAGGTCCGTTCTGAACCTGAAACTGTTCTTAACCTGAGGTACCACTTTAGCTATTGGGGCCTCCCACTGCCGCTGCGTGATTTCTGTTCTCATCCTGAAGCAAAGTTCTTAACCTGAGTACTTTTTCTGGGTTAGCAGAGTCTATAACCTGAAGCGTCTATAAACTGAAGTGTCTGTAACCCGAGGTACCACTGTATGGGTTGGGAACTATTGCTGATACCGTTGGTTGTTTAATCAGTTTAAATGTTTTGCTTGTTTTTACATACATATTTGGTTAAACTTAAAATGCTACTTTTTGCTGCTGTAGTTTTGCTTGATTAACTTATGATAGCATTGTTTATTGGTCCTGTTTATAATATTTTGTAATTTTTCTATATTGTTTTTCACCATTTATTGTTATTACTTTGTTCCCCACAGTGGGATTGAAAACATACAACTAAGAGTGGGCTATAAATACTGTAAATAAAAAATATAAATAACTAAATAACCCACACACCATCAGCAAACCTAGTAATAAGAGAACTAAGCAGATGGATCTTCTACAGAGGCAGCATTACAGCAGAAAGAAAATGAATTCTAGGGGCTTATGGGGCTTAGCAGCTACTCACACAACAACCAGCTGTACCAATAAGCAAGTAAACAACTTGCTTCTTTATCTTGGTTAATAGAAAAGCCCTGTCTCAGCTGCAGTTATCAAGTGCAATATTGTGCTGGTAAATTGTGCTCCAAAATTATCAACTCCCATTTTTATTTTTATTTTGCAGAGAATAGTCAGTAGTTTTAACTGGAATTCAGCAAGCATCACAAGTAATAGTGCCTTTTAATATTTGCTTGAAGATACCAAATGACTCTGCATACACTCCAAAAATATACACTTCAATTACATTTTTATAGATATGTTCCAAAGGGCAGAACCAAAATCTAGTCAGTGCAGATTGTGTTAAGAAAAGCAGAAGCAGATCCCTGGTTTTCATTGATTGCTGCCATCTGAGGGCTGTTGACTGCCTGCATACCGTGTCCTTGAACTAGGGAGTCCTGTTGCAGTGATATCAGCACATAGTTAAAGTTAACTACGATTGCCCTTCTAATCATGGCTTGTGGTGGGTTCACAAACTATGCTTAAAACAAACCATGGGGGGCAGGGGGCAATGTCCCTTTGCAAACCATGTCCCATTATGTCTGCAACAGGTTGAGATGGTAGAAAAAGAAGCAGTTTAGTTATTCAGTTTTGTTGTTATAGCAGCTCTCGCCTTTAAACCCCCTGTGATCCTTTAGGTGAAAAGATACATTTTACAAAGTTTTTCTTGCTTGGGATTTGCAAGATGACTCATGGTGGAAGATGTGGTTTACTCATTCTTCAGTCAAATTGGCTTCTCTCATAAACACAGACTTCATTTGAAGATGCTTCCTCTGCAGAATCCACATGCCTTTAAGAACTCCCCACTGAACTATGGAAAATCGCTCTTACAGTGGAGAATATATAATGGTCAAGAAAGATATAGTCAAGAAATAAAACCATAGTGAGAGAAGACTTTGTCAGAACCAGGCAATAGGAAGCTCCCTTTCATCTGGAAAATGTATGCAACACTCTTAAATCAACACATAACCAGAAAGTTGTAATGCCAAAAACTCCAGTTAGCATAACACAAAAAGAAAAATGTGTGTACTCCAACAACTCAGTCCAAAACACTCTTGAAGACAAATACTAAAAGGGCAAAGCAGCTACTTGCTTATATAACTGGCTTGGCCATATTATGGTTTGCATCAACCTATAGCAAGTAACATTATTTCAAAGGGGATTATTATGCACTGCACAAAAATATGGCCATTCATGCATTTTTTTAAAAAAAAATCATTGTGTTTCTATTGTTGTATAGTGCCTGAATATTTTACATGAATTGGTGGAATGTAAATGTGATTATAAAAGGAAAGTAAGATGTACCTTTTGTCACATAAGTCACTGACACATAGAACTGCACCCTAATATTTGTCAGTGGGAACTGTCAACATAATGTAACCTACATAACAAAATGGAGAACAGCAAACAATAAACTATAAAAACTCCAGCCATTAAATCACCCTGAACACATCATCCCACTCCTCTTTCTACATACCAAGAGACAACTATACTTACTTTTTGAAATACAAGGCAGTAGTCTAAGGATGCTATAGCCAACGTGTTTTTATTCATATAGCCTCAAAAGTATTTCCCATTGCTAAAAAGGTTTTGTTTTTCATAAAATTGGTTAGAACAATCTCCCTACAATCATAAACTAATTTAAATGCACACTGTTCTTTCCACTTCACATGTATTCCCAGCCCTGTAACCTTAGTTGATGTTGCAATACCCAGGCACCTGATAAAGAACTTTAAGGAAAAATATTTATGTAAAAGGCCATAGCAAGCAAGAAGCAGTAAGGGAGTACAGAGTACATGAAACCAGTTTATGCTGGCCAACAGATCATATAGGCAACACAAGTTTAATGCAAGGGCAGTGTTTCAAACTGCCAGGTACAACATGTTGAGATTGATATTATGAGCTAAAATATAGGCCTGTAAAAGTCAGGGCTAAAGTATTTTATAATGGTCTAATGTTTACACATTACCCAATTGACAGAACTTTATTATAAATATAGTAAGAAAAACTAGTACAGTGCTGATGGAGTTAGATTTGGAGAACTAAATTTAAATTCCACGGGTCAATTCTCTGGTTATGGCCAAGTTATTATTTCTCAAACTCTGGGACGTGTGTGTAAAATGTAGGTCTTTCAGAACCAGGGTTATATGGTTCTGGCGGCTGCTCCAGTCACCAGTTTAGATGCTGCATTCTGGATTAGTTATAGTTTCAGAGTCACCTTCAAAGATAGCCCCACGTATAGCATGTCACAGTAGTCCAAGTGGGAGATAACCTTACACACACAGGGCTGTGTGCATCGTACAGCCTGTCATTCATAGAATTGATGTAAATAAGGCATCATTCATATCTCCAATGTGGGCTACATTTTGCAGAACTGATATGGTGTCTCACACAGGAAACAATAATATTAAATTATATGGCAAACTCAAGAAATGTGGTTAATTCCAGTTACCCAGTGAACAAAAGCAGTCACATATTCCTGCTTTTCCCAGGAAATGTGCTATGAATGGATGAAACACTCCTGGCAGTTTTCTTGTTGACATCTCTTGTTGACATCTCTGAACAGGGCACTACTTCTGGAGTTCGCTGGTGGAAAGCAAATTACCTGATTGAAGAGGTACTTATTTCCCTTGGAACATTCCTTGTGCTGTTATTGTTTCAGTCTAACAGCAGGCTGGTAGGCTTCATCCTGTCCACTAGTAGGTGCCCCAGTCTGAAAACTGAAGCTCTTCCTATATTTGAACCACACATGAGACAGGATTCCAGCTTGCTGTTTCACGGCTAGATCCCTTCCTTTCAAGTCTTGGCAAGCAAACTCTAGCTAAGTCAGCAGTTGGAACGTCCAGGAGGCTGGCGAAAATTACTTACTGTCATTGCCCTCCCCAGTATCTCTCTCTTTTTCTGCTGTTTGTCTTCTCTGGAAGAGAAACGAGAAAGCCAGCTGTAAATTATCTAACCTAGTGAGACAATCTTTCTATACTGTATTTAAGCCAGGCTGCTAAGGCTCCTTGACAAAAAGATCAGCACCAGCAACTGGAACTTTATTGTATATTCTTTCTGTTTTTTTCTATGCTTGCTGAATTATTGATTTCATTTTCTTTGAATTTATTCCGTAAACTGCTTTCTCCACTGACCTCAACCTCTGCGTTTTGTATTTAATAGTAAGTGGATTTTTCTTGTAAGCTGCTTTGGGCAAACTCAATGTAGAAAGGCAACATATAAATAATGTATTAATTTATTATCCATCAAAAGATCTATTGGTTCTAAGTGAGCATGCCAGTCAGCTGTTTACTTGTAAAAAATAATAATCTGCTACTCTCTTTGTGTGCACCATAAGCAAACAACACACCATAAGCAATCTGCCAAGGTATGGAGGAGGAAAAATAACCATTTCTTAGACTAGAAGCAGCTCCAAGAGAACACAGTCTTAAAGGTGCACTGTCACCAATTTTGGTCATTTGCACCACAGAAAAACAGTGATTCTAGGCTATTTTCCTAAGGGAAGAATTTTTCCAGGATTGTTCTAGGCCTTCTCAGTAGTCATCTGAAGACAGCCCTATTCTGATGTTTTAATGTATTTTTAATCTCCTGTTGGAAGCCGCTGGGGAAATGGGCAAGGTGTAAGTAATAAATTATTATTATTATAGTCGAGTGCACACTGTGATATGCCCTCCTGTAGGATGTCAAAAAAATAAAGAACTCTGACTTTTAGAAGACATCTAAAGGCAGTCTTGTATAGGGAAGTTTTAAATGCTTGATGTTTTAAGTTAATAAGTTCCAGCAAAACTGAGTAAGAAGAACTCTGGATCAAAAAGTAAAGGGTCACTTGCAGGGGTTCTTTTGAGCAGGAACTCTGGGGAACGGAGTCCCTTTACTTATTTAAAATTTTTTATTATTATTATTTGTCCGGGGGGCTGGAACGGATATACATGCACCCAATGCCCGAGCCAAAAATCCACCTGTATCCGTAATCAATAAAACTGTGGTCTTTTTAAATCCAGATCATGGTCTGTTTGAGTTGATTAATCACATCTTACATTACATAAACTTCCTGGCGAGTTTCTCCTTCTCTCCCCCCCCCCCGATAAAAACAGGAAAGCAGCACTGGTCACTCATCGATGCGGTGTGCCAAGTGTGAGGCAAGACATTTCCAGGAGAGCCTGAGGGAAGCCACCGCCGAGCAGCGCAATACAGGGGAAGGCCTAAGCCCGGGAGGAGAGGAATGCAAGGCGGCCCTCGGTGCCTGTCAGAAGGACCGAGAGGCCAGCGAGGCCTTCCTTTATTTACTAAAGCGGGGAGCCTCACGGCAGCTACCCTCCCGCGCTCACCGACCTCGCCCGGAAACAGCCGACTTACCTCCCCCGCCCCCGAACATACACCCCAACGGTTAAAATAAAACCGCCGCTGCGCGCGCTTTGCTGAAAAGGAGGCGGGACAAACCGGAATCCCTCACCCAATCAAAAAGCTCTCTCTTACCTCAGACCCGCTTTCCCTTCGCCGCCGCACCGCGCAGGCGCGCTTCCAAAAAAAAAAAGCGCCGCCCGAGAACACGGGCTCCTCCCACAGCTGCCGAAAGAGGTGGCGGTTAGTGGAATAGGTGCGCCTGCGCAATGGGAGGAGGTATTACCACGACCCCTTCCCTTCCCCTCCCTTTCGGCCCGCCCCCTGTTTGCCTCCCGCGGAGGGGCCCATTTAAAGGCAGCGGCGGGGGCCCGCTTGCCCTTGTTGTCGAGCCATTGGGCAGCAGCTTTGCTCCTCCCACCCCTTTTCCCCCGCCCTGCCGCGTCGACGCCCTTCAGTTTTCCCCCCTCTCAGAGCGGCGAGCGCCAGCCCAGCGTCTCCCTTGCCCTTTTGCCGCCGCTGAGGTAAACCGCCGGCCGCCCCCCCTCCGCCCCACGAGCCCCTTTTCGCCGCCGCTACCATGTACCGCTGCCTCGGGGAGCTCCTGGCGCCCGTCCGCGCCGCGGGCTCGCCGGCACTGTCCGGCGCGGAGCCGTGCGCGGCTGCCCTGCTGGCGGGGAGCGGTCCGGGGAGGAGGAGGGCGACGACGACGAGTCGGGACGACGGCGGGCGCCGCCAATACAGCCAAGCGGTGTCGGCGTCGGAGGACGACCCCAACTTCTTCAAGATGGTGGAGGGCTTCTTCGACCGGGGCGCCGGCATCGTGGAGGACAAGCTGGTGGAAGGGCTGCGCACCCGCGAGAGCCCCGAGGAGAAGCGGCACCGCGTCCGCGGCATCCTGCGCATCATCAAGCCCTGCAACCACGTGCTCAGCGTCTCCTTCCCCATCAAGCGGGAAAACGGCGAGTGGGAGGTGGTCGAGGGCTACCGGGCGCAGCACAGCCAGCACCGCACCCCCTGCAAGGGAGGTGAGCCTCGCCTTCCCGAATACCCAGCCCCTCCTCCGCTTATTTCCGTGTGCGGCGTAATGTTTTCTCAAAACTTGGGTTCTTGTCGGACTACAACTCCCATCGTCCCTGACCACCGGTCCTGCTAGCTCTAGGGATGATGGGAGTTGTAGTCGGACCAGAGCCGAGAACCTAAGTTTGAGAAACGCCAGCAGTGTGTTGTAATATGGCCTGGGGGACCAGAGTTCGAATGAGCCACGAAGCTCTCTGGGTGGCCTTGAACTTAGCTGCTTCTTTGGGGATCACTCCTAGCCGAGTAAAATTGTCATCCATAAACACGGTTTTTACAGCGAGTCCTACCTCACAGGGGTTTTGGGAGGAGAGGAGCCGTGCACACGGCATTGAGCTCCTTGGAAGAAATGGTGGCGTGCTGTATAAATAATAAAAACCACCTCGCCAAGCTGCTTGGTTTTCTTCCTCCCAGTTGATTGATGCGGCTCCCTCTCTGAATGGCTCTACCTGAGCCTCAATGAAAAAAGAAAAGAAAAAAAGGCCAGCTTAAAGCCTGTTCATTAAAACCAAAGAAAACAAGAGGGACGGGGGAACCCTGAGTCACAATGAATGGGAAACAGCATAGTCCCAGCCAAGATAACTAGCGCTGTATTCTGTGTCTCAGCCAAAATAACTGTGTATCCATTGTAGCTTGGAAAGTGCACAGTCTTCGAAGTGGCACATGACTCTTAGCTCTTTTTTCTGCAGCAGTGGACCACTGAAAGGGGTAGCCCAGAGCTGAGTTTTCCTCATCAGTAACTTTAGCAAAGTAAATCCCTTCCTACCATCTTACCCACCAATATAGTCTGGAGTTACCATTTGCATTGGGTTTGTGTACACCATGTACTTTGCTACTGAAGTAAACAGGTCTGCTGAGTGGGTTGGCTGGAATGTAGTCATTGCCCCCTTGAGAGCTTTCCCTTCTAATATGACTATTGTGGTTTCAACAGCTGAAAAAAAGATTATAATTTTGTGCCTGTTTACTCAGGAGTAAGTCCTGTGTAACCCAAAAGAGCTTTGGAGTAAACGTGCATATAAGATGAAGCTCCTTGGATTAGGTCACTTGCACATACGTGCTGAGCACTTAATTTATCACAATCAATTATTGTACCTGGGATGACTCCATTAGAAAGTATAGTTGTTAACAGGAAGTATCATAGTACTGAATTTGTATGTAACCTACCTTCCTGTGGTGTATGTGATTGGGGATTCCACTTATTATTACAGTGGTGCCCCGCAAGACGAATACCTCGCAAGACAGAAAACTCGCTAGACAAAAGAGTTTTCTGTTTTGGAGGTGTTTCGCAAAACGAATCTCCTATGGGCTTGCTTCGCAAGACGAAATGTCTTGCAAGTTCCTGCGGGTTATTTTCCCTTCCCCCCTTTTTCTAAGCCGCTTATCAGCTGATCCGATAAGCCGCTAATAGCGCTAACCCGCTAATCCGTCAATGGGCTTGCTTCGCAAGATGAAAAAACCGCTAGACGAAGAGAATCACAGAACGGATTCTTTTCGTCTTGCGAGGCACCACTGTAGCTTTGTAACAGTATCTTAAAGTAGTTTGGGATGAGAGAGACTGACCCATGGTGAGGTGTGTGTGTGTTTTTGTGTCTCAGATTCTCCCTTTCTAAATACGTGGTGTCTTCTTTGCATCTGCCAAGAAATGACTTGCATAAGTCATCATGAGCTGAAAGTGAAAGTGGGAGCAATCTCTTAACTGGTGAAGTCTGCACAGAACAAAAATGTGAAAAGCTCGCCTGCTAAATTTCTGCCAACCAGGCAGTTTCACACATGCAAAGAATAAAATACATGGCAACTAACTATTTTGTGTAGGCAAATGTGTGGCTAGCCTGGCTGCCATGTTGGCATCATGAAGGGAATCTGCATCGCAAGCAGAAGGTCCTAGGTTCAATCCCAGGCATTTCAAAATAGGGTTGGGAGAAACTTCTACCTGAAATCCTGGAGGGCCACTACCTCTATAAGGCAGCTTCCTATGTTCCTATTTTCCACAGTGCCTTGGATCTTGCACTGTTTGGGGGTATTGTGGAAGAGAAATGGCACCCACCACAAAAAAAATAGTTATGAATATTCAGAGAAACCTCTGCAGTGGGCTCTTTCTAAGCAGTGAAGGGAGGAAATATAAAAAATTCCCTTTAAAAAGCTGAGAAATTCAGCTTTGCTGTAATAGTACATACCAAGAGTAAGTACCTTCTCCGGTTTTGAAACTCTCATTGTTCTAGGCTCATTTTGCTACAATTTCATTATCCTGAGCAGTTTCTGAATTCTGGGCGCGGTACTATACCTAAGATTTCAGATTAAAAGTGGGAGGAAAGGAGGACCTTTTTCTGCCTCCCCACTTCCAACTACTCTCTGAAGACTGGAGAAGAGACCCTCTTTAGAATATTAGGGAGGTTGGCAGGAGAAGGACTAGACCAGGGGTCAGCAAGGTTTACTTCGCCTGAGCGGGTACACTCCAGCCGAGATCCCTCCTGTGTCTGTGCAGATGTATTTTCCTGCATCTGTGTGTGCGCAGATGCAATTTTTGGCATCTGCACATGCACAGATGCAATTTTTGGTGCAGCGGAAGCAAGTTCCCACCCCGTGCTGCGCTGGTTTAGCGCTGCGTGCGGGAACTTGACGAGCAGGCGGCTCAGCTCAGGGGTGGCTTGTGGGCCAGTTAAACAACCACCGTGAGCCACTTGTGGCCCACGGGCCTTAGGTTGCCAACACCTGGACTAGACTATGGGAAAAATTAACATAATATTTTAGCTGCCGTTCATCCATTTTCAGCTTTGTATTCTTGTTATAAAAAAAGCACGCCTAGACATTCCGTTGTTGCGCCCATAACCTAGGTTTAAGGTGCCATTTAGCTCCTAGCTTTCATATCTCAGTTTCTAACACTGGTCTTCTTTCCTACACTTCTTACAGAAATTGTTTTCTAGTTTGCTAGCTACATAAAGTGTAGAATTCTTATGTGCTTTTCCATAATTGTTTCCATACCACCTATATAATTTAAGTAGGTAATTACTATTTAAAAATTGCTCTTTCGGGAGTAGTCATATGCTGTATAGTAGGCAGTTTCTCCTGCAGAAGAACTCATCTATGATTTACATACTCCAGCACCATATCTATATTCATGACGTTGGGAGTAAATGTGCCTTGAGGGTATGTAAGATGGAAGTAATTGTTTGTGCCTTGGGTGGCAACACTTAATTTCTTTGGGAATGGAGGAGGAAATACTGTTTCCAAAGGCAAATTGTTGAGTAATCCTGTAGGGATTATTCAGTATTAGGTGCCTCACTCCACACATGAGAACATACACTCATAGAAGACAGAGGAGTAGAGCTTTGGCATTTATCATTAAGTTAAATAAGTGCCTTTTAATTTTTTTTGTCTGCTTGCTTGTGTGATCAGGGTAGAACTATAATGCAATCATATACATGTTTACTCAGAAGTAAGACTTTCAGCATGGCTTATTCTTGTGACATCTCATATGTTCCATGCAGATTAGCTGAGGAAGCAAAGGATCAGAAAGGGGACAATTTGCATCCTCCTGAGGAGGCTTTGTGGAGAGGTTTAAACGTGTCTGCCCAGTACTGAAACTACGTTAATAAAAAAAAATAGATATTTGGGCTGCTGTAGCTAGAAAAACATAATTGGGGTGGGGGGCAGATTAAACCATAATGCATGTGGCAGTCAGTTGCCTAAGGGCAAATCCTGCAAAAACTTAAGAACTCTAAAAACATCCTTTCTATGGTATTCTGTGCTCCTGATGAGGTTACATTGGTACAAAGGTTGTTAAGGTGCATTTTGGCAATCAGAGAATTTAATCTCTTGTTCCGAAAGAAAATCATTTCAACATTTATCCTCATCTCAGCCCTATGACAACTGAACTTCCTCCAAATTCTTGCAGCAGCTCACCACAGACTTCTTTCCTGTAGAGTTTTATAAAAAGGTCCTTTGTGGAGTAGAGGAACTTAGTGTACAAAGTTTCAAAGAAGCTGGTTATTTATTGGGATTGTCCTCCTTGAAGCTCCTGTGATTTTTGCTTAATCTTCAGTGGCTGTATCAGCCTCAGATGTAAGTACAAGAGCTGTTTGGTATGCCAAAATCATGCTCTAAGTTTGGTAACGCAGAACAGTATGTATGTTTATTCTTCAGACAGTGGAGTTTACAAAAGAAATTGAAACATCCAGATAAATGCTCACTAAATCTGAATAACAAATGGAAAGGAAATCCTATAATACAGCCTATAAATACTAGCAGAACCATATCTAACGTAAAATCTTTTCCAAAATTGGTTAACATCACATGATTGTACGAATAATAGTGAGTAAAATAACTACACCTTTGGAAGGGAACTGATTTATTCTTTAGTGACCAGATATTATGGTGAAGATAACCTAAGAGATGCACAAAGCAACTGCTGTATTCTGCTTGCAGCTCCTATGTCTTGCTGACATAGTAGTTTTGCAATATTAACTTTTATCAGTGTTTTATTGAATAGCACCTAGTTACCAATAGAGCATACAGTATTGCACAAGAAGCTCAGTTAGGTTGGATTGGCTTATGTATAAATGCAACTGAGATCCCCAAATCCCCATTCTACACTTTAGTGACCTGCTCCATACTCAAGTTTCCCCAGAGTTGGGAAGTCATAATTCCTATGATTTTCATGCATTATTTCAACATTTTCTATGTAGGGAAAACAGTATGAGTGGTAGAAAGTCAGCTGAGAAGTAGTGATGTTGTATATATGTACCTTTGTAGTGACTGCTGGAGGTGGTAACCAAATTTATATCATCCCCTGGGTAAGTTTAACAGTCATGCCCCTAGCTCTTTCCCTTTCCCTCCAACTCTTTGTCTGCTTCATTTGTTATTTATTTGCAATTAAAAACTTAGTAAGTTTAAATTTAAAAAGTATATGGACGGAGTGGGATGGTGATCTATGTAGTGAGTATGACAAAAAGCACAGATCCAGTTGTAGTTTGTGCCACCCATACAGCTGCCTCTTGAGATGCGTAGCTTTCCCGAGTTAGTAAACTAAGCTCCAGGTGTCCATAATGTGCCCTAGAGTGGGAAGTATCTAATACTTTTGATAGGCTTGCTATGAAAGCTTGTTGCTGCTGGTTGACTCCTTGAAAAATAAAAACTTGCATCCCAGAGGAGACCTCTTTTGTAATAGGATCCAGACAGTTCCTTTAGGGGCTTCCAAAGGTTTGTGTGCATTCAGGGAGGTTTGGGACAGCTGTGAATATCTGACCCTTTCCCCACATCAGTGCTACTTTTTAAGAAAAAATAATAGTGTGGGGTTTACTAGTAGAAAAACCCATGCCCAAATAAATCCTCACTCTGTTCAGCTAGGGATGGTATTCACATCCTGCCTGGACACCTTACTGCAGAAGTCTGACCGTTATATTCTAGTACTTGGAAAAGCTAGAAGCAAAGCTTTTTATGACTTCACTGCTGTGTACTGACAGATGTTCATATACTGATTCTTGATACAGCATAGATAATTGAAGGAAGATTTACTTAGAAACACCAGTATTGGGGCCTACTTATGATTTTTAAAAATATATATGCTCGATCCTTTGGGGTAGATAGGATAAAGTAAAGGTTTGAGCTTCAAGTAGATGCTTGGATAATAAACAAAATTTGGCTTTGGCTGTTTGCTGTCAGCATAGCTGAAAGAAATCATTAATCTAGGACGGAACAACTACTAAGCTGAAAGATAAGACCTGCTGTTTACCAGGATCAGTGTTAAATACTCAGAAGATTAAAGTCAAAAGGTCAAAAGTGGTGGATTTTTTTAAAGATTTGCATACATTGAAATGTTAATCAGTCAAAGGATTTTGAATTATTTTTATTCTTTACTAAGGTTATGATGTCAGATGTTCAGTGAAATTTAGAGTGCTTCACTTGTTAATTTTTCTAAAAACAAAGGTTTTTTCAGCTACTTGAGGCCCTGTAATTGGAGATTCAAGGCCACTGAATTTGGAACATTCTGCGTGCAAAGCATGTGATCTACCATAGAACTGTGGCTCTTTTAAGGAGCTCATACTGAGTATTTATGTAGTGCTTCTAGGGAAGCAGTTTTCAAGCTCTCTTTTGTTGTTGACAGCTTGGTAGTCTTGGTGGACCACTTTATAAACATTTTTCTTTCATACCAACATCATTACAACCAGTGCTGTAGTATGAAAATTACCGTGCGGGACTTGCACCAAGCTGCTGAGAAGGTCCCCTTCTGGTAATTATTATTATTTTAATTTTTTTGGCAGAAAGTAGTAAACTGCATCAAAGGAAAATCGTAAGCTCTAGGGGAGGGGTAAGCAACCTAAGGTCCGTGGGCTGGATGCGGCCCAATTGCCTTCTTAGTCCGGCCCACGGACAGTTCGGGAATCAGCGTGTTTTTACATGAGTAGAATGTGTGCTTTTATTTAAAATGCATCTCTGGGTTATTTGTGAGGCATAGGAATTCGTTCAAATATTTTTTTCTTTTCCAAAATATAGTCTGGCCCACCACATGATCTGAGAGATGGTGGACTGGTCCATGGCTGAAAAAGGTTGCTGACCCCTGCTCTAGGGGCTATAGTGCCTTGTTTGCTTATTGGATAAATTTGTCCCTAGTCTAAAAGCACTTAACCCCATCTGGGGGGGGAGGGAATCGTTGTACAGAAGCAGCCTTTCCATCATTCACCAGAATCGTGCTCACACACGGATGATTCATAGACCACAATTTGAGAACCTTCTATGGTGATCAGAGTACTTTAACACATTATCTTAATATTCTAAACAACTCTGTAAGGTAGATAGCATTGCCATATCAGAGCTGGCATACTGAGATATAGTAATGCACCTAGTGATTTTGTGGTTTGAAGCAACATGGTGTTCTTACCCCCCCCCAAACTCTCACATATGCACACCCTGCTCTACTATACTTGTGGTGGGAAGCAGATAGAAACTGCTGGGTTCTTTTTTTAATGCATGGTACTGCTTACCTGTAGGATAAGGGAATTGCAAATGCTCTATATAAGTGACTAATAAAAGAAATCCTGTTTGATGTAACACATGGCACATAATGTAATTCATTAATACAAATAATATAGTTTATATAAAAAGTCATCATTTATATAAAGAAATGCAAAAATTTCCCAAGATCTCACTTTGCCTGTTTGACTGCGTGCTTCGAGGCGGTGCTTAACGGGAAACTACAGCTGTTCTTGCTAATCATATAGACAGCTGCCTAGAGAACTAAATGTATCCACTACAGGAAGTAGGAGTTAGCAATGTGCAACAAACTTCTGACTCTGTCTGTACTTCTCATAGCAAAAGCTTGTTAGACCAACAGATTCTGGGCCTGAAAGTAAACTCTTGATCCTATAGTGATGAACAAATCTGTGCTGATTCTTTTGTCAGCAAGAGTAGATGATTGACTTCGGATCCTGTTCAAACAGGGGATCTTAAATCCTGTCAGCCTTGCATATTGGTATGTAATATATTTAAAGTCGTAGCAGTTTTAACCAATACTAGATTAATACAGTGGTACCTCGCAAGACGAATGCCTCACAAGACAAAAAACTCGCTAGACGAAAGGTTTTTTCGTTCGCGATTTGCCTCGCAAGACGAATTTCCCTATGGGCTTGCTTCGCAAGACAAAAATGTCTTGCGACTTTGTTAAACCGTTTAAACCGTGCTTCGCAAGACGAAAAATTCGCTAGACGGCAAAACTTGCGGAACGAATTAATTTCGTCTTGCGAGGCACCACTGTAACTGCAAGTGTCTCTGTTGGATCACAACATAAAAATTAAACTACCTATGGTTACTTGTTTCTAACTACATAATTTTATATCACTTGCTACCTTTTGAATTACTGCTGATATTTAAATCTCAAATGCTGTTTGTTTACTCAGTGAACCATATATTCTTTATAGTGTGCATAAAACAAAACAAATTTGGAAATACTGGTATAAAGGTAGTTTGTCCTCCCATGAATCTGCTCAACAATTAAATCCTATAGATTTCTAGTATGGACCCTAGCATTCTGAACTTTTTGCCTTCTCATTCTTCTTCTTCTTCTTAAATTGAGTTTGGCCCCAATAAAGTGATGCCCGTGTATGTTGGCAGTCATGTACTCTTCAGATTGTACTATACAGTTTTTTAAAAATGTATATAATAGGGAAACAGACAATTTCAGATTGGCAGACTCCGGTGTGATTCTTTAATTCATCGATGACACGACTTGTCCTTATGTGCTGTGGGGTATTTGCCTACCTGTTGCCTAATAAGATGTTGGCTGTCCCTTCCCTAAGGCTGTGTAGAGGCTGCTGCAATGGGGAATAGTGATCTGACACTCGTTAGCTTCATAGGATTAGTTTCGTATGGTTATGAGTGGTAGTAGTACTTACGGAACATGTCATAAATCAGTGATAGAGTACATGGGACTTTTTGTATGAAAAAAAACAAGTTCAAGAAAGATTTACCTTTGAGACCTTGAAGAGGTGTTGCCAGTCAAGAGTAGATAGTGCTGTGCTAGATGCTGCATTAGTCTGACTTTGTATGGTGGCAACTTCATTTGCTCATGTCATAAACATAAACAGAAGGGCCCTGCTGGATCAGGTTGAAAGCCCAACTAGTCCAACATCTAGTTCTCACTAACCAGATGCCTATGGAAATCCCACAGGCAGAAACAAATTGGCCAACTTGTTTTGTCCTTTGTTCATACTAATAAGGTTCTTATTGTCAACACAACCATCTTCACTTTTCCTTTCATTTAAGATTTTATTATTAAAAAATACCTAACGTGTATATATCTAGTAATGTCTAAATAGCATTAAATCCAGATCACTCAAGTGTGCTAACCTAGTTTGTGTGTGTTGATATGGAGACAGCCAGAGGGGGAAAATATGTGAAATACGTATTTTAAAACTCTATAGTTTATTCTTCCTTTCATAAGCAGAAGTTACAGGATTGCTCTCAAGTTTGCTGATGATTCCAGAGTAACTTTCACTACTGTTCCATTGCAAAGGAGGTGAATCAGTTGTTAATAAATCACAATGTCTTTCTAAGTTAGCTTGCATTTTTGGGTGTGCCAGGGAAGGAAAATCCCTAAACAAGTAAGATTCTTTGCTGGTTCAAGTGGAAAGTATTTTGCATAGCTATGAGTCATTTAAGTCTTTTACAGAAAAGCATCTTGTCTCCTCGCCTTTGAGTTTTAGGAGTTATAACAGTATTGTGCACAACCAAATAAGAAATGTTAACTTTGCTGTGTAACTTCCATGTAGGGGCCTTGCCCCTGCCCTTCAGCACTTTTCCAATGGAGCTCTTTGTTTAGCTTCATAAAACAGTGGGTAGTTTTCATAGCTTACTTGATTAAAAACAAAGTATCAGTGAGCTATCAGTAACAAGATCCTCCTGCCATTTAGTTTATTTCTTTTTAGTCTTCTGGTGTTCCGTCAAACAGATAATGCCAAGATACAACATTTTAACCTTTTTGGTATGCTGATGCAACAGATTGGGCTGTTTAAAATTACATGTCATGTTGATAAACTTAGATGCATTGCCAAATGCACACAATATAGTTATTTCCCTTCTTTGCTGATCGGGAGCAAAGATACCTTCACCAGTGATTTGACTGAGAGGTTATTTGAACCACTGTCTCCCCTAGTCCCAGCTTGACTTACAGGTGATAATTTTGCAGATATTTTGATATCTGATTGCAGAGCTAAGCTGCTCATTGGAGCACATGTTCTTTGTGACCCATCATGGTCTCTTGTCCAAACTAGTGTGCTGTTTTCTGTAGTATTTCAAATGGGAGTTGGGAAAAGCCATAGAAAGCTTCTAGCAGTTGGTACCACTACAATCTATGGGGGTGGTGGTTTGCTCCAGAATCTTATTCAGTAGCTGAGTTGAATGGATCAGTGATGATGATAATTTATATACCACTTTGTGCCCACAGGTCTCAGGGTGATTCACAAAATAAAATTGCAATATAAAAACGTAGACTACATAATCCAAATAAAAACAGAAACAACCAAATAACGCCCCCCCCCCCATTTTCTTTAAGGGCATTGGATGACAATCAACCAAAGTCCTGGTTAAAGAGGAATGTTTTTGCCTGGCACCTAAAAGTGTATAATGTAGGCACCAAGCGAACCTCCTTGGGGAGAGCATTCCACTGCAAAGGCCTGTTCTCATGTTGCCACCCTCCGCACCTCTCAAGGAGGAGGCGCACGAAGAAGGGCTTCAGAAGATTATCTTAGGGTCCGGGTAGGTTCATATGGAAAGAGGTATCCTTGAGGTATTGCAGTCATGAGCAACTAGCTTCCTTGCACAGAATACCTGAAGCAGTTTTTTAGGCCCTTTTAAGTACAGTCTATACTTGCTGATATTTATACATCTACAGCACTTTAAACATTAAAATATATGTGGCTACGTAACTCCTGCATCCCACCATTTCATTAATGTATTATTGTCAATTTCCCTTTTTGCTATATGGACTGCAGCTGCATCATATTCAATAATATTTTATTCGTTTTACTTACGAGATGGAATTGACTGCACAGAAGCTGCTTGCACTCTGGACTAGTCAACTTCACCACTCCACTGACTTGGGAATATGACTACATTTGCTAAAAATGGTCTTTACCTTCATCATTACATCTGTAACCTACTATTGCTGAATTAGCTCCAGTTCCATAGTAGGGTGTAATAAAAGTAGCTGCCAGACAGACATTACATACAGTCTTACTCTATTGAAGATTAGTTGTGTTCTGTATTCTGTAGTGCACCTAATTGCAGATGGTCCAAAGCTGAATGGATTTTGCCTCAAACTCCTTCATTTATTAAGGTTGTCATTTAAAATAAATGAGATAGTTCATATAAGTATACTTACATCTGATGCTAGCACCAAGCAGCTGGAAATATTCCAGCCTTTAGTTGTGATTCAGGAGAGCTACATATGCAAGGGGCTTGCACTAGTTCAGCAGGTTTAGAAAAGCATAAAAGATTTTTATGTGGGGGTGGGGGATGAATGCTCTACCTCTTGGAACACTGTGTTTTGAGCTCACATACTACTCTCATAGTTCTTTGGGTCCTAGTCTTTGGTTCCAGTCAAACTGGAAAGAATAAGTTGACTGAAAACTAAGGCTGAAACTTTATCACTATGCTCAAATTAATATGTATATCCTTATCTAGAGTGCCCAGGTATTGAGTGATTCTAGTGCATATACAGTGTAGTTTGGGTTCTCAAGTATTGAATTGCTGCTTATGCTTTCTAATGGTATTGGTGGCATTTTCAGTACAAAGCAGTACAGTATCTCACTTAAAAAAAAAAAAGCTGCCTTGTGGATCCAACGTGGTAAATTTCTAACTGCTGGAACGAACTTGTCGTGACAGTTACTGAACTTGCTGCCTTGCTCAGGGGATTGGGCAACCCTAAGTGTGCTAGCAGACAGCAGGCATGCCTCCGATTAATGTGCTTCCGAAAGACTGGAATGATGAAATGTTGACTCTAGCTAGAACAAACACTGCAATACTGTATGCCCTTGTACATTCCAGGCATGTTACCATTAAAAAGTGGTTCATCTCTTTCCTCCATATGCAGTTACTAGCTTGGCTTCAGAAATGAAGGCGAATGTAAACTGAAACATTTCTGCTCCAGCAAATGATACCAGAGTTGTCAAGGGAATACCCATATTCAGAATGCAGCAGCTACGCAGAACAGTGTGGATGGCTCTTGTTTCATTGTACTGTCTCAACTCTCAATGGTCCTGCACTTATATTTTCTTAATGGCAACAACATCACAACTTATGGTTCAAGTAGTTCCTTGAAAAAGGCAGCATGTCCTGTCTTAACACTAATTTTTCATGTATTATAGTTAAACAATTAGTTTACTTTCTAGATGCAGAATTGAAAGAGGAATCATTTGAGCTGATTTTGTGTTTCTTAAATACAAATGGAGTTTCTAGAAGCCACTTTTGTACAGAATTGAAACCTCATTTAGCTGTCCTTTCTTTGTAAGCAAGTGTATATCAAGAGGAAGTAATTCATAGGTCATTGCCCAGCCCCTTTCACAAAAGGCAAAGGATAATAAATTTTGTTTACATTTTAGATTTTATTAAGTCACTGTAATATCAAAATGAAGGGGGAGAATTCTTTTTCTTTAAAGTAGAAATTATTCATATTGTGGCTTCAGGTATTCCAAGCAAGCAAAACTATCCTCTTGAGCAACAGCTTCCTGCATATGGTAGTAATTTTCAAACCACACACTAACAACCAAATGTGAAGACAGCATTTTGCTCCAGTGCATAAAAGCTAGAATTGGAGTATACCAGTTCTTTGCCTCTAACACTGCAAAACAGTGTCAGAATTGCAGGGGTGTTAACCAATAATAATAATTTTGTTGCTTACTTGCTGCCCATCTGACTGGGTTGCTCAGCCCTTCTGGGCAGCATCTAGCAAAATACTAAAAACAGTCAAACATTAAAAACTTCCTTAGAGTGGTGTCAGTGGCTGCCTCAGGTCTCAGCTCACAAAAGACCAACGCCAAGCTCTTCTTATATACAAGGATGTTTATTGCAGTTCATTATTGATTCCACAACCGAGGCGCGCAGCCCCGAGTCTCTAACGTTAGACATTTGAAGTCCCCTCTGAATCGGTCCCGCCCCTGCACCAACTTAAGAGGCTTGTGCTAGACCACCTCTTCCTGTCTTTCCTTTTCCGCAGGGTCTTTCTGCCCCCCTGGGTTCCTTCCCTCCTGCTCTCTCCTGAAGCGGATTCCTGAGATGCCTGTTCCCCCCTCCTTCGTGCTTTGGGGCTGGGCTCCTCCTCCGGGCTTTCTCCATTTCCGCGCGCCTCCACATTTGAACTTGGCGCGCGCTCGCTACCCCTGACCTTCCTTTTGACACTTACACTACTCCCTGTACTACTCTCCGCCTCTTCCGCCAGGACGTTCTCCCCAGATCTCCTTCCCCTGTCTCTTTCCTGCTCCGCTCCGTGTGTCACACTGGGAACCCCCCTCTCTTCCCTTCGTTCCTGCTGGGAAGCCGGCCCCGATCTCCCACTCCCGCTCGGGGTTTCCCTGCTGCTTCCCTGCTCCTGGCAGGTCCCCCCTGTGACCCCCCTTGTCCTGACTAGGGGCGCCCCCTCCTGAGAATCCTCCGATTCACTTGAGAGACTCATGGAAGATCTCAAGTCATTGTCATCCTCTTCCTCACTGTCCTGGGATTCTTCCTCGTCGCTCTCCGTCTCCTCCCTCACCTGTGCCTCTGTCTCTGAACCCCTGACAAGTGGGTATGCATTCTAGCACAAACCTTCAGGACAGATTGTGTCAGTAAGCTTCTTGGCATATTTATTAATTGCTACTAATCAAGGAAGGGTATTCAGTTTTAGTCCTTGAATACACACACAGCTTTATTGTGGTCCATAGACCCAAAGTACGCAGTATTTTAGTTCTTGGATACCTTTGCTGCATACAAATTTGGGATGTTTTTTGTCTGACTCCAGAGAACTGAAAAATTGCTTGTGTGGGACTTTTTCACAGTGATTCTTTTGCAATGCTTCTTGTGCAAATGGCACTTAATTCTTAGCCTTTGAGGCTTGTTTCTACTTGACTATGAAAACTTAAGTTGGCTTATTGTTTTCCTTACAGGTATTCGGTACAGTACAGAAGTGAGTGTCGATGAAGTGAAAGCTTTGGCTTCTCTAATGACATACAAATGTGCCGTAGTGGGTAAGTGATGTTTGTAAAGGTCCATGTACATTCAGTCATTGCCAATGCTATTTAAGAATCTTGAGGCCATGTCAAACTTAAATCTCAAGCATTACATTAGAATATGAGATGGGCTACTTACGTATTTATTATATATAAAATATTTAATTCCAACTGTTCTTCATTTGATGTTTTCAGTGAAGCAGTTATCTGCTTAAAATGAGAAGAAATTTAGGTTTAGAATTGAATTAGCATAGCTAGCCTTTATTTAAGCACTTGACTGTTAGCCATGGGCAACAAAGAGTTGCATGCAGCTAGGGAAATTGGGTTGTGGAGAGAAGATGGATCACTTCAACCCTCTTCTGTGCCCAGCATGGAAACCAAGCTGACTGCCAGAGAAGAAAAGCTACCTTCACACCCAACCTAGAAATATAGCTGCTGCAGGAATGACAGAACTCATCCCTTCTCTACCATATCCCAGCAGTCTAGTAAACATTCTTTGCCAGTTAGTAACTTTTGTGAACTTTCTAACAGGGCTAAATTAGTGGGATGTGTTGGCAGCAGAGAGGGTTTATATGGGGAATAACCATATTTACTGATTAACAGGATTTGGGAGCACACCAAATCAACCTACAATTTATATGGTGTTAAAGCTGCCTGTTAAGCCCCACTAATTCATAAGTCAGACTTAATTCATTGTTTTAAAACATACACATAGGCCAGTTTAGGTGTTCCCTTTTTAAGGAGGGATTAGGATTATACCTCAGGGTCCTATAGTCTTTCCCCTGCTTTCTTTCCCAGCTTCGAAATCTGTGGGAATTTGGGCTCAGCAAAATTCTTCAGTTTCTATGATTTATCTCCATATATTTGTGATTCAGTGCCAGTTAACAATCTGCATTGCTTTTAAAGGCTTTTTATGTTGCTGTACGCCACCCTGGCGTTTTGCAAGGGGGGGTATATATATTATTTTGTTAATAAAAATAGAAAATGCCAAATACTCATCACCAGTAGTGGCAGGTTCTGTTTTCCCCATCATTTACCCCTACTCTTATTTTGCAAGTTTTGTATTCTTGTTTAACTTAAGCACAAACATTTGTTTTCAGACGTGCCGTTTGGTGGTGCAAAGGCTGGTGTAAAGATCAATCCTAGAAATTATACAGTAAGTTCCAATCTGACAGAAATCTTTTAACCAGCATGCTTAGGTTGGGTAAGTTTGAGAAATAACTCTGCTATAGTAGGGGTGGAAATCTTGTATTCTGTAGCATGTTGAGGAATGAAACATAGGCAATGTATTCGCAATTTAAGGTTTTAAAACAAGTAAGGTGTTTCAGAATCTCCTGTGTAAAAGGTTACATTGCTTAAATTTATTTACAGGGGTCCACATATTTTGGCTGACCTTGTTAGCTAACCAAACATTTAAATTCACCAAGACACTGCTCTCCCCCCCCCCCCAGAAGAGCTGGATGTTTTCACTGTTCCTCAAACTCATTGCAAGGTTGGCGTCAATCCCATGTCTCCTTCCTGCTGTTCCAAGTTTAGATCCAGAGATTGGATTAAGAGGTTACTCCCGTAGTTGCACTGCATTTACAAGGTGCTTGGAATGTTTCAAGCACAATGTAACTGGGGGGATGTGTCCCCTACACCAAGCAGAGTTGTTGTAGTATGACTAAGAGCACATAAGCAATGGAAACACAAGTATTGTTGAATGTTTTTCTTGGTAAAATCTTTAACATATGACATTAATGGTTGATGTCTTGGGACCTGGACCTTAACTGCTTTTTTGTTATAGGATAATGAATTGGAAAAAATCACAAGACGGTTTACCATAGAACTCGCAAAGAAGGGCTTTATTGGTACGTTATGCAGCAACTGCTGTAACAATTGCTATGAGAAAGATGGCTCAGCAGCATTTTCTGCCTTTATCTCTCCAGAAAGGTTTTAGTAGTTGCTTAGCATGTTTTGAGTAACTCATGCACCACAGTGTAACTGTTGCATTTATCACCTCTAGGTACATGCAGAAATGCCAAAGTGCTTTGTATCTTTCCTCCAACAAATCTATCAAGTTAGACTGTGTCTGGGCTGCACCACTTCTGATTGCAGATTCTTGTGACTGAATGCCGAGAAGAGTTTTAGCTTCTCTTTGACCTGCTGGTTCCCAAAGCGCAAAGAGTTATTGTTTATGGAGGTGTACCCAGTCATGCCAATTCCCCCATATTGTTTGAAGTGGTACAGCCCAGACACAGGGTTACTTCCCCAGTGAGAATTGAGTGACTTGCCAGATAACACCTTCCATCCAGTCACTGAGTAGAGCTCTCATATTTATAATACAGTGGAGTTTTATTTAGTAACCTGTCCAATATTGGGGCTCTCCTTTATCATGAGGGATGGAGGAAAGGGCATGCTGGAAAAAGGGAGGATGGGAATCTTTCGTTCCATTAACTTACTTTCAGATTTAAACCATTATCTCTTCTTTTTGAAACTCCCCTTGCCTCTTTTTTCTCTAAGCTTAAGCTACTTGGTCTTTACTTAAAACAGGGATTGCCAATATCTGAATCCAAGAGGTTGACTTTAGCCCAAGGTCCATAGTATATTGCACTGACATATACACATCTTCTGACCCACTCATAGGCGGTCAGACTGTACCATAAGAGCAACATAACTTTTCTAGTAAGGGCTTTGCCGTGTGATATTTGGGTAAAAATTTACCAAACCTTGATTAAATTTTAGTGGTGCCAGTTGCAAAACTGCTTTATGGCTCAGATCTAGTTACTGTTGGTCATCTCTACTTGAAAAGAAAGATGTTGGCATACTCCAGAGTATTTAGTTGCTTTTGTATATTTTTCAAATATACCAAGACCTTGTTGATGTGGTTGTGGCCAGGGTTGCACATGTTTGCATGTATATGTAGCATAGACTTGTTCAGCAGCTGTCACTTATTTTTGCTTTCTTTCCTAATAATTCTGAACACTATTTACTTTGTGCAGAGTTAATGCTTTCATTCTATGGCCCCAGAATTGCACCTGAGTAGCTAACAGCTGTGCAAACGTAGCAAAATAGCTCTTCTTAACCTGGTCAGTTTGCTATTCAGAGCAATTTTGTTACTGTTAGCTTTTTCATGCTGGTCGAAGTTGTGCCAGTTTTAAAGGAAGTTGAGGAAGGAAATTGAAGCTCCACCTTGTAGCAACCAAAAAACAAGGCTTTGTCATAGCTTTCCAAAATAACCTGATGGTTTCAGAAATGACTATCTTATACTGTGTTTTCCAGCCTTTACTAATGTCCCTTATAAGTTTCACTAGTGTGTGAATTGTTCTGTTTCCATTTTTTTGATGTGAATTCCCCCCCCCCATAAAATTTTGAATGGCTTCTCATAACCAGGCATAACTCTGTAAAAAGGGGCTTGTCCCTACATGAGAAATACTGCAAAGAACTGAACTGCTTCTGGTCTAACAGGAAAATACTTCTGTAAATGAATTATTGTTATCTTTGCCTTGTTTTCCTGCTTAAAGATATTTCTTCAAAAAAACACTGTACAGTGGTACCTCGGGATGCGAATGGGATCCGTTCCTGAGCCCCATTTGCATCCTGAATGGAACGCAAGACGCGACAGCATGTCTGCGCCAGTCGCATTTCTCTGCGCATGCGCGTGACATTATTTTGAGCGCATGCGTGAGCTGCGAAACCTGGAAGTAACATGCTCTGTTACTTCTGGGTTGCCGTGGAGCGCAACTCGAACGCGCTCAACCCGAAGCACATTCAATTCGAGGTATGACTGTACAGGGATTCTAGGCTGCCAGTAATCCTAAATGCACTTTCACGCCAAAACCATGAAGAAAATTAGAGGAAAGCATTAAATACCTTTTCCCAGAGTAAACCGAGTAACACAAACTTGGTCCTGAGTCATATTAACGTGAGACACAAACATCTCAGTAATATGGAACATGTGAAAAGCCGGGAATGGTTCCACTTAACCTCACATGTGGCTCTAGTATACAGTGCTGCTGCATTGGTCTATAGATGATGATAATTAATCATCTGATCCAGAAGTCTTCCAAGCAGCCTCCAAAATGTGGGTGCATCATAAGAAATATTGATTCATTGTTTATAAACCACAAACCAGTACTGTACTGTATTGTAGTTCACAAAACGGTGTAAGAGTTGCTATGATATTGATCACTTAAGGTTGGCTGTAAATTGATACAATTGAGACTCGTGTTTGAATTGTGTTGATGGTTTTAATCTTGCCTGCAGGGCCTGGTGTTGATGTGCCTGCTCCTGACATGAGCACAGGTGAGAGGGAGATGTCCTGGATTGCAGACACCTATGCCAATACCATAGGACACTATGTAAGTTCTGAGTGAAGGCACACGCTTTAATTTAGGTAGAATTAGTCAACCCATTTTGCCAATTGTGCAACATTTACCATTTCTATAATCTTAAGCACTATGACTAACAGATTTGTGGTATTTCGCATGTGCAATACAATGCAGAAGGCTTGTATCACTTTTTAACAAGCCGGCACCACAGTCATTTGTATTGCTACTTGAGTCTTATTCCTGATAGAATTTTGGCGTTAGTTTTGAATGTACAAAACTAGTAAAAGCTGTTATAGCAGTTGCTTGATGCTTTTATATATTGCAGAGTAAAACAATTGTAATTGCCTCTGTTTCAGTACATCTTTGGGCTGTTGTTTCATTCTAAATTGGTGGTGTTTAAAAAATTTGGGTAGCTTCACACATTGATGAAGTTAGTGTGGCTACATTCTATGAACCATAATGTTCCCATAATATACATCCATACTTGAGTTTTTCTATTGCATGTACACATGAGAAGCTAAGGCCCGTTGCAGCCCCCAGGAACTTGTACATATGGTAGTAGAACCTGTTCCCCCAATCTTAATTCTTGCATTATAGAGTCGTATACCTAATGTTACTCTAATGCAGTGCCTTCCAGATGTTGTTGAACTATAACACTCATAATCTCTGGTGAAATTATGTCCCATGCTAGTGTGACTAATGGGAGTTCTGAGCCTAACATCTGAAGGGCACCCAGTTGTCTACCTCTTCGGTAATGTACAAACCAAGGAAAAATCATGCTAAGAAAAGGCTGGGTTAAATCCTGTTCTGTTGTATACTAGTTCTGTGTGTTAGGGAGCCTCTTGAATATTGCTGTTCAGGCCTATTCATAAAATGAGATTCAGGCCTCTGAGCTACTCATACCTGCAACCACCAACTGGAACCAGTCAGACAATAGTAGCTGGGGGTCACACAGGGAATCTTGATTATTGGGACGAAATCATTGTAGTGATGGGGAAGGCCTATTCCTGAGATTTTGTCCAGCTGCCGCAAGTTGGAGTAGTACTGGCCAGTGGTCAAATTCACTCTAAAGCTGTCTATACAGTGGTACCCCGAGTTATAAATGCTTCATGTTATAAACTCTGCTAACCTGGAAGAGTTACCTCGAGTTGGGAACTTTGCCCCAGAATGAGAACGAAAATCGTGTGCCAGCGGCGCAGTGGCAGCAAGAGGCCCCATTAGCGAAAGCACACCTCTAGTTAAGAACAGTTTCAGGTTAAGAATGGACCTCCGGAATAAATTAAGTTCATAACTAGAGGTATCACTGTATATTTTTATTCATTGTAGTATAACTGGAGGTGGACCTTAGTCTCTTAAAAGAAAAATAATTGTGGTGGTTATACGTCCTGCAAGGCTGGCTTTGTTTTGCCTCTTTCCATTTAACACTTGCTCATCTCTGAATAACAGGGCACGAGAATACAGAAGTATGCCTCCTGGTAAAGCAGTTTGAATTCCCTGTCATAATTTATACCACAACAGGAAAAGTGTTTCTTTTTCAGGATACAACAGGCTGGCCTTTGAGAGTTCTTAATTATTCATGCATGAGAAAGCTTTTGAATAATTCCACAGCTCCTTTGGCTAGATTGCTGTGAGTTAGCATTTTGCTTGTTCAAGGTGGCTATGGAAACAAGTTTCTGGAGCAGCTTCTTCATTCGGCCTGTTACATTCAATTTATACTTTGTTTGCAAGTTAAGTGGCAAAATGATAAAGATTCTAATAAACACAAAGTAGAAAGCAATGAGAAGTGTTAAGATTTAAAGTCTTTGTTGGCCCACAAGCATGTTGCTGTGATTAAATTCTACTGTAGCAAACTTTTTAGTATTCAGGACAGTAGACCAGTGTCCCTCTACAGTTTTTGTTTTCCTCTTTTATCTTGTGATTCAAGGCACTACTTCTAAGAGATTTTTTGTCCCTGGGAATGTTTGCATGTTAGTTCTGGGCATCGGATGCCTAAAAACAGGCAAAACATAAGTATTGGGGTAACTTAGTTAATAATTCTCTGCAAACCTGCAGGTTTTAAGTGTCAGTTGAAAATCTCTAGCTCAGTAATTGTTTCATGCAATGTGTTGCCCTAGGAATTAGTTTGAGACTTGGTGTTTCAAGGTTAGTCAAATTGAATTGTAAACCCAGTTCATTTTCAGTTCAAGTATTGCCTAACTTTTTGAAGCAACAGTGTGGCATGCCTCACGTGCATTTAAAGTGAAAAAGCTTAGTTCTGTAGTCTTGTATGAACTTCTGCTTTCAAAAGGGCATAGATAGGCATGCATGAAAGTGTTTTGTGGGGTTCAAAAGCTTGCAATAAGTAGGAGTTGGCAGAGTTGTTCATTGTATATTCAAGAAGAGTAATTTCCCTTTCCCAAAAGCATGAGTGACATCTTAGCTGTAAGACAATCTAGGTGACTTTCTATAAAACATTCTGATGGTGATCCTCAGATGTTTCCTGCTGTAAAATCACAGTCCTTTCCCAATTCAGCACAGACACCTGAATCTTGACAAGCTAGAAATGGCCAAGCTGCTCTGCAGCACCCATTGATTCTGTTGTAGGTGCAACAGCTCCCAACCAAAGTGTTGGGTGCCAACCTGCCTGTGGAGCCACAGCTGCTTCCAGACCAGTTGAGTCATGCAGTATCTTGTCCCTGTTCATGCCCTGCACTCTAGGTGTGCCAAGCACAACACTCCACACTGTTGTGTGATATAGCAGGTTTATGGACTGGGTCCTGTGGTTGTGGGATTGTAATCCCAGATGCACTTGCTATGAGAGAAAACACTAATGCTCACTTGTGAATGAAGCAATTCTTATATGAGTCATCAGCAAAAGAAAATAGTTTTATGCTATGAGTCAGATGTTGTTCTAAGGCGTAGCAAGAAGAAGAATGCTGCCGAGAGTTTTAAGGGGCTCCTGCAAAAAGTAAATTTAGAGATAAAGAGGCAGTTGAAAAATGGAAGGAAATGGAAGTTTGTTAAGGAAGTTCAAATTGTCCAGAACGTTGGTAATATGGGGAATAAGCTTTCCATCTGTCATTTGTGGGAGGTGTTCCCTCCAGTGGCAGCCCTGTGTTATGGAAGCACACAGTGAACTTGACACCAGACTGCCAGCTTTTCGTGGTGGTCCTCATGTTTAACTCACCCTTTGTGTAATGAATACACATGTGCTAAACTACAAATTAACCAGCCAGCCCCTCTCTGCTTTGTTTTCATTGAGGGAGCAGTGAAACATGCTTCAGCTGTTTTTAAAGAGTCTGAAAAAAAGAAGATGAAACCAAAAAAGTGCAGAAAGAACTATATAATTAGAAGAGTTACCCTGCTATGCATAGGCTTGGATATCTGCCTGGGCTTTTAACAAATTAAAGGATTATGCTAATAGTTTTCAAATAATTGTATTTTATGTTCCCGTTGCCAGATTATTTTAAAGGTGATTAAACAGCTTTGGCTGATTTAGTTGTAAACTGCCCATAGAAGGTTCAGATCCTCTTATGTGCTATTGCAAAGTCGACAAAGTCTACCCAAAGTGGATAATATTTTAAGCATAGTTTAATTGGGATTTCTTATAAGCTTGTTTTAATATAGCAGGGTAGCAAAGCTAGACTAACATGCTTTTTAAGATACATTGAATCAATAAGTGAACTATGAGGAAGCTGTTCCGTTACCTAAAGGGTGCAAATGACATTTATGAACCATTCAAAACTTGGGTGTACCCATTCACAGAAATCACTAGTGTGTGTCATTACTTGTCAGGAAACCCTGCTGTGAACCAAATCCACCCCTTGAGCAAATGCACACTGATGTAAAATCTAATTAAAAAGCTGTTTAAAAATATGTCAAGGTGATCTTGAGTAATCTGGTATCTCTTCTTTCTGGCAATTACATTAATATTTCTGCTAAATTTACTACATGGCACTTTGCTGGGCAGTAAGCAGATCCTCAAGGCATCCTATGTCATGCAAATGCCTTTAAATTGGTGAAAGTACAGTATTGTGATAAACTGATTTGTTTGCAGGAGCAGCAACTAGATATGTTGACTTCAGTGAAGCTAAAACACATTAGACATCATTAACACATAAAAATTCAGATGTTTTGACAGATGTTTCCCATGGGAATGAGCCTAACTAATTTTTTTTATTACTTTTTAGGACATTAACGCCCATGCTTGTGTCACGGGAAAGCCAATAAGCCAAGGTGGTATACATGGTCGTATCTCTGCCACAGGCCGTGGAGTCTTCCATGGAATTGAGAACTTCATTAATGAAGCATCCTATATGAGTCTGTTGGGAATGACTCCAGGATTTGGGGATAAGACATTTGCTATCCAGGTAATTTTGTCTAGAATAGTAACCACACTGGAGAGAAAAGCTTTAAATGATAATATGCATCTCATGGGATATTGCTAGAACCTTAAAGAACAGACGTGGCACACAGTATGACATTCAGATTCTGCTAAACCAGACACTGTAATTGACATTGGTAAAGAGGTCTAGCTCCTTTTCTTTTTTCCTTTTGTATTGTGTCAGATCATAAGCCTGCAGGAAGTGACTTCATAAAAAATCTTTGTGTAATGCTTAGAAAAAATGTGTGCATTATATATCAATCATGTTGGAAGTAGTATCTTCTGTAGATAGGTCCTTTTTTTGTAAAGCAACCTCCAGTGTATGGGGGTTTCATGAACATACAGTAGCTGCTGTACTGCATTCCAGGTCCTGTGCCACCTGCGTAGTCTGAAAGTAGACAACTTTTTATTCATTTATTAAAAGCATTTATAGCCTACCCTCCATCTCAGTGGATTCCAGGGTGCAGGACAAGCTAGTTTCCATAAAATTTCATGAACAGCCAAGCATAATAACATAACAATAAGAGCAACTAAAACCATGGAGCTGGGTAAATGTCACAAATAGTACTTCTCTTTCTAATATGATTGTATCAGTCAGAGTTTTGAATTTTACAGTTACCTAGAGTTCAGAAACTTGTATTTGTATTGCTTGCTAGAATCCTTTATTTAGAGCTACGTAGAATCAAATTTTAGATTTGTTAAAAAGGAAAGTTGCCCTTGCTAAATATGGGGTTGTACTAATGAGTTACTGTATTTTTGCCAATTAATAAGCGAGAGGGGAATTCTGACCTGTGAAAACAGGGATGCCAACACTGCCGCTCTGGAATGCTTGTGTTGGCAGAGCTGAAATGGGGTGTGCCTGTGCCCAAACAAACAGGGAAATAATAAGGGGGAAAATGGAGACAGGCAAGCTTTGTCCTTGAATAAAGCTGGAAGTAGGTTGCATCCTTTCCCCTCTGAAGTAACTGATTCAAAAATTAGCTGAAATAGGCTGTACAGACTGCTAAACTGTCAGGGCTGGAGTCTGGCGTAGGTCAGCAACAAAACAATAAATCAACTGAACCCAGTGAAATTATTTATTCAAGGAAACCAACCACAGCTCTGGCCTACTTGTCTCTGAAACATTTTCTAGGAGGTCTTGCCCCGATGAAGTAATTGCAAGGACTGAAGGTCCCCACCTTCCCAGTGCCCACTAGGGCTCCTCCTCTCCAGGGTCTTTCCTACGCAGTCTCAGGCTGCATCTGCACACAACCAACCTCTGCTCTGTTTGTCTCATTTCTCTGTGAGTTATAAAGACCACATGGGAGTGAAGCTGGTTGGAGCAAGAGCAGAATACTCACTGGCTTCTGCCTTGGAGTCTGAAATGTGCCCTGCAGCAGCCTCTTCCTGTGCACTAGACCCTGTCACCTCTTCTGCTTCTGACACCGCCTCCCAGTCTGCTCCTTCTCCCTCTGACTACTCCTTGTTGTTCCACTAGGCTCTGATCCTTCTTCCCCGGGGGATTCCTTAGGGGTTCCCCATTTGGTGCCTCCCACCACTCCTCTGCATCCAGCCAGGGCATGGCATATGCTAGTGCAAGTTTACTTGCATCCTAAGTAGTCATTCCTAGTGCAAACATCTAGGATTGGGTTCCAAAACCATATGAATTTTCCTCTAGGAGGATCCAAACCTCCTCTTCTCCAGCTTAAAGAGTTCAGCATCAGCATTCCAAACTACTGGGAAGAGGAAGAAATATTCTTGAAACTGAGTATCTTTCAGTGTAACCTTTGTGAAAACTAAACACATTGCTTTAATGGGTGGTGGTGAAATCTTTCATGGACTTTCAGCTAATTTCTTATATCCCCAGTAACAAACATGGCATCCCCTGAAATGTGAATACCGTACCTGACCATAAGGCGCACGTAGTTTTTAGAGGAGGAAAACAAGAAAAATAATAATCTGAATCACAGCCTCCTTGAGAGGAGCGTGATCCCCGCAGAGGCTTGGGACGCTTGGGAGGGACGCTGCGCATCCACCAGCCATATGGTTGATGGGGCGCAGCTTCCATCCTAAGCCTCTGCAAGGATCGCTCTCCTCCTGCAGAGGCTTGGGAGCCTTTCCTTCTCCCCACTTTTTTCTCCCTCTCCCCAAGCAGCACAGCCCCCTTTTCCAGCCTCCTCCTCTCCATCCCTTTCACCCAAACTCCTCAGGCGACGCCTGCAATTTCTCCCCTTCACTGCTGCCTCTCCTTTGCCCTCTACCATGACTCTCCACTTGCAGCAACCTACCTCCTCTCCCTTCGCCCCGCTTCTCAGTCCCCCTCCTCTCCGTCCTCTTTCTCCCCTCTCTCGGCAACTGCCTCTTCCCGCCATCGTCCAGCCAACATCCCTGAAGCTATCGGGAAAGGGGAGGCCGTCGGCTAAGCCTCTCTCAAAGAGAGCGCGAGGCAGTGTCGCACAGCCTGCCTGCCTCTCCCAAACCTTCCCGGGGCTTCAGGGGAAAGGGAAGGCTGCCAGCAACCCGGGAGGGTGGGGCAATGGCATGCATCGCACTCAGGTGATTTGGCTCCAGGGACCACACATTCACTCCATAATACGCACAAACAAAAAGTGCATCTTAAGGAGTGAAAAATACGGTAGGTTGTGATTTAACCAGCAAAGGTTTTGATATCTCCCGTTTATTTGTACAGTGATCTTGAGCCTAAATATACTTCTCTTCTTTACAGGGATTTGGCAATGTAGGATTGCATTCTATGAGGTATCTTCATCGTTATGGTGCAAAATGTGTTGCCATTGGAGAAAAAGATGGCGCAATTTGGAATCCTGATGGACTTGACCCAAAGGAGTTGGAAGATTACAAATTGGTATGAAAAACTGGTTCTTGATTTCATTGCAAATTTGTACAGCAAAATTAAACAACATATTGGCAATGGAGAAGGTACATTTGAGTATTTTGATCAATAAAACGGGGGAAAGTGTTCCATAAATGTGTGTTAGGACTACTCAATATACAGAATTTAACCATAGATTTGTATTTGGAAAGTATATCTGCTGACTTTACCATTAAGGAAATTTCCTTAAGAGATCCATATAGCATCGATCCGACTGCTCGACTGATGTACTTCTGACTGGAAAGTATATTCTCTGTCTAGTGGGTGTTTAAACCTCCAGGCATCAATTAAATTTAAATTTTCAATCATTGCAAAGAAGGTTTGTGGTAATTTCCCTTCTTTTGACTCTGATTTCCTTATTGTTCTGTCCATCTCTAAAGAAAATACTCCATTCATATCTCCTAACATAATAATATTTTGGTCCATGTACTCCATTAGCCTGTTTTTTAAATCTTTTAAAAAATCAGCCTTCTTTTCCTTCGGGGCTTATATTCCTACAATTACAACTTTCCCCCCTGCATTGTAATTTGTGTCGCAATCACTCTTCCCAATTCATCTTTAAATAATAATTGTGTTTCAAATTTGGGCCTAATATACAAAGCTACTCCTCGTTGCTTGGTGCTGTCTGATGATACAAATTCCAAACAATGTCCTTTGTTTATCAGTAATCTGTCTTTTAGCAATATGTGTTTCTTGTAAACAAATTGTATCTAAATTTTGTTTCTTTAAAATATGTGCTATTTTATTTACTTTTACTTTTCCATTCAGTCCATTTACATTCCAGCTTAATATTTTCATATCTGCCATATTGGTTAGGTTTCAAAGTCTTGTCTTGTCTTTTTTACTTTTCTTTTTCTTCCTATTTTTATCTTCTTCCTCCTCCTGACTGTCTACACTATCCTCTGATTGTTCTGGGTCCTGTCCTCCTACTGCACCTTCCAGAGCGGGGTCTGTACCTCCAATATCTTTATGATACTTCCTACAGAATTTCTCTTACCTCCTTTTCATCTCTGATTCTATGTTTATAAGTTAAAGAGTTACCTTCTGGGTACTCCCAGTGGTACCTGGTGTCATTTCTTCTGAGAGTACCTCCAAGGTCTTTAAATGGGGCCCTTTTTTTTAAGGAGTCGGGGAAGGACTTCTTTATATAAAATAGTTTCTCTCCCCCCAATTTTGAATTTATTATTATGAGTCTGCCATATTTTGTCTTCTATCCACCCCAAATTTAGGTGTATCAGGCAGTCTCCAGGCCATTTTTGGCCCTTGCTTGTTTGGATCTAATTCTATACCTAATTCTATGGAATTAGATATAGAAGCAGATTGGATTATTGAAACTTCTGTTCTATTTGAATTCACTGGAATGAGCCATTGACTTCCCTTTTGTATCCAAACAGCAACATGGATCAATTCTCACCTACCCAAAGGCACAGCCCCTGGACTGCCACATTCTTGAAGCAGACTGTGACATCCTCATCCCAGCTGCCAGTGAAAAACAGTTAACAAAGGCCAATGCCCACAAGGTCAAAGCAAAAGTAAGAGGAGCCTGCAGAATAAATGCTTGATAATGGATCCAGAAGTTGTGATCTTCTTGCTGTGGAAAAATTGTGTTATTTTTGATCACAAGTTTTTCTATATTCAGCTGTAATATTTTATTTTATTTTCCAGATAATTGCTGAAGGTGCTAACGGACCCACAACTCCTGAGGCAGATAAAATCTTCCTGGAAAGGAATATCATGGTTATTCCGGTAAGGTATATAATTCCTCCATGCCAAAATTAGCATTCATTTTTTTTTAAAAAAATACCTGTTTTACATGCCAAATATCTTCTGGGAATATAAAACTTGGCAGTAAAAAAATGTGCTATCATTTTGGAGTGCATTGAAATTTTTAGCAAAATTCCCAATGATTTTAATGGAGCTGGATTTGTACCCTATGAATATCCATTTTCTGTATAGCAAGGGTGGTACAGGGGAATACATCACAACTTGATGCATAACTTTGTAAATTGATAGTTAAAAAAGAAAACCACAGAGTTATAAAATTACTCAAGGACTCAAGTTGAGAATGAATTTTGGGCAAGGGATCCATCCTGGTTGAAGATTAATTGTATCCCATACAAATAAGCCTACTAACACTGATCAGATTTATCTTTCCTTTCACTTCTGTATTTCCAAGCTGTTACTCATAACAGAATGGGGTGTTTGAAGGCTTTTTCAGTGGTGTTTCAAATATACACAATTTCACTTAAACGCGTGATGCCTTCGAATGTAACCCCAGTGTAGGGGGGGGGGTACCTGTACTGTCATTTAGCCTAGTTGGAATGTAAAGGGAAAGAAGTGCAGGCTTTTAGTACAACACCCCATTTCTCATCACTCACAGCCACATTCTCACAAGCCCCTAGTCTGCATCCAAAGGAATGGGGTGCTTCTATGCTGCTGCTCCTCACTGTGGCTTGACTTGGAGCAGTGATATAGTACTCCTTGGACAGTGCCAGCCAACCTTAAAGTCCCACAGGCAGATGATATATATGCTAGCCCTCTATTCCATCCCACAACAATATCAAACCTATAGTTACGTAAATCCAACTAACAATAACACCCACAACGTAACTGGCTGTGTTTAACTATGTGAATTATTTATACATCATATAAACATATCTCTTTTCACATTATCAAATTAAGTAGAAGCCATTAAAACCAACATTTTGAACAGAAAACACAAATAGATCAGTTCTTATATATGTAATGTCCAAATAGAAGCTTTTTTGTGTTCCACGTACGTCTTTACTAATACAAGTGTCGGACGCGACAACTTTAAGAAGCAGTACTTGTAGAAAATGAACTTGTTGTTTGTAATGTTCCACATATGCCTTTGCAAAGTGTAGTTGTATGCAGTTGCTGTATGCAGGTATCAGACGAAAAATACGAAAGAAGTTAAGACAAGGATTCCCGGAATAATACTTTGTTTTGCCCTGCCGGGCTTCGTCAGCCATGCATACTCTAAATAATTGCTTCTACTTAATTTGATAATGTGAAAAGAGGTATGTTTATATGATGCATAAAGAATTCATATAGTTAAACCCTCCCACAACCCGGCAAGAATGCTGGCCTTTGCTGGCCTTTGCCTAGGTAGCAAAGGCATAGCTCCTGATTGACTCCCCTTAAGTCACTGCATTCCAGTTGTTAAGACAACTAACAACTTGACTTGCTTTATCACCTTGGGGTTTCCATCTGCTGTTGGTATCTTTTTGGCTTCCAGTAGATCAAACATTGCACAGCTGCAGGAGGTAATACCTGAACAATCGTCTTGATTTTAGGAGTAGGGGGAGAATCCCCATGAAGAGTAGTACGGGTGGCAATGTCATGGAAGGGAAAGCTCACATCTGAAATACATTATGAGAGAGTCCAGCAATGGGGTGCAAGAAACCACCTTGGGGATTTGGGGGGGGGCACTTAACCACCCTCTGGCACTGCCTGTGCCTGTAGCATGTTAGCAGCCAGTGCAAAGATGTTATACTCTCCAAGGTCTGCTTCTGACTGCTGCCTCCTCAGCTCCCTCTGCTTCAACCCCCCACCCCAATTTAAATGCAGCAAGATGAGATGGAAGAAGCTGCAAAGGTGACACCCAGCAACTGAACCCGATTTGAAGTGTGTTGTGCTCAATGAGTGTTGCTATCTGTAATAGCAGCTAAACTGGATTTTTCAACCAGCTTTATTTTTCATTTTACAAAGTGGTACTAGAGTTTGTGATATTAAAAATTTCTGTCTGTTGCAAAGCGTACCTTTCCAAATTACCATCTTTTGCAGTTTTGAAGTAGGCTTTACGTTGCCTACAATGCATTTTCTTACCAAAAAACACACAAAACCTTTCAATCTTGTCCTATTCAGGATCTCTACTTAAATGCTGGTGGTGTAACTGTGTCTTACTTTGAGTGGCTGAAGAACCTGAACCATGTCAGCTATGGTCGCTTGACTTTTAAATATGAAAGGGACTCAAACTACCACTTGCTAAGTAAGTATAACAAGTACTGCACACTTTATGCAGATTCAGTAATAAATTGTATCATCCCATCTACTAATAACAAACTCACTTTCTTTAGAAGATTTCAAGTTTTGTGAATTAGTTTATGATATATTCTGACAGAATCTTTTAGTAGAACTTGTTTTTGTATGGCATAATGCAATAAATAGAATAATATTGCCCAAAACCCCCCTATGTAAATGCAAATAAATAATACTGGAGAATGAGATTTTCTGTTCTATAGTGAAAGTTTATAGATACGTTTCTGGCAATACTGAAAAGCAAATTTCAGCTTAAAAGTGGAAGTAGATACATTTTGCATTAGTCTACAAGTCTCGTCACCCGGCTGTCTATCTTTGAATCTCTTCAGAGTTCTGTCTTCCTGCAGCAGAATTGCTTCAGGTGAAATATAGGAAACTTAGAAGTAGCAAAGCAAGTGCTTCTGAGAGAGACTGCTGAAACTTGCCTTCTGAGTCAGCCAGGGCTGCACACTCATTGAATACAGCAGGATTTACTTCTGAATAAGCAGGCATAGGATTGGATTGTAACTGTCTGGACTGAAACTTGCTTCATTTAAGAATCATGCATAGGAAAGCAGCATGACTTATTTATTTCTCCCTCCTTCAGTGTCTGTCCAGGAAAGCTTGGAAAGAAAGTTTGGGAAACATGGTGGAAGTATTCCAGTTGTGCCTACTGCAGAATTCCAGGATAGAATATCTGTAAGTAGCTGCTGCAAGATTTTGCTCGTTGCATATCTGATAAATGTCTATTGCAAAAAAGGAAACCAATCTGTGGGCACAAGTTGTATAATTGTCAGACTAGAGTAAAAATACCTTACTACTTATAGTATGAAGGACATAATATGTGTTTTGTTTAGCTTCTTTCAGTGGGTTATAGTTCCAGAGGTTGCTGAATTTTGGAGGGGAAATGCAGGTGGTTTTTTTATATCTACGCACAATCTTTGTTAGTCCATGGCAGCTCATGTTGAACATGTCGTGCTATAACAAGCCCCAGCTGGGTACTAGAGGTGGGAGCTGGCAGACTCCCTAGATTGAAGCAACTTAAATGTCAGACCACATCAGTATGGCTGCTGTAGGTGGGTTACCAGTAGGTTGACACTAAAAGGGGTCTCTACTTTGGGGGGGAGGGTCACACAAGTGTAAGACACTACCTCTTGATGCTTTTCTTTTGGTACCAGCCCAGATGAATGTATTCTGACTAGTGAGGAGGAAAGGAAGGAAGTTATTGAACACAGTATGGGGTGGGAGCGCTTCACTTTCTAGGTGAGAGAGAGAGAGAGTGGGGGCCCTGAACGTTTGACAAAGTGCTGACACAGGGATGCAGCAAGATGCTCTCGTGCTTATCGACTCTGTGTACTTTCTTATGCTTGAATTGATACCATGGTACTACGTGCCTTGGCAAAGTTTCCATTGGGGAACAGGAAAGAGTGTGAGTGTCCCATTCCAGTGATCACAGGCAATGGGGCAGTTGGCAAAAGTGTATGGGGGTCACTGTGGGAGATGAGACTATGGATACCTGCGTCCCATGCCCCATAGCAAACTTCTCCCCTGTCCACAGGTTCCTGGTAGTTGTTTCACTGTGCCTTCTGACTTTGTAGTGCTGTTAATTAATGCTAGTGACTTATCCATGATTTTTTTGCGGATGAATGGGCCAACCTGGGATGTATTGTGAAGACCTGGGAGGGTGGGGTGGGCAGAGTAGATCTGACTCCGATTTGTCCTCCTGGATACTCTGTGCAACATCCACATAGACTGGGGAACTGTCTTGCTCACCACAAAGGTGTGTTGCCTTTTGATAGTCCTGGAAGGCCTGCAGCTGGGACATAGAGACTGGCTGGGAATTTGCAGCTTGCCACAATTGTTGTCTAACTTTGAATATTTACTGACACAGTACTCTGAAGTGTGCTGAATACCATGCATGTTATATACATCCAGGATAATCTATTGCTTGGCTTCCTAAATAGAAATTCCAGAGGGAATAGCCTTGTTAGTATGTCAACTGAATATAAACAGTTAAATTAAACACATTTAGGTTGGTTTGGCTTTGGCTAGTTTCCTTTTCTATCCAGCAGTTAAAGGGGTATACAAAAAGTGGCATAATATATCAATCCCTTAAGCACTAATATTAAAAAAATACAAAATGGGGTCTGTGGCTGGTTTCAGACTGACTACTCATTGCAATTCTTTTCAATATAGGGTGCATCTGAAAAAGACATTGTCCATTCTGGTTTGGCCTACACCATGGAGCGTTCTGCTAGGGTATGTATTATGTAATGTTGGAAGCTTTAAACTTGTGTTGACACCTTATATCCAAAGGTAAATTGCAGAGGCACATAATAGGGTGAAATTGTTCCTCCTCGCTCCAGTTTCCGGGTTGCATTAATCAGCATTGGGTAACCTACACAGATCATTAAATGAACTCTATAATTTTTCTAACTTGCTGATGAGCAAAAAAATATTCAACAAGTAGTGGAGGCTGTTCTGCCTGGTGAAGTGCCTGGTTAGTGTTGCTTTAGGCTGCCCTGTTCCCTGTTGTAAGCTCAATAGGAAGCCCTTTTGAGCAGAGTGTGTACATGCATATGATTGCACTGTCTGTCTCAGTTAAACCAGAGTGAATACACTGAGGCAGCTCCTCGTTTCTACCATCTGTCTGGAATGGCAGCTGACTTAAAATGGTTTGCTCTGTCATCAGTTCTGTGGTGTGTTTCTCAGCCTCTTCCAGGATCAGAGTAGCTGAATGTCAATGCCCCAACATTTAGAAAGAATGGGTAGGTCCCTGTGCTTAATAAATTGTAGAAGTATTCAGTTACCACTTTATTGGCTACCTTGTGCCATTTAGAAAATGAATATGAAACCCAAGCTAATTAAGGAGCATTATATTCCTTATTCAATGACTTCTCCAAGTCAGATCAATATTAACATTGTATGTGTATTCAATGAGAGCTCAGTAAATATTTTGTACTCACATTGTAACATTTTTGTATTCTCTAGCAAATCATGCGTACTGCTATGAAGTACAATCTAGGTCTAGACTTGAGAACAGCTGCCTACGTCAATGCAATTGAGAAAGTCTTCAAGGTGTACAATGAAGCTGGCGTGACCTTCACATAAACGGATAGTCATCTGCCAAGGTCTGGCACCCTGTTGCATACCCTCTTCAGAAAGCGTATTTCAAGTTTACATATAACCACAGAAACCCCTCTTTTCTCACTTAACTATAGCGGATATGATTCTCTGTTGGCTTCAGTTTGAGTTGGTCTTTCATCATTAAAAAATAAATAAATCTGGGGGTTAGTGCTTCATGCCGAAAGATATCTAAAGATAACCAGTTCATATGCACTTGTTTTGGGGGAAGGGGGGAGGTTCTAATTATTCTTTGCCATGAAACTTTAAAAAAGGTACCTTTTTATTGTATGAATCTGTGGTCTAGCCACAATAAGCAACCTAGCAAAGCTTCAGATCACACGAGTGTGTGCTATTGGAGCAAATAGCCAACTATTCATGCACTTTGGTTTTCAAACAATAACTCTCCCAGCTTTGGCACTTTGAATAAAGGCCTTGGATGATCAATGCGGTGGCATTATCAGCGACAGAACGGGCCTCCTGCAGGGAATATCTTTGATAGGATTCTCATTTTTACACTTAGCAGCATCATATACCTGGTTCCCCTTAGGCAATGTGTGTTTCTTTTTATAATCTGTGCTCCTGTTACAGGGATGCCTTTAAATCATGTACTCATCCTCTACTCAAGCACTGCAAGGTGCACGTAAAAAGATGGGTTCCGGGAGCTAGTATTTTTATAAGCTGAAGCAGTATCATTGTTGTACAGGCACCCAGCGAAATTATCTCTTGTGTTTAATCTTATCGCAGCATATTCATTAAACTTGTTTTTTAAAATAAGAATTGACATGTACTTGAGCATAATCTTAGGTAGTCCAAAGAACTTGTGTAGCCTCTTACTCAGTTGTGTTTTATTGTCTGAGAGCTTTTAGCGTTAGCTATTGCCTCAATGAACAATTAAATCATTGGCAACAAGGAGGCAAGCTGCTACTACAAACTTTGTGTAGTGTCCTAACATGCTGACTTTGTTCTCCTTTTTTTGGCGGTTTGCATATTCTGAACATAAATAGTTTAATACAGAGAGGGCCTTGAAGCCAGGACTTGATCACAGTTTTGAGGATTCTTGATAGGTATTTTGTCCAGAGGAGTCCTATAAAAGTGCCAGGTGTATTTATGTAATGAATATGAATGTTTTTTAAAAAAAAACCAAACCCAAGCCTTCCCAGAACTCATGCTTTTTTCTAGTGACTTTGTAACTCATGACATAACATGGTAACAAAAGCAATTATTAAAAGTTGACCTTTCCAAACATATGCTGGTTTGTGTTTTTCATAGCTTTTCGCAACATCACGAGAGCTGAAACGTTCAGTGTAAATAGAATGAAGCTGGATTTGGAATTAGACAGAGAACTTTTCATGCATCTTTCATAGTACTGGTAATCAAATTTGTACAATGTGTAAACGTTCCTTGGTTTGAATTGGGATGCTACAAAGGAGTTACTGATGCATTTTATTCCTGACGGCTGTTCAACGTATGCAAACTATTTTTGGTGTTATAGATATCAAGTGTTGAGCAGACGTGTGTGAACAGTCCCTTGAGTTTTCTGAACTGTCCCTTTCCTTAAACTTTGCATTTCGTCCTGAACCCTTTCCCCCCTTAATGTTTCAGTTCTTATACCCTTTCCACTTCAAACTGCTACATTTCTTGCCAGTGACCAACAGTTCCCTAGTTCGTCCAGCCAAAACTCTTACAGCTGTGTGGCATAATCATGCTAATACATAGTTTCCCTCAAAACTTTGAAGTTTTTCTAAATAGTTTTAATGAAATGGAGTTTCATCTGAGCTTTGCACACAGGATCTTCACAGTGGGGTGGGGAGGGTCCCCCACTCACATAGAATGTTGTGTGGGACCTGAGGAGTATTTAGTTAGATGATGCATAGTTAAAGCCACATATTACATTTTATGTGTGTGCCTACATGCTTATGTGTGCACTAGAGTCTCGCATAAAATGTATATGCCCACTTAACACGCCCTAGCACCTTCTGCGAAACCAACCTCATGAATACTTCTCAATACAGTCATATTGAACCACCATGTAAAAAAATGCACCTTGTTAAAGATTAATTTAATAAAATGTATAGGGATTTTATAGCTTCACTTTTAATGAAGGTGTAAAGAATATATGCCAAACACCTGAATAATTTCGGTCCATTAAATATATAATAAGAGAAAACAGTATAATAGGTTTAAGTTGAAACGTTCTTCTGTTCTTCACTTTGTCCAAAGGCTTTGCCCCAGGCAGTTACCTGGCTTGTTAGGCTTTGTGCAGCCTTTTCTCCAGTATCCTGTGCAGCCTTGCAGGTGTCATCTACCACTTCAAAACAAAAAGAGAAACAATTTAAGGAGGTGAGAGACAATGGCTGACTACATATGTGGTTTGCTTTTTCCATAAGATTGGAAGTGCAAGTGTGCATGTGGGAAGGAAAGTCTACATGCTGTTTAAGGAACCCGTTCACCAGATGAAGAAGCTGGCTTGCAGCAGTTCAGATCTAGTTCACTATTGTCTGCTCTTGACTGAAAATGGCTCTGCAGGGTCTCCACCAATGGCATTTCCGATTACATTGGTACATGAACCTTTTTTTAAGCTAGATTTGCCAAGGGTTACACTTGACATCTGCATGCAAAGTGTGTGCTTTTCTGACTGAGCTTGGAAAGGAGCTACAGAATGCTTATTGTGTAGGCTGCTAACTTGAACACTAGCCACCTGGGTAGGTTCAAGGTAATAATTTAGCACAGTGGAAAAGAGCTAAATTGGATTTTTGAGTTTTCTGTCTCCTGATACATAGAGTTGTCATATGTGAAGAGGTAAAAATCTAGACACAAAAAGTTGTAGAGCGTTTTTTAGGGCAATCGCCCGATAGCCCCTCTGCCGCCCAGGTCGCCCAAGTATGAACCAGAGCAGTCTGCACACACAAAACCCCCCCAAACCCAGGACATTTGTTTAAAAATGTAAAATTTTCCCCAGATGGGTATGTAGGACCCCTGAAGGACATGTCAAGAAATTCCTGGGTGTATGGCAACCCTATAATACCAGTTACTTGAACACAGATTTACTATTTGGAACAGAAAAACTGTTCCCCACTTAAGTCTGTACTGGAGGGGTGGGGAAAATCTGAATTTAGAAGGTATACACCAAGTCTTTTCTACATTTATAAGCCATCCAGATACCACACATTTTGAGAATTGCCCAGGTTATTAGGATGCCTTCTTACCTTTCTGACCAGCTTCTGTAGCCTGGTCCAGTGCTTTCTGCACAGCCTGACCTGCTGAATTAACTACAAGTAAAAAATAAGAATAAATCACAGAAATAGAAAATTTACAATTCTCTGAATTGTACCGAGCACGTGAATGGTGTATCTTATATATTAATACCAAACTCATAGTTGGTTCTTACATAGCTAAAAAGCATTACCCCATCGCACAATGGAGGTATCGGCAAGCCTTTATGGACTCCCAAGGTCTGCAGAAGGTAAAAAAAAAATAGAAAAACCTAGAAGAGTGGAGGAGGGCCCCAGTAAAAACTGAGCATGCTTAATGGGTCAACATGCTGGCTTTGCTGTCGGAGGACGGAAATAGAAATCCAGAGGGAAAGACTATATAGAACAGAATCATGGAAGACACACTGGCTGGCAAAAATCCGTAACAGGAGCAGTTCACAATGCAACATTTTGTTGTTGATCCCACATGTTGTCGTAAATCATTTTCAGGAAGAGAAACATAGCTTATTACACAAGGTCTGCTGAGAGATTTATTTGCTTTTGGTTCTTCTGTATCTCACCTGGCAGTGGCTATTTCATCAGTCTAACAGAACTGTTCCTATCCTAGCTGGTCACTCTTAATTGTAACTTGATGAGCTGATGTCTGAGATCATTAACATTTTAAGATGCATTTCAGTTTTGCATTTCTGCGATAGTGAATACACACTGTTCAAGGAACTTGCATAAATCCTCCATGTTGCCCCGGGTCAGAAGATTTGCCAACTTTTCTCACCAAATCATGGGCCTTTTACTGCTTTTTGACCAAAGCAGAAAAATCTCAGCTGAAGCATTTCCTGGCAGGTTGGGAAAACTCCGTTTATGGAATTTCTGTTGGCCACAGCAGTCCAGCTCAAGAAAAGAAAAGAAGCGAATCCAGCATTTCAGAGAGAAAAAGCAATATACGGTCTCCATCCAAACTCTTTAGAAAGACTGCCAGTTTTTCAAGCAAGCCATTGCAATAGCTTGAACAGAAGCAGGATTTCTAGACAATAGCTGGTGATATTTCTCCACATACTGCAGAAAGTGTTGCCTGTTGGTTTTTTGCTGGCCAGGCTGTTTTCGGGTCAGTTGGCAAACCCTGTTGTTTATATAATGAGTTTTATTTTGGAATCCCAAAACAACATTTTGTGCCTTGATTACAAGCCCTGGTATAAACACTTGCATGGAAAACCTGAACAATTATGAAACAGAGGGGTCTTTGTTTGGCTTTCTAGACCCATGCCCTTCCATAACTTTTATTTAAAGGTCAGGATAATTACTGTAGGCGGTACATTTCTTGACAGAAAAATCAAACCTTTTTTGTATCTATAAATAATAAATCCAATTTGAGGTACTTTGAATTACCGTATTTTTCGCCCTATAGGACGCACTTTTTCCCCTCCAAAAATGAAGGGGAAATGTGTGTGCGTTCTATGGGGTGAATGCAGGCTTTCGCTGAAGCCTGGAGAGCGAGAGGGGTCGGTGCGTACCGACCCCTCTCGCTCTCTAGGCTTCAGGAAGCTATCCGCAAGCCTTGCAAGCCTGGCGGGAGGTCCCGCGGGCTCGCAAGGCTTGCGGGCAGCAGCCTGCAGCCCACAAGCTCGGGGTATAGCGGGGAGGCGCAGTGCCGCCACCCCGCTATTCCCCGACCTGATCTGAAGGCTGGCGGGTGGGTGGGAGGAGCAAGCTTACTCCTCCCTCCCCCGCCAGCCCCACAAGCTCGGGGGATAGCGGGGAGGCGGAGCGCCGCCACCCCACTATTCCCCGATCTGAAGGCTGGCGGGGGGGGAAGCAAGCTTACTCCTCCCCCCCCCGCCAGCCCCACAAGCTCGGAGGATAGCGGGGAGGTGGAGCGCCGCCACCCCGCTATTCCCGGACGTGATCTGGAGGCTGGCAGGGGGGAGAAGCAAGCTTGCTTCTCCCCATCGCCAGCCCCACAAGCTCGGGGGACAGTGGGGCAAGCCGCTGCCCCACGGAGGCTAGAGAGGCTGTCCCTGAAGGCAGAAGAGGGAGACGGAGTGCTCCGTCTCCCTCTTCTAGCTTGGGGATGGCTGTGCAAATATATATATCTAACTGAGGTTCTGCCCCCCACCCCAAATCCTGGCTAAACTCATGTGGGCATTGCAGTATTGTACGCCCCCCCAATCCCCCCTTGTAGGGACAATACAGACATTAACTTTGTGGGGAGGGGTATTTTCTCAGAAAGGCAAGATCCAAAGTGCCTTCTCATGAAATCCATGCTTGGTTTTTACCCCACCCTATTCCAAAGAGACTTACTAAGGCAGAAGAAGAAAGTTGAACATATATGGTAACAAAAATAAAAATAGGTTCCAGGCAGCTTTGCTAACATACCAAGAAAAAAATGACCCGATCTGCTCTTGTGCAATTAATACCCTTGCAGCCTTTTTTCCTATTACACTGGAGCATGATCAGCAGGTAAAATCATTGAAAGTTGTCTTACATGAGATCAGACTACTTTGTCATCAAGCCTAGTGCATTTCTGGATTCCTGTGACTCAAGGGTTTCAGGCAGAGGTCATTCACCTCAAAGCTATTAACAGCATAGAGAATAAATTGATAGTAATACCTGCACATCAAGTTGCTGTTAAGACAACAACCCACCCCAAGTCTGATGTTGGCGTTACTTAAGGATAGATCTTTCTGTGACTGAAAACGTAGAATATAGACTGGTGGTTTTACAAGAACAAAGACATAACCTCAGTGTCTTTACCTGCAACCTGGGAAGCCATCCCGGTCAGTGTATTTCCTTCCTCTTCAAGATTCAGCTTAAACATTTTTGCTTTTGTGTGGATGAGATCTCCTGCTCCCTGATTTGTAGATCTCCAACTAGTTGACGGACGGTCACTTTCTCAAATGCAGTCCAGCCCTGTTTTGTTGCTTCCCAAAGAGTTGGCTCTTATAGACAGGCAAACTCCTCCCAGCTAGGATCCAGAAAAACCCACAGAGCTCTGTTAGTCACCAAACTCCTGACTTCAAAGGAAGTGGAGGGATGTTTGGAATTACTGTATTCTTCCCTGCAAGGGAGAGGGTGGAGTTTGGCACTTTTAAAATCTTTTTTAACTAAAGTAGTTTTCCACAGCTGCAAAACAAGAGTGGTTGTGGACTGGGCTGGCCAGCCTGCTGTTATGAAACGTTTCCATAATGATGGCTTTCAGAAGAGCTGGAGGTTTTATAAGGCCAAATAACGGTAAATTTCAATGTATGGGAAGGGGGAAATGACACCAGTCCAAAGATACTAATTACTGTGTTCGAAAGCACATAGACTTCATATCAGAAACCTGTGACCAAACTGGATGCAGCTGTGCAGGAGATTAATTCAGCCTTCTGTTTTTTTGTGGCACACCTGGGAGTGCAAAAATGGCACCAGGCAAGCCTCTGATCTGTGACCGACAAAACCATGTTCAGTCTGGTGGATCACAAAGTGTGCCGACCTGCTTGAATTTTGCCTTTCTGGAAAATGCCCTCAGTTGGGTTCGTCGGATGGAAGGACTCCTCCAGGGAAGGAGAGAGATCACTCTGTGTTAGACAATATTTTGCTTGCAGAAGGTTCTCCGCTGAGGACCAGGTAACAGCAGGTGTGCACAACCTCTTGGTGGGGAGCCGCTGCTAGTCTGAGTAGACAAGACTGGGCTAAATGGACCAATAGTCTTGACTCTGGTGTTCACATAAGGCAGCTTCCTATGTTCCTGTGCAGAGGCTCATTGTATGGCAGATGGATTCTGCCTTTGCAAATGAGTGGCTTCACACAATCCACCCTTGTGACAATGCTATGTGATGAACTTCTCGCCTCCATTCTAGTCAAGGGTACCACTTGTGTGATGGGAGAGTTGGGACTGTGACAGGTGATACCTGTTGGAAGATGGTGCTGAAAAAAAGATGATGAGCATTATGTATAAGAGGACGGGCAATGGCTCGTTGCAGTTATGCCACTGTTCCAGAGTTCTTGAACTAAAATCCAACCTTTGGTTGCATTAAGTCTCACCATTCACAAACTGGCCCATGGGGGTAGCCAGTTGAAGTCTATGGACTTTTCCATCTCTAAATCTTGGTTGTTTCTGACAGCAACAGCCAGCTGGCAGAAACAGTTACCAGGATACCTCACCCTTTTCCTGCTCCAGACACAAAGGTGCAGGCATAGGATGGAAAGTGCTCCATAGTCAGTGAATCACTTCCTGCCTGCCTGCCAATTCTCAGTTTCTGGTGCATTGGTTTTTAGTGCCAGGGCTTAAGCCAAACAAATGGTTTTTAGCATAGAAGCCTTATTTCTGAATCTGTTGTTCTCAGGTGCTCAGAGGGCAGAATTAGAGAGCTAATGGGTGGGAAATGAAAGGAAGCATATTTCAGGTAAATGTTAAGCTTCCTAAAGGTAAAAACTATTCAGCAGTTTAATGTTCAATCCAGAGTAGTATCCATTTATTTTTCCTTCCGCTGATGGTTTCCCAATGTTCAATCCGGGCATCTTGGGCTCATACCTTTTTCTTTCTATCCAAGAAGTCAAAAAGAGGTTATCCAATTATATTATACCAAATCTATTATTTTGGTTGGTGGGCTGCACATCAATTATTCTGATTATTCCAGTAGTACCACCATCTCTCCCCCCCTCTGTTTTCAGGTATAGAAGAACCCAATTGTTTAGGGGTTGTTCGGGTGGGGGCATTGGCTGAGGGGTTGGGGAACAATAGCCAATACATGTGGTAAAATGTATCTTACGTTTCACACTGGAAAGCTATTTTTGTCTCCTGAACACCTTACATTCTATGCACATTCATTCCTCCAGCGAGTCTTGGATTTGAGAAAGGGGAAAGGACTAGAAATCTCAATAACATTAAAAATACCTATGAGAAGGTAGGCATTTTGCTCTCAGAACCCAAAGTTCCCTTGCTCTTTATTGATGCTTGCTTTCTGTGTTGCTTTCTATGGTGCCCAAGGTACACTTTTAGGCAATGTTAGGTATGCGTACCAGCCAGCCAGACAACATGCCATATCGCTAAAACAACAGGTTATGCTTTTTAAAGAGTCCTTGAGGTAGGTTGACGGGCAAGACAGCCTCTTAACCTTTTCCAGTTTTTCTAGTTTTATGTGTACTGCCAGATACTGATCGGATGCCCTGAGAGTGACAAAATGCTCATTTCATACCTAAAGAAAAAAATGGGGAGGGGAAGAGAAGAAAAATCCCCCATACTTCCACGGTTTCAAAATTCAGCATTCATTAACAGTGTACTCTTAATACAGAAATAATATACTCAGAAATAAGACCTAATGAAGCTTTTTCCCCCAGCCAAAACTCACTGGAACTCAGTTCCAGCACCTCTCAGGTGGGCGCCATTGACATTGAAAGAAAACAAGGGAGGTGCTCATGGTGAGTTTTCTAGAAAAATAGCACTACTCACTCCCCAAAAGAGCAATTCTCTCAGTCTCTTAAGGTGGCAGTTGGCAAGCATCAGTAATTATTTCTACAGTTTCGGGTGAAGAGAAGAGTTTTCTTTCATGTTTACAATGCATATTGGAAAGCATATCTGTTCAGCTTGGTACGTGATTCAGCGATAAGGGCCTTTTAAGTGTTAAAAAGAAGGGAGAATTTTGACAAGTGTCATTTCTCTGATCTCAGTGCTTGCCGCTGTATGGGATGGAGCATCACAGAACAGCTAATACAGCAGAATGTTGTGTGGGTGGTCCAAAATAAGCCCACCACTCATGCACTATTATTATGTCAATGACATGTTGTGTCGTGCACTATTATTGAATCAATGACATTCCCCTGCCCCCCCAAAACCCTACAAGCATTCTGAAGTAGGCCCCTAGCTGCTGTCATCTGCGGTGATGCTGGGACCCAGTCCGACCATTAGGCAAAATGAGTGCTCCCACACATGATTCTGGGTGTCATGAGAGGGCAAACAATAGTTACAGTATTTGATTTTTCACCACTCTCTTTTTACTGTCAGGGAAGCGAGAGCCGCTTGCTTGGTTTTCGGGCTCAGCTAGCTGCCCAAATATCTTGCCTTGGTTCAGATACAGTAGTACCTCGGTTTATCATAGAATCATAGAATCATAGAATCATAGAGTTGGAAGAGACCACAAGGGCCATCGAGTCCAACCCCCTGCCAAGCAGGAAACACCATCAGAGCACTCCTGACATATGGTTGTCAAGCCTCTGCTTAAAGACCTCCAAAGTAGGAGACTCCACCAGACTCCTTGGCAGCAAATTCCACTGTCGAACAGCTCTTACTGTCAGGAAGTTCTTCCTAATGTTTAGGTGGAATCTTCTTTCTTGTAGTTTGGATCCATTGCTCCGTGTTCGCTTCTCTGGAGCAGCAGAAAACAACCTTTCTCCCTCCTCTATGTGACATCCTTTTATATATTTGAACATGGCTATCATATCACCCCTTAACCTCCTCTTCTCCAGGCTAAACATGCCCAGCTCCCTTAGCCGTTCCTCATAAGGCATCGTTTCCAGGCCTTTGACCATTTTGGTTGCCCTCCTCTGGACACGTTCCAGTTTGTCAGTGTCCTTCTTGAATTGTGGTGCCCAGAACTGGACACAGTACTCCAGGTGTGGTCTGACCAGAGCAGAATACAGTGGCAGTATTACTTCCCTTGATCTAGATGCTATACTCCTATTGATGCAGCCCAGAATTGCATTGGCTTTTTTAGCTGCCGCGTCACACTGTTGGCTCATGTCAAGTTTGTGGTCAACCAAGACTCCTAGATCCTTTTCACATGTACTATTTAAGAACAGTCTTGTTTACAAACGATTTGGTTTACGAACTCCGCAAAACCGGAAGTTGTGTTCTGGTTTGCAAACTTTACCTCGGTCTACAAACGGAAACTGAATGGTGGAAGGGCACTGGTGGCGGGAGGCCTCATTAGGGAAAGTGCGCCTCAGTTTAAGAATGGACTTCCGGAACAGATTAAGTTAACAAACTGAGTTACCACACTACTTTGCACCTTGATTTGGGAATAGGAATGGAGGGATCTGTCCATTTTACTTCTCTCAATTTCTTTTTTCCCATCTTAAATTCAGTTTTCCACATTTCTGCACCGATTTACGGATTTTGAAAAATGAAAATTCACCAGTGTTTTACTACAGATTTCTCCTAATGCATGTTTATATGCAGTTTTGACTAATGTACACATTTTCTGAAGGAGCTTTCCCTACTACAACACATGATTTTCAGTAATACACTTATTAATTTTTATTCACTCCTCCCCCCCAATATATACATTTTTGTAAGCATTGCTTAGGTCGGGAACTGCACTGCAAAACTGAGTTGTGTTAATTTTGAAGGATCGTTGTGTTTTGGTTCTTGTATTGTTTTGGGAAGCACGGATTAGGTATGTTTGCCTTTCTGTTCAAACTGAATTGTACTCTCCCTGCTTCCCGATTTAGGAAGGGAGGAACTGCCATTCTTCTCTACCTAGCAGAATGCCTTGGGCTGACTCTGTGCACTTAGAAAACAAATTCTACTGTGGTCAGTTGTCTTGTTCCTACATGTGCCTTAGAATCATAGAATCATAGAATCATAGAGTTGGAAGAGACCACAAGGGCCATCGAGTCCAACCCCCTGCCAAGCAGGAAACACCATCAGAGCACTCCTGACATATGGTTGTCAAGCCTCTGCTTAAAGACCTCCAAAGTAGGAGACTCCACCACACTCCTTGGCAGCAAATTCCACTGTCGAACAGCTCTTACTGTCAGGAAGTTCTTCCTAATGTTTAGGTGGAATCTTCTTTCTTGTAGTTTGGATCCATTGCTCCGTGTCCGCTTCTCTGGAGCAGCAGAAAACAACCTTTCTCCCTCCTCTATGTGACATCCTTTTATATATTTGAACATGGCTATCATATCACCCCTTAACCTCCTCTTCTCCAGGCTAAACATGCCTTAATCTCTAACATCAGCATGCACTGCTTCACAAGCTGTGGAAAGAAAACACGGCAAACCCTGAGAATTATATTCTTAGGCTTCTACTCCACACCGTGGCTGGAAAGAGAAACTGCAGTAACACTGACATGTTATGTGAAAATGTGCATCAGTGTTGCTTAACCTGAGGCTGTTTGAGGAATCTGCAGGGCATCATCACACACACGATGATCTGGTCAAAGAGTGAGAAATTGGCATGGGTGAACTTATCCTCAGTGGCTTCATATACCACACAGAGGGGGGAAATTGGGTCCATTACAAGCAGGGCTATTTGTCCTGGGCATTACAAAATAATAACCTGTCTAAAAGTATCTCAAAATTTTGCACCACAATAAATGATGCAAATTTACCATTTTGGGTGTGTGCTGTGGCTCTCTGGCCTTCCCTTGTCACAGCTTAGTCTTTTAACCTCTAACCCAAAACTCGCCTCTGTAAAGCATTGATCTCTCCGTCACTCACACCAGTCCTCCAATCCCTGCACTGGGTCCCCATCGCATCATGCATCCATCTCAAACTCCATCCTTGGCTTTAAGGCCCTGCCCAGGTTGTCCCACTCTTTGCTATTTGTACGCCAACATCCCCACCTCCAGTGGGGCAAATATCAGATTGGGGAGGCCTTAGATGGACAAAATGTTGCAAAGGGAAAATGTTGACGCTCCATCTCCCTTTCTCTGATCAGAATGGTGACTCCCCAGGGCTGCTTTGAAGGTGTTTTTGATTGATTGATTGATTGATTGATTGATTGATTCAAAGAAAAACACATACACCAAAAGACTGGCAGATCTAAGGGCCTAACTTTGGCATACATGAACTGGCAGGACAACGGGGAGGTGGAAGAGGATCCCAGAGAAGGGTGTAGCCGGAACTGTGACACACTGGGGCAAGCTGAGGATGGGGAAGGAGAGGTTCATGTAGGAAGTACTCACAGGGTGATGGAGGATGATGAGAGGATGGGAGTCAGTGCACAGGAACCAGAGCAGCAGGACCTATCACCAGAGCCACAGAGGCCCCTGTCTCCACGAACACAGTGGGCTCTGGGGCATAGGGAGCAGTGGGAGGGGTGCTCCAAGAGGCTGAGGCAGGCAAGGGCCCCAAACCCAGCTTCCTCACTGGCCAGGTGAGGCTCACTAGCTCTGGGAGGAGGGTTGTGATTCCTCAGCTGGAGTAGGCTTGGAACAGGTGAGGATCATATGCCTCGTCAAGCCCAGATGCTGCAATCAGCATGCAAAAGGAGAAGCAGAGATGAGGGGCTGTGTTTGCTCAACTGCCCATGTTGATAGACCTCAGCTTGGATGCTCCAGGATTTTTGCAGGACTGTGCTTCGGACACGTGGCTTGACCCTGGACTGACTTGCTGCCAGGTAGGCCAGGGGTTCAGGACGGAATGGATGCTTTGCATACAGAAGGGCCCAAGCTTCTTTAGGTAACTGCTCAGGGACTAGGTGATAGGTAAGATCTTTGCTGGAGACCCTCAAGAGCTGCTGGCAGTAAAAGTAAATGATTCTGGGCAAAATTGCTCAGTATAATTCAGCTAGCTAGATCCATAAGAAGCTATATCTTGATAGTGGATCTCCTGCGCCGTGCCGAATTTATTTTATTTATTAAATTTATATACTGCCCTATACCCGGAGGTCTCACACCCTGAGTTGAATGGCTGAAGTGTGGTTTAAATAAAACCAGGGACTTCCTTGCTCCATGCCACATGATGCCCAGTCTCAAAGTGCCCCTACAGTGAAAGGAGGTAGGCATGGAGGGTTGGGTGGCTTGGACAACCACTTATTCACCTGTGATTTTATCCTTGCAAGTCACTGTCAACTCCCATGGGGGGAAATGCAGCATAGAACTCAGTCACATGTAAGCACCCAAAGAATTCAGATTGTCATGCATATTTATTATTATTAACATTCAAGTCAAGAAAAGGAAAGACATGAAAGGTAAAACAACAAATAGTACTTCTGTGTTAACAATTATGCTTTATGGGTATTGCTATGACCTGTTGGTTGGTTGATTGTGTTTGCTTGGAAGAGAGCGAACAACACAGTGTTCCATTGCTATCCTGCACCCTCCTCAATAAACTTTGCAGTTTTGCAATAGTTGCCATTGACTGCCTTAAGAGCCATTCTTATGACTGCCTTAACATTGCGTCACTGCAGAGTTTTCAATACAATTACAGACTACTCTGCTAAAGAAAGCAGTCTGTTTCAACTAAAAATAGTGCAGCCTGGAAGTGCACAGTACAATTGTTGAGATCTCAAAAACTGATCCCAGGTGGCAATGGGTTTTTCTGCGCATTTGTGATAATGCGTATCAGAAATGGTGGTAGTTCCTCTGATTGTTTGATCCTGCTTGGAGAACTCACAATGCAGTGTTGCACAGTCAGGCTGCACACCTCTGGCTCCTTGGTGGAGCAAACTAACACAGCATTAGAAACCATTCCACCTACTGTGTTTTAAACTATATATAGATGAAGCCCATTTCTCAGATAACGACCAAGAAAGGAGTTGATCTATTTCAAAATACACCCACCAGAAAACCTTCGCAGGTTTAGTGGTAAAAGACATTATGTGCAGAAGTGCACACAAGGTGCAGGTTGGCTATGCACAGTGCAGTTGTTCAGATCTCAGGAAGACAAGCAAAGTTGCGCATTGATTGTTAATTGTTCAGTAGCGATGGCAAATTGCAGTTTATTTGTGGTCCAATAGGGTGGAGGGCTAACAGTGCAGTGCTGTATTGCCAACCCACATTTTCTTGCAATGGTAAACATTCCAAAAAATGCACTACATGGCAGGCTCCTGGAGCCTAACAATTTTTTGGACAGGGAAAGTCAATATGAATAACTTTGGAAAATAAAACCCTTCTCTCCTGGGTCAACAACTAGTGTTGCCAGAGGGGGACCACTTTAACAAGAGAGTAGAAGCATGGGACAAAGCTTCACGCCTTAACTACCAAAATGGCTTCCTGCCAAAATCCCTCTGTCACTGATGCTGCTCATTTCCATTCCTCTTTCGCCTCTAGGATTGGAAATTAGGAGGGCCATAAACGTACTGCTTAATTTGGCCCAGGGGCAGGCAGTTGACAGCTATTTTTTGAGAAAGCAGACAAAAGGAGAGTTAATTCCATCCTTGGTATGACTCCTGATATACTGGTGGTAGTATGATGTCTTGTCTTTACAAGAATGAGGCGTGAGACTGGCAGGGGATATGAAAATCTTATTTCGGGGGCAGCCCTCTTTTTTCATGCCATATGACAATCACAGGTGCCAAAATGCCTCGGACTAGGTAGTTAGACCAGTGTTTCCCAACCACTGTTCCGCGGCACACTAGTGTGCCGCGAGATGTTGCCTGGTGTGCCGCGGGAAAAATTAAAAAATTCGAAAGATTTTTTTTTTAAAGTCAAATTTTCGATTGGGGCGCCATCACTAGATGACCCCTGGGGTTCCCTCCCTCCCTCCCGCTCTGCGCCTCCCTCCTCCTCCTCCTCCTCCTCCTCCTCCTCCGGGGAGGCCCTTCCTGGCTCTCGGCCAAGGCTTGGCGGCTGCCACTCACTCACTTGCTCGCCCACCCGTCCCTCCATCCCTGCACCCGGCCTCTCCCCCTCCGTCCCCGGCGCGGGGGCTGCCGGGATCCGTAGTCCCCTCGCCCTTGGGCTCCGCGCCCGCGTGGGGTGTGCGAACTACGTTTCCCAGCGTGGCCTGGCGGGCCGGGCGTTTTGTTTGAAGCGCTCTTCTCCCGGCCATGGAATGAGCGCAGCGGCGGCGGCCGGGCGGGCAGGGGCTCTTCCGCGCAGACCCCGCGCAGCCTGCCTGCACCCCCGCGGAGATCGGGCAGCAGGATGGAGCCCGGGGATCCCCGCGGAGGCGGAGCGGCGGCGGCGGCTGCCCCCCAGGTAGGGCTGCGTCGGGGGGGTTTTATTTTTGCAATGCTGCATCCGCACCGGAGGGGACGCATCGGACCGCGGGGAGACCCCTTGGCGTGCGTGCAAGGCAATGCATGCGTGCAGGCGTTGCATGGAGTGCAGTGCAATGCAATGGTAACGCGGTGCCCTGCATGCATATATGCAACTTCCACCGGCGCTCCGGACTTGGCAGGTGAGGGGGGTCCCCAGTGGGCGGCAGAGAGAGCCGGGAGGGTGAAGGGGAGCCGGGGGGGAGCAGCGCTGCTCCCCGAGCCGAGCCCGGGGGGAAACTTCGGCGTCGTTGCGCCGGGTGTTGGAAGCGGAGGCTGGCGGGGGCCCCTCACCTGCAAAACCTGGTCGCCTCTCATATATTTCGTGCATTGCATTCATCGCCCGCTTTCTCCTCCAAGGAGCTCCCGGGGCGCGCGTGGTTCTCCCCGTGTTATCCTCGCAACAACAGCCCTGCGAGGTGGGTCAGGCGAGTGGCCCAAGGGAGCACCCAGGGATTGTCCTGGCCAGGTGGGGTGATTTGAACCCTGCTCTCTGCCCGGTCTTCATCCTCATTTAGCCCCCACATGTGCATGACTGAGGTTTTCCCCCCTCATCTTGGCTATGGTGTGAGTCTGTGCTGTTAATTAATGGGGTTCTGCCTTCGGAGAAGATGAGCCAGCCCTCAAGGAGGTGATTATGTAATTTGCTAGCAATTCATGTCCCTCCCGGCGTGACGCTGCGCGCTGACGTCACGGGGCTGTAATGGTGGTGTGCCTCGAGATTTTTTTCATGAAACAAGTGTGCCTTTGCCCAAAAAAGGTTGGGAAACACTGAGTTAGACAATTCAGTTGTCCAAATCTGGCACGTTTTTCCTTCTGAAGGAAGGTGGCGATATGATCCTTTTCTTTCTTTTCTTTGGACTGCAAATCTACAAATCAGAAAAGGGGGCGTGGAGAGAATATAGTTCATGCTTTCCGTAAGGATAAGGATTACGACAGAATGGAAGAGGGAAGAGTGTGAATCTGAGGATGCCAAACATTCTTTGGTCTGATTTCAATATCACGATGGCCATCATTTCTTGAGCCCAATTTTTTTCTCGAGGTCGGTCACACCATCTTGAGCTGCCTTGTACACTTGGTCCACAGCTGTAAAAGGGGAAGGAAGGATGTTACTAATCGGGGTTTCCCAAGCACTTGGTTCCTAATGTGTAGCTTCGATGTGCTGCCTAGTCTGAACAACCACTATCCTACTGCAAAAGTAAGATAGTCCACTTAATACTCAATGACTCCTCATGTCCCAGCTTCCCCTTTCCCTAGCCAGTCAGAGATTAGGGATGGGATCTTGCTTTGAGGTCAGTTGTGATGTTGCTGCGTTTTCCCTGCACTTGGCAGAATTCCAGTGTGTGCGCCTTCCTCATTGGGATGACACTGGCAAAGACTGAGTCAGCTGCCGTGTTCACAGAGCTATAATTTTCAGAGTTCCCCTGGGAAAAGACATTATGTTTACAAAGCAGATGCTTGGCTACCGCTGACCTTATGCAACCTACCAAGGGTTGTATACTTATATCATAAATGGAACAGGCACAGATCATTCTGAATTGACAATCTGCTTTTAAGCTAGTAGCAATTTTGAATCCTACCTTTCTGACCCGCCTGGGTAGCTTGGTCCACAACTTGCTGCGTGGCCTGTCCCACCTTGTTTACTGCAAGAAAGAGAAAAAAAGAGATTTATTTAATTTAAAAAAAATCAGTTGTACAAAGGGAAGGCACTAGGAAAATCAAAGGGCAATATTCATTTTATTTTTATATATATATCATAGGTTTCTTTCAGGATGTATTCTTCTCCCAGAGCAATTTATAATAAAACCTGTGCAAACTGTAGGGGTGAGAAAATCTGTAAATTTGGGTTCTTTCAGTTGCTAATTTTTCCCATCTTAAGTTCATTCGTAAAAATTTGTAGAAATTTTGAGATCAGTTTGCAAATTATTATTTTTTTAAAGTCCTTATGAAAATTAACAATTTTAGTGCGATTTCGCCTAATGTACACATTCTTCGTATGCAATTTTGCTTAATATGCATATTTTTACAGGCAGTCCCCCTTATATAAGATTTTTGTGCATTATTTTCACCAATGCATGCATTTTTTTGTACACTTTACAATAGCATAGCCATTTTTGTACATATTGCTTGACCAGAGAACTGTGTTGCAAAATTTGAAGAAGTGGCAAATTTTGAAGGATGGCTGCATTTCGGTTCGTGTATTGTTTCAGGAAGTGCAAATCAGTTTGGCTCACCTTTGAATGTGATTTGAATGACATTTCTCCCCCGCCCCTAGCAAAGTGTAACCCCCACCAAGCTGAAAACATCAGCAATACTTGAGGATCATCTGGTTTCCATGGTGTGTTTTTGCAGCCCCATGCATGCATGCAGAAGCCCCAGAAGGGTTTTAATGAATCCCTGGCACATTTTCCGTTTGTAGTTGATGGGTTGTGAGATGCTCTTGGTGGGTCCACAAGCTGTGTGGTCCTCCATCATGAGGTTAGACTCGTGGTTCAGATTGATAACTTTATCAGACACGCATCAGCAGACAATAACAAGATGTTCTTTGAGTGCACACTAAGTACATAGATATCATAGGAAAAACAAGATCTTCCTTATCACAGCACCTGGGTGAATGGCTGTGACCTAGCAGATCAGTGGCATCTGAGGGCATGAATGTACATGTTTTTCAGAATTGAGTTGTTTTTGGAGAGAGGAAAGCAGTGACATCACAAGTAATGGGGTGAGCAGGAAAGGCTATTTATCTTCGGTACAGGAAAGAAATCTCACCATTCCTCTGAGCGTACTACAGTGATGGCTAGCTCACACCACTCCCCTAACTGATGTTGGGAAAGATTGAGGGCACAAGGAGAAGGGGGCAACAGAGGACGAGATGGTTGGACAGTGTTCCCGAAGCTACTAACATAAGTTTGATCAAACTGCGCGAGGCAGTGGAAGACAGAAGTGCCTGGCGTGCTCTGGTCCATGGGGTCATGAAGAATCGGACACAACTAAACGACTAAACAACAACAACAACAACCAAACATTGATGCTTGCATTGCCATTCCATCTCTCAGCCTGATCTATCTCACAGTGTAGCATAACAGCCAACTCCTAGGGGCTGAGGTCCTTTCGGGGGCCTCCATAAAATATTTGAGGGCCTCCCCCCCCAAAAAAAATTGATGGGCATTGCCATTCAAATGGTGTGTGTGTGCCACTTCATGTGATCATTTATGTGGGTGGGGCTCACTTGCCCCCCCCCCCAATTTTATTCAACTTGGCACCCCTGTAGCATAGTCATGAGGATAAAATCGAGAGTGGGGCACATTGTTCTGAGCTCTCCAGAGGAAAGGCAAGATACAATGCAATAAACGTAATAAAAGTAGGCTGCATCCACTTTAACGCTCAGGACTATTAAGCAGACCATATAATGTCAATCAAGAAATGCCATTGTTAGATCCCTGTTGCTGAAGGGCTAACCTGTTCTTTGGTGAAGCTCTTCCTGGACTGTTCCACTTCAGACTGCACATGGGTGTTTTTTGTTTTTTTAAATGAAATTCAGCCTCCTTCAAGCATTTAAAAACAATAACACCTTGTTTATAGAAGTCTAAGGCTGCATTCAACAGCACAACCTTCATCTGCCTCAACTGCAACAAAGCATGTCTCTCCTGTATCGGTCTCTACAGCCACAGCAGGTACTGTAACCTTCCAATGTTTTGACATCACCCCCAAAGACGCACTCCTCCATTGTCTCCCAAGACAGATGGATACCAGCAATCCTAATTATAATGCTAGCACTTCTACCCCAGATTTTAATGTTTCTTTTATACTACCTCACCTGTTGCATTATGGAACTGTGGCTTGTTGCTCAATATACCACCATGTCATGCTAAATTTGATATTGTAGAAAAAACTGTATGCTTAAATACTGCCTGAAATTTCTTCACCTGAGACTACAAAACAGAACTCCTGCAATTTGCTGAGTTAACTGGTTGTAAAATTGGTCCCCCCCCCACCAGAGCCAAATAACCTGGAAATGTACACTAAACTTCTGCTAGAGTCTGCTGTTTTTCCACTAGTGGCTTTTACTTTGTGGGAAAGATTGCATAAAGTGTGGAAATTATCAGATAAGGAAACTTTGTGAAAATGGAATAAAATGCTGTGTGGATGCAGCCTAACTTGCTATGCCAAAGAGTTGTAGAATCATAGAGTTAGAAGAGTTAGTTCCTAGAGTCATGGAATCATAGAGTTGGAAGTGTCTTCAATCTGCAAGACACTTTTTCAGAGGGGTGCATTCTGGTTTACAAGAAGCAGAGACCAGGATGGAAGGAGACCAGCTTGATGCTACCGAGAATGTATAAACCAGCCCTGAGTACAAAATTCCTTTTCATTGGGCATCTGAAGTGAAACCAAGATAGATAGATAGATGATAGAGTTTCTTACCAGCATCCTGCACAGTCCCTTCAGCTTGTTGAGCGAAGCCCTTAAAACATGGTTGCTTTCCAGACATGGTTGTTTTCAACAGCTTCCGTCCTTAACCAAATTTAAAACATCAGCCTTCTAAACATTCTGCTGTAGTGTCTCCAGCCTTTGCTGGTTTTATATACAAACCAAGACACCCCCCCCCCCCGCCTTGATGCTCACTGGGCAAATATTTTCAATAGGTGGAGCATTCAGGTGGCTTAGCATTTTAAGCCCAGATAAACGAAACTGAAGGCACGTGTCAAAATGCCAAATTCTTTGCCTTTCCCAGGTGGGAGGTGTGTCTCAGCAAGCGTTTTCTTTCTGCATCAGTGGGAATAATGCTCATCCCTTCTGAATAGAATCTCGGTGGAAAATAACTGAGCAAATGGCGGGCACGTCAGCACAGAGCAACACAGAGGCAGTTGTGTGAGAGAGGCACCAATGTCCATTCGTATCTGGGCCTGTGTATCCACAATACTGAGGTAATCAATGTGGTGCCCCCCTTCCAATGTTGTTGAACCACAACTCCCCTTCACCCCCGACTATTTGTTGGATAGAGTACACCACATTATACACCAAAGTTCACCACATTGGCTACTCCTGCCTTTGCCGAAGTGTCCTCAAAGGTTGCATTCCAATTTATTGCTCTGCATGTGGATTTCATTTCTATTGCACTAAACATTTACAAAGTGCTATCCTTCGAAAAAGGGTATAGGAAACCAAGGCCTTTCCTACTTATCCTAGGCCTCCAAAAACACAAGTACAGTGGTACCTTGGGTTAAAAACTTAATTCGTTCTGGAGGTCCATTCTTAACCTGAAACTGTTCTTAACCTGAAGCACCACTTTAGCTAATGGGGCCTCCCACTGCTGCCGTGCCGCCGCTGCACGATTTCTGTTCTCATCCTGAAGCAAAGTTCTTAATCTGAGGTACTATTTCTGGGTTAGCGGAGTCTGTAACCTGAAGCGTCTGTAACCCGAGGTACCACTGTACTGGTGCTCAGATGTCTCTGTCCAGGCCTCTTATCCTCCTTTGTGCACCATTCATGGGATAGATGCAGTATCTTAAATGGCATAGGTTCGTTTAATTAATTTAAGTCTTAACAGTCTTTTGTATGCACACCCTCTTTAGGCAATTTGTGCATATTACTTTACTTGCTTCCAAACTCTTTCCTTTTTATTGATTTATTGAACAGAATTGGTATACCATGAAATGCAAGAAACTACTAAAAACCACTAAGCCATCTTTCCCCGTTCTGGTATGGTGGTGAGCCGAGCTTTATTTAGTAGTTCTTCTAATCCAGTCATGCAGCCAGCAGAGTTTGTGTCAATACTTACCTGAGCTTCCGTTCGCGGGATCACCGGTATTGACTCTAGCAATCGTATTGCCGAACTAGTGTGTTTTAGTAAATGAGGCGTGTTTTGCTCACCATTTAATGCAGCGTTGGACAGGCCATTAATGTCTCTCATCTCTTGACTCGGAATTTTAAAAAGCAGAGAGAGCAAACAGCCACCTGAAGCCAGCAAACAAATATGAAGTACAGTCCAGATGTGTCAGGTGGCGAGGAAAGGAAAGAACCCGTCAGGCAATGCATGGACTTCTGAGAACAGAAGACAACAGAAGCAGCTTGCTGCTGGCTTAATAAAACACACAGATTGAGGCAGCTGTCTTTTGTGTTGACCTTGAGCTGAGAGGTTCCTTGGATGCTAAAACAAGGCCTGGATTTGGGACATTCGCCCACTTTGGAACTTGGGGAGACATGAGGTGATGAAGCAGTTATACAGTAGGGAGGAGGAGCCATGTCTTAGCAGCTGAGCACATATTTTGCATGGAAAAAACACCAGGTTCAAACACTGGCATGTCAAGGTAGGGTTGGCAGTGACTCCTGTCTGTCTATACAGTTGATACTGAGCTAGACAGATAAGCGGTCTGACTTAGGCCACATCTGTCCCATTTATTTAAAGCAATGCTAAAGCATTTTAACAGTCATGGCTTCCCCCAAAGACTCCTGGGAACTGTCGTTTGTTAAGGGTGCTGAGAGTTTTTAGGAGACTCCATTCCCCTTCCAGAGCTACAGTTCCCAGAGTGGTTTAAGCATCAATTCCTCTTCCCAGGGAATAGTAGATATGTGAGGGGAATAGGAGTGTCCTAACAGCTTTCAGCACTTTTAATGAAGTTCAGTTCCCAGGATTCCTTGGAGGAAGCCATCATGTGGTATAATTGTGCATGCACATCACACATACAAATAATTCTGGGAACCATAGGCTGGCCTCAACCAGAGCAAGGGCTTTTTTGGCTGTGGCTCCGATCTGGTGGAACGCTCTGTCACAAGAGACTAGGGCCCTGCAGGACTTGACATCTTTCCGCAGGGCCTGCAAGACAGAGCTGTTTCACCAGGCCTTTGGCCAGGGCACAGCCTGACTCCCTCCTTTGGCAATCTTCACAGAACTCTAGCCCAATGCTTGCCATTAATTTGATTTGAATTAATTTTATAATGAAATGATTTTAGAATGTTGTATTATTTTATTGTTGTTAGCCACCCTGAGCCTGGCTTCGGCTGGGGAGGGCGGGATATAAATAAAATTTTATTATTATTATTATTACTGCTATTATTATGGGTGCTGGGAATGGTTGTCCTGTTAGGTAAAGGTAAAGGTACCCCTGCCCGAACGGGCCAGTCTTGACACACTCTGGGGTTTGTGCGCCCATCTCACTCTATAGGCCGTGGGCCAGCGCTGTCCGGAGACACTTCCGGGTCACATGGCCAGCGTGACAAAGCTGCATCTGGCGAGCCAGCGCAGCACACGGAACGCCGTTTACCTTCCCGCTCGTAAGAGGTACCTATTTATCTACTTGCACCCAGGGGTGCTTTCGAACTGCTAGGTTGTCAGGCGCTGGGACCGAGCAGCGGGAGCGCACCCCGCCGCGGGGATTCGAACCGCCGACCTTTCGATCGGCAAGCCCTAGGCGCTGAGGCTTTTACCCACAGCGCCACCCGCGTCCCGTTAGGGACAAACTATAATTCCCAAGAGTCTTGTGTTTTGAATTTATAGTGTGTACACACTCTTAGTACATGGCAGCTTCCTGCATTTTGGGTCTGTGTTGAAAAGCAGGCAGTTGAGCACCATACCATGTGTCAGTGGGGTTTCATTGTCCTGGCAAAGATGATGGGACAGTACACAGAGACCCGAAAATCTGTGAATTAAGGCAAGGAAATGCCTGAGGAACCCCAATTTATGTTGCCACACCCAGAGGCTTTTCTTTTGCAAGAAACACCACCAGGCACACACATCTGGCTCAAGGATTATTTAGAAGTGTGCTTGTTTTTAAGTTGCAAATGAGAGGAAATCTATGACTCACGCTGCTTGTTCTGGATCGTCTGTTTTGTTTTAATCCTTGGCTCCACCCAAGAGCTACTGAGCAAATCACATCAAATCAACTGTGAGTGGTCCCTGTTAAGAGATGAACACTGCCCTGGCTCTGCTCTTGATGATTTCGCAAAGGGAAGAAGCATTTTGCAGAAGCCTCTGCCAGGAACATGGCGACTTGTGTTTATCTTAGGGATGCAAGGAAAAGACGATGGATCCAAATGACAGCTTTGCATCCTCTTCGAAGTTTACCTTCTATATTCTACCTGCACAGATAGCTTCCTGGATGCCACTGGAAATCCCTTCCCTGCCAGTCTGAGGATTGCAAAATATATGAAAGATATTTCCTCAGCTGTATCACAAGCAAGGCCAGCCAGTGTTTGTGTGTGCAGGGGGGCCATTTGGCCTGGACCTCAAGTTCAAAGGGGGTCTCAAACTCAGAAAGTTGTTAGTTGTTTGGCAAGCTCAGCATAATTATTATATTTATATGCACCAGACCACAATCTGATACACTTGTCTTACAGCTGCAAATTTAAGCAAATCTGAGATGTGATTTGGAGGAAGGCATACTGATATAGATTTGGTCATATTCAAGAGTTTAAAGCATTCATAGATATTAATGAAAAGGGATCAGCTCTGGCGGCACAAGATTAGACTGTGATGCATGTGTCCTCTTCGATCAGCTGATAATATAAACCAACCACTCACTCATTTCCCCCCATCTCTCTAATTTTTTAATGCTGGTGTGGTATGCCTCTTATTAACTATTATAACCAACAAGACTTACAGTCAGAATGATGAATAAACTGAGAAGGCGCAAACAAAGACTTAGTTGAAACAAGTTGTTTTATTTTGTGTCTCTCTTTTTCTTTAAAAAAAAAAGTCCACCATTTTTAGGGATCTCAAGTGCTGATGCTAATGGGCAGAAGATATTAACCAGCAATTCCAACCACGACTGTGCTATATCACGGCTACCAAACCACACGCTCAGAAGGCTTTGAAGATGGGGAAGGAAGGAAGCCACAAAGGAGATGGGGGGGACGGGGACAGACAGAGCTCTGCTGCACACAGTTTCCCTAAAACAGATGGTCAAGAGTCTGCTAGACATCTATGATATGTCGGTATGAGGCAAGTGAAAGACTGTAGTGCTGAATGAAGTTAGCCTAGGGGATGAGTGATTTCCCTGCTCTGGTGGCAGCTAACATTTCTGCATTTACTCCTGGGATTCCCACTTTTCACACTAGGAGGGTTAATTTCCTTCATTTTCGCCCTGGGAAGAAGAGAAACAAGAAAACAGGTTAATTTGCCCCCCACCAAAATCCAAGTTGACTCCGAAGCCAGAGGGGAAAGCAAGATCTCTATACACATGCAGAAAGTTTTGAAAAGGAGCAGTAAACATGCCTCTGAATGAGCTGTCATCAAATGCAATGAGTAAGTAGACCGTAGGAGGGGTTCCCCACTCTGCCAGGCAACATACATGTTGATATTTATGATCAGGCATGTAAGTGGTTATTTTAGTGGCACCATAGGAATAAACAAACAATAGTGTGCTGAGTAGACACTCTCCTCAACAAAAGTGCCAATGTCAGAAAAGAGATATTTCACCCTTTGCATCAATGAGAAAGAATATACCGTATTTTTTCCTCTATAAGACTCACTTTTTCCCTCCTAAAAAGTAAGGGAAAATGTGTGTGTGTCTTATGGAGTGAATGCAGGCTGCGCAGCTATCCCAGAAGCCATAACAGCAACAGGGATTGCTGCTTTCACTGCGCAGCAATCCCTCTTGCTGTTCTGGCTTCTGAGATCCAGAATATTTTTTTTCTTGTTTTCCTCCTCCAAAAACTAGGTGCGTCTTGTGGTCTGGTGCGTCTTATAGAGCGAAAAATACGGTGTTATGCAGAAAAATGAAAATGTGGAATGACCCTGAGAAATCTGGAGGAGTGTGTGTGTGTGTGTTTGTGTGTTTATATTTATATGTTACCGTGTGTGCCTGAAATTTGCTGAATGCTGACATCCTAGATACATTTCCTCTCTAGGGTAGCTTGGCTATTCCATTGGGCAGAGCAATTGCCTCAGACAACAGATACTGTTCCTCCTGAACTCCTAGGCAATCCGCCTTGTATGAGGATAGGGCTGGGTGCATCACACAGCTTGTCCTGTACCCCTTACACTAGCTTGCTGCCCCCAGGTGTGCTAGAGCAGGGGTCGGCAACCTAAGGCCCTTGGGCCACAAGTGGCCCACAGGGGTTGTTTAACCAGCCCCCGAGCCACCCCCGAACTGAGCCACCCACTTGGCTAGTCCCAGTGCGCGGCACTAAACTGGCGCAGCATGGCAAGGGGACTCACTTCTGCAGTGCCAGAAATTGCGTCTGCGCAGACACACGCGCAATCAGGCCCATGGAGTGATCTCCGCTGGAGTGAACTGGCCCAGGCGAAGTAAATCTTGCCGACCCCTGTGCTAGATCATTCTATCCTACAGAGGTGGATTTAGGGCAGTGCGAGCAGTATGGCTGCACAGCCGAGGAGGGCACCTTCTCAAAGTCTGGTAGGTACTTGCCTGGCTGCAGGAAGGAGTTGTGAGAGCTCCAACAGGGTCCTAGAATCCTCCTGCCTCCTTCCCAAAGCCAGGCAAGCACTTACCAGACTTTGAGAAGGATGAAGGAGGCCTCTAGACCCTGTCAGAGCCTCACACTTCCTTCTCAAAACCTGACTTTAAGCCGGAGCCAAGAGAGCTGGGGGAGGAAGTCAAATGTTGGCCTTGCACAGGGTGGCATATTACCAACCATGTTTTCTGTTGCCAGTATTGAAGGATGCTTCAAATGCCATTCCTGTCAGGTTTTTGTAAATGGAATGGGTGGGGTCAGGGGAAGGGCATGTTGTCCTTTGCCTCAGGCAGCAGAATGTCTTAGGCCTGCTCTGATGATGACTCACGGGATGCGTCAGTCGGAAGTTGGGGCCAACAGTGGGTGGGACAGAGTAAGCCTATTCCACAGTGTTGTATAACTTTCTTTCTCTGGAAATTGGCCGTTGAATTTGGAGGCTCCTGCTTAGGCAGAATGTGTTTCTAAATGAATGATTAGTGAAGAATCACAGGCCCATTCAGCAACCATTCAGAGGATGCAATTCCCTTGTAAACAATTCAGGTTGCAAATTAACTCTGTTTGAGGGTTCTGTACATGTAGGCTGGCTCTGCACCGCCACCAGCAGATAGTCCCTGCTCTGCAGCAGCTGGTTGTCTCATGCTCTGCTACTCACTTGCTCTGAACTATAGCAGTGAGCGGAGGGCAGCTGCTGGAATCTCCTCTGATGATTGGCTGGCAGACAAGGCACCTACCCACATTCCTGGTTTATTTCTCTTCTTTCCTTTTTGTATTTATGGGATTCTCCACTGTCCTCCTTCCTATTGGGTTGGGGTGTCAAATGGAAATCACCTTCATCTGTCTCTCCAACCTGGAAGGACACCATGGCACCATCGGCGGGGTCCCCAGCTGAGGACTAACATGAGGACGGTGTGCTATCACTAAGCAAGCTCTTGGGAAGGACACACACAGAGACACACCCAAAAAGCCACCTTAATTGGTGGCACAGGAGAAGAAGAAGAGGAGTTTGGATTTGATATCCCGCCTTTCACTCCCTTTAAGGAGTCTCAAAGTGGCTAACAATCTCCTTTCCCTTCCTCCCCCACAACAAACACTCTGTGAGGTGAGTGAGGCTGAGAGACTTCAGAGAAGTGTGACTAGCCCAAGGTCACCCAGGGGAGGGAGAGGGGAAGCGAACCCGGATCACCAGATTACGAGTCCACTGCTCTTAACCACTACACCACACTGGCGGCACTACCTGATCAAGAAATGGTGTGGCAAAACAATGGCGACAAGGTGCAGTAAGCACTCCAGATACCTGAGTTCATTTGCTTTATTCATTCATGGAAGGGGGAAAGATGGCAGTTCAGATATTGTTGGACTCCAACTCCCACCATCTCTGGCCATCAGCCATGATGACTGGGACGGATGGGAAATGGAATCCAATAAATCTGAAGGACACCACACTAACTTCTCCCGAGATATACCATTCCCCAAAGTGCACTGAAGGTACCTTCTGAGCTTTGCATCAGCTAAAGTTCTTGGCTTGTACTAGGGAGCCTATGAGCTAGTCATTTTCCCTCCGGCTAACCCTCTAGGTTTTGTTGTCCTAGAACTTAGGTCCACCAGAATGTGACTCAGTTTTATAGGCTATAATGAACCTGAATTATAAATTTTCCTTCCTTGCAAAGTATTTCTTCTAACACCCTTTTTGGTTAAAGTGATAGCTTTGGTATATTCATATAGGATTGGAATGGAGTTAGGAATTATAGCTGGAGTTTCTTACCTGCCCCTGGATGAATGATTGATATTGTGCGTGATTGTTGTTCGAAAAAAAGTTGCACTTGAAACTTAATTTTTAAAAATGGTTTTAAAAAATGAAATACAGTAGTAAAAAAATTGATATATACTAAGATTTAATATATGCACAAACAAATACGCCCAGTGCATTATCAAGGGGTCACTTGGTCTGGAAAAATGCTCCATCAAAGTCAGCTCTTAAGCTACAAACTACTTATTCTAGAATCATCCCAGTAAGTAGTTTGAGGTTAGTAAGCGAAGACTGGAAACAGATAGTCGTTCTTTTTTGACCCCACCCCGAGCTGCAGGCAGTTTGAGCTACGTACACTGTTCTACTCTCAAATTTGATAGAAAAGTTATCTAGGGTTTTGCATCATTTGAGAAATCTGTAAAACCCATTTGCCGAGATGCAGCACTGGGGCTGCATACACACCATACATTTAAAGCATGTGAGTTTCCCGCAAAGGATCCTGGGAACTGTAGTTTGATAAGAATGATGGGAATGGTTGCAGTGTGAGGAATATACTACAGTTCCCACGATTTTTGGGGGGGGCGTATGTTTTCAACGTATGGTGTGTACACAGCCTGGGACAAAGTAAATGTGCATGTATGCAATGGGGAGAAAATCTGACCCACTTCCACCTATTGGGCAGGGTATTATTTATTATTATTATTATTATTATTATTATTATTATTATTATTATTATTATTATTATTATTATTTATTGACGACTGTCTGCTTCCAGCCAGACAGGCCAGGAATGGGCTTGTAGCTGGAAAGACAAACAAAAGGGGAGTATTTTTGGCATTATGATCAGCAGAGAAAAGATCTGAAATCACCTGTATGCAGAAAAGAAATGGAAACCAGCTCAGCACAGAGAAAGTAAGGAAAGAGCAATAGATGGCGAGAAAAACCCCAGACCAGCCAAGGATTCTGGGGTTAGCTGGGCTGTGGCTGTGCTTTACCTCTGCACTGATTTCTGTGGCTTCCACTGGGGCGTCGTCTTCAGCAGTAGCAGCAGGCGGCTCTTCAAATTCCACTGGGTGCTCTAAGTCCTCCTGTGGGACGTAAACCACAAGGCAGAGCATTAGGAGGGCAAGAGCAGACCCTCCAACATTTCTCCGGTGAAAATAGGGACATCATAATCCATAATAATGATAATTTATACCCCATCCATCTGACTGGGTTGCCCCAGCCACTCTGGGCAGCTTCCAACATATATAAAAACACAATAAAACATTAAACATTAAAAAAAAACCTTCCCTATACAGGGCTGCCTTCAGATGTCTTCTAAAGGTTGTATAGTTACTTATTTCATGGGCTTGGTGGGTCACATAACTCTATACCCTCCAACATTTATCCGGTGAAAATAAGGACGTCCTAAGGAAAAGCAGAACCTTCCGGGATCAAATCAGAAACCGGGACGGCTTCTGTAAACCCGAGACTATCCCTAGAAAATAGGAACATACTGCAGAAGCATACTGAGGAACTATTGCAGAGTTGTTTGTTTTTTTATCATCAGGGGGAAAAGGCTGAAGTGAGACTTCTCTGGATCCAGATCTCAAAAGATCTCTGCCCACTTGGTCACACTGCCTCTCCTTAGCAGGGTTATTGCTGAATCCCTTTCAAGGTTATGCAACGTTCTTGCGACAAAAATGAAATCTGGCAGCTTTCCAACCAGCTTCCACCAGCTTGCTGTGCAGATATCAGCCAGGCAAACTGTTTACCTCCCCACAGTGTCACCTGCTGATTTCTGAATGCCAAGCTGTTCAGTGTTCAAGAGCAAGCCAGTCCATTATGGCGGCGGGGGGGGGGGGAGCAGGGGGGAGTTGGCAACCTCAAAGGAAAATCAGGCTGGCAATGGAAGGCATTGAACCAGCTCCCCATGACCAGACCCCCAGGCAGCAGCAGACCTGGCTGGCTGGGCTCACATACCCATTTCCTTTTCCTGGTTGGATGCATATTCATTGTTTTACCTCCGGCGAAGGGGCACTTTGGTGTCTAGCAAGAACAGATGCTCTGTTCAGCTTGGTCAGAGAGATGACATAATAACTACAGGGGTTTGGACTGTTCTAGAAGGTTTCTGATGGCGCTCGAGTGGGGTGTTAGGGGCAGGGGAACGGATATTTGCCAAACAGAAACTGTTAGAGCCTATGGTACAATCCTAGATTAGTTCCATCTAGTTCTCACAGCCCCTATAAATAATGGTCGCTGTCCCCATGGTGTTTTCCCCTTCCTCAAGCCAGTAGGTCAGTATATTTATTGTTTTGAGAGTAGGTCATCGCCAGTCGCTGAGCCACCAGGGGGAAGCTTGGCTATTGTGCCTGCTTCCTCCTTCCTCCCCTGCTGCTCCTTCCTAGCACTTCCTCCTCGTCCTGTTCTGTTGCAGCTCCTATATCTCTATATCTCTATATATACATAGGTAGATCTGAGACACAGGCAGACTAACACACCAGGGTCAATGGAACCACTCGCAATTGCACTGACATTCCTCTTTGGCTCCTGAGACGTGCCACACATTCTGGTCAATTCTATGGCCTTTTAAATGTGTGTGGGGTGTGTGGCATTTATTATTATTATTATTATTATTATTATTATTATTATTATTATTATTATTATTATTATTATATGCATTTTGTTCCTTTATGTTGTAACCCCCCCCCCATGATGTTTGGGTGAAGGGCAGTATATTGATTGATTGCTCAAATACTACAAAGCCTATGAATCAGGGATGGGGAATTGGTGGCCCTCCAAATGTCGCTGGCCTACAATTCCCATCAACCTTGTCCACTGGTCATGCTGGCTGGGGCTCATGGCAACTGGCGTTCCTTCTGGAGGGCCACAGCTTTCCCATTCCTGTAATGGAACTTTAGTTTTCAAAATTAAAACGGGGGTTTATCGAGAAGCCGAGTCCCAGTATCCCATTCTGTGCTTTTTCTGGCAGTTGCCTACAATTGTGTACTGCATACATAATTTCCCTCTAACTGGACCTTGTATGTTTACTGTTGAATTTTTGAAATGTATGGTTTGTGGTGGGTTTGTGGTGGTGATAATATGTATTCAAGTAAAGAACTAGATAGATAGATAGATAGATAGATAGATAGATAGATAGATAGAACCCGAAATATTCAGGTTCAGAAATGAAACATGCACACTGATAAATTGCCTCATTTGTAATTTCAAATTTGAATCTGAACACAAATTTGAAGGCTGGTGAGGACTAGACTGAGGACACTGAGGCTGAGGATCAGTAAGAAATGTCACTCTCTGACAGGGCTAAGCTGGGTACGTTGGACAACTGCGTATTTTAAGCATTCATTCTTCTGTAAAGCCAAGGGGGGTTGAAATGCATTTGAAAAGAAGGAGCATGTGCTGGTGGAAGAAGAGGAGCAAAACCCATCCTATGTCTCCTTAATGTGCTTTTAAGCTGTTTTCCCCAGATAGTACTAGTGAGCTGGGAAGAGAGGGAATTGCTTAAATCTATGGTGCACAGCAAGGTAAGGAAAGGTTTTACACTCTTCTCTTACATGCTCCTTTTGGGGAAATCTCTCTCTCTCTCTCTCTCTCTCTCTCTCTCTCTCTCTCTCTCTCTCTCTCTCTCTCTCTCATCTATCTATCTATCTATCTATCTATCTATCTATCTATCTATCTATCTATCTATCACACATCCACCCACCCACCCTTCTTTATATGGGAACAGGACAAGTGTGTGTTTAAAATGTCCCGTTACTGGGTGAAACCCATAATGCAATGACACAAGTTAGAGCCTCCTCTGTAGTGGCCCCTCTTCTATGGAACCCCCTTCTTTGGATGTGCGACTGACACGATTTCCATCAGGCTCTTGAGCCTCTCTCCTCCATCCAGGCCTTTGATTCAATAAGGCTAGTGAAATTAGCCGATGTCCATGTACGGTTCTTGATTTTTTTCAAATACGTTTTACACAAGTTGGGGCATTTTGTGGTTTCAGTTCATCAACCTTTGGTATGGCAAACCACCCTTGGGAACAGGGTTCATGGAGAACGGCTTAAAAATCAAATTAACATATAACTAATTAATCAGATGCCTGTGATTGCCCAGCATGCTCAGCTCGTATCTAATGATGAGTGACGTGCTTGAGAATCTTCTTCTGTTTGTTTCTCAGGCCACATTCCACACACCATGATTTTACTTCTCTGACTCACCAATCTATTTTTAACCAGGCAGGAACAAGCCTCTTGAGATTTTCTCTTTCTCTGAACTGGAACAGTAGCGTCCGACACATTTCCAGGATGAAGGAGTGTCAGCTTGCATAATATATATTTAATTTAATTCCTCTCTCTCCTCTCTCCTCTTATAACTTCACAAGTTTTCCCCGGTTAGAAGCACAAACATGACAGGGCAGCGCTTATGGTTGTATCAAACAGGAGCCTTTCCATCATTCCTTTATCTTCACATGCCCTCCCAATATTTCGCACTGGCTGCCTGCGGACTGTCACTATTTTGCGAGAGGGATTGAGGCACAGTGGATTTGCTGCATCCTGTGTGGGCATGCTTTTCATGTTGTCCTCATCCAAGTGGCAGCCAGCACTTCAGTTGTATCTCAAAAATAAAATACAAAATTGGCCACATCCACAGGTAAAAAGGATACCTGAATGCGTGCCCATGATGGACCTCAGTTTTCTGAGACTTGGTGAGGCCACACGTGTAATTTTTAAACATTAATCCACTGTTTTGTTCAAGTCTGGTGGAAAACTTGTGTCTCAAAAATTGGCCACACACACTAATACCAGAGCTCATGCCCACAGTGGAACTTCCAGAAGTGGCAGAGGATGGGGCAGCCACAATACACACACATTTTTAATCCACTGAAGAGTGGCATTTCTGAAGATGGTGAGAATATGTTCCTTTGCCTCTGATGTTGCTATCTTTACACAGGCAATAAGATAAGATAGTTGTCTTTGCTCTATGTCTGCCACTGCCTGCACCATGTGACTTTTAAATGCGATCCATAGCTTTCTATGCTCTGCGAGGAAAAACTCCAGCCAGTTTTGTTTCAGGGCTATGTCACAGAGAATCTACTGAATCAATTGCTCTTAAATTGTATTTTAGGATATATATGTGTTATTGTCGTGTGTGTTGTGATTTTATCACTTATTTTTTGACGTATTCTGGTCTTTGGCTTGAGCCTTAATAAAACTGTAATGGAACTGAGGCGATGCAGCAAAACAAGGCCAAGCACCTGCTGTCTGCCTAATTGGTCCAGCGTCCGCGGCTCACTTACAAATTGAGCAAGCATTGGCTAGTGAACGCGTGGTCGGTGCCTGCATTGCAGCAAGCAAGCTTTGTGCCGCATCATCTGAATGGAAAAGTTGATCACCGTTCTGAGACGAGAACGGTTAAACGGAGGTTGTTTGGTACTGAAATTCACACATGCCAGGGCAGGAAAGAAAAAGCTTTGTGGTTTCCCTGAAGCACAAACATCTTCTCTGTTTGTCAAGATGCTAGGCAGAAAATGAAGACTCTGTAAGAGGAGTGTGTAAGAACTCTGGACAATGATGGTGCTATCCTGCCCCCCCCCCAAGAAGATGCAGATAGCCATCCTGGGACTGAGAACACCTGCTCTTTTCCCCCATGTCATCTAAAGCTGCTTACACACTAAACCTTCAAAGCACATCTGAAGGACTTTTTCTCCCTCAAAGAATTCTGGGTACTGTAGTTTGTTCAGGGTTGCCAGGAATTGTAACTCTGTGAAGGATAAACTACAGTGCCCAGAATTCCTTGAGAGGAAGAATGTGCTTTAAAGCTATAGTGTACACAGCCCAAGAACATTTCCGAGTGCTAACCATCTATACCGACCTTCCTCAATCTGGTTTTTGACTACAACTCCCACCAGCTCCACCCAGTGGTCAGGGACAATGGTAGATGTTGTGTGAAGTATCTGGAGTTCACCAAGTTTATTTCTCAGATGGCTGAAGGATGAGAGGCGAGGTTGTCAGGGGTGAGGAGTTATTAATCCATCCAGCCTGCTTACTTTCCGCTACAAATAACCCACCATGGGCTTTACCTGGCAAGTCCAGTTTGGGGAACATGTGTTTGTGATGCTTATGTTCTGGCCTACCTTTTGTACAACCCCAGTGGTGGTGACAATGGTCTCTGCTCCTTCTACGGTCTGCTTTGCCACAGTGTTGACACTGGCCACTACAGATTCCCCCACCAGGTTGGCTTGTTCTTTGGTCTTCTCAGCAACTAAACATAAAATAGAAATAGGCAGATCTGATGAGCTACAGTGAAAACCATTCTCTCTTTTTTTTTTTGGGGGGGGGGAGACCTAATTATAAACTTTTGGCAAAAGTCTTGCCAAAGTCTTGCTTGCTCTGAAAGTGGCAATGTTTTCTGTCAGCTCTCACAGAATCTCATAGAATCATAGAGTTGGAAGAGACCCTGACGATCATCTAGTCCAACCCCCTGCAAGGCAGGAATATGCAGCTGACCCTTATGGGGATCGAACCTGCAACCTTGCCGTTGCCAGCACTACGCTCTAACCAATTGAGCCATTCTGTTGGGAACAAGTGTGGTCAAAGAATGTAAGTGTAGTCACAGGTATAAGAAAAAAACACAACTCGTGGAAGTGAACTGAAGGCATAAAATGGAAGCTGCTAATTCAATATATAACGTGGAAATTTGCAATGATCTTACCTGAAGTGACACTCTGCACTACGCCCTCTTTGGTTTTGGTCCCTGTAAAATGGAGGAAAAGGTATTTTCAGGCTTGTTTTCATTGATCCTTGTGCTTTTCTTTTTGTAAAAAAACAAACGGGGGTGGGGGGAGCGCCTTCAATTGACATTCACGGTAGCATGACAGTATGTACAGCAAAGGCATACTTAGGCAAAGTGCAGATGAGTCATTCATCCCCACACAAAAGGATCAGAGATTCCTGAATCCAAGACAATGAGGCACTTCAGATAAGTGGCATGGTGAGAGCCCGTACAAATGTACAACACAAAAGCCTTTTAGAGGGCATCTTTTTTCCTGTGTGGGGAGGTGGGAATAGAGAGGAGAAAGTTTTTTGGGGGGGAGGGGTGTTTCTAGACAGTTGCTATTTTGCAGGGAGGATTCGATCGCATACCAGAAAATTGCGGTTGCACAATTAAAATGGATTTGGACCACTTGCACAACAAACCCACCACCACCACCCACCTCTTCCCCTAAGCTGGACATTTTGTTCTTTGGGCTTGACTTCGGGTAGTTTTGCATAAGAGGTTGGTACCTCCTAAATCAGCTAAGGCTGCATCCACACTAGCGAAAGTGGAGAAACTTGGTTCAGTTTGCATTTTGGGGCAAACCTACTTTGCACCTTCTGAAATAATACAAGAACTGAAACACAGCCATCCATCAAAATGCACAGCTATTCTGAATTTTGCGGTGCACATAAGCCAAATAATGTTGACATACATCCACACGCTGAGGTAAAAGTGTCCATAAAAATGCATCAATATTAGTGAAGATAAGATACAAAAACACACCAATTTAGGGAATTTGCTTTGTTAAAATGTGCGTATTAGGCAAAACAGCATATTAGGGGAAATTCACATTCAAATACTGGTGAATTTTCCTGAGGGCTTTTTTAAAAAAATCACACAAATGTGGAGAACTGAACTTAAGAATGGAAAAAGGAGAAAAGGAGAGAAACTGAAATGGACCGATTCACCCACCTCTAGTTCACATTATGATGTAGCATGAACAATTTTTTTTTCTTCAAACAAACAACTACTGGGAGTGTGCCTCAAGCAGCCAGCTTATTTGAAACTGATCCTCAAATATTTGTTGTTGTTTTAAGATTTTCAAGTGACCTGTTTCGCCAGAATTCCAAATATCACTTGATTTGTTAGGTAGAGGCCAGTAAAACTTGAAAATAGGTATTTGTGGGAGAGGGTTGCTGTGTATCTGTGTGGCATAACTGAAAGTGTGGACTTTCAAGTTTATCCACGTATTAAATAAAAGGAGTCTTTGGACTGTATGAAAGTGGTATAGTGTTAGTTTTTAAAATAATAATAATGGAGGGGAGTATGAATACTATCCACAGAGTGGTATGAAATCTTCCATGACTGATTTGGTTGGTTGTGTTAACACAAGCATAGTGTGATTTCCTCCCACCGCAACCACACATTTAAATGCAGAGGTAGCCCTTCAAACATTGGTTAGCTATAGATGAGCTCAAACTTAAGGTATACTGTTGTTGTTTTTCAAAAAGAGGTAGTGCTGGGGATTTGAATTTGCTGCCAGTTGACCGCAAAGCCAAAAATCATCTGGCCAGGCAATTTTTTTCTCCTTGTGCCCAGGGTGGGTATGTGTCTTTGCGCATGCGTGCCAGAAGTGAGGTGAGGAACGGAGGAAGCCCACAATGCCTGCCCAGCCGTCGATGCCTCTGGACAGCTGTTGCATCCTCATGCCAGGCTCCCTGAGTGGCTTTGTGAAGCTCAGATCTGAGGAGGGTGGCATGGAGAAGGGCATAATAGCCACGTACCTCTTGATCCTAGCCTCGCCACCTTGTGTGGCCGGGGTCAAAGGGCATGTGGCTGTTGCGTCCTTCTCAGGCCGCCCTCCCTGAGGTACTTTGCAAAACTGAGATCTAATCAGATCCCAGCTTCGCAAAGCAGCGAAAGGCTGGCTGAGAGAGGGCGGCAGGAGCAGTGGCACCCCCCAAAAAAAATGCGCCCAGTGCAATTGCCCCAGCAGCCCTCCCCACACTGTGCCCCTGAGTTGACAACAAAGCTGCACCCGTGATTTCTCCTCCACGTTTCAACCTAATTCTGGGGTCATTAATTTAATGAAGGGCAGGCTAGAAATGGAAATGACAAATAAATAAAGTGGGAAGGGGTGGTGCGTGGATAAAGCTAGCTCAGCCCTCAAGGAGAAGCAGATCACTCACCCCACCCCCTGTGCTTTTTTTTTTGTAAGCCTGGAAGGGAAACTAAGCCTGTAGGAATAACAAAGGAGCATAACAAGCCCTAGCCTGTCTGGTGAGTTGACTGAAAACGGCATTGTGAATCTGTGTGCATCATTTGTGTCTCTTTGAAGGTTTTAAAGAGCATCGAAAGGTTAGCACAGCCACACATGAACGCCGCAGCCTCGATCCACTGCCATCCATAGGAATTTAAACCCTTGATGAATGCCACGGCCAAACGAGCGCTGTGCATAGCCTTTTAAAGGGTCCAGCAGGGCTGGTCCACCCGTGAGGCAAGGTCAGGCAACTGCAGGGGCCGTGGATCTGGCCTCCAAGCAATGCGTTGCCCCATGCGTCTTGCATTTTGAAACAATGCACCAGAGCCAGAGGAAACGGTATTATGTACATGTTTGATGTATTACAGTATTTTAATATTTTTTGGGAAGCCGCCCAGAGTGGCTGGGGAAGCCCAGCCAGATTGGGGGGGGGGATATAAATAATAAATTACTACTACTACTACTACTACTACTACTACTACTACTACTACTAGACTTTACTGGCACCATCTCCTTCAGATTATCCGGGAGGGACTAGCAGCAGCAGTGAGTGAGGAGTCTCACACAGTTAGTGAGTTGAAAGTCCCTGCAAAAGCCAGGAGAAGGCAGCTCTGGTGTTGCTATTCTGAGCTTGTTTGGTCTGCTCTTTAAGGACCACACCCAGTGAGTCAGGCTTCATGCTCGCCTTATGCATGGCATGAAACCCGACCTGCCAGCGCAAAGCTTTGCCAGCAAAGTACAGCTGTTGCCAACCAAAGACAAGAGCATGACAACAGCAAGTACATGCTGCCACTGAGGGGAGATATCCTGGCTACATTATCTGAATTGCTCCTATTGGATAGTATAATCATAAAGTTGTAGAGTTGGAAGGGACCATGAGGGTCATCTAGTCCAACCCCCTGCAATGCAGGAATCTTTTGCCCAATGTAGGGCTTGAACCCACGACCCTGAGATTAAGAGCCTCACATACTCTCCAACATTTCCCCAATGAAAATAGGGACATCTACTACTACTACTACTACTACTACTACTACTACTACTACTATTCTTATTCTTATTTTATTAACATTAAACATTTAAAAAATCCCTATACAGGGCTGCCTTCAGATGGCTCGAGGGTCGGATAAGTCCATACTCTCCAACATTTCTCCAATGAAAATAGGGACGTCCTACCATACCCTCCAACATTTTGAAAATAGGGATATCCTAGGAAGAAGCGGGGCATTCTGGGATCAAATCAGAAACTGGAATGGCTTCTGTAAATCCAGGACTGTCCCTGGAAAATAGGGACACTCTGGGGAGGCTCTGGTCTCGTGCTCTAACACCTTGCAGAGCCTATCAGGTGAGCCACTTCCCACTTGGCAGAACGAAAAAGGCCAAGGCCTCATAAACAGCACCACAACTCAAGCTGCAGTGCAGTCAGATTTGTGTTAACCATGTGAAGCAAAAACAACTCAGCTTTGAGTGTGTGCCCTAGGGGCGGAGTATGCAAGTTAGGCAGAGAGATGCTGTGTCCTCCTGCAGCAGCCTTGCAAGACCAGCCGCTGCTCTTCTCCATCTCTGCAGTGACTCATCAGTATTGCTACTTGTGCATAGTCAATAGGGATCTTGAGGGATATGCCAGAAATCCCTTTCAGTGCAGCAAAAAACTGGTTGCTAATAAACGGCATGATTTGATGCCAAGGCCAAGAATATCTCCAGGCAAGGGACTGGTTTGCTAAGATCCCAAGGGAAAGAGGGACTTTTCCCTCAGATTGGATCAAAGAGCTTCTCCAGGTTAGGATGTAAACCCCACTCCCGATCTGTAATTCTTCAGTGTCTCAATGGAAGTATGTTGTGCTAAAATTTTCATAGATGTGGCAACTTCCAAGGTCAGATTAGCTAGTTAAGATTAAATCAGAAAGAAGCAGTGTATTTTAAAAGCACTAGTTTTACGGCTGTTAAAACATGCTGTTAAATGTTATCTGCACAGACTAAAGTCACCCTTTTTTTTTAATGCAAAAGAATTTGTGCCCTTTGGCTACTACATGGGCCCGGTTTTTGGTTCACAGGAGCCACTGGTACAATTTCTCCCATTTACTTTGTTTTTAATGTTTGATGTTTTATTATGTTTTTGTATTTGCAGCCACGCCAGGCTCATAACAGCAAATGTGGGGAGCCAGGCAGTAGAAGCCTTATTTCCTCCTTTAGTGGGAGATTTAAAAGTCTGTGGCCGGAATCCCTGAACTGTCCACCTCCATTGTCAGAGGCAGGTTGCTCTCAAATGCCAGGTGCTGAGAATCACAAATGAGGAGTGGGCTCTTGTGCGCAGGTCTTGCTTGCTGGTTTCCCACAGGCCTCTGGTGCGCCACTGTGAGAACAGGATGCTGGACTAGATGGGCCATTGGCCTGATCCAGCCAGCTCTTCTTATGTTCTTAACCCTACAGCTAGTGATATATAGCCTGACACACAGCAGGAGGCTTGTACTGCTTTCCTTAAAAGATGCCCCTGGCCTAAATGCAGGGCTTTGTCATGGTCATTTAAAAAAACCAAATACTAAGCATTGGATAGGCAGATGAATCTTTGTCATGCTGGGAAGTCAGCTAGATCCAGAAGCAGGCAGAGTTCCTTCGTGCACCTTCAAAAGTTGTGCAGAAGCGGGAAATTTGTTAGGTCATGCAAGGCTGAGGAGAGCTGCCCCTGTTAAAAATCCCCTTGCATAAAGTTGTGAAATATACAGGAAACTTTTTTGCCAGCATCTGAAGGCAGCCCTGTATTAGGAAGTTTTTTAAATGTTTGACGTTTTATTATGTTTTTATATGTGTTGGAAGCCACCCGGAGTGGCTGGATGGGTGGGTTATAAATAATAAAAATATTATTCTAGGTTTGATAAACCTAGAATACCCCTCCCAGATGCATAGCTAAACAAGAAAGGCGATGCAGACAACAGTGTGGTGACCACTGCAGTTCTGATAGGATAGCCGCTATTGCAGAATTGGAATCTTAACACATGCGTCTAGGCCGGCCCTACCATTACACAGAGTGAGTCAGCTGCCTCTGGCAGCAGATTACGGGTGTCATGAAAGGGCAATGCATTGTTAAGCGATTTTGTTCGTTGTTATTGTACTTTTCCTCCCAGGGGGAGGTGCTTGTGGGGTTTTCTGCCTCAGGTGCCAAAATAACTTGGCTGGTTTTGAAGAATACTATGCATCTTGATGGGGTCTGTGGGTGTGGTGTGGGTTTGCTGCTCCATCTTAGGATGCAAAATGTCCTGGGCCACCCCTTATTGAAACCAAACCACAGTAAGGATGCACCACCACTGATCAAGTGTGATGCTTTTGCTCAGAAGGATGCAATTACCATGGCTGAGCAGGGAGGATATAGAGCGCCTGTAATCAGAAAAGGCAGCCTACTGTGCCCGAGAGGGCTGGAAAATGCTTGATAATCTACCGCTGACAATCTTGTTTTAAGCTTCCTGATGCAGCTTCAACATCTCTCACAGCTCTTCGGTCTTTCTCCTCCAATAGCCCCTCTCTGGCACTTTTTAGTACTGAAAAGCTTCAGTTACGAATTACTGTTCTTTGTATTTAAAACGGACCATTTCCACAATGCATCACTCAGGAGCAGCTTTCAGAACTGGTGGCAGAGCTCTATCTCTAAAGGCCACGTCAGATCATTGCAGATCTGAAGGGCAGAGATGGCAAACTTCAGAAGCAAAGCTGTGAATGCAAGCCTTTTCGGTCCTCGTGAAATTTTCAGCCTGAATCTGCAGAGCTGAATGGAGAGGCTTCACCTGGGCACTGGTTTTCAGCTGTTGTTTCTTGACCTACAATGTGACCATCTCCCTCCCATTCCACACGACTGTAACGAAGCAAATGTGTTTGCCAAGGTGATGAATGGGCACTTCCGCTCTAAGAGGATGAAGAGCGGAGACAAGAGAGGGGACCAAAACAGAGAAGGGAAGATGGATGCCTGGGTGTCCAGAGCGGGGAGTTGAACCATGATATCTAGATTGACAGCTTTCATTTAAACCAGCATTTGTATATCCTGATATACAAATCAAAATGCACACACACTATTCCTCTTGTTTTGTGTGTGAGAAACTAGCTTGCTCCCTCTTTTGGTGTTCAAATTTTTCCCTCCCCCGCTGGAAAAAATTCCTGTGGACACCCAAGGAAGAAGAATGGAGATGCCTCAAATATTAAAAAGTGGATCTTGGGAGCATGTGATTGAAGTGATTGAGGACTACAGTACTAGAGTAAAATCACCAGCAGCACTGAGAATTTGAGAGGAGGGTAGGAAGGAACCTTTCATGTCATTTTTCAAAGTGTTCTGTGAAGTCTTTAAGGAGGATGTTGCAGCCTTAACATTTTGCTTTTGAGCTGGGTGACCTTATTTTCTATTTTGCTTTGAAATGGAAGCAGCCAGCTCTGATAAGTTATTGACTACCTTTCCAACTCTGGCCATTGGAGATCCTGGCAAATCTGCTACTATAACAGGATTACGAGTGGTTCCAGCTGAGTTTCAGAACACTGCTTTGTCGCAGTTTCTATGCGCTTTCAGACATGCTCATGGCTTTTAGAGGGTGAATGCTTCTATTATAGAGAATAGCAGCTTGCACCCTTCTGGGTGCAACAGTCTCCCTGTGGAATGGGAAACATCGAAGGAACTTACAGTGCAAACTCATGCATGTCTAGTCAGAAGTCAATTCCGTTGAGGTCAATGTGACTTACTCCCACAGTGATGAGGTTGCAGCCTTTAAAAAAAGGCTACAAAAAAGGAAAACAAATCCCTCATCTAGTCTCAGACCATGGCCATGTTCATAAATGCTTCTCCACTGTGTGCCTGGCTTCAAGGACAACTTGGCTATCTTCCTTTCAGGGCAAATTGAAGCCAAATTCCACTGAGTTTCTAGAAAGAACAAGAACTTCTGCAGCCCTTAATTGATAACACAAGCCACTACTTTGTTGTCAGCCAATTAAATGCATCAGAGCAGCTCCTTTTGCTGGGAAAATGATCCATAACTAAATGCAAAAACCAAGGCAAGGCTGAAAAGCACTTAAATATATATATATACAAAGCACCCACCACCCACCGTGGCAGCCACTTGACCCTTGCAAATCTTCCAAATTGCAAATTCAAGTGTATCCCTACTGTGTTTTATGACTTCCTTGATATTGTATGTGGGCTGGAACTGGTCTGTGACCAAAATAATAAATTCATTCATTCATACCCCTTCCAAATCTTTGGGAAGACCGGTGCATCATGAAAGGGATGACCTATAATGACTTAAATGCTGAATCATAAATGATCTACCTCAGGTTTGCCACCCGTTTTCCTACCTCTGCTGCTAGAGCAGAGAAGTAGCAGGTGAAGCTGTCTCCTGGAGCGGAGCTTTGCTTGCCTGCCCCTCCATCCTTTGCAGAGGTACCCAGAAATAAGTCCTGCTCCCTGGGATGTACTCCAAAGGAAGTGCATACAGAGAACCGCAGCCTTTACATCAGTGCATTTCAAACCCTTGCTAAAAGCACAGGTCCAGGGGAGGTTGGCATCACTCTCACCATGCCATGTGCTTTGTATTTCCAAAACTAGTTCATATTATGGGACACCTTTACTTTACCCTCTTTGAAATATGACTACCTGCCCCTGGGGTATGGAAAAGGTAGCATCATTCCCCAAGGTCACCCAGCAAATGTGGATTTCTCTCCCCCCCCCCGTTGCATTGCAGCAACAGCCACTCCTAATAGGAAGAAGGAAGAGATCTCTTAGTAATAGGAAGAGACTCTTACCTACATACATCACCCCTTCTTTGGTCTTCTCTGCAGCTTCGGTCACTCCCTGCTTGGTCTTTTCTGCAGCCGCCACCACACCCTCTTTTGCAATGGAAAACCCTTTCTTAAAGACATCCATGCCGGGCTGCTCTTGCGGTACCTGCCGAGAGGTTCCCCGTAGAAAAGCTTTGGGAGATGGAGTGGTACTCTGCCGGCTCTCTGCAGTGCCACTCTGCTGCTCACTTTCTCTAGCTAGAGCCTCCTCCTGCTCTTATCCCTCTGCTAGACGAAAAGCAGCGCCTGGTGGACTGTATCGTCCTTGCCAGCTCTTATTGATGAGGTACGTTGCAGCGTAGCCAATGCCTGCGAAGTGGCTGGTGCTGAAATATTAATGATATGGATTTGCCTGGTAAGGTTTTAGAGTGGTGTTGGGGGTGGGGGGAAAGAAGGATGCCGAGGTAAGTGAGAGACTTTTTGGAAAGCATCCAGATCATCGCCTTTAAAGATCTGCTGCAGTGCTCACTCAAGGACACTCTGTAGATGCTTTTCAGCTGGAGAGGGGGGCTTATTTATTTATTTATTTATTTATTTATTTCTGCAGCCATGCTCCCGGGAACTAGACTTTTTTAAAAAAAGCAAAGATCTCGAGGGGCTTAGCATGTATAGCAAATAGGAGATGCAGAGAGTGCCTGGATTCACAGCAAGCAAGCAAGCAAGCAACCTGTCTCATCTTTCAAACAGGGTTGTATCTGAGCTAGGGATGACCAGGGCTTTTAGCTGCAGAATCTTATCATAGTGCCCAGTGCTTGGGAAGGCTCTACTGAAAGGCTCATAGCCTGCTATCAGCCCATCACACCCTTCGGATTAGGGGCGAATGAGGATTTCCAGATCACAGAGCAAGGCGTCCAGGCAGGCCTGACCCACTTCTCAATTCAGAAACTGAATGCTGCTCTTAGCACCTGACATGTCCCCTTGCCTCTCTAGCCTCTTCCCTCCATGCTGGCCCCACATCCTCAGCCTTTGTGCATTGGACAGATAAGTCTGGAGTCGTAGGAGGGGGCATTTTCATGCATTTGCTGAATGCACATAGAATTTTCCCAACAATCAGGAACCCTCGTTTCAGGGAGGTTTACAAGTGCATTCAGCCCAACATACAGAATAATCTCCCTTTGGATCTTTGCCCCAATATGTGACAGTCTGGGGCTGCAGCTAGCATGGACAAGGGCAAGGGAAGCAGGACACCACTCAGCTGATTGTGTTTGTGCGCCCCATTTGTGGAAAATTAGCACACTTGAATCATCATGATGGATGTCAGGGATGAAGACAAAGGGGGTGGGAATGAGCAGACAAGATCTTCAGCTGGGCTCTTTTGGGGGAGGAAGGGAGGGATATTGATTGAAATAAATAACTAAACAGCAATTGCATGCATGTGTTGGCTAATGAGGTCAGCTTTAGATGGGGGAAATTTGTATTCCTTCTAGATCAGGCTTCCTCAGACTTGGCCTTCCAGATGTTTTTGGCCTACAACTCCCATGATCCCTAGCTAGCAGGACCAGTGGTCAGGGATGATGGGAATTGTAGTCTCAAAACATCTGGAGGGCTGAGTTTGAGGAAGTCTGTTCTAGATCCAAGCCCTTAGACCTGACAAAACTGTGGAGAGCTCTGGTGTTTCAGTGACGTATTGATATGGGAGCTAAAATGGTCCAAGAGGAAGCTAAAATGGTTGGAGGAGATAACTCATCCAGACTCCTCCTCTAGCCCAGAGGAGTGTGTGTGTGTGTGTGTGTGTGTGTGTGTGTGTGAGAGAGAGAGAGAGAGAGAGAGAGACCTGGTTCATGCACAATGTTTAACCTTAGTTTGCAATAAACTGTGGTTTAATGCGCACAAGTGCTTTGATGCTACCCAGCTAATGCCCACCCTTTATCAGTGGTACTGCTGTCAATCACTCGCTGTAGTTGCTGCTGTTGGTGCATGCTCTGAATGAGGAAGCAAGCAACAAGAGGAGCAGAAACCTGAGCACATCTGGTCATATCTCCAGAAGATGATCCAACTGGGAGAGGGAGAGCCAAGCAAGAAGGTAGCAGCAACTGTGTGAAGGAGGAGAAGGCCCCACTGTGAGTATCTTGACCAAGGGCCCACTCCCAAGGCAAATCTAAAAAAAGGTAGTATAAGCACTGATAACTGGGAAACACTGGCCTGCGAGTGCTCCAACTGGAGAGCTGCCTTGACCAAAGGTGTCTTGGACTTTGAAGAAGCACGAACTCAGGACGAAAGGGAAAAACATGCTAAGAGGAAGGCATGCTTGGCAAACCTTCACCGTGATCAACTCCTGCCCAGAAACCTATGTCCCCACTGTGGGAGGACGTGTGGATCCAGAATTGGCCCCTATAGTCACTTACAGACTCACTGTTAAGACCATGTTCATGGAAGACAATCTTACTCGGATACGAGTGATTGCCAATGAAGAAGAAGACAAAGACCCACTGGAACATGAACCAGTGCTGCTTGAAAAACACTTCACGTTTCAATTCAGGTGAAATTCACTCTGTGTGCAGAATAACTCTGAGAAGCTTTATTTTGGGCCACCTTGAAATTCCTCAAACATTCTGCCTGAAAAGGAACACCCTCCCTCAAGCAATTGCCAGAGTCCCAGTGGTGCAGACCCTCTGCCTCCCTTTTGAAAAAGGGACTGGGTACAGGAGCCGCCATTTAAATTTCCCATAATGCTCCAGAGTGATGCTTCATAGGAGTCATTGTGGGAAATTTAAAGGGTGGCTCCTGGACCCAGTTTGGTGCTGCCACAAGGTAAGCCAGAGGAGACCCACTGTCACTGAAGCAGGGGTACTTCTCAAGCTCTCTGTTCATTAGGGCTTCTGCGTGAAATAAAATTGAACAACAGGAGGTATAGCAATAACTACCGTACTTTTCCGTGTATAAGACTAGGTTTTTTTCTTTTAAAAATATGCTAAAAGGTGGGGGTTGTCTTATACATGGATAGTGCATAGGGTGGACGTTTGATTGGTTGCTGCCGTGGCTGTCAGCGGCTGTTGGGCGTGTTACTGGTTGCTGCGTCAATGGCTGGTGTTGATTGGCTGACGCTGCGGCAATTGGGCGGGTGATTGTGTACAGATGAGAAGCGGATTTTTGGACGCGTGTGGGTGAGCGATTTTCGGCAATCCAAGCTCAAAAACTCTGGCAATCCTCCCCTAAAAAAGCTCAAAAACTCTGTGCCATCTCCCACCATTTTCTTGAGATGGAAAAGTGCGACAATCTCTTTTTTATTATTAGGCTTCCTTAGGTGCAGAATAAATAATTGGGTCCTTGAATATGTGGCTTCCCAGAACTGGACAAAACTGGAAGTGTTAGCAGAGAGGCCTGCTAAGGAATAGAGAATATGCCGCAGTATCATGAAGAATAATGACCCATAAATCACTTGCGCAATAAACACATAATAGGAGTTTGACTTCCCGGATAGCTATGAATTCAATCTTTTGCTGCTTCTCAACAGGAGTCTAAATGAAAAATGACACACACAGAGAGACGACTCTCATGCCTATGCTGTATGAGCGATATTCCCCTCTCTCATATGAACAGGTTGAGCAGGGTAATATATTAATGGACAATGGCATCTTTTACAATGATGGAACTCTCTCCTTCTCTAGTGACCTTAAGGAATTTGAAAGCAGAAGTCCTGGAAGGAGAACTGTGGTGAGAGGCCCACTTCTAAAGGTCTGTCAGAAAGACTGTGGCTCATCGGAAGAGCTTCTGTTTTGCAGGTTCAATCTTCACCGTCTCCAGTCAGGACTGGGAATACGCCCTGGCTGAAACCCTGGGCTAGATAGACCAATGATTTCATAGAATCATAGAATTGTAGAGTTGGAAGGGGCCTTTAGGATCATCTAGTCCAACCCCCTGCAAGGCAGGAAGATGCAGCTGTCCCATATTGGGATTGAACCTGCAACCTTGGCATTATCAACCAAATGAGCTGGATGGAGAGCTCTACAGAAGCTTCTTTTGTTCCTAAAGGAATCTTTTTGCAGAACTTAGGCCAGTTTGTTAACTCAACGGAACATAAGCTGAATTGACTTAGTCTGGATCCAAACCAAGTTTGTGGACACATTATTCCAACAGGTCAAATTCTGTGGTTTCCAACTACAAAATATAATTTGGAAGTTTGGTCCTGAATACGCATATGCATTTTTGCATTTGAAAATCCCTCCTCTTTCAAAACACTAAGGAGGAAATGAGCTGAACATTATATTCTGGACACCAGGCAAAGAGTCCTCTGTGATAAGCACGGAGAGAGATGAATAAATAAAATATTGATCCAAGTTGAGATTAGAGCTGCAGTCCACTAATCGACATCTTGTTACTGACACAATTAGTTTAAAAGGGTTTTCCTTTCCTTAATAGTCTTTTCTCCTTTTGACCTTCACTGGCTCCTTAGAAAAAGTCATTTGAGTTTTCAGGCATGGTGTGCAGTTTTCTCAGGAGCTAATAACTGAGAGAAAAATATGAGTGTATCAGCAAAGCAAAGATTTCAGAAAACACTTCTGAAAGCCACCCCTGAATTCTCACTATCAATGTTACACCCAAAGTAGAGACTCACAGGGGAGTCTGTAGGAACCCAACTTCTACCCTGTTGGGTTTGCCCATTATGCATTGACTTCCATAAACAGAGGCTGTGGAGGCAAGGCAGATTACCTGGTTTCTGCTTATATTGGTGCTGCTGGAAGAAGGGACAAAATACCAGATGGGTCATGTGAATCAGCCCAAAGATCTTACATGCAAGATCCATGTGCTTGGGGGGATCTTGGAGCACATGTTGACAACAAATGTTAGACATGTTGATTCAGAAAAACAAATGGTCTTGCATGAGTTGGACATCCGAGTTGACACAGGTTAAATGACTTCTATGACATTTGCTGCCTGAGTACAATCAGCCTTGCACATGGAGGTTTAATAGTAATGTTTAGCATTTGCGAGTGGGAACTGCAATGAAATGTTGCAGTGTGGAGTGCTTCTCTCCAGCGTTCTAGCAACTCCATTCCATTTTCCCCTTCACTTGTCCCAGACTGCCTCCAACAGTGGAGTTAGGACAAAGCCATCGTGGCTAGTAGCCCTTGATAGACTCCATGAATCTGTCTCATCCTCTTTTAAAGCCATCCAAGTGGGTGGCCATCTCTCCCTCTTTGGGGAGTGGATTCAGTCATGTAACCATGCACTGTGTGAAGAGCTGCTTTCTCCTGTCTGAAATCTCCCAACTTCCAGCTTTGTTGGGTGGCCACGATTTCTAGTATTATGAAAGGATGGAAAAACTTCTCTCAATCCACTTACTCTACACCAGGACTTTGCTTCTCATTTCCACCTCTGTCTGCTGTTTACCTGGACCAAGCATAGGAGCCAACTCCTAGGGGCTGAGGAGTCTTCACCCCCCCAATAAAATATTTGTGGGGGCCGCCACCTCCAAGTTGATGGGCATTGCCACTCAAATGGTGTGCGCCCACCACATCATGTGATCAATTATGTGGGGTAGGGCTTACCTGCCCCCCCCATTTTATTCAAGTTGGAAACCCTAGGACCAAGCCTGAGATTATTTTATATGGCGATTCTGTAGTCAGAAGTTGGGATTTTCTGCATGCAATCTATTGCTCTACCAGTGAGCTATGTACCTAGTCCAGGTCATAAGGTAATGGGACCCCTGACTGTTAAGTCCAGTCACGGACGACTCTGGGGTTGTGGTGCTCATCTCGCTTTAGTGGCCGAGGGAGTCGGTGTTTGTCCGCAGACAGCTTCCAAGTCATGTGGCCAGGTTGACTAAGCCGCTTCTGGCGAACCGGAGCAGTGCACGGAAACACCATTTACCTTCCCAACGGAGCGGTACCTATTTATCTACTTGCACTTTGTGCTTTCGAACTGCTAGGTTGGCAGGAGCAGGGACTGAATAACAGGAGCTCACTCCATCGCAGGGATTCAAAGCGCCAACCTTCTGATCGGCAAGCCCTAGGCTCTGTGGTTTAGACCACAGTGCCACCCGCATCCAGCTCATACCCTTCACCAAAGGTGGAGACTATGTGGTCCTCCAGATGATTATTAGTCTTCAATTCCAGTCCTTCATTGGTCATGCTGGCTGGCGCTGACCATCTGCCCTGGACCATCCTTGGTCTGAAACGGATCCAGATCTGCAGACAACAAAATGGCATTCCTCACAGACATCTTCCCTCCTGTGCCTGAGTTCCTGGAAGCTTTGCAGGGAATTTTTATCCATGCGCTGATGACTGCCACTGGGGCTCCACACTCAGAGGCTCATGCACATGCACAATTGATTTTTGGAGATGGGTGAAGGAGGATTCTTGCTAATGCAACTTCCATTGGATTTGCGATAAAGGCTAATTACAGGTCTTCATGCTTGCATATTCCTGTCATTTGCTTGGTACATAAGAGAGCCAAGAGTTTTTAAAGAGAACTGACCTGCTGCACTTAGCACAGTTGTTGAGTTGAAGTCCTGGACTCTGTTTGGCCATCTAAATCAGTGGTAATGAAACCATGCTACCAGTGGCGTAGCGTGGGTTGTCAGCACCCGGGGCAAGGCAAGTAATTTGCACCCCCTAACCTGTGATTTGCGCACCCTAACCCCCAGATGTTGCGCCCGGTGCGGCCGGCCCCCCCTGCACCCCCCACGCTACGCCACTGCATGCTACTTAAGGAGGGGGGAGAAAACATGTTCTGCTCTGAAGAATATTGAAATTATGCACCTAGGCAGTCCAAATTCTGCCCCAAGAAAAACGGGATTCTGTGAACAGTAAGAAATATGCCTATTGAGCACATCTGCATAATTCTCTTTCTTTGGATAATTTATTTTATTTTATTTTATTTTGTTTATTTTTGCTGTTTGCTTTGTGATGCATCATAGCTGCTGGGAAATGTTATATGCTTCCAGCTTCTGAGATTTCTCAACACACTTTCAAGCTCATTTCCACACTAAAAGGACTAGAAACTTAAATTAATATTAAGCAATGGATACCCAGATTCTTAGAAAGCTGAATTCTGAAGCCAGTCCTGCATTCTGCTATGTTAGGCGCTTCTGCTCACCCAGTGGGTGGTGTTTTGTGACCCCTTTCTTTGATGGATCCCTTTCTTTAAAAGTCTAGATTGCACTTTACAGGGCATACAAGCTGGAAAGTTAAAACAGTAATACCTATTGTTTATACAGGAGTTTCCTTAAGTGCTAGGGACCGTCACATAGACTTCCTTGAACTATCTTTACAACAATTTAGTAAATTGTTGTAGCAGGTGTGGGGTCAGAGCTGAGAAAACATGCTGTTTAAGGGTACCCAGGCATGCCATATCCTGAGGCGAAATTTGGACCAATGACTTTAAAGCTCATTCTTTCAACCATTAGACTACATGCAGCAAGTGGTGTGCTGTTGGGCAAGATCTCAGCCAGCAATCTTTCCCAGCCCTGTTACCTGAGACCATTTGAGTTCAAATTATCTACAGCATACATTTAAAGTACATTACCAGACCCTCCAAGTGTCCCTATTTTCCAGGGACGTCCCTGATTTAGAGAAGCCATCCCGGTTTCTGATTTGATTCTGGAATGTCCTGCTTTCCTTAAGATGTCCCCGTTTTCATTGGAGAAATGTTGGAGGGTATGGAGTTATCCAACCCCCTGAGCCGTCTGAAGACAATTGTGTATAGAGAAGTTTATTTAATGCTTAATGTTTTATTATGTTTTTATATATGTTGGAAGCTGCCCCGAGTGACTAGGGCAACCCAGTAAGATTTGTGGGGTATAAATAGTAAAATTTTCATTATGGAATGGGATGAACCTATTTTCATCAGAGAAATGTTGGAGGGTATGCCCTCCTTCACAGAGTCCAGTGAACTGTAGTTTGTTAAGGGTGCTGGGAATTGGGGGGCTCTGTGAGGGGTATTCCCTCAGGATTCTTTGGAGGAAGTCAGGTGATTTAAATATGCTTAAAGTGGATGTGAGTGAGTGGGAAGGAAGGAAGGAAGGAAGGAAGGAAGGAGAGAGAGAGAGAGAGAGAGAGAGAGAAAGAGAGAGAGAGGCGCAGGCAGGCAGGCAGGCAGGCAGAATGAGTCCACACTTTCTAAGTTGGGTGTATAGGTGGTAAATCCACACAACATTCCTATATATTCACCGAGAACAGCCGAATCCTTGTTCCAGTTCTGTGAGCATAAAACTCCTTCAAATTATTCAAACTATATGCAGAGAAATTATGACCCTGAGGAATTGCCATTAAAAATATGTCCTAAAAAGATTCCGGCTGGTAGGGCTTTTTTTGGGGTGTTTTTACATCTTTTTCTCCCTGACCTTATTATCAACAGCGATGTAATAACATCCTTTGTGTATAAAGAACTTGCCATGCTTTAGCTTGTTATAATCCTCACATCATCAGCCCTGCATGGCAAATCGGTATTATTCCCCGCACCCATTTCACAGACAGAGGAGACTGAGGCTGAGAGAAAGACTTTCCTAAGGTTATTGAACTGATGTTCAAAATTGTATTTTTTATGTTGTTGTAACCTGCACTGCAATCTTCTGGTGGGAAACTCTATAAACAAAAAGCAAGCAAAATTTAAATGGGGGGGGGGTTACTAGCCATGATGCCATACCTCCACTATCAAAGGCAGTTCACCTCTGCAGACTAACTGCTGAGATGCACAAGTGGGGAGAATGCTGTTGTGCTCAGATTTAGCTTGTGGGCTTCCCCTGAGCATCTGGCTGCAGTGGCGTAGCAAGGTCAGGTGGTACCCGGTGCAGAAAATTTCTTGTCACTCCCCCCCCGCCACCACCACATTGAAATTATTAAAATAAGGAAAGATACAGTTGCAAGTGTTATTTTATGGTTTATTTACTTGTGAACACAAGCACTTTAAACCTTTTTTTCATGGTGGGAATTTCTTATTTTAAAAACACATATTTTTGCCATTTTGTCACCCCCCCCTCCCCAGTGATGACACCTGGGGCGGCCCGCACTCCCCTTCCTACGTCACTGTCTGCTGGGCCACTGTGAGAACAGGATGCTGGACTAGATGGTTGAATCCTAGGTTGGAGAGCAATGAACCAGGGATGGTAGTGTCTGAGAGAGAGTTGTGACTGGGCTGGAAGTTGGAGACACAGGCAGCCTTGACTTTGTCTGTGGACTGAATCCCAAAGCTATGGCTTTGGTGGTGGTGAGGTCTTCACTGGAAACCTAATGCGGAAGCGAGATCTGTTGGAGTCTTAATGCCGGGAGCTCATCCATCCTGCACTCAGGTTAAAATAAAACCATACACCCAAAAGACAACATGGGCTCCATGGACCTTCATTCCAAGGAACTGAACCCTGGAGTGGGGAGCATGCAACATGTCAGTTGGAGTTGCCCTGTTCCTGGTATCCACTTCCTGTTCCTGGTATCCACTCCCTCTCCCAGGCAGGGCTCCAGAAATCCTGGAAGGAGGAGGATGCATTTCAGTTTCTAAGTGCGTTAAAAAATGCGGGCTCAGGGTGGCCACTAAGACATGACATAATGCACACAGTGCGTCATTTCCCAAAGAACAGCTGATCAGGTTAGTGTTGAACAGTTGTCACGGAAGGAAACACTATTTAGGAAGCTAGATAAGAACCTTGAAGTCTCTCTCTACAGACAGAAGAGCAACAGAAAACTCCTGTCTCTAACCAGATACAACTAAGTCCAGCGCTGCCTAGTGGCCAAACTATGTAATGGCATCTACAATAGGATGGTGGCAATTTAAAAAAATAATAATTTTTATTTATTTTTATTGAACAGAAGGAACTTAGGCAGACTAAGGGTGGTAAATGAGATGAAGCAAAATATCAAACATGAGAAAGCAGCAGCATCCGTACAGAGAACTGTATAATAGTTGACAACACAATACAAATTAAGGGATGTAAAGTATAGCTTGTAATAAACAGAAGATGATGGATTATTCCTGGAGAGATTCATTTGTCCCAAATGTCTTGTGAAACTGGGGCATGGCAATTTTATCCTAACAACTTCAAATCCCCAATCTTCTATATCAGTGTAGGCCAGACTACTTTAGAGTAAATGGAACAGTGCAGCAGGTGGAAGAGAGTTTTGTCAATGTGATAGTATGGATGGGCAGCTCAGGGAATGATCTTTGCTGTGAGAATGGCATGTTTTAAATGCGCAAGAGTTTTCATCTTTGAAATACTGAAGGTTGTAAGATGGTCCTGCGATCAGCGCCAGATGTAGGGCAGTGTGGGTGTTTCTCCCATACAGGGCCCCTAGTTGAAGGAGCACAAATTATTAGTAAATATAATAAAACCTACATTTATATGGGTACTTGCTCAAAGTAGGGGGCAGATTCCAAATTTTGTCCTCTCTCAGGGCGCCATATTGGTCTGTATTTGGCATCAAAATCTTGAAGCATTCAAGCCATAATGAGGCCACCATCTTGCTAAAGCTAAGCAGGTGTGGGTCTGGTCAGCTGCCCTGGATGGGAGACAGCCTGAGAACTACATGTAGGTTGCCTTGGGTTGCATGATGAAAGAAATGTAGGATATACAGTGGTACCTCGGGTTACATACACTTCAGGTTACAGACTCCGCTAACCCAGAAATAATACCTTGGGTTAAGAACTTTGCTTCAGGATGAGAACAGAAATCGTGCTCTGGCGGGGCGGCAGCGGGAGGCCCCATTAGCTAAAGTGGTGCTTCAGGTTAAGAACAGTTTCAGGTTAAGAACGGACCTCCGGAACGAATTAAGTACTTAACCCAAGGTATCACTGTATAAGGTAAGGAGATATAGAAATAAGTTGTGGTATTTGCTGTAACCAGCTTGTACTAGTCTTTAAACAGGCTGTGGGTCTCCACTGGAGTTCAGAAAAGGAGCAGAGAATATGGAAATGGCCACAGAATTCAGTTTTCTGAAAATGTCAGCCTTCGCTTCTTAAAAAAAAAAAAAGCAAGTTACTAGACCTCATGACTACAAAAATATAGCCAAAAATATGTAAGCAATAGCACCTGGATGATTTTGACTATTTGCTGTGGGATTTCAATGCCCTGCATAGCTCCTTGCTCCTTCCCATGAATAGCAAAACCAGAAAGCATTATGCAAAACAGTATTATGTATGCAGGCTGCAGGATCTCGGATCCGGTTTTCTTGGTGCAGAATTTGGACATCCTGGGCACAGGATGTTAATATGTTTGAGTGCAAAGTAAATGTAGCCCTGCTTTTATGTCACAGCAATTTTCAGCGTGTTCTGTGGCTGCACCGGGCTGCTTAGTGTGTGGCATGCGGCTTGGGAAACTGCTCCATCACTAAATATTTTCTTTTCCTTGCCTCCTCACGAAAGCTAACATCCTTTTCCTGCTCCCCAGCAAGAAGGCAGCTGATAAAAGATCCAGTTCTTGTCTGTTGATAATTTCAGAAGCTAGTAAGGAAAACACACAGAAGTCCCCGTCCCCCCGCCCTTGAATCAACCACGACCACCCCCTGCCTCCCTCCTACACACAAGCTCACACACCACCTCCCCGACTGAGGTCTTCGGGGGCCCCCCACAGGAACCCACATTGTCTGATGACCTTTAACATTTCCACTGTAGCTGGGAGGGCCGATAGCGTTGCTTCCGTTCTTTGTTACGTGCCATTCCTTTTTCCAAGCTTGAGCTTAAGGAATGGTGCAAAGGGGATTGCAGGAGCAATTTGATTTGAAGTGCAGGGAAGTGTAAGAGCACCAAGGAAGGAGCCCACGATGATAGCTAAGGTCTTCTTCCTCTGTGGCACCCTAGTGCTGGCGGAGTCAGACCTGCATTCAAGACACCCTGGGCATCCAGATCACAAGCAGAGACCCCAGGACCGCAAGATGCTAACAGAAGGTGAGCCATCTTCTCAGCCGGAGGAATATTGGGAGAAGGAGCACATCAGAGAAGAAGCCCTCCACCCCGCTGCCACCATCGTGACCGATGATGTGAAGGATTATGATGATGCCAGAGAACATCAACCTCATCATGAGTAAGTATTGGCCAAAAAGACATTCTGTGACATCTATGTTGCACCCCATTCATGAGTAGACACATAGAAGGTTGCCCTGAATATGTCAGCTTCACTCAGAATAAGTCACATTCACCAGGGTAAGCGTGTATAGGATTGTATTCATAAGGAAATAATTCTGGAATTAGAAGGATAGTTGGAGATTCTAGATATGCATTCTAGGAAGGGGTGAAGTTTATTATAGAATGTCACTGGACCACACAGCCATAGATACGGAAGCATCCCATATTTTTAATTATTCTTTTCATCTTGTAAGCCTATTAGCAACCAAAAGCAAACAAATGGGTATTAATGGTAGCATGGGAACGAGATGGTTTGTTTCTGTTCAGTGCTTAGACCTAACTTGTGCAAGCACATTAAGTTTTACAGCCATTCACCTACAGTTTAAACACACACACACAAAACTGATGAAGAGCTAGCCTTGGCTATTATTTGTAATATTTAGTGAAACTGGAAATGTATTTGTTATAGTGATTTGTATTTCACCTTTTACTCGAGGTGGCTCACCATTTGAAAACAGAAGCAATCAAATTCGGAATAAAGCAAACAAGAAATTATTAAACAGTGTCAGTGTAAAACAGGGCAGAAGAGTTAAATGTGCTGTAGAACTTGGAGCGTTGTTCAGCTAGAATCAATTACTGATAGGTCTTTCATGTTGACTTATTCATCAAAATCAATGGGATGTGCAGTGTAATCCTATACATGTCTACTCAGAAGTAAGCCCCTTGGAGTTCAATGGGATTTACTTCCAGATGGGGTTGGCCCACCCATAAAGTGGAATCCCATGGGGCTGCACCCCTATAGGTGCTCTGCCACTGCCACAGAAGGAGAAGCAGCTGCGGCAGTTCCTGGCAAGGTCTCGTGAAATCTCAGGGCTCCATAGTGCATTTCAGAGATGTCCAGGGCATGTAAAGAGGTCCTTAGCTGATGAGATATAAAAACCAATGTAGAAAGCTTAATGAATTTTTCATTGCAATACCTCTTAGTGCAGAGCTGTGCCTGCAGCAGAAGCAGCCGCAGCAACAACCACCCAACTCTTTATATTTAAAACTCTGTGCTGCTAACGTTTGGTTCCTTTGCTTTGAAAGTCTCAGTTACCATAGGTAAGCACCCACCTTAGCTGAGAAATGTGGAAAGGGGTGTGTGTTTGTGTCTCTTACCATCAGCTTACTGGATCTCCAAAACCCCCCAAAAACATGGTCTCCATATTGTGTTTGCTGTCCTCCATTGTGCTCTCTTTCTTCTGAGGTATGTTCCACATGGTGCCCCTTCTGTGTTTGCCGAGGGTTTAAGGGTCCCCAGAACATGGGCTCATGGGAGAGGGTTGATAGAACATGGGACTCTTAATCTCAGGGTTGTGGGTTCCAGTCCCATGTTGGGTGAAAGATGCAGGAGGTGGGACTAGAGATGACTCTTGTGGTCCCGTCTGTTGAGATGTACGGCAGCCCCATATGAAGCACTCAGGAGCCAAGCTGCATTTTAAGCAGGGCTTTATTCCAGTTGCAGTCTTGCATCATCCTAAAGCAGTCTTCTTACATCCAGGAATCAGTATACACAGGTGGGATTACATACAGGGGAGAAGTCAACCATACCTTTTTATACCAGCTGGCTATAAACCAGTTAGGCAACACCCCGTGTCTCGTGAGGCTGACCCATCACGCGATACTGAGTCAGCATTTCCACTTAGCACAGAGTGTAACTCCTTGGTATTCACAACACACCAACTACGATTCTACGAAGAGGCACAATGCAGCCACTGGTGTGCAGAGAATACGCGCGCCAAGTTCTGAAGGAGAAATTTCGTGCGTGTGCACACAATCCACACATAGACTGTGTCCCCACATCATATTAAGCCATAAACTATCGCTTAGTGTGCACCTACTTCATTCCTCCCTGCTCATTCTGAAAGGAAACAAACCAAGATTTCTGGCTTGGCAGAGATTGTGGTTTGCTTTGGGTCATCTCATCCCATTGATGAAATGCTGGGGTGTTGGAAGTAAAAGCAACAAAGTTTGTAGTTGTTTACCTGAACTGGGCTGGATCTATAGACGGGCAACCTGTTTTTCCTCCTGTTGGTTCCTTCTTTGGTAGCTACTTGTTGGCTTGTACATTCCTTCTTTTCAGGCTTATACAGTACTTCCTCCTCCTTCTCTAGTCAGTCTTTCTGAGCTTGTCCTAGTGTTCCCTTAACCTCATGACTCCATAGTGGGCACACATGAGCTTGTGCCCAGGATGACGTTTGCAGGAGTTAATAGAAGTTAACTTCCTTTTATTCGTTCAGGTAGCAGTCTTACCAGACTACTTTCTGCACACAGCTGCAGTATATTTACCAAACTCCAACGAATGATACACACAATGTTTTTTTCAAGTTGGCTTGCCAGGGGTGCCTCAGGACTTAAAAGAAATCCAGTTGGAAATCCATAACAATATAAAGCTACCTATTGTTTCATCCCACTGAGCTATTCCAAATGGCAGAGTAGATCTAAGCCTCCAAGGCACCAGGTAGATATTTCTGGTCCTACTACCTGATATATTTTTACCAGAGAAGCTGAGGGATGAAATGCAGAAGTCTGTGTGCAAAGCATGTACTCTACTGCTGACCAAAGCCCCTTCCTCAAGAACTGCAGCACCAACCTGACTTTCGTTTCCTCTGATGATGTAACGTATGTTACATGCTGTGGTTGTGTTGGTGCTGCAAACCAGAATTATTTTGATGACATTTTGCTTGTTCATGCATGTGATGAGTTGTGAATCATATTGGCTGCTGATCTTTGTTTATCTTCACGGCATGATGAACAGGGCAGTTAGCTGCGTTGACATCTACCGTAAGTTACCCTGACGGAGCATTTGAGACACTCCCTTCTTAATGCACCTGGAGTGGCTGACACCTGAGAACTGCAGGGCAGATTCCTTGTGGGGAGATCAGAATCAGTTAACCTCAACTGTAAGGACTCAGCTTCTTCCTTCAACCCATCCACAACTACAACAGAGAAGCCACTTTTTAAAGAGATGCCAGGACCCAGTGAAACTAGCGCAGACTCAACCCTGAAGGTGCAATTGTTTGTTGAGGCCAAATACTTGGTGACGTGTGACACATGGTTTGAGCTGTTCCTAATTGTTTTATGACAAGTTTCCTTGCACATGCCGGTGCACACACACTCCCTAATCAGAAATGCCCAGGGCATTCTTGGATTGAAGACTGAAATCGAGAAGGCAGCCAAAGGGGGAAATGTCATAGTAATGAGTGATTTATGTAACCCTCACAGAAACTGGCTACATGCCTGTTCTGGTTACCTCTGGTAACATTTATATACACTCCTAAGTACTGTGCCCTGGAACAATTGGTCATGGAACCAATCAGAAGGGAGGCAGCCCTGGGCTAGATAACCCTCATTGTCTCTTCCAGCTCTACAGTTCTATGAGTTTAACACTGGACTTAATCTTACCTGGTGGGACATGTAAGCATTATTGAACTGGTTGGAAACAGTGAAAAGAGACAAAATTTCTAGACCTTACTCACAAACTAAAAATGAACAAATCACTGGGTCCAAGTGGTGTGTACCCAAGAGTTCTTAAAAAAACTCAAAAGCGAAACCACATGACTTCTCCCTAAAATTGGCTTCTGCATCTGATGACTAGAAAGTGGACATTAGTTTTTGAAAAGGGATTTGAGAGGGGATCTGGAAAACTACAGACTGGATAGCTTAACGTCTGCACTGGGAAAACTGGCTGTAAACATTGGACTCCAACTCCCATGAGCCCCAGCCACCATGGACCAAGGTCAAGGATGATGGGAGTTGTCCCGAACCTCTGGCCTGACCTGATGGCAAGTCAGTATGTCAAGTCCCCAGACCAGGGTCAGTCCACATGTCCAAAGAAAGCACAGTCCCACAGAGATCCTGGAGCAGTTGAACAGACACAGCACCTCAGCTCTGTTGCCCTTTTATACTTTGAATGCTGATTGCAGCATCTGGGATTGACAAGGCATGTGGTCCTCACCTGTTCCAAGCCTACTCCAGATGAGGAATCATAGTCCAGAGCTAGCACGCCCTACCTGGCCAGCTAGGGAGCTGGGCTGTGGGCCCTGGCCTGCCTCAGCCTCCTAGAGTGCCGCTGCTCCCAATGCCTCAGAGTCTGCCGTGTTAATGGAGATGGGCCCCTCTGGCTCTGGTGATGGGTCCTGCTGCTCTGGTTCCTGTGCACTGACCCCCATCCCCTCGTCATCATCTGTCACCCTGTGAGTACTTCCTACATGAACCTCTCCTTCCCCATCATCAGCTTGCCCCGGTGTGGCCCAGTCCTGGATACACAACTTGCTGGCATCCTCTTCTTCCTCTGTTGTGCTGCCAGTTCATGGCGGGAACTATCATCTAGCAATATCTGGAGGGCAACAGTTTCCAGTTCAGTAGGAAAGAGAGGGCTTCTTGTGCCACTCTAAAAACTGGGACCACCAGACAGTGGTGTCTTTGAGGGCGATAGAGAATGGCCATCCTTCACTTCTATGGAGAGAAATTAAGCGCTGCTCTTGGAATTAGCACTGAATTGTGGGGGGAAACAAGCCCTGTGTTCTGTAATGAACTTGCTTCTGTGATTACCATCTTTTCTGTTCTGGGATTGATTTTGTATTTCCCTGCCCCTCCTCGCTGTTCCAATTTAGTTCTACTAATTGGATTTCATTGATTATGTATGTAAACTGCCTTGATAATTTGTCACAGAAGTGGGAGGCGGTATATAAATTCTCTAAATAAATAAAAATAAAAGGTACGCATGCATTCCCTCAAGTTGAAAGGGCTTTCCATGTTGGAAACGCACCGTGTCTGAAAAGGCCTCAAGTGTAGGCGTGAGAGGAAACCATTTCAGTTGCCAGAGGGAGACATCCGCCAGCTATATATAAATCTATCCCGGCCTTTGGATGTTTTCCCACACAAGGTCATATACAATGTTATACTGTCGGCTCATGTCTCACAACAGGTGGTTGGTTCAATGTATGTCTGGAGGAGGAGAATCTGCTATTTCAATACATTTTCCGGTATTTTGTAATGTCTTTGTCTAGTTACAAAGAAGATATGGAAAGGAAGTTTGGTGATGTGACCGGATACAAGTTCTAAGATCAGGAAATTTTGGAACTCCCCCCCCCCCCTTTTCTCTAAATCAGAAATGGCTGTGCAGGCCCCAGACGAGTGTCTAGACACAGTGGTGGGCTGGGTGGGAACTAATAAACTGAGCCTGGATCCTGGTGAGGTGGCATCTCCGTGGGTGAGAGGGTTGCAGGTCTGGGAGGTCATGAAATTGCCTCTCTTGAATGGGGCCACACTTCCTGAAGGAACTGGTGCGGAGTCTGGGGGTGTTCCTAGATGCAGCACTATCACAGTGTGGCCAATTGTCAGGAATGATGGGAGCTGCAGTTCAGCAGCATCTGACAGGCCACCAGTTCCCCATCTCTGGAAGTTGGCTCTTGCTCAAAACAGCAAAACGCTGGAACTGTGTCTTACGATGGTGCATTCTGATGAATTCTGGTGTCATTCATTATTTGTATCTTGGGTCTTATCCAGATGATACATTTTTCAGTTGTGGAAGCTGCATACTTCCTGAAAGACAATGCATTTTGTCACTGGACCATTGTGGTTTCCGGAATATGCAATCCTGACATACTTTCACTCTGTTACCTTATTTGGCCCGACTCTTGTCATCAATAGAAAGAGGGACTAGCAGGCAGAGGCTGGAATTGGGCAGTGAAAATTGGTGTATTAACCTGAGAATCAAATCTAGAAGAAATTTTGCCTGTTCCTTAGAGCCGCAGAAGGGGCTGTGCTGGGGGTGGTAGCATTCTGAGAAATGGTGTGGTGTCAAGAGAAAACCATCTCTAAGCTTTTGTTTACAGTCTACCCAGGTGCTTCAACAATGGGGAATGATGGGATGTAATTGTGAATATGTGCGCTTAATGGCTTTGAATAGCTGACAATTACTTGTTGGCATCCATCTGCCTCAGGAGAGACAGCTCTGGGGGTGAAGTCAAGTAGCACCGAAGTGACCTCTCCAGGGTGAAAATTTGGGCAGTATGGATGGAGATCCTGGGCTGCCCAGATGACACGACTTCACTCTTGGCCTCTGTGGTGTGGTCCAACGAAAAGCAGAGCAATACGTTTGGCACCAGCTTGGCTGCAGGAGTTGCTGGAAAGAGATGTACCAGGCACCATCCAACCGTTTTAGGGAATCCATTCTGGGTTTGTGCAGGGTTTACTCCTCAGCCTTTTCTTCTCCTGAAGATGTCCTCCAAGCCAGAGGAGGTTTAGGACCAGAGTTTTCCTTCTCCTAGACAGGCTACCTTCCCAAGTTGATGACAGTGGCGTAGCGTGGGTTGTCAGCACCCGGGGCAAGGCAAGTAATTTGCTCCCCCTAACCCGTGGATTTGCGCCCCCTAACCCTAACCCCCATATGTTGCGCCGAGTGCGGCCGGCCCCCCTGCACCCCCCACGCTACGCCACTGGTTGATGAGCCCTGATGATTATTCGGTACTGGCATATCCCACCTGCTTGGGGGAGGGGAGATAAACAGCTGGGGAGTTGGCGCTGAGTCTGAATTTTTATAGCTGATGATGCCACTTTATAAACTAGCATTGGCAGGTTGGTAGCCTGTCCCCTACTGCAGCTGCAATAGGCCAGAGAGAACATGAACAAATGTGTTTTCATTTTCTCTCTTCTCTCCCCCAGTTCAGACAAATTCCTTGGCAGGGGGGTGGAATATTACAATGCTATGGGGGTTTTGAGGGACACAAGTGGCGCTGTGGTCTAAACCACTGAGCCTCTTGGGCTTGCTGATCGGAAGGTCGGTGGTTCGAATCCCACAACGGGGTGACCTCCCGTTGCTCGTTCCCAGCTCCTGCCAACTTAGCAGTTCGAAAGCATGCCAAAAAGTGCAAGTAGATAAATAGGTACCACTCCGGTGGGAAGGTAAACGGCGTTTCCATGCTCTGCTCTGGTTTGCCAGAAGTGGCTTAGTCATGCTGGCCACATGACCCAGAAGCTGTCTGCGGACAAACGCCAGCTCCCTCGGCCTATAGAGCGAGATGAGTGCCACAACCCCAGAGTTGTCTGTGACTGGACATACCGTAACTGTCAGGGGTCCTTTACCTTTTCATAGGGGTTTTGACAGTGGGTTTTTTAGTTTTCTGTTTGTTGGCCTACATATCCTTGGGCTCGATTTGAATATTGAAAATTGCATAACTGCAGAGCTAGGCTAGGAATGGCTACAGGTCTCCAATAAAGTTACCTCATAGGAAATGGACCTTGGTGTGACCATGGCCTGGTGCTTGTGACTGAGGAGGGAAGTCAGAAGCCATGAAGCAAGATTTATTTCAGGTGCGGTGTTGTTATCACACACTTGCACACAGGCTCCCCTGCTTTCGATAGGCTGGCCAGATCTTTAATATAAGCAGCTTCTCATTTCCGACTGTCGTGTTTGGGTGATAAATGGGGGCGGCAGGAACTCTCCTAAGTGCTGGAAGCAGATAAAAGCAGTGCGAAAATCCCCACTGCTCTCCTTCTAGGGAAGCCAGAACAATGCTCAGGCTTAATTGCTTGTTTGCTTTGCTTGGTTGTACCGGAAAACATTTGTAGTTCTAATCAGGCCCCTTTTTCAAAGTGTCAAGTTTGCACCAAAAGTGCTAAAAAAAACCCCAAACCAAACAAACCCCAACCCCCTGTCTCAGGTAGGGGGGGGGAAATCACAGACACTGTGATCTATGTAATCTATCTGTCTGTTGTTGTTATTTTTAAAAAATATTGCAACACTTAGAGGAAGAAAACCCATCTGGCATTGAGTCCCTTGAACTTCAGCTGGGAATGACTACAAGTCAGAATAAGGCCCAATGCTGTGATTGGGTGAGGGGGGCGGGAATTCAGGCAAGGCTTTTTTCAGCTGGAACTCACCAGAACTCAGTTCCTGCACCTCTCGGTGGGCTTCGCCATTATAAGAGAACAAGGGCGGTGTTCATGGTGAGTTCTGGCACCTCTTTCTAGAAAAATATCAATGGGTTCAGGGAATGGTGGGCCACTTGAAATAGCTCTGTGGGCCTGATCCAGTTTATAGGCCGTGGGGTTTCTTCCTCCTGGAGTAGGCTGAAATCATCTCCACCTGGAGACAGACAAGGGAGAACTTGACAAGAAAAGCCAAACTGCTGCCATTCCATGGGGTATCAGCAGGTATAACATTGCATGAAACAGGGGCAGCCACACTAAAAGCCCAACTCTGAGTTGCTGTGGAAATTTGGGGGACATTGAGGAGAAATTCTCCTGCAGAACATATGTAAGGGATAAGGTGGCCTCTCAAGCAACCTGGTCCTTATATGTTTGTTCTGAAACCTTGTACTTGGCTTGGTAGCAGATTGTCTACAGGATCTGCCAAAGTGTTACTGGTATATGCTGGTAGCAGTTTGTCTCCAGAAGTAGCCCCTGTGTTATGGACGAAAACATATTTAAACAACTGGAGCAGATCATTAAGCAAACAGTCTGTGCGCACCTAGAAAGGAATGCTGTGATCACCAATAGTCAGCATGGATTTCTGAAAAATAAGTCATGTCAGACTAACCTGATCTCGTTTTTTGACAGAATTACAAGCCTGGTAGATGAAGGGAACGCAGTGGATGTAGCTTACCTTGATTTCAGCAAGGCATTTGACAAGGTGCCCCATGATATTCTTGTAAAGAAACTGGTAAAATGTGGTCTTGACTATGCTACCACTCAGTGGATTTGTAACTGGATGACTGACCGAACCCAAAGAGTGCTCATCAATGGTTCCTCTTCATCCTGGAGAAGAGTGACTAGTGGGGTGCCACAGGGTTCTGTCTTGGGCCCGGTCTTATTCAACATCTTTATCAACGACTTGGATGATGGACTCAAGGGCATCCTGATCAAATTTGCAGATGACACCAAACTGGGAGGGGTGGCTAACACCCCAGCGGACAGGATCACACTTCAAAACAACCTTGACAGATTAGAAAACTGGGCCAAAACAAACAAGATGAATTTTAACAGGGAGAAATGTAAAGTATTGCACTTGGGCAAAAAAAATGAGAGGCACAAATACAAGATGGGGGACACCTGGCTTGAGAGCAGTACATGTGAAAAGGATCTAGGAGTCTTGGTTGACCACAAACTTGACATGAGCCAACAGTGTGACGCAGCAGCTAAAAAAGCCAATGCAATTCTGGGCTGCATCAATAGGAGTATAGCATCTAGATCAAGGGAAGTAATAGTGCCACTGTATTCTGCTCTGGTCAGACCTCACCTGGAGTACTGTGTCCAGTTCTGGGCACCACAGTTCAAGAAGGACACTGACAAACTGGAACGTGTCCAGAGGAGGGCAACCAAAATGGTCAAAGGCCTGGAAACGATGCCTTATGAGGAACGGCTAAGGGAGCTGGGCATGTTTAGCCTGGAGAAGAGGAGGTTAAGGGGTGATATGATAGCCATGTTCAAATATATAAAAGGATGTCACATAGAGGAGGGAGAAAGGTTGTTTTCTGCTGCTCCAGAGAAGCGGACACGGAGCAATGGATCCAAACTACAAGAAAGAAGATTCCACCTAAACATTAGGAAGAACTTCCTGACAGTAAGAGCTGTTCGACAGTGGAATTTGCTGCCAAGGAGTGTGGTGGAGTCTCCTACTTTGGAGGTCTTTAAGCAGAGGCTTGACAACCATATGTCAGGAGTGCTCTGATGGTGTTTCCTGCTTGGCAGGGGGTTGGACTCGATGGCCCTTGTGGTCTCTTCCAACTCTAGGATTCTATGATTCTATGATTCTATGATTCTATGATTCAACTGAAGACCTTCTTCTTCTTCTTCTTCTTCTTCTTCTTCTTCTTCTTCTTCTTCCTCTTCCTCTTCCTCTTCCTCTTCTTCGTCTTCACAACTGCCTTCCAAAGCTAAGATTATTTGGCCCTTTGAGATTTATGTTGATTTGGCAAAGGGGCATCATTGATTAGTGTGATTCCTGAAGGGATGGTTTCAGCCAAGTCATAGAAAGAACAAGCTCTGATGACAGTGATTTAGAAGGAAACATGGAGTTGTTCAATTATTCTAGACAATGGCTTTGGACTTGCCTGCACAGGGTAGCTAATGTAAGGGAAATCTGAAATCTAAGCTGCAGTTACTACAGCGGACGATCCCTTTGCGTAAAGACGAAACCAAAATGCAAACCACTTTCTGAGTTGGCTGTACCTCTTCTGTTGCGGTGGCCATAATGTGAATTAAGTAGGAACAAAAGATGCTTTCAGAAGAGAGAAAACATTTTATCATTGCATTAATCTAGTGCAGGGAAAGTCTTGGACACATCTCAGAGGATCAAAAATCCATTTTCAGCCTGCCATCTTGTGACCTTGGCTTCCCGTAATGCTTCTGAATTGGCGCCTTTGGACTTTGGTCTAATGAGAACGTTTCCCATTAGGAGACGGTGTCATAAAATGGGTGATCTCATCCAACTACACTTTCATAGTAGAGAAACCCCATGAAACCATCACCCCTAGGGCCAGCCAAACGAATGTTGCTGCCTGAGGCAAAGGACAAAACGGAGTTCACGGCCAGTCCTGTATCTCACATGCATTTAAAGCCATAGAAAACCTCAAACTCAAGAACTTGAGAGAGCATCTTCTCCCCTATCTACCTCCCCATCTCCCTAGATCAGCAAACACCTCATAATGGTCCACGTGTTGGATGAGATATGAGGTGTGAGTCCCTGGGAAAGGGCCTTTGCTGTGGTGGCTCCATGTCTATGAAACTCTCCTGGCCCAATTCATTATTTTAGACAAAAGGAAAATATGTACGGTACTTCTTCCACCAAGCCTTTGGAAGCGGAGCCAGGATTTTCCCCTCCTCCCCTGGACTTCCCTCATACTCCCATTTTTTTTATTTCCATATTACTCACCCTGTGTGTTCCCCCCCAAAAAATTTCCCCAATACATATAATCTTACTTTTTGTTATATACAACTGTGTTTGTTTATTCAAACCTGGAGGGTTTGGATCAATGTTATAAGTTTTCCCTTGATGTACTGTTGTTTTATAAGGTCTTAAAATCAATTTGGTATAATTTTCCTTAAGTATGTACTTCTTTTGCTTCTGTATACTGCCCTATGACTGTAGGATAAATCAGGATTCATATAAATCTGTGAATAAATGGAGGTTTGCCTGACGCCTTCATTTTACACTTTCAGGTGCCAGGCTAAAACATTCTTCTTCAACCAGGCTTTGGGCTGACAAACATCCTATGTCCTTTTATGTTTGGGGGGTGGGGCATTGTTTTGCTTTGCTATTATTCTTGCTTTCATTATGTGTTTTGCGTTTTTACCTTGTGTTTTTATAATGTGAACTGCCCTGAGATCTACTGATGAACAGCACTGCACACATTTAATAACTACTGGTAATAATAAAACAATGGATAAAATAATGCAGGTGCCAGGCAAACCTTTCTGGGGAGCACAGTCCACAACCAAAGTGCCACCACAAAGAAGACCCTTTCCTGTGTCACCACCGACCTCATTCTCTCTCTCTCTCTCTCTCTCTCTCTCTCTCTCTCTCTCTGTGTGTGTGTGTGTGTGTGTGTGTGTGTAATTTATTAAATTTTCTGTTTTACAGTTTAAAATACTCATTTTCCATCCTTAAGATACCAGTGACTTCCCTTCTTCTCTTTCAGTGGTTCATTTTGCATATCATAAATCCCTGCATATTTTTCAAAAACTATACCATTCGGTATTCCATTATTGCATCCATCAAAACTTATTTACACTGTTGAACTTACCTTAATGCTGCCAGCGTTTTCAGCTGTGCACAATTATTTCCCAAATATTCAATAAACGTTTTCCAATTTTCTCTAAACGTATGTTCTTCTTGTTCTCTTATTCTATGTGTTAAGTCTGCAAGTTGTGCATATTCTGTCAACCTAAGTTGCCATTCTTCTTTAGTTGGGACCTCACCCGCTTTCCACTTTGGGGCTAACAAAACATGGGCTGCAGTTGTAACATCCATAAATAACCTTTTCTGACACCTGGGAATTTCAGTCTGAATTATCCCCAAAAGAAAGGACTCTGGGTTTTTTGGGAGGAAAGTACTTTTAAATGTGCTTAACTTTTGGCTGGATTGCGACCCTTGTTTTCAGGGCTTGCTTTCCTTGGTTTCCTGCCTCAGTGTACTGGTTGCTAAGTTCCCGCTCCTGCAAGAAGTGACCTCAGCCTCCTTTCTCCTGCTTTACGCACTTTCCCATTGTTTCTGCCACTCTGCCTTAAAGCAAAAACTTTCCCATGTATGGCGATTATCAGAGATCAGCTCCCACTGGAAGATATAAAACTGCAGCTAAGTCCAGCCATTCTTTCGTATGTGCGAGCTCTCTCCACGCCGACAGAAAGCCGCCCAGTTTCAATGCAAATCTGACTACAGCAGCCGAGTGGAAAGGTCTCCTGACCTTTCTGAATTGCCTGCATGGCGCTGGTGGCATTGTGTGGAAACGTTACATTTTGTGTTGTTGTCTGCTGGCCTGCCTACTTCTTGGGAGAGAGAGGGATATTTATATCAGCACAGTGTTGTTTCTCAAGAGAGCTCATTCGCAACCTGCGTGCCAGCACAGTTCTATGTGCAACAAGATGGGAGGCCCCTCAGCAAACAGCATTTTGCAACATTGCACAGGCAAAGGGCAGCCTTTTCCATGTTTGCAAAAAGGCCAACTGTCTGCCAACTGTTAGTTTCAAGAAGGTGAGCTTTGGGACCAGGTCACAGCACAGTCTTCACCACCTCCAGATGTTATTGAACTACAACTCCCATCATTCCTGACCATTAAACCATGCTGGCTGGGGCTGATGGGAGTTGGAGTCCAGAACATCTGAAGGGCACCAGGTTTTGAAAGGCTGACCTGTGAATAGAAGAGGAGAGGAGGAGTTTGGATTTGATATCCCGCTTTATCACTACCCTAAGGAGTCTCAAAGCTGCTAGCATTCTCCTTTCCCTTCCTCCCTCACAACAAATACTTTGAGGTGAGTGAGGCTGAGAGACTTCAAGAAGTGTGACTAGCCCAAGGTCACCCAGCAGCTGCATGTGGAGGAGCGGGGAGGCGAACCCAGTTCACCAGATTACGAGTCTACCGCTCTTAACCACTACACCACCCTGGCGCAGGGTAACCAGAAGCAAACCAGGACAGGAGTTTTGTGACTTTAACAGTGCCTTTGAAGAGAGGATTTTTTGCCACAACACAGAAACCAACAGAGGAAGCATTTCATTAGCAGCATGATGCACTGATTGGAAAAGCTCCCCCTGTGAAATTCTGCCTGCTGTGCACTCATGAAAGGCACATAGAGGAGGGAATGTGGACCACTGGTACCAAAATGTAGGAGAAACCGACCTATTAGAAAATATAACCAACACATTTAAACTAGCAAAGGGACAAGCAAATGAGGATGCCTTCAGCCCGGTGTGGCTTGCCTTTATTAAGAATATAGCACAGCAACACAATGACCTACTCCCCCACCCCAGCATATGACTCAGTATGGTTAATCTGACTCAACAATCTCCCCTCACTCCACATTCAAGCAAACCACACCGGCAACCAACCAGAGGCACCCAGCCATGCCGAACGGACCCTCCAATCTCTCGCAATGCCTATATATATAGGACCAACCCTGTGATACTGACACACAAACCCTGCACAAGCACTACGCAATAGAATGAAAGATCAATATCCCCCATCACTCTCCCCCTCCTCCTTCTCTCCCCCCCCCAATTATATAATGCCTATGACAACAGTGCCTCATACCAAATGTAAACAAATTGTGAACGAGACTCTATGAATCGAAAGTGAAGATGCTATATGTACACTGGTACCTCTGGTTGCGGATGGGATCTGTTCTGGAGGCCTGTTCACAACCTGAAAAGAATGCAACCCGTGTCTGCAGGTCACGATTCAGCGCTTTTGCGCATGTGCATGACGTCATTTTGAGTGTCTGCACATGCGCGAGCGGCGAATCCCGGAAGTAACCCTTTCCAGTACTTCCGGGTCACCGTGGGATGCAACCTGAAAATGCACAACCTGAAGCAAATGTAACATGAGGTATGACTTCCTTTGTTTGTTGCACAATACAATCTTCAGTAAAAACTTATGTTTGCCTGATATAGAGACCAATGGTAGCTGTTCTCACAATTCCTGCCTGCATTTCCCTCTTCTCCCCTAGGAACTGGTGCTCGTTTCCGCAGTCCCGCCTGGTCACGTATATTGCTGTTTGCAAGACAGAGAAATACGTAATTAAGTCTCAGCAACCATGTCCAAATGGGACTCCAGATTGCCAGAAGATCATGTAAGGGTGACAGCCTCTTTAATGGGGTTTCGTGAGAACTTTAAGGCCTTGCCTGCACTATGAATATCCTGGAACCCCTGTTCCCCTCACATTGCTATAGTGCCCAGGTTATTTGTTTCCAGAGATGGCTAGAGGGCAGAGAAAGAGCAGGTTGCAAGTTGGATGTGATTCTTAGCCGAAGCCTCTTGCACTTCCCTCTTTATGTGCAGAGGCTGCTAGGTTGCTCCTAGAAAAATATCCCAACACTATGAGTCATAAAGAGATCGTTCAAGTTATCCAGAAAGAAGAATGGAAAGAGATCAGAAGTGGGACCTCTCCTCTTGCGTGCATTCCTGAATGCTATTGTCAGAGCTGCTTGAAGATCCTAGCTCACAGAGGATCACGCTAGCCAGCAGTCATTAAGTAAAAGTCTTTATTGAATTACAGTTTCCATTCTCACGCTGCTGTCCGCAACTCTACGTCTAGTAGCTAGATCGGCGAAGCTCCGTCTGAATCTCCGCCCCGTGCGCACCAACTTAATATCCTAGCCTTGCTCCACCTTTTCCGCCTGACTGTCCTCCTCTGGGTCCCTCTACCCCCCGGGGCTTCTTCCTTCCGGGATTCTTCTGACGCTGACCCGGACCCTCCTGCCTCCTTGCGCCGGGCTTTAGGACCTGGTTCCCTTTCGGGGCTGCTTACTGCGCCGCCTTCCTCTGCATTTGAACTTGGCGCGCGCGCCCAACCTTCCACTTTCCTCTTAACCGTTTCTTCGCTCCCCGATGGAGGTGTGGCCACTCCTGACTCATGCCCTCCCTCCTGTGGTGAGCTGCCAGCGCTTCCCCCCTGGCTCCCTTCCTCTTCCCTGCTTCCTGGCGGTGACGCTGGTCCCGATTTCCAGCTGCTCCCCCCTGAGTCTCCTCTGGCTCTATCTTCCTGGGGTGCCCCCCTAGACTCCCCCCTTGCCCTGGCCACTGGTGCTCCTTTCTGTGAATCCTCTGATTCACTGGAAAGACTGGGAGATCTCGGGTAGTCGTCATCACTCATCCTTTCCTCTGCCTCCTCCCCTTCGCTCTCTGTTTCCTCCCTTGCCCGTGCCTCTGCTCCTAAACCCCTGACATCCATCCCCCCCTCGAAGCCCCCCAGTCCCCCTTCCCCTCCTTCCGGTGCTGGAGCTGGGGGCTGCTGTTGCAAAGGGACGAACGTCGGATATCGGTCGCTTCCCGTGGCAGGCCTCCATCGGAACTCTTCCGGGTCTTCCCCCCTGCTCTCGTTGACGACGGTGACCTCCGCTTCCATCTCTGTGCCGCCGTGCTCGAAACCAGGGTCGTCCCCGAAAATGTCCATGTCCGTCTCTCCCTCACTTCCTCCTGGCGGCGTTGCTCGTCCTGAGCAGTCCAGCCACTTTCTGCGGAACTGCTCCTCTGGCCTATCGTCCCACCAATACGAGGGTTCTGAGACAGATCCCGAGGGTGACCCCTCCGGGGAACGGACGTCTCGTGTTGGTTCCTCGTCCGAGTCGAACCCCCGGAACGTGCTGGCCGAAAGCGTGGGCGTGAAAAGCCAGTCGTCGAAAAAGTCTGCTGGCATAGGTCTATGTGGGAAGAGGGCATGAAACTCGTCTTTGAGCAGAGGTTCGTCTAAAGCGTAGCCCGGCACCCAGCTGTTCGCACTGGCCGGGGTGCCCTCCCTGGCGAGAAAGTATTCTACCCCCTCTTCCCCCCATCTGGAGTCCAAAATCTCCGTGACGTCGTTGATGCGCTCCTTCTGTGCCGCTCCCGCGTGCCCTGTTCTGTCTTTGGCCGGACTCGGCGCCGTTCCGGGTTCCTGGAACCTGTGCGGTGCCTTGTAGGGAGTGAGCACCGATCTGTGGAATACCGGATGCATTCTGGAACCCTCCGGAAGTGCCAGTCTGAAAGCTACCGGGTTGACCTGCTCTTCGACTTGGTAGGGCCCCAGTTGTTTATGCCCTAGTTTCTTCTTGGCCAACGACCTGGCCGGCACTGCGTGGGCTGCTAACCAGACCCAGTCTCCCACGTGGAGCTCTTCGCCAACCCTTCTGTGCCTGTCCGCTTGTACCTTGTATGCGTGTTTGGCCAGCTCCAGGTGGCGCCTCAGCTGATCGTGGACTTCCTGCAGCTCCGACGCGAATGCATCTGCTGTCTGCGGCTCCCCTTCCCCCATTCTTTCCAGTCCCGGGAAGGTTCTGGGGTGCCTCCCGTTGTTGGCGAAGAACGGCGTGACCCCCGTGGATACGTGCTTCGTGTTGTTGTAGGCGAACTCTGCAAGCGGCAGGTAATCCACCCACGTCGCAGGCTGTTGATTTGCATAACATCTCAGGTACTGCTGCATGATGGCATTGACCCGCTCCGCTTGCCCGTTGGTCTGCGGGTGTCTCGCCGACGCCAGGTTGATCTTGACGTTCAGGAAGCCCATCAGCTTCTGCCAGAAGTTCGAGATGAACTGCCGCCCGCGGTCGGACAGAATAGACCGTGGCAGACCGTGAACCTTGAACACGTGGTCTATGAACAGTTTGGCGGTTTGCTCCGCCGTGGCCACCTTAGCACACGGAATGAAATGCGCCATCTTGGAGAACAGGTCCACCACCACCAGCACTGCCGTCTTGCCCCTTGAGCTGGGCAGATCCGTGACAAAGTCCAGAGCCACCCTTTCCCAAGGTTCGATCGGAGTTTGCAGCGGCTCCAACAGTCCGGCCGGCGGTTTGTGCACTGGCTTGGCCCTCTGGCAGGTGTCACACCTCGCCACGTAGTCTGCGACCTCCCCTCTCATTCCAGGCCACCAGAAATCCCTGGCTACTAATTCCACCGTCTTCTCCTTGCCAAAGTGCCCGGCCGTGGGCGCGTCGTGCAGCTGCTGCAGCACCTTGGCTCGAAGGTCGTCTCCCGGCACGTAGATGGCCCCTTTACGGATGAGCAATCCATCTCTTAGCTGGAAACCGTCGGCCGCTGCTTTGCCCCTTTGCACCTCTGCCATCTTTGTTTGTGCGAAGGAGTCCCCCTGCAACGCTCGCCGCACCGCCTCTAGGTCCACGGTCGCTGCGGCGCACGCCCACACTGTCGGTGCGAAGATGTGCATGGCGGCCGCTGGTGTTGCGTCCTCCAGATACTGTGGCTTACGGGAGAGAGCGTCTGCCATGATGTTGGTGTCCCCCGGGACATACTCTATTCGGAAGTCGAAGTTCGCAAAGAACTCAGCCCAACGTATCTGCCTCTGGTTCAGGAACTGTGCCGTGCGCCAGTGCTCTAGATTCTTGTGGTCCGTGCAAACCTGCACCGTGTGCTTGGCGCCGACCAGAAAGTGCCTCCACGCCTTGAACGCTGCATGAATGGCCAGCAACTCCCTGTCCCAGATGGTGTAGTTCTGCTCGGACTTGCTGAGCTTCCTGGAGTAAAACGCTCCCGGTCGCCACACCCCCTGCGGGTCTTTCTGCAGCAGGACCGCCCCCACGGCTCTGTCCGAAGCGTCTGTCTCCACCCTCATCGGCTTGCTGGGGTTGACATGAAGCAGCTGCTCTTCCGACGCGAAGAGACGCTTGAGTGCCTGAAAGGACTGCTCCGCCTGCTCTGTCCAGATGAACTTCTTTTTCTTGGAGCTAAGCGTGTCAGTGATGGCCGCCGTCTGCATCGCGAAGCCCTTGATAAACTTGCGATAGAAGTTCGCAAAGCCGACAAACCGTTGGACCTCCTTCCGGTTGCGCGGGCTCTTCCAATCCAACACTGCTCGAACCTTGGCGCTGTCCATGGCGAGCCCCTTGTCAGACAGCTTGTAGCCCAGAAAATCCACCTCCGGCACGTCAAATTGGCACTTCTCCAGCTTGGCGTAGAGCCTATGTTGCTTTAGCCTGCTCAGCACTTCCTTGACGTGCTTGTCATGCTCCTGCTGCGACTCCGAAAAGATCAGGATGTCATCTAAGAAACAGACGCACGTCTTGTAGAGAAGTCCCGCCAACACGTGATGCATAAATGCTTGAAAAACGTGGGAGCCATTTTGCAGTCCAAAAGGCATAACTCTGTATTCGTAGGTACCCAGTGGCGTGAACATGGCTGTCTTCCACTCATCACCCTCCCGCATGCGAATGAGGTTGTACGCCCCCCGCAGGTCCAACTTGGTGAACACTTTTCCCTTCCGCACCTTCGCCAGGAGGTCGTCGATTCGGGGCATGGGGAAATCTGACGGCTTGGTCACACTGTTCAAAATCCTGTAATCCACCACGAGTCTTTTTTGGGGCGTGTCTCGCTTCTTAACAAAGAATACAGGACTGCCCCCCGCTGCCTTGGACTCTCGGATGAAACCGCGCTCCAAATTATGATCGATGAAGTCTTTGAGGTCCTGCAGCTCGTCCTCCGACATGGAATACAGCTTCCCTTTAGGCAGCGCCGCCCCCGGCAGCAGGTCAATTTTGCAGTCATATGGTCTGTGAGGGGGTAGCCTGTCCGCCTCCTTCTCGCAGAAAACTTCCAAAAATTCTGCGTACTTGTGGGGAATCGCTTGCAGCGTGCCTAGCAGCAGCTGTGACTCCTCTTCCTCTCCTTCCTGCCTGGGCACGATGCAGTGTTCAGCACAAAAGGAAGAGCCGAAGACCAGCTGCCTCTGGTACCAAGCCATCGTTGGGCTGTGCTTGTCCAGCCAACTCATGCCCAATACAATGGGCGTGTCAGATAGTTGAGTGACGTTGAAGCTGATGATTTCCCTGTGATTCCCAAGTCGCATCACCATTGGTGGCGTCTGCTTCACCACTTGCCCCCCGAGCAGCTCCCTGCCATCCACAGTGACAACCTGCAGGGGCAGTGTGGCCGGCAGCAACTGCACAGCGTGCCTGTCGACAAAGTTCTGCCCTATAAAGTCTGCATTGCTGCCTGAGTCGATGGCGATTGGCACGTCCATGGTGATTCCATTGGGCAGCTGGAGAGATGCTGTGAGCCTCACTACTGGTTTGGGCGGGAGGGGGTTCACTGGCTGTAAAATCTCTGGGGACTGCGTCAATAACACGTCTGGCTGGGCCCCAGTGCCTCTTCCTCCAGCCAGACATCGTCGTTTCCCTGCTGTGTTCCTCCTTGCTGCGTTGCTGCAGTCACCATTGCTGAGGCTGCAGTGAGCTTGTGGGGCCTCTGGGGACACTCTTTCGCCATATGCCCTGGCTGCTCACAGACGTAACCCTTCCTGTTCCCTCTAGGAGGCTTCGCTTTCACTGTTGTCGGTGCTAGGGCTCTGGTTGCTGACTGAGCCCTTGCACCTCCAACCTCCATAGGTTCGGCTCCTCCTCCTGGCGGAGGCGTGGATTGCGCCCGCGCTGCTTCTCTGGGAAGGAAGGAGGGGCCCCCGGCTGGTTCGCGCCCTCCACGCCCTTCGTCCTTGCTCCACGGACGTCCTTCCAGCCTCACCCCCACTGCCAGTGCCCGCTGAACGACCTCCTGGGTGGTTCGGGGTCTCTCCCCCCTGGCTATCTCATCTTTAATCGAGTTGTGCAGCCCCTCCCAAAAGAGGTCTCTTACAGGAGCCGAATCTCTGTCCCATTCCAGGGCGCTGACCAAGGCGAAAAAGCGGGCATGATACTGTCTGACGCTGGCCCTTCCTTGTCTCAGCCCATGCACCTCCTTCCGTGCAAGATCCACGTCAATACTTGATAAAAAACACCCATCCATCGCTTTAATAAAGGCATCCGCATTCTGGAGCGCCGGATCCTTATCTCTCCATAAATTGCGCAACCATGCTTTCGCATCCCCATGCAGATGGGACATGATGAACCCCACTCTCTCTTGTTCATCTCTAAAGTCTTTATGCAGCAGTTGCAGTGCGCACAGTACGTCTGCTCTAAAGTTGGGATACTGTTGCAGGTTCCCATCGAAGTGAGAGAGCAGCCCGCCTGTCCGTCTTGCCAACCCAATTCCCTCCTGCCGGGGTGTCTGCTTTGCCAGCACGTCTAACCTGACCTGGAGATCCCTGCAGGCGGCAGCTGCCTCCTCCTCTCTCTTCCTGGATGCTAGAACCTCGGCGTTCAGTTGTGCCACTGCTTTTCTGAGGTCCTCTATCTGCTGCTCAGCCGTCATGTCGTCTGCCGTTCGTGAGCTCGCTAGTAGGCACCTGTTTCTCTCCCCTCCTCGAGGCTGTAGATGCCCACAATGGAGAGACGGAGCTTACTGTCAGAGCTGCTTGAAGATCCTAGCTCACAGAGGATCACGCTAGCCAGCAGTCATTAAGTAAAAGTCTTTATTGAATTACAGTTTCCATTCTCACGCTGCTGTCCGCAACTCTACGTCTAGTAGCTAGATCGGCGAAGCTCCGTCTGAATCTCCGCCCCGTGCGCACCAACTTAATATCCTAGCCTTGCTCCACCTTTTCCGCCTGACTGTCCTCCTCTGGGTCCCTCTACCCCCCGGGGCTTCTTCCTTCCGGGATTCTTCTGACGCTGACCCGGACCCTCCTGCCTCCTTGCGCCGGGCTTTAGGACCTGGTTCCCTTTCGGGGCTGCTTACTGCGCCGCCTTCCTCTGCATTTGAACTTGGCGCGCGCGCCCAACCTTCCACTTTCCTCTTAACCGTTTCTTCGCTCCCCGATGGAGGTGTGGCCACTCCTGACTCATGCCCTCCCTCCTGTGGTGAGCTGCCAGCGCTTCCCCCCTGGCTCCCTTCCTCTTCCCTGCTTCCTGGCGGTGACGCTGGTCCCGATTTCCAGCTGCTCCCCCCTGAGTCTCCTCTGGCTCTATCTTCCTGGGGTGCCCCCCTAGACTCCCCCCTTGCCCTGGCCACTGGTGCTCCTTTCTGTGAATCCTCTGATTCACTGGAAAGACTGGGAGATCTCGGGTAGTCGTCATCACTCATCCTTTCCTCTGCCTCCTCCCCTTCGCTCTCTGTTTCCTCCCTTGCCCGTGCCTCTGCTCCTAAACCCCTGACAGCTATGCTTTGCTGCATGCCAGCTCCCACGAGGATGAGGCATTTTCTACCAGGTTTCTCATGGACGTTCCCCCCCACCACCACCACCATAGGCTAGGTTGGTGTTATGGACTGGTTGGATGCAGAGGAATGGCGGGAGGAACCAGCTAGGGAACTACCAAAGGAAGGATCAGAGCCTGAGGATGAGTTGAGGGACAATGAGGAGGGGTCAGAGGGAGAAGAGAAGACTGGGAAGAGGTGTCGGAAGCTGGAGGAGCAACAGGGCTTAGTGAGCTGGGAAGAGACTGTGGCAGAGAGAAGTTGAGAATCGCAGGTAGAAGCTGACGCAGGGGAGGTGGAGGAGGGGAGACCAAGAGGCAGTGATGAGTCATGGGTGTCTCCCCCTCCTGCTGTGACAAGCTCCCTTCCTCCCACCTCCCAGAACCAGAAGAGGGCTGAAATGGGCAGAGCAGCAACAGACTGCATGCAGGCACTTAGATGGCTATGGGGAGGCAGTGTGTTTCAGTCTCAGCAACTGTTTACATGGAAGAAGACTGACAGGGACTGAATTGCAGTGCTCATTAGGCCTGACGCTCAGTTAAGTCAGTAGTGATTGTGTTTTTGCTAATAAAGCGTTAAATTCTGAATTGCGGGTGATTTACCAACTGGTACGCTCTGTGACAGTTGGCATATTTCTCTATTATAAAGCCAGGGTATCAGTATACCCAATTTCATCATCTGAAATTTTGTTTGCCTGCTATCTCTCAAGTGTTTGCTTTCCTACCTCTAGGTACAGAGCGGCTTTGAAGCCACTTTACCAGGTTAAACAAAAAGTCAAGAACATTTTGCATTGGAAGTGCTGCCCGGGCTACTTTGGCAAGAACTGTGAACATCACGGTAAGCAAAGCCCTAAGGTGAATAAATGTTTAGGCTGGACACAGCTGTAGGGATATCCCATAAAATATACCGGGGCACTTTATAGGATGCATCTAGTTTGTGCTGGGCATGCGCTAGGCTTGTTCAGTCGACCTGGGATGCGGGTGGCGCTGTGGTCTAAACCGCTGAGCCTCTTGGGCCTGCCAATCAGAAGGTCGGCGGTTCAAATCCCTGCAACAGGGTGAGCTCCCATTGCTCTGCCCCAGCTCCTGCCAACCTAGCAATTCAAAAGCACACTAGTCCATGTAGACAATTAGGTACCACTGTGGCGGGAAGGTAAATGGCCTTTCCATGTGCTCTGGCTTCCATCACGGTGTTCCATTGCGCCAGAAGCGGTTTAGTCATGCTGGCCACATGACCCGGAAAGTTGTCTGTGGACAAACGCTGCTCCCTCGGGCTGAAAGCGAAATGAGTGCCACAACCCCATAGTCACCTTTGACTGGATTTAGGTAAAGGATCCCTGGATGGTTTTTACCTTTTTTATCCCAAGGCCCCTTGGGTCACCCCCTTTGCAATGTGTCACTGCAGTGCAGTCTGCTCCTTGCTACACTGCAAAGGTAACAGCAGTGAGTCTTGTTCAGATGGGAGAAGGAAAGGGATGGGCATAGAATCAAAAAAATTGGAAGGTACCACAAGGGTTATCTAGTCCAGCCCCCTGCAATGCAGGAATCTCAACTAGATCATCCATGACAGGTGGCCAGCCAGCCTCTGCTTAAAGACCTCCAAAGGAGGAGAGTCTACTACTTCCCAAAGGAGTCTGTTCCACTGTCAAACAGCTCTTACCACCAGAATGTTCTTCCTAATGTTTAGTCACAATCTCCTTTCTTGTAACTCAATGCCATTGGTTCGAGTCCTATCCTCCAGGGCAGGAGAAAGCAAGCTTGCTCCATGTTCCATGTGGCAGCCCTTTAGATATTTGAAGATGGCTATCATATCTCATCTCAGACTCCTTTTTACCAGGCTAGAATTGCCCATTTTGGTTTTTCCCATTTCCCATTTCTCAAATTCAGTTTTGTTGGTGGTGGTGGTGTTGAGAAAAATCATAAAAATTGTCAGCATTTAGTGCAAATTTCTCCTAATAAACACATTTTATGCAGTGTTGACTAATATACATGTTTTCAAGCAGTTACCCCTAATATAATGTGTATTTTTATGTGATTTCCCCACAAAATATGTGCATTTTCATACACACTTTTCCTGGATACACATCTTTTTTCATTTTTGTCGTCTTCTGGTAGAGTAGGGGGATGAGATTGGAAGAGGTTGGAGAAGTTGGCAAAGTTCCTATTTTTATTTTATTGCATTGACCTTAGCCTATGTGCTTTGGTCTCATTCTGCCCTAACTGCTGAAATATGGGGATAATATTGGCCTAGCTTACAGGGCTGTCGTAAGGATTATCAGAATGATTGTCAAGTGCTCTGAATACTCATAAAGTACTATGCTGATGGTAATTATGTCTATTTATATATTAGGTGCTATAATTTTAATTCACCAGCATGTCTGGAAGCAAGAGAGTAATGTTAGGGATGCTTTATGAATCCAGACTCTACCTAAATGAAAAGAATATCTTCCTCACAGTGCTGAACTGCAAAAAGAGAATCACTGACTTGGCAAATTTAATTTGCAGATCCTAATTTTCTTCCGGTGTCCACCAATCAGCCGGAAAGCTGGGAGGAAGAACAAGAAGAATTCTCCAGCCAGAGTACGTTTTAATTCAATATATTGTTTCACCATTAGAATAATGCATCCCTTAAACCATTTATCCGTCTGCATGACATTTCTTCATAGGATAGAATATTTTTGCAATGTATGGTGTTGGTCTATTCAAGCAAAGCATAGCTGCCTGAATATTAAGCATAGGGTTGCAGCCTAACAGAGCTTTGCAAATGGATGAGAAACTAATGGCCCAAATCTCTCTTAAGTTGCAGTCATACATCTTGTTAACGTTAGGTTCAGGTTACGTTCTTTCAGGATACGTACCGCGGTGACCCGGAAGTAACAGAACGGGTTGCTTCCGGGTTTCGCCGCTCGCGCATGCGCAGTCGCTCAAAATGACATCACATGCATGCGCAGAAGCGGCAAATCGCACACATGCACGCACAGAAGCGGGTTACATTCTGCTGAGGTTGCAAACGTGGCTCCGGAACGGATCCCGTTCGCAACCAGAGGTACCACTGTACTTGAACAATGGGTATTGTAATGGTTCTCCATGACATTTCTCCTGGGTCTATAGGGCTGGGGGTGGAGTGGGGGGCAGAGTGGAGCAGGCAGCTGTTAGCTGTGTGAAAGTGTTCTGCAGTGTTTTCTAATGCTTTCCTCCAAGTAATGCTACGTTTCAGGCTGAGGTATGTTGTAAATGGTTTCATTTGTTCCTGCCCTTTGTTGTCGGGATCAGGAGATATCGCAGAAGCCCAAGAAAGTCACGAAGCCCTGCTGGAAGATCTGCAGAACGATATTCACCAGGCCACGAGCAACTTGGGAGTCTTACAGAAGGTGCTTCATTATAACGGCAGCAGCACAAGGCGAGCAGCGAGCCACAACCAATCAGGTGAGAGCACAGCCACAAAAGGGTGGGCAGAGTTGGGTGCACAAGTCATTGACGGGCAGGACTCTTGACAAACTGGAGGGTTACTAAATGAGGGCACGTTGGAGATCTGGAAGCCAAGCCCTATGCAGAATGGTTGTGCGTTTAGCTTGGAGAAGTTTAAGAGGAGGAATTTGTATTTGCAAGTTTTGACATACCCCTTGCACTCATAGTCCTGGCTCCAGCCCAGAACCAGATAACGGGTGTGTTTACTTGTACGTAAAGAAGGATACTTTAAGTAGAGCAGCCTAAATGTACGGACTCAGCAGCTGGAAAAAGAGCAGGATATAGTCAAGATGTTCTTGCAAGGCAAAGGAGCTGCAACAATAAATCCGGTCTGAGAGCAAGTGCCAAGGTTCAGGAGTCTGAGAATAGCAGCAAGGGTTCAAAGACTGCACGAGAGCTATGAAGTCGTTTCAGCAAGTTTTGCACCTTGCCACGTAGTCTCTTCCTCCCCTTCTGAATCCTTGTCCTCAAGTGCCTTCAACTCCTGGTCTGAATCGAGGATGCTCAGAGGGAACCATGACACAAAATTACTGGCCGTAAAAATCTGCTTCAAAATCTCCTTCCCCAGCTCAGTCATCAAGCTCACTGTCTGAGTTTGGATTAGCCCGTTTTTCATGGGTCAGTGTGATGATAAAATGGGTGTGTGGATGTGTTGAGCACTTAAGTCACTCTGAGCTCACTGAAGGAAGGGTGGCAATTACCGTATTTTTCGCTCTATAAGACGCACATTTTCCCCTCCAAAAATTAAGGGGAAATGTGTGTGTGTCTTATGGAGCGAATGCAGGCTCCTTGGCTTCAGTGATAGCAACGCGAAGCCTCCGAAGTGCAGTGGGAGTGCTCCCGCCGTGCTCCGGAGGCTTTGAGTTGCTTTCGCTGAAGCCTGGAGAGCGAGAGGGGTCGGTGCGCACCAACCCCTCTTGCTCTCCAGGCTTCAAGGATAGCCGCCTGAAGCCTCCAGAGTGCAGCAGGAGCCCCCGCTGCGCTCCAGAGGCTTCGGGTTCCTTTCGCTGAAGGGTAGGTGCCCCTTCAGCTAAGGCGCAGTGCCCCTTCAACTAAGCGAGAGGAGAAATGGAAGGGGCTCCGTTTCTCCTGCCGCTTCGCTGAAGGGGCGCTGTGCAGAGAGGGGGAGAATTTTTTTTTCTTGTGCTCCCCCTCTAAAACAAAGGTGCGTCCTATGGTCGGATGCGTCCTATAGAGCGAAAAATAGTGTGATTGTATTACATAATAATTCATGTGCTGCTTGCCCTGCCCTAAGTATATTTGCTGGGGGAGTGCTTGAGCTGGCCTGAGTGTTCAGGATTGGGTGAGCTATGATTCCGTCATTGGCATCTAATGATTATTATTAACTGTATTTATGAGTCACACCAATCTGGTGTGGTTCATGTAGGGAGAGGTGGCCCTTGAGCTATGGGGGTTCCTGAGTGGCATACGGTTTTATAGGTCCAAACCAGCACTTTTGAGTTGGCTTGGGCTAATTGGTACCCAATGCAGTTGTGCCACAATAAAGTGTTATCTTCTTGCACTGTCTTGCTCCAGCCAGCAGTGCGGCCATTGAATTCTGCACCAGCTGCAGTTTCCGAATTGACGTCAAAGGCAGCCACACAATTCTAAAGGAATAACTGCCCATGTTACCTTATATTGTTTTTATTTGTATTTCAGAAGTACAGGAGCAATTCCTCCAGCAAACACTCTTTCCCCATGTGCAGAGTTTCTTGAAGGGGCATTTCGACCCAGTCTGGGCAAGCTTCAATAAAAGTCTACAGGATCTTTCTGCTGCCGTGAAAAATCTCTCAAAGAACGTCGAGGCCAATCGGAAAAGTATAGAGAGGTTCCAAGAAAGCACCGTACCCAAGAAAGATTTTCAGGAGTTGGGAACGAAGTTTGAATCCAAGGTTCAAGCCAACATTTTGAGAGTGGACCATGTGAAGAGAGAAATAGAGAGTAATTTGCACTCGCAGCAGGCAGCCTTACACTACAATCTCACCATGATCAAAGCAGACACTGATCTGAAGCTCAAGAGACACCAAAAGACACAACACTTCTATTTGTCAGCCTTAAACAGCAGCCTGACAGACATGAGACAGCAGCAGAACAAGCTTGAAGATGAGCTCAAGACTCTGAATAGAAATTTAGAAGTATACCCAATACAATTTGGCAGCCAAAATGAAGCATTTATTGAGAGGGACATTCAGATCCTCAATGAGACCCTGGCAGCACATGCACAGCAGCTGACCAAAATTTTTGATGAGTCTGATGAGGACTACACAGAACTAACCGATTCCATTGCGAACTTGAAAGCCACCTTGAAGCACGACCTGGAGGAGTTCAGGGTTGATTTAATAGAGAAGAGTCTTATAATAGAGGAATACAGGGATGATCTGGAAAGGAAGATTCTTGCTCTCAACAACACTCTGTCCAATATTGAAGACAGCCACTGGGATCTAGAGAGGTCTCTGAAAGCATGTCATTGCGAAACACCATCTTCATATGTTGTTACAGAAGATCTAGTGAACATCACTCAGGTCAACAGAGAAGAAATAAAGCAACTTGAGGCACGGTTAAAGGATCTTAATGCAGCTTTCCCTATTATACATCAGGTTCTAGAAAGCCAACAGAAGCAGAGTCAAAAGCTGGAAGGTGGCATGTCCCTCCTCAATTCTCATGCAGAAAAGCTGTCTGACAATATTGGCATCCTAGAAAAAAATGATGAGAAGATGCACGGGCATATCAAATATCTCAACAGCTCTTTTAACTCTTTGTTGTTTGATGCAATGAGACATGAGCTAGCACTAAAGGCCTTGCTTGGAGAAGAAAACATGGAGATCTTGTTGGAAGAGGACTCAAGTCCTATAGAATTATCCATAGAGCAGCTTCAAAAGACTATCAGGCTAATCTCTGACGAACTCAAGGAGCAAAATTTTACACTGGAATATCTTATGAAGACAATTCACTCTTTGGAGATGATGGACCATGGAGACAACCCCAATGTCCATATATCTCTTAAGCATCCTATGTTGGAAAGGAAAACAGAGGACACAGTGCAGGAGGTTACCACCCAACGCAGTGGAGTGGAACACATGGAGCCAAACCATGAAGCTGCCATTGAGGATGCTCTGGATAACCCCGCATATCACGATATCATGACTTTGAAGAAAGAGATTGGGCACCTCAGCAGGGAGATGCATAAATATAAGATGCAGAGAGATGGTGCCAATTTCTGCTGTAATTACACCATAGCCAGCCTAGTGGAACCACTCAGTGGCTCAGTGGAGAATTTGAGGGAAGACCTTGCGTCAGCCCAGCAAATCCTTGAAGAGCACCTGCAGATCTTTCAAAAGCTGTTTGGAAGCAACAAGGAATTAGCCGCTGCAAATGTAAGCTTGGATGTCACAAAGATTCAGTCGCTGGTGGGCAGGAGGATGAGGAAGCAGCTTCAAGAGGAGCAAAAAATGAGAGACAAGAAAGAAGCCAGCAGTCGTAGGGAAGGTACCTTAAACGGAAGAAACAAGATACATGCAGAGATCCTGGAGACAGGTATGTTTCTTCCATCAACTCCCTATAATAACCTCATCATGCTTTACCCACCTGAGGCCCTCTAGATGTTTTGGACATCAGGCCCAGCCAGCTTGGGGAAGTTTATTATATTTCAAATATTTCTTAACTACCCTCCATCAATATGTTCCAGGGTGATGCAAAAGAAAAGTGTAAATATTTCATTGACAGTGGTACCTAGGTTGTCAAACGGCTTGGCTCCCAAACAAATGGACTCCCAAACGCCGCAAACCCAGAAGGAAGTGTTCTGGTTTGCAAACATTTTTTGGAAGCCGAACTTCCAATTGAGTGCAGGAAGCTCCTGCAGCCAATCGGAAGCCGCATCTTGGTTTTTGAATGGTTCTGGGAGTCAGACTCCCAGAATGGATTAAGTTCAGCAACCAAGGTCCCACTGTACTTATAAAAGTATTTATATACTGCCCTCTCACAAAACATCAGGGTGGTACACAAAGGAAGTCTCCCAAGAGATGCCTGCCGAATCTCTGCTGGAAGGGTGTTCTACAGCATGGGAAAGCCAGGTTAGAAAAGAACTAGTTCACATCCATGAACAGCTGCTGTCAGTCAGACTAGGCAGTTGTGGGCTTGGCCATGGGCAGGGAGCCCTGGGACCCTCCATGTGTTGCTGGACTCCAGCTCCCATCAGCCCCAGCCAGTGTGGCCAATGGTCAGGAATGATGAGAGTTGGAGTCTAGCAACATACAATGGGCCAAAGATTCCCCCATCCCTGGCAGACAAATAACCTGACCTAGCATAAGGCAACTTCTTAAATTTCAATTGCATTAAATCATATGATATTGTTGTTCATTATGATGATAATACCCCACCCATCTGGCTGAGTTGCCCCAGCCACTTTGGGCAGCTTCATGTCCACAGGAACTTCTAGATCTATTTCGTATTTCCTCTCGGCAAACTCCACTCATATTCTGAACTATTGATCAGGAAGCTTCTGGACTCCATCAAGCCAGTCCTGTCAATAAGTACAGAAGAGAACGTTTAGTCCACTACACTCTGAATTTTGACGGAACACGTCCTAACAAAGGCACAAGAGCCATTATGATGCCAGCACTTTCTGAAGCTTAGCATCAAATGAGCGTCTTCAATTTAAACCAGAGTTTGCTTGGAGCGTGGAAAGTAGGTAATCAATTGCACAGAAAGAAAATAAGTATTTAAAAGTTGTTGAAATTCCCTCTTCTATAGGAGTGCCACTTTTGCTTACAGGGGTGGGTTTGCATGGAACAAAAGGGCACATAAGATACTGTAAGTTTCACAAATGGGGGCAAAGATAATACTGGGTATTTTAAAGTCTTATCCTATCCAAACGAACCTTAGTTTCCACTTGAATTGTTTGGAACTACTGTATTTCCTGAAAGGGCGGCATGGGTGCCGTGAGATGGCCAATTATGTAAAACGGTGAAAAAAATAACTCGGGGAGTTTGTGCTAAAGAGGCATAGAACTCAACAGTGGTTTCTTGAATTAGTTTGCTCATTGAATTACAGTGTAGCTCCATCTCCTGGCAGAATAGTGCTTTTGTTTTGTTTTCCCTGAGCTGTAGTCTAGAAAGGTGTGTTTCAACATTTTGACAACTGGGAAAACCCATACAAATTTCCAGAGCCAACCTGCAGATTTGGTAAGATGGTCTCGCCACCCCACTGCCCCCCCCCAACATCCCCTCCCTTCTCTTCACCTAGTGGCAGCTATAACAAATGTACACTAAGAGGCCCCCCCCCCAACCATTATCCTGTCATAGTTGCCAACAGTGTGCCATGGAATATTTCCCGTTACGGAAGCCCTTAGGGCAACTACCGCTCCCATAAGCCCAAAAACCTAGTCAGAGGGAAAGAAAAATACCTCCACTCTTGCCTCCCCAAACATTCCCCTCTTGCCTCATCCGAGTACCTGGCAAAAGGGGGGATGTGGGGCAGGGGTGGCTTTGTAATGTGAGGAGGCGGAAGTGGCAAATCCAGGAATTCTCCAGCTGTACTCAATATCCAAGCGGGGAAGAGTTTGGGGAAATGGAAGACTTACCTCATTTTTGAGATGGAAGCTCACTTCAACACCAGGCCTGGGAGACACTTGAAAGCATCTTGCCTGGTAAACTGGAAATGTTCTGGGACTTTGGATAACTGTTATGTAAACTCTCCCTCTCCCCCATCTAGGTACCTACGTGGCCTTTTATGTGAGGTATTCAGAAGCCAGAGGAGAGCTGAGCCTCAATGGAACATATCTTAATTACGGAGGGGGTTATTTCCCTGAACACGGCTACTTCAAGTCTCCTCATACTGGGGTTTACCTTGTGGCCATCAGCGTGGAGCTTGCACCAGGACCTGCCTTGGGGCAACTGGTCTTCAGCAACCGGCAAAGAATGACGCTCATCGACACCAAAAAGAGAAAGGCAAGTGGAGGCTCTCTGGCTACTTTTGCACTTGTAGAGCTCAAGAAGGGTGAGCTCATGTGGTTTGAACTGGTGCAGGGCACTGGAGCGAAGCAGAACCCAGCTGGATTAAGCATGGCTGGATTTCTGATATTCAAAACTTGAAAAATAAAAGGTCCCAAAGTCATAAATGATACTTTGCTATACACACACGGCTAACCTGTACTAGCCCAAAGACGGAGAGTTTTGCTGTGTGCACTTTTAAATGTAGTCCCAGCCCTTGATTCGCCTCAGTGCTGCTTCCTAGAAATAGTTCAGTTGTTGCTTAGCAGTGTCACAAATGAAGAAGAAATGGAGTTTGTATGTTGCAAAGGCTTTATGAAAAACGCTAGAGCAAGGATGGGTCACTTGTGGCCTTCAGCTGCTGCTGGACTCCCAACTCTTCTTGGGCCTAGCCATGATCAGTCAGGGATTATGGGAAACATCAGGAAGCCCCAGGTTTTTCGCGCTCCATCCCTTTGATATTTTATCATGCATTTGATTCTATTCTTCCTCTTGTCTTATTTATAAGAATATTGCTCATTCTTCACTGGATATAAGTTTCCAGTGGAATATCATTCATTTCAAGATTTATTTTTTTATAATAAAAAATCCTGGACAGGGCAGGCCCTCCTAAATAAAAAAAAAAGTTGCATGGTGCCATTCTCTGTCACGCTAGCGATATCAGAAATCACACAGGAGGGACTTTCAGATGAACAAAATGAGGCATTTCTATTCCTAAAGTATTATGAAATTATGGTGTCTATACTTACGAGAACTGTATCACTTTGCGTACATTCTCAATAAATACTCTTTGTTTTGTACACCTGGCTGTAGTTTTGCTTTGCACATTTTAATAGTTCAAGTGCAGGAATCATAAAACTTCCACTGGTAAGCATTTAACCCAGTTTCATGTAGATGTGCAAATACCGGACATCAAATGATTATTTCAAGGCCAAATTATTGTGAATAAAACTCCTCATATGCATGATTCCAGCTAAGTTATAAAACTGCAGAAAGATAAATGTGAATATACATTATCTGTATGTACTTTGATAAAACTAAACTATGTATGTGGTTTGTTTTATAAATGCTACAGAAAAAAAGGTTCAGCAGACAGGGGAATCCTAAGGTTTATGCACGTATGTAATGCACAACTTGAGGTAAGCGGTCTCACATGCTACAGGGGAGATGAAAGAACAAAACAGAGGAAGGGGTAACATTTTTAACAGCAGCCTGATGCTGTGTATGAAGTATAATTCTGCACTGAGATTCAACAGATTTTTCTTGTAGAATGGTGGAGGGAAACTTCTCACAAGGTATTTTGGACCCTCGTTTGAACACATGGGAGTGCACATTGTTGCAATTATGAATGGCCTGTTTTACTTTGATCATTCACTGGTTCTGTGCATTTTTAATGTCTGGGGCTCCACTTTTGGTGCATCTGAAAAGTTACCAGGAAAGACTGAAGTAAGGAAGCAATTGGAGTATTATTTTGTATAGTCGTACCTTGGATCCCGAACGCCTTGGTACTTGGATGTTTTGGCTTCTGAGTGTTCCAGTTTGCGAATGTTCTTTGGAACCTGAACATCTGATGGCACTTCCACAGCTTCTGATTGGCTGCAGGAGCTTCCTGGAGCCAATCAGAAGCCGTGATTTGGTTTCGAACGTTTTGGAAGTCGAATGGACTTCGTTTGACTTCCAAGGTACGACTGTACTTCAGTACAAATTACTTGTGAGACATGACCTTCAGCACTGATTATAAAGGCAAAGCATACAACCATGTGTGTGGATGTTTGATCACCAATATGCAGTGGTTAACAAACAAATATATTACTAATGTTTACTAAAATAAGGTTATTTACTTAAAAATGATACATTGACATAAATTTGTGTACAGAACAAAGCAATTCATGGTAAACTTAAGGCACCTTTTAAATCAGATGCTGTACAAAAAGACACTTAGCCTGTTACAATTAAAAACATTCTAAACTTGTGGTATATATATAACAAAATGAGTATAATCATACTGCTTCTTTCACCCTCTCCTTTTTATTTACATCTTCTATAGGTTAGCTACATTATTCTTTCTGTATACAATATAGTACATTTTTATATTGGGCATGGGGTAAGTCAGAGCACAAAACATGAATACAGTATGTGGGCATCTATATTGCATTCAGGGGTACTATACAACAAGGCAATTGTTCAATGAGATGATCATTTGCAGTATCGTTAATTCCACAATTGATACAGGAAATAAGTCTTTCATTTTGGGCACAATCCACCAGAAATTTTAACACCAGTTTAGAATGAGTGGGAGTTGTGAAAGAACACTCCTGTTTACACAACAATCTCCCTTTTATTTTACTGAGGGTTGTAGTAGAGAAGGGTCTGGTGACCTGTCCCGTCTCTTTTTCTACAAACTTCTGCAATCCACCAAAATGGGTTTTGGAGACATGATATAATATGAATGACTAGGCCAACAATAGCTACCATCACAAGACGAGGCAAAAGGTACATAATTACTTTTCTAAAAGACCAGCCAAATCTGAGTCCTCTCACATTGAAACTGGGCAGAAGACTCAGTATTTAAATTAGTATGCAGCGTGAAAATAATAAGTTTTGTTCTAGTATTTCAGATCACACCTTGACGTCAGACAGCATTACTGCAGAGAAGGCAACCTACAAATTTGTAGTGTGTCAGCTTACTCTATTTAAACAGAGAAGTTGTAGTGCTCACAAATATATGGGGGAAACGGAAAAGTCTGTTTCCCATGCACTGGAAAGGTACAGATGCAATGACAGTAGTGTCATGAGGCCAATGACAAATAATGTTTAGAGCTGAGAAGAGTATCAGGGGAAAGCATTTATCAAAATAGACATGGGAAACCGATGCTGTTAGCGACACAAACAGGTGTTATGGGTTCATAAAGAAGCTGATTCTTGGAATATGAAGGTGTTACATCAAGCAACAGGTGACAGCAGCCACTCAGGAAATGTATTCATGGAGGTAGGCATTTTTATGGCATAAGAAGCAAATAGGTTTGGTTTTTTTATGGCACTAGTCAGAACTTATTGAAATGATGGCTTTTTGCTTTTTTAAAAAAGAAGTGTGATACTCAAAATATATACCAATTGTCTTGGCTGATTGTTATTAGATAATTAGTAAGTTCTCTCAGATGACAATGGTAAATGAAAAATATTTTGCGGAGCAGAAAACGCCAACCAATTTAATTACAATATTGGCTTTCAGGAATATTTTAGAAAACAAGCAAACGGAATTCCAAGGGGAGATTTCCATTCATTCTTGTTCCTCTAGTATTCCTTACTGCAAAATACATTCAGCATTTTGGTTAATTTCTTAACACTAACCAACCTTCCTCACAGGCTTAAATGGAGCTGCCCCTGCTGCTTTCAAATTCCCAAGGGTGGCACAGCTTTGCAAAATGCTGCAGCTTCCTTAGAAAAGAGGGAGAGTTGAAAAGTCTCCTTCATAATAAACAAGGGAGCAATCAAACCAATATACTTTTTCATTAATCTAGCTATCATGATACTCTCAAAGCTTCAAGGTACACATTCGTTTGCAAGTGGGAAATTATTTCAAAAGCATATTTCCAAGGCACAAATGCACTGTTGATGAACTAGTGTGTATAGTACAAAATTAAAGAATTGACACACACACATACTAAATGTAGTCTAATAAAAGATAACATTAGCATGAAAGAGTCTGAAATGAGTCTGTTGGCGTTAAATAATGTTGAAAAACATACCAATTCTTTTGACAACGGTATAATTCAATTTTGCCACATTTAAGGTCACTTCTCACTCTTTGGCTGTGATGTCATGGACACTTGAAAATGCCTCTGTGAGTGGCCACATCCTTCATGTTGTATTGGCTCACCAGGTGAATCAGAAATATGTCATTTGTCTGCAAGCTGCCACCAGGAATATTTGGTGATAGCCTGGAGATAAAACCACACTGCAGAAGCTCATATGTGAGGCTGTTTGGCCACCAAGTAGTAAGAAGGAGTCTACCACACATCAAGTGCAACCAGAATTGCTACTTGCATCTACTCCCAATTGAAAATTAATTTACAATCATGAATTAGTCAAACATTTTTACAACTGCTGAATTAGTATGAGTGAAACAAATGACTTCCAAGCATAGCTTTGGTCAGATCAATAAGGTGATCCACAGAGGTGTTAAAGATGCCCTTAAAAAACAAAGCCCAAAATTGGTGGGACATTCATACAGCTGGTAGAAGGGATCCAAAGAAACATGGACACAGAATGATTAGTACCATGAAGACAATGGAGTACAATTTCTCCCCTTGCTCTTATGTAAAATTGCCAAGGGGTGGAGGGCAAGAGATCAAAAATAAAATTTACTTTAGTAAGTGAGATTTTGAATCTTACTTCCATGTGATGAACTCAAGAAGAAAAAATTAGCAAAGGGCACAGTTGAGCTAGCTAAAAGAACAAAATTTTTCATAAACATTATGTTAATGGTACTAAATTTTGGAAGGAAATTATTTCAAAACTTGTTTAACAATCTCAAGCCTTTTTGAGGCAAATTTCATTTCTACTAATTGCATAGCTGGAAGGAATGTGGCGCTTCCAATTAGAAAGTGAAATGCCAGACATCTGTTGCTTCTACTACAAAATGCAGTGTGTTCAGAAATAATGGGCTATTCCCTCTGCTCTAGCTAAAATGTCTCCTAAGAAAGTATCAGGGACATGAAATAGCCCATAGATATGTCTGGACTCTAGGAATAATGGACTAAATCCAAACCATGTTAGTTAAACTTAGGTTCCACTGAATTCAATGTGAAAAGTTAGTCATTACTAAGTTAGTTCTCATTGGGAGAAAATGTGGCTTAAGCGCAAATAACTTAATTTGGATGCAACCCAGTGGCTCTGAGATAGTATTGGCATTTGCTTTATTTTAGATTCTCAAGTCAATATTAAAATTAAATGTCAGCATATAATGCACCACTAAAAAAGCTACCCAACTTACATGGCACTTAAAACAAGAAAACAAATATTCCATTCTGGATGATGGAAAATATACACCTCACCAACTATTCTGACAAAACTCGTAAACATATATTTGTTAACATTGTATTTTAATATAGCCTACATCAGTTTTCAATCTGCACTCCCAGGAATCCTGGGGTTCCTCAAGAGATTACGTCAGAGGTGCCTCAAGATGATCAGTAAAAGCAGACAGGCTTCCCAAGTGTCTACCACTACTGATCTTCCTCTGCTATTCAGAGCCATAGGGGATAGCTGAAAGTGTCCTAGAGTATATACTCGGCTTACGAGAATGTAATATTGAGACCAAACAGGCCCAGCAAGCGGACCAAGTGTACCTACAAACAATTCTTGAATCTTCAAAATACTCTGTGACTAACAGCAATCCATGCAGAAGTTCTTAAACATGTCAGTTAACGGTGGAAAGCGTTCCCTGAAAGCAGTAGTTTAGTGTAATAATTTGATTTATGGCAAATATTTACCAGCTACCTGTGCAAAACAAAACAAAAAGACATTTTAGAACGTCAGCCCAATTGCTTTCCTGGTACTGGACGGAAAAGAAATGACACACCTTTGCTCAAGATCCATGGCACAATATTGTCTGTGACTTGCTGCATTCAAAATAAATTAATTCATAGCTTATGTATCCCGTGAACAGTTCAGCTGATACTAATACTTTAAAGGCATCACTGAAAAAGCAATGATTTAAGGAAATGTTAAATAAGATTTGTACATCTATAAATTAAAAAAAATACTGCAATCCTTTGCCTGACCATTTACTGTTTGCAACCTATAGAACAAAATTTTAACACATCCTCATTTATTTGAATTCACTCTAATATTGCATTAAGGGTCTTAATGAATGCCTCTAAAAGGGAAATTTTTATATCTTTGTAGTATCATGCACTTACTTTGACAGACTATCCAACATTTCTGCAAGTCACATTCACCTTGAATATGATTATTAAGTTTCATTATTTTCAGATGTGAGTATGTTATGTTTACACATATACAAAAGAGCAGGTATGTAGCAAATAAAAGTACACTGAACACTATATAAATAACTTCCCTTTTTTAAAGCTAGCTAAGATACAGTTTACAGTACAAGATTACAGGCACTTAAATTATCGGAGACGTTTAACTGTTCCATGTTGTGTGCTCAGTCTTTGGGGAATAGCACTGGGAGTATGAATTGTATTCTGGTCTGTTCTTCACATCACACTTGATGGTGACTTACTGCATAGGTTTATAGTAGCCGTTTTGGTTTTTGGTCATGAAACGTATATAATTTTTCCATGCAGCACAGAGGAAGGCAGAAATTGATTTTCTTTGAAATCCAAATAGGTTCCATATGCTGAGCCAAGGCATTGCAAAAGAAAATAGTAGTTTTGCATGAAATTAAATGGCTTCTTAGGTACTCCAAATGGCATCAGAAAAATCCTGGCACGCCCACACAAAACCATAAAAGGAATAAGGAATTTTCAAATTATTTATACCCCAGACTGCAGACTAATCCACCAAGACTTGATAAGGTATCATCAGGTAGGCAAAAAGCTTATTCCCCCCACCTCCGATGTTTAATTCATTTAACTTACGGCTTTCACAGAAAGCACTATCATCTGAATATGAAATTCAGAACTCAATGAGTTTTAGGGGAGTTTGAAAGTGTGAAGAAAATCTCAACGCAGCTCAAAACAAAAACAAAAAAAGTAAAATGAGGCTATCCACATGTATACCATATAGTGTACGTGGATACCATTTTCTACAAAGTACTGAAAGATTTAATATTAGCAGCCTGTAAAAGTGGTGAGGAAGGGGGCTGAAAATCAGACCCAGCCCCATCCCACCAGACCCTATACTTGCTTGAGTGAAGAGGCATAGCAGTCCAATGGCATTTCTTGGTCAAATCTTAACATCTTGAGATTCTACCATCTTGCCAAGTGTCTTCTTAATCCTCAAAGCTGTAAGTCTAGAGGCAGGATTGTGGGCCCAGCATTCACACATTAATTTCAATATTGCTCTTAAACACTGAAAATAGAAAAAGGAATTCTTGCATGAACAATTATGTATTTAACAGGATTTGTACACTGCTATACTAACAACTGTTGGTTCGTTTTTCTAAACCACTTATAGGCTTTTATAATTAAATCAAAGCTTTTAAGCGGTTTACAAAAAATGAACCAACATGCAACAGAAATAAAGTCAAATGTTAAAAACAATGACTTTAAAAATGCAAAAGATAACTAATACCATCAATTTAAAAAAGATACATAATCAAATACAGTTATGTTTTTAAAAACATGTCAAATTTACATTTCTGGGAAGGTTTGCCGAAACAAAAAAGTTTTCTGCAGGCACCAAAAACAATATAGTGAAGATGTCTGCCTAATATCAAATACAAGTGAAATACTGTTGCTGTTTGGAGTTAATTATTGTTAATGTGCACAGCAGATAAGTAAACCTTTTCTAATAAGAGAAGAATAAAATGTTGGTAGTGTTCATGCATCATGATAAATAATAGTAAAAGGTTTTACTGATAAAAGTGTGAAGACTTGGGGGGGGGGGGATTCCAATCAGCAAACAATGAAAACTTCTAAGTTAATGTTTCCCTTCAAATCTAAAATTTATTTCCGTAAGTGGGGCAAAAAGAATTGTCAACTAGATTCTCCTTCTTTCAGCATGCTTACCTCATCACTATTCCATCTATTAGATACTATAGGGCGCAGGTGCTTAACACATACGACCTCTCTCATGTCCTCGTATGAAGGATCATTCGGCACCATGTCATAATAGGGTAGTTGGTACTCTTCAACAATACCTGCAAATAAATGATATAAATTTCAGTATGCAATTCAAAATTATCCCGTGTGCTGCAGACAAGACTAATATACCAAACCTGCTTCTGATTTTAGGCCATTACCAGACTTAAGAGAGGCTCTTATTTTTGCATTTCAAAAGGAAATATTCCCCCCTACTTGCAAGCAGTTCGGGTGGGGGGCATACACAGAGGCTGAGACACCTGCACATTCAAGGGAATAGGGAACAGCAAAGAAAGGAGAAACTAAAAGAGAACATTCATGCTGATCTCAACAGATGCTACACTTGACAGAATGGGAAAAATAGAGAGACAGGTTGCTTTGTCACAAAACCATATTGCCTTCCCCATTACCCATGCTACACTCCAAGCCCCACGCAAGTTGGGTTGGTAGAAAAAGGGAACGCTGGGAGTAGCAGTACTTAATGTACAGAGCAACACTAACTTTATAAATAATCAGAGTCACCGATTTCCATTTCTGGAGGCCATGTTGCTGGCAAGAGAGATTGTGTGTGCAGCACATACACTTAGCAGTCAGGGGATTGCCTGGCACATCCCTTGATTGTTAAGACAGGGGGTGGGGAGTGCTAGGGGATTCATGGTGAAAAGGAAGAGTTGGGGTTAGAGGCTTTAAGACAGCTCCAGAGCTGCTATTCACTCAAAAGGAGGCGCAGGGATTTCTTACAGCCTTTTACAAGTCCCCCTCCGATCTCAGAGACTTAAAAGGGAAGAACAAAGAGACCCGGAAAAGGCTTTGTGGATCTTCTCTTGCTTTCCCTCTTAAGTCCCTGCGATTTAAGTGTAAGGGATTTTGACAACTATTAAAATTGGCCCATGATGCAGATCCTGGTAAGGATTTGGCCCATGAAGCAAAAAAAGGTTCCCCACTCCTGACTTAGGACATACGCATTATCATATTTTAAGACTAGATGTAGGCTTTACCTCCTGTGACACAACGCCGAGCCATTTCCCAAATGATCAAGCCAAAACTGTAGATGTCAGCCATAATGTATGGCTGGAAATGATTTTTATTCAGACTTTCATCTAGGACCTCTGGAGCCATGTAACGCTTTGTTCCCACTCTGGTATTCAAAGGGACATCAACTTCATTTGTATCACTGCATTAACATAAAATGTTGTATGGTTGAAATCATGTAAAACTAGCATGCAACAAGAAGTAGCAGCTACAGTAATGAAGCTTTTTCCTTCAGTTGTTAAACTAGTGTGTTTTTTAAACAGTGTAACACAGCCTTGGTACTAAGCCCCTAGAAAATATCAGCTTGCAAAAATGTTCGTTTTATGAGCAATAAGCAGACTAATAAAATAAAAAAGGTGCCGGCTAGAAGGGTCCATGAGGCCCACAAGCATTCCTAGCAAAGGAAGCAGGTGGCAGTTGCAGAAAAGCTGATTTGGCTAGCGGAGTGCTTTGCCAGCCAGTTTGGCTTCCGTAGTGTCCACAGAGGAAGGGATGCAACGTACTCTGCAGGCAGCATAGAAGCTGACTGGGCTGGTGAGAAGAGTGCTGTGTTGCTGCTTCAACAGCCCCAAACCTGGGTGGAATTCCATGCACTCACTTCCTAGCTGCCAATGGCTACCAGATAGATGACTGACACACACAGAATAGATGCTTTTTGGTGGTGGCCCCGCAGTTGCGGAACTCAATACAGTGGTACCTCTACTTACGTTCACCTCCAGTTACGTATCCTTCGGGATATATACGTGGCAAACCCGGAAGTATTTTTCTGGGTTTCGCTGCATGCGCATGCGCAGAAGTGCTAAACCACGCTGTGCGCATGCGCAGAAGCGGCACCTCTGATTGCGAATTCCTCGGGATCTGATCAGAGCTCTGGAACGCATCCCGTTCACAACCTGAGGTACCACTGTACTGCGTGATAGCAGCAAATCCCATCCACCAATACTTTCAAATGGGCCTTTAAGACCCACCTCTTTGCCATGATCTTCAGTGGCTAATTGTAAGATGAGCCATAGAAATGGTGATATGGTCTTTTTTTGGTACTCTTGAGTTATACTGGGTTATTTGTTGTTTTTGTGATGGCTCTGAACAGTATTACTAGGAAGATATTTTAAATCATTTATTGCATTATATTTTATTGGTTATTTTTGGATGTGTACCTTGCAAGCTGTCTTGTTCAGAAAATATCTTAAGTAGTAGGTTATAAATCTGCTAAATAAAGACTAGCATAACCAACCTGCCTGCTAATGTGAAGATCACAGGAGTAAGGAGTCTTTTAAACAGCCTGCATGGAGAATTTTTATGAAGTAAACTATTTGTAGATGAATGCATATTGGATGCAATTTATAGCTGTCAGTTCAATTTGTTTCAAACTGAGCATTAAAGGGAGTGAAGTGTCTGAAACTGCCACGGAAGAATAGAATGCTGAACAGTAACAACATTTGTCTCCCTCTTCTTTAAAAGAAGGGTAATTTATTTTTGTGTGCGTGACATTCCGAGATCTCTAGTCCAAGAACATTTTGTGGCTATACCTTGTCTCAATTATTCTTTCCCAAGTCCACTTTTGCAAAGAAAATATTTATTCTTTCGGGAACATTCCTGTTATGCACAAAGATTCTGCAGTTGTGAACCAGCCAAATGAATCCATCACACTTTTCAGATTTGTGCACAGAGACCTCCATGAGTTTACAAAGGATAGGATTGGATTACCTACCTATTGAATTTGACAGCTAGGCCCAAATCAGCAATACAGCAAGTCCCATTTCTCTTTATCAAGATATTTTTACTTTTCAGGTCTCTGTGTGCAATAGCAGGCTTGCCTTGCGTTCCATATATCTCTGTGTGCAAATGGCACAGGCCACAAGCAGCAGAGTAAGCCAGTTTGAGCAGAGATCTGTTGTCCAGAGTGGTACACTTCAGGAAGTCATACAATGACCCATTTTCATGGTAATCAGTAATCAAGTAGAGTTGGGTCCAGGAGCCTGTGCCTTTAATATCTGCTGCTATAAAACCTGCGGAAGTTAGAAACATAGTTAGTGCTGAATGTTCCCACAAATAGTGAAATTAACACTGTGCCAGGGATGAATATTGAGCAGACGTTTCTGTGACATGGAGTGGGGCTTTTTCCACCATTCCAACCCATTTAAACATCTAACTCCCTGGCAACAAAACACAAGCCTAAAAGACTTGTGGTCTTTTAGGAAGAGAATTAAGACCTCTCAATCTGCCAGGTGTTTTTTTTTTAGTACAGTCTGACTTTGAAGAGGCAATTTCATAATCTGCTGTTGATTTGTTTTTATTGTTTGATAATGCTTTTAGCATTTGTTCTGTTGCTTTATGTTTTCAATTACTAGGGCTCCAGCTTAGCCAGGAAAGTAGGGTATACATTTGAAAAATAAATAAATTACACATACTACAAATCTCAGATTCCTAACTTAGCAGTAGTTCCGCTGAGGATAAATGGAGTTTTGCCATGGAAGTGACTGGAAAATACTACAGAGTTCAGTTTCCATAAAAAACAACCCTGAAAAACACCCATCGTCATCCCTTTCAATTTAACAGGATTTCTACTTTGCAGATGAACTACATAATTAACAGATTTTAGCAGGTTTTGTCTTTCTTCTCAGAATGACACTACATCTTGATCCAAAAACAGTTTTCAATATACTTACCGAGTATATTTTCATGGCGCATGAGAACTGTCTGGTAAATCTCAGTTTCTCGAAACCAGCTGGCTTCTTCAGTGGTGAAAAATACTTTCACTGCCACTTTTTCACCCCGCCATTTACCCATCCAGACTTCACCATATCGCCCTTTTCCAACTTGCCGCACCATTTGAATTTGTTTGGCTATTGTCCGCTGGACCTGAAGAAGAAATCTGAAATCACTGAGTGATTCTACGGATGCTGACGAAGTGCTTGGAAGCTCTTATTCGGACATTGCTTTTTCACAGAAAATAGTGGATACTCAAACAATTCATTAAAAAGGAGCTGTTAAGTTAAACAAAAATCTGCCACTAATTTAACAAGCTAAATCATAACCAGATCAAGAAATGAATTCTTTCTTATTGTTGCTTATGGAACCAATCCACATATTTGAAATATTTGGTCTTGGGTCAACACAACATGAAATGAATTTCACTGGAACTATGAGAAGACTCGGTGTGCAGAAAAACCCTGTTCTGACATAAACATGTCTTCAACAATCTAATGTTTATCTTTTAACCTAAGATCAAACTGTGTGAGGTTTTTTGTTTGGGGTTTTTTTTTTACCCCATAAAGAACTGGTTTACCCACTTGGCCAGAACCTGTATTCTAATAACTTGGCTCCAGGAACCCTGCTTAGGATGAGTGAGGGGCAGGAGACATCCACACTCACCTCGTTTCCATCTATAATTGTTCCAGTCAGTGTCATATGTGCTTCCCACACCCTGAGTACTTTGCCCTACTTATTTAAGGACCATTGCTGAGGCAGTCCCCAAGACTACCCATCTGACTGTGACAAACTTCTTTCACCGATTCCCCATAATCAGGGGCTGAAATCTCTGCCCTCCGGGAGCTGACTGGACAAGCTATTTCTACCTCTGCTCCCCTTTTCCCCAAACCGGGGAAAAAATAAAGCCCTTCTCTGTATAAAGATGTCAGCTGCTCCTTCCTGAAAGGAGGCATTGACCTCCCATGAGGCATTGACCTCCCACATGCTTGTAGTTTAGGACCTACCTGAATTTTCCAAATGTACAGGAAAAACTAGCAGAAACTATTATTTAACTTTATAAACCTGTCTCTCTTGAATACTTTCTCTGCGTATCCCAAATGGTTTGACGATCTACTTTGACTGGTGAATCAGTTTCCCAGAAACCTTCCCCGTTTGGGGAACTACACTGTGGGATTAAGCAGAAAGCAGGACAGACTAGCTGAAGACTTGCCCAGCAGGGACTGAGGAGATAGTGCAGCCTCCTTTCTCCCACCCAGGGAGTCCACCTTCCACCTAATGTGGCTTCAACCTAGGGGACTGAAAGATCTGGGGTCAGGGTCCACCTCTCCCTTATAGGTTCTTCAGATTTATTTCTAAATAAACAAATTGTGTATTTAAATTTCCACACACACCCCTCAAATAAAACTGCCTTCCCAATAAGTTGTGTGTCTTTTTTTATAAAAAAAAACAACTAGAATGCTTGGAGACTAGTAGTGCTAGGCAAGCATGGAGGAGGGGAAGTACCGTCCTCTGAAGACAGCATAGAAATTCAACAGGCCCAGAGAAGAAAGACTGCACAATCTATCCCACCTTGCCAGCCTCCTCACTCAGCTTCAAAAAAGTCCAGGCAAGTTGTTAACTACATGACTGCTGTAAAATAAAGAACTCTCAGCTGAAGAAGCACAGGTAAACCACTGGCTTACCAACAGAGGAAGTCCTGAACCACTGCCAGAGCTCTGTGATTGGTCAATAAGATCCTTAAGTGACTCGCCAGACGGAATAAAGGCTTCACCCTGCTCCAGGTCACGATTATAGCATCCTCTCTTTGCTACCCACTTGCAATAATGCCTGGGGGAAAAAACACATCTTGATATAACATGGTGTTATTTTAAGTAACTATGCATACAGTGCCATAATTCCAAAAACATTTCACACTGGCGGGTTTTTTTAATCAATTTTTGCATCAGTGAACAAATGTTGTCTATATAGTTTCATTTCTTGGTTTTCAATTTTGCCTGACAAATGCAAACAGCACACGGAAGTGAATACCTGAACTGAGGGGGCCAATGTCACTTGAATTTGTGGTCTCCTGTATTGTTATTGGCTCTGGATATTAAACCCACATATCAAATCGTTGGATCTCCCAGTTTGTTCTCTGCATGCTAAGCAGAGTGGGAAGAAGAGCACAAGTTCAAGGTCCCCTTCTGATTTTACTGTGTACAGAGTTAAACTCAGATCAAACTGAACAATTCATTGCTAAATTAGGACGGTGGCACCCTAATCCTGAATATGTGTGACAATGAATAAGCTTGTGGTGCCACTGTAGCCTTTCTGCAATGCTGGCACTGAGGCAACGTTTCATGACTGGTGGGTGGGTGGGTTGCATAGCTGCTGCTATAATCCATTCTAAGCTCTCAAGTGCTGATGCAGCAAGTGACTGAGCCAGATTGCAACTTTGCTTTAAAAAACAAAACCAAGATGAGTTACAAATGGCAAGTTTCAGAGGTAAGACACTAAATATGATACAAAAATAGTATCGTGCTAAGAGTTGCCTAATTATAGGGTTTAAAAATGCCAATGTCACATACTGCTCAGATTGCTATCTTTACTCTGTATTAGGCCAATAGGGCAATCCTCTATATGTCTACTAAAAAGTAGGTCCCAATGGGGCTTTATCTCAATTATGCGTGTATAGGATTGTAGTCTAAGGATCAGTTCACAAAGTCCTCTGGTGCATGCACAGGATGGAGCACAATACCGAGTCTCCTCTGCTTTCCCCATTCTCCCGCCTTGCATATGGAACATCAGATCATAGAATCAAAGAATCATAGAACTGTAGAGTTGGAAGAGACACCAAGGATCATCTAGCCCAATCCCCTGGTATGTATGTATGTGATATGGTATGTATGCAAACACAACCATAAATAGACTGACTGCCATAGAAAAGGGTATACCCCAGATCACATGCAGTGCTCTAAATCAGTCTTCCCCATCTTGGTGACATCCAGATGTTTCGAATCATTAACTATGTTAGCAAGGGCTGATGGGAGCTGTAGTCCAAAAGTACCTAGAGGGTGCTAAATGCAGGGTGGGGACAAAGCCATATGCTTGAAACACACCCCTATATTCCAGTATATGTAGAGTGCACACAATAGTGAGCTGTCTGTGTGAAGCTTCACGTCAGATTGGTTTCCATACATATGACTATTTTCACAGTGATGCAAATCAAACTGTGTTTGATTCTAGAATACCTCCAGACATTCTTAGTGATCTAACTAGTTAGCAACAAATCTGCAATACGCTATGCATGAAAAATAGGATATCACCCAACAAGATTTTTACCTGTAGCAGAAACAGCTAAATAAGATGATCATAACTATTATACAGACTGCCATAGAAATAAATGCAGCCATCCAACGTATGCTGCCATCAAAGATGCCACCTAAATAAAGGAACAAACTATTAATATAATTAAAATGAAAGGTAAATTTATCTCTCGGAAATATGAGACAAACTTAGGGAATATTGGAAAGCTATCCATCCCCACACTGCCCGTTGCAACTCTTACATAGCTACATATACAGCAATTGTGTGGAAGGCCTCCTTTTAATCAGTAGGCATGCGGGATCCCCAAGGATAGGGCTCCTGTACTCGTGTGCTAGAAACGTGAGTCAGATTTTGTTAATTCTGTGAACATCAAGTCATACGAAGTGCTTTTCTGGTTCTATATTACAAAACTCCCCATTTTTATTTTTAAGAATTCACTCATTCTTTTTAATCAAATGCAGTAAGACTTCAGTGCGTGATTTACAGGACATTTTCCACTACCACTCCTCTGACAATCCAGCTTGGTTTAGCTTCCTCTGATGAAACACAATAACTATTGAAAAACAAGTTAGAGAAGCAAGGGGGGGGAGTTAAGGTACAGGTTATGCTTACTACTTTCTTATTACTGCACCAGGAAATAAATACAGTGGTGCCTCGCAAGACGAAATTAATTCGTTCCGCAAGTCTCTTCGTCTTGCGGTTTTTTCGTCTTGCGATGCACGGTTTCCCATAGGAATGCATTGAAAATCAATTAATGCGTTCCTAGGGAAACCGCCTTCAGACCAGGTCCGGGGACAGTCTGTCCCCGGACCTCTTCTGAAGGCTGGGGGGGGGGACAAGGGCTTTTCTTCCCACCCCCAGCATTTTAAAAAACCCTGGGACAGCGGAGGACTTCTCCGCTGTGCGGGGCTATCTTAAAATGCTGGCGGGCGGCATTTTAAAATCGCCCCGGACAGCGGAGGACTTCTCCGCTGTCCGGGGCGATTTAAAAGCCCCTGGGAAGGCAGGCAGGGGGGACAAAGACTTTCGCCCCCTGCCCGCCTTCAGAAGGTGTCCCCGCCCCCCGCCCCACTTCGGAAAGCTGTTCCGAAGTGGGGCGGCGGCGGCAGGTGTCCCCGCCCCCCCGCCCCACTTCGGAAAGCTGTTCCGAAGTGGGGCGGCGGCGGCAGGTGTCCCCGCCCCCCGCCCCACTTCGGAAATCTGTTCCGAAGTGGGGCGGCGGCGGCAGGTGTCCCCGCCCCCCCCGCCCCACTTCGGAAATCTGTTCCGAAGTGGGGCGGCGGCGGCAGGTGTCCCCGCCCCCCCGCCCCACTTCGGAAAGCTGTTCCGAAGTGGGGCGGCGGCGGCAGGTGTCCCCGCCCCCCCCCACTTCGGAAAGCTGTTCCGAAGTGGGGCGGCGGCGGCAGGTGTCCCCGCCCCCCCGCCCCACTTCGGAAAGCTGTTCCGAAGTGGGGCGGCGGCGGCAGGTGTCCCCGCCCCCCCCGCCCCACTTCGGAAAGCTGTTCCGAAGTGGGGCGGCGGCGGCAGGTGTCCCCGCCCCCACGCCCCACTTCTGAAAGCTGTTCCGAAGTGGGGCGGCGGCGGCAGGTGTCCCCGCCCCCCGCCCCACTTCGGAACAGCGTTCCGAAGTGGGGTGGCTGGGGCAGGTGTTCCCCCGAGCGCTTCTAAAGGCGGGCGGCGGTGAGGGAATCCCTTGGACCCCCGCCGGACTTCAAAAGTGCTTCGGGAAGTCCCGCGGGGGGGCCAAGGGATTCCCTCCCAGCCGCCCACATTTAAAAGCACTCCGGGGAAAGCAGCGAAGTGCGCTGCTTTGCCCAGAGTGCTTTTAAACGCAGGCGGCTGGGAAGGAATCCCTTGGCCCCCCGCCGGACTTAAAAAGAGCTTCGGGAAGTCCCGCGGGGGGCCAAGGGATTCCCTCCCAGCCGCCCGCATTTAAAAGCACTCCGGGGAAAGCAGCGAAGTGCGCTGCTTTCCCCGAGCGCTTCTAAATGCGCTGCGCTTCCCCGCTGTCCCAGAGATTTCCCTATGGGCTTTCGTCTTGCGAAGCAAGCCCATAGGGAAATTCGTTTTGCGAAGCGCCTCCAAAACGGAAAACCCTTTCGTCTAGCGGGTTTTCCGTCTTGCGAGGCGTTCGTCTTGCGGGGCACCACTGTACACGCTTTTCGGGGGTGTGAATTAAAGCAAAGTTGAGTCTGGTGAAAAATCAGGAAAGTGGTGGGGAGACTGCTGAAGGCAGCAACGCTGATGACTGTGATGATAATGATCACGATAATTAACATTACCACTTTCAAGTGGTCAAAGCACTTCCCGTGCATTATCTGAAATCCTTACAACAAACTTGTAAGTCAAGTTAGTACTATTAATTTCCATGTTGCAGATGGGAGGGAAGATACCAAGAGTGAGTTGCTTGCCTAAGGCCACCTAGTGAGTTCATGACAGAGCTGAAATTTGAACCAGGGACTTCCTCATTCACAAATGAGCCCGAACAATGCCGATAGCTTGGGGGCAGGTCCTCACGCACATCCATAAAAATGCTTTCCAAACAGCAAGCAGCATCCTAAATTTTTAATGATCCTCTGGAGCCCCTTGAGGGGGCTGGATAGTTTTTTTGGTAGCCTAATGAGAATAGCGGTAGTGATCTCTTGACTGGCAACATGTCAGTTTGCCTGTCAAGATGCTATAATCACTTTAAGGTCTCCAAGCTCCTCAATCTTGGTTGGGGTGATGAACAAATATGATAGTCAATGCAAAGTATCAGCATGGGCAGAACAGCAAACACAGCTAATTTGGTTCTATCGCATCCAAAGGAAGAAAAGGCAACTTGGTCTGTACTGAGATCCTCATATGAAATGACTTGTATATTTAGTTGTAATAAATATAGTACATAAAATGACAGAGGGCTGATTCTAGAATCAGCAGTGTGACTGGCATTTATACTATGGGGCTCCAAAGGGTTCCTTTCTGCCATCCCCTTTAACATCTACATCAGGAGTGGGAGGGAGAATTTACCCCAAGGGTAGCATTCCCTCATAACTAGTCTTCTGTCTGCCTGAGGCTATGCAGCTGGTAGTTGGAGAGAGGGATTTATTGGCTGTGACACCATCTTTGGAATTCACCCAGTATCTATTCCAACATCTTTTTGGTGCCAAGCAAAGATAGTTCTATTTCCCCAGACTTTTTATCTCCCATTATGTTTATGCTGAAATAAACCAACTTTTTGATGCTGTATGCTGCTTTGGGTTTAGCTGCTGCAGTCAAGGGGACTAGTGGGAAGGGTTTGTGACAGAAATCCTAGTGCCCATGCAAAAACCTGGTTCACATCCCTAAGGATCCTGCCTGTGGAATATTTATTCATTTTCTTCCATTTATGGTCCAAATTTTTTTCTGCTGCAGAAACCAAGGTTGTGTGACATGCACGTATTTCCCAGGTGGACACTCATCCAGGCACTAACCAGATCCAGCCTGATCATCTTCAGCAGGTGGTGGTCTCACATACCTTCAAACCATACTCTGGAAATACTAGGAAGCACCATACCTGGACTTATGGGAGGAGGTAATGTGGGCTGCAAATCTCGATTGCAGAAATCTGTCCGACAGCATTCAATTGTCCGTCGTGGTTGTGCTTTTGGAGAGTCCTATAGAGAAAAAGAAATGATGCATATTTTGTCACAAGTATTCTCTGAACAACCCTCTATAGCTACATAAGTTACAACAAAGGGAAAGATTAAAGCTATGTAGATTTTTGCTAAGTAGATTGCTGTAAAGATTTTAAGACAAAGTATTAATGTTTGAAACGATAAAACTGGCAAAGAAATAAATCTCCCAATTTTAGGCTTTTGGAGCAAATTACTTGCATGAACAGCAAACGTTGGAATTAAGTGTGAGGAGCTGCCTGGGTTCACATGCAACAGAAGACAGTTGGAATACCTTGCACTGGAAGTCTGAGCCTTCATACTTCATGCACCCTGAAGCAAGTGTAATTTCGCCATTTTCTTCTTCTTCGATTATGGCAAAGCAATGTCCATTAGTTCTGGAACAGATGAATTGACTTCAATTCTCCGTGTACTGTTCTGCATTCAACCAACCTATTTATATCTATTAGATTATTGTCTTGTATTCTTCCTTCCAGTATAATGGACACATGGCACTCATGATACTGCACTCAAAGGAAACAAGGGACTTCAGAACAGATAAAACAGGGTTGGATTTACTTAATGGTGTGGCAAAGTCATGGTAGGTACTCCAGGGAGGTACTCCAGGGAGATGAACTATTCCTGAATACTACATTCCAAGATTAATGCTAATTATGAAAAAACCTTTAAGACTCCTCCTATACGTTAGTCATGCCTATCATGTGACACTGAAAATATTGTACATACCCATGGAAAATCAATCATCTATTGCCTGCAAAAATCAGCACTTAAACCAATTCTTATTCAATGCCTAGTAATTAAGCAAACAACAATTCAATGTTTTCAAAAATTGGGAAGTTTCTCTGATTGCATCTCATAATTTGAACTGTTTTTAAGAGAAGCCAACTGAAATACGGCTCTTCAATTACTCTCAAGCACAAAATTAAGTAATGAAGTCTAGATTAATCTCCCTCAACATATGTGCCAAGATCCAAGTCTGTTCCACCAAATAGATATCATTAAAATTTGGTGCCACAGGACTTTTCCCACTTTCTTTCTTTCTTTTTCTTTTTTCATTCTCATCCTATCCACACATAAACAGGTATCACTGATTTCAATAGACTTTGTTTCCCATTAGCTGTACTTGAGATTTCAGCCTTTGAATGCCTGGAGATTCAAGGCAGCTAAAGGTAAAACGGCCCCGTCGGGTCACTAATAAAAAAGTAAGAAATCTTTCAATTCAGTATTAATAACATTTAATAGGACATTTATGACCAATCAAAACATATGCCTTCAAAATTATTTGATGGGTTTTCCATCTTAAAAATTATATCTACTAGATTTATCAACTACATGAACGTAATACTTGGATATAGAAACTATATAAAAAACAAACACTAGAGGGCAATAAAAAGCAACAATTCTAATGTGACAAATGATTTGACCAAATCAGATTCCCCTTATGCTATGCAAGAAGAACAGGTTGTTTAGCTGTACCTGTAGTTCTCTGAGTTGTTATTTGTGCAGACACACATGTGCAGACATGTAAGCTAGTCTAGAGATTTGGCAAGTGCCCTGCCCCCACCTTCCATGCTCACGCATTCAGGGACAGAGCTCCTGCATTCTTGCTCAGTTCAAAAACCACAGCCCTATGCAGTAGATAACAACCATACTTACATCTACTGTGGAGAAAGAGAGTGGGTTGTGTGTCTGCACAGATGACTATTGGAAAGTCTCAGGTTACAAGTAAGCAACCCGTTCTTTGTGGTCTCTGTGCTATTGCACACATAGGGGTAGTAAAGCAAGCTAGCTTACTAGAGGCAGGAAAGATATGATGAGGTCAAGGACGCAAGTGTAGCCCTTCCAAAAGACATTGCTCAGTTCCATTTGCCTTGTAATCAAGCAGATTACAGATGAAAACCAAAGGTTGTAGCCAAGTAGCAGCATGGTGGAGGTCCAGCAGTGGACCTTAGAGGAATACCATAGAAGTCACTACAGCTCTGGCTTCACTTTGGAGTAGGGAACTTTGGAGGTCTGTAGGCATAGGCAGGGGTGAACCATTGAAGATACTAGTGGGCGAAATGTTGGGTCTGGCACCCTCATAACAAATAAACAGATCCAGACTACTCAAGAAGCTTTTGGTTCTGGAAAAATAAACATTCAAAACTCTGAAGCTAGGTTACGGAAGACAATGGCCTCATTGTGGTGGAACGAAGAGGCAACCTTGGGAAAGAACAAATATCTGGTTTCAGTACGACTCTGATCTGGTGTATGGGAGTCAAATATGGGAGCTCAACACTTGGAGCACACTTATAACTCACACTCATCATCACACTCCTCACCAATGTAATTGCCACTAAAAAGGTACCTTGGAAGACAGTAGGTTTCCTGAATGAAATTTTCTGCAGGTACAGAAACCATGTTTGTGTCTCCTCAGAGGCCACAGACAAGGTATAGCCAAATTCTAAGAAATATATTAAAAGATTTTAACCAATCCTCAATTCAGAAAGTCATTTCACCTGACCATAATAGTATATGAACTGAAAAAGGGTGGAACAAGGGAACTGAGAAACAAGAACGGACGGTGAAAATATTTGAAACCTCTAACCTTACTATAACTTGTACATATGAGGAAACAGTCTTTATTCTGCCCACAACACTTACTTGCATGTATTGTTAATGGCATTTTCTGGACAGTGCCCTGAGCAGTAGCACTGCAAAAAGGGCAATGTGTCCTCTGGAGCTAGGGTGACTCCATCTTCCTGCTTTTTCTGATCAGGATCAGTCTTCATCCCTGTCCCATGGAGCATGCTGTCTAGATTCTGCCCTGTATAATGTAGATACAAACATAATGGTTTGTTGCGGAAGGCAGGGTTACACTGAAGGTTTAGAACTCTCGGCTGCAGTAGCCCCTTTATAGTCCTTCTGTTTTGGTCCCAAAGCAAACCTGGAATGCTCATTTGCATACTTAAAACCTAACTTGAAAACTTATTTACCTGTAAGTGAACCACCACAGATTTCTTTTTAATTTTTTAAAAATCTGACTTTCAAATTAACAAGCATAAACATAAATAAGCGTAGGTAATTGAAATATCAATGTTAACATTCTGATATTGCAGGCAGCTGAGCATAATACAATAATTACGTTTTAATAACATAAATGTTAGTTCTGTCCTGATAATTATATGAAATTTTATGGAAATAAATTCCAAATGCATTTCTATTTTTTTGACATTATCTCAAAAAGTAAGGTGTTTAAAATTTTCATTTGGTTGTTTGTACAAACTTCTACTTTGCTTAGGATCATGCGTAGGAATACTTCTATAGCAGGGGTGAGGAACCTGTGGCATTCCAGATGTTATTGGACTACAATTCCCATCATCCCTGAATATTGGCTGCACTGGCTGAGGCTGATGAGAGTTGCAGTCCAAACATCTGGGGGGCACCAGGTTGGGAAGGCCACATCTCTCAGATTAAACTGAGTTTCCTCTAACACTTAAATATTCATAAAATCAGAAAATTATTTCAATTACTATTACCATAATGGGCACAGAATCTAAGTTAGCCTTCACCAACATGGTGCCCTCCAAGGACTGAGCATGCTCAACGGAGTCCAGGAGCCAAATAACGTTGTTACTGCTTCTTCTAAACAACCAGTTGCATTTCCATTTTATTGTAACTTTTTAAAATCATGCCTGTTGTGATATTCTTTTGTGAACCACTTAATGAGGTTGAACTGAGCAGCAGTATTTAAATACTTTAAATAAATAAAACAGGCAGGTATCTTTGGATATCTCTAACATCTTTGCTTTCTCGCTTAAATGAACCTTCGTCTATGCCTATAAATTTCAGTTGATTGACTTTTTCCATGACTCAGCTCACAGTTTACATAGTCTTCTGAGTGATTCAGAGAGGCCTATACCTGAATAATGACTTTGCAATTAGTCTCAAGTAATTAGTCTCATAAAAACAACCATATCTACCCTGATTCTCTCCTTGTCAAAAGGAGGCTAGCAGACTCTTCTGACTAGCAGCGTGTGCATTCACTAGGTAATCTTCCCTGTGTGAGGAAAGAACTTGACAGCTTAGATTCCTTAAGTGCCCTGTGCCCTTTTTCTTTTAGGGTCTTTCGTCTAAAAATATTATAGCCGCCACATTAACTCAGAAATATCTGAAGCTTTCACTGAATAAGACTGTCCATAGAGATGGAAATTAGTCAACAGATGCAAATGCTGCACCATTTAAAATACAAAGGAATTTTATCATTGAGTTTAGTATGAACTGCATAAATAATAACAACTTCTTCTTCTTCTTCTTCTTCTTCTTCTTCTTCTTCTTCTTCTTATTATTATTATTATTATTATTATTATGCCACCCATCTAACTGGGTTGCTCCAGCCTGGGAGGCTTCCAACAAATTAAAACATCAAACAGAGCATGGAATATTTTTTTATAGCAAAATCTTAACATGTCATTGAAAGTCAATTAAGAAGCATGTACCAAATCAAAACATTTTTCCAGCTTTCAGTACTAAGGTCTATTATAGTTAAACCCCCCCCCCCAAGTACTGGTTTTGAAATAGAAGACTAACCAAGAAAGCCTGCTTCTTGGTAACCAGCTCTTATATATTACCAATAAAGTGGGATCATAGTACTAAAAGGTAGGCAGCATGTCCTGTTAACAACAGACAGTTTCATAGACTCTGTATGAAAGTTGTGTTAGAAATCTCCCTTTCTGTAAAAATGTAACTGATGTTTTTTGTTTCAAAGCAGAGGGTTTGAGAGTTGCTGAAAAAGATGGAAACCATTCTCAGGTGTGCACAAAAAGTCTTCCATTTCAACAGCTTTCATGTTGTTTCTACGTTTCAAAAACTACAGCAGCTTATCTGCATTTATTTCTGACTGCAGTTAAAACATAAAATGTTGGCTATGCACATGAACATTCCATACATCAAAAAACTTTCTTTTTCAAACGTTTTACAAGTATGACTTTACCTTGAACCTGAGAAATGATGACTGCATAGAACCCCAGCAATCTGATGTAAACTTTCAGACAAATCATTGTTCGAATATAAATCCTTCCTGTGCACTGTCAACTTTGGCAAACTGCCCTGCTGCTTGACAAGTTCTAAGCTGGACTGTTTAGCAAAATCTGCTAGAAGACTTGGTGGCCAGTTGAAGCAATGGTTTAATTATTCCAATTTGTTTTCTGGAAAAAAGAAACAAAACAAAATTGCATTTTTGAACAGAAGAATAAAATTATGCAAATTCCCCAAACCCTGAAAACGGTAGGAGGGTATCAAATGGACAAGATACAGTAAAAGCTTGAAGTGATAAAACATGTACAAGTATATTTAAAAGACTAAAATATGACCTATTTGTATTTTAATCCATTGGATAACTATACAACATTTTAAAATTAATAGTTGACAACTAGCTGATTGATAACATCTATGTAGCTAAAAATGTGAAATTGCTGTAGAACTTAGAATTTTAAAAGAATGATAATAATTCCATTCTAACACACCAGTGCACAAACATCTACTAGAAAAAAAGATTTTTCTTTAAATACAAAGCTGTCTAGGAAACACTTTTCCAATGTTTGCTCAACTGCATAAAAAGGAAGGCAGTAAAATTTGCTCTACCACTTTGAAGTACACTTCAGAAACAAAGTGGGCAAACATGGTTATATTAAAATGTAGCAGCTTTTAGTAATCTCACAGTGATGTTTTCGAAATGATTAATAGGGCCTAACTAGGTCTCAGAGGAATAAACAGCAATTTGGACACCTAGGTAGTTAATATAGACAATACAGATTCTGTGTTAAGATGAACAGAACACTGATTTTGCCTTTCTTTGGCCTCTTGTTTGAGTGGGCTTGACCTCCTGACCCCTGTCAGCCTGGCGCTATTCTTGAATGAAAAAACTTGTATTTGTTCAAGGATGTGCTGCAATTACTGTTAGTGGCTGCTTCTACCATAAATAACTCAATCTGTCTGTTGGCAGGACCCAAGAACTTTTCATTTTAATTACTGCTTCATAGGCATTTAACATGGAGGCAAATTACTGGCAGAGCATAGAGGTGTCTGTCACTTTCAATTTGCGCATGCAGGGGGCATGCAGCCTTCGACCTGTGGCCTACTTTTCACACATCTGTGACTTCTTAGTAATGAAGAAACAAAGCAGCTTCCTCACTACAAGAAATAGAACCACTGCAATGGAATAGCCTATCTGTGGATACAGCAATTGATGCATATTCAACGTTGGGCTATGCACAGAGTATAATAGTTATCCAGAATATCTCCACCTAAAGCTTCTTTTAAAAGTCTCAATGAGTATTTTAGCCTTTAGGTCTCGGATAGTGTTGCTGTTTCAAAAAGTCTTCAGCTTTTATTGTATTGATTTTACATTTGCTTTATTGTGCCATTTCAGACTGTACACAGCCCTGAATATTGTCACAGAATCGATTCTTATTTAGAAAACCTTTTAAAAAAGTGACCTAAAGTTTTTATATCCCTGAATCACGTTTCCATGACTGGCAGATTGTCTCCTTTCAGTTCCAGAATAATTTTCCCCAGTCAAAATTGTTGTGCATGTGTAATGGTCATGAATGCACAATGACCTCAGATAACAATTTAAAAATTAATAAGTTGGGCTGTACGTCCCGTCGTAAGTTTTGAACCATCCCAAAAGAAGCATTCAAATTTCTTTTATAAGATGGTATTTGAATCCAGCCCAACACTTTCCTTCAGTGCAAGTCAGTGTCAAAATATAGCATTCACATGCCAAATATAGTCCAAGAACGTAGGAATGACTAAGAAACTGTGTGTGACCCCAAAATATTTTTGGGCACCATAAATCATATACCCACAGATCCAGGACAGTGTCCTCAATAAGGTGGCATTGAATCACATCCAACCCAAAGCTTTCCTTGGGTGCAAGACACTGTAAAATGTGTGAACTCACACAAATCAGCACAAAAGACTGTCAAATATGGGGTCCCCACACCAGTAATAGTCAACATTACTGGACTTTCTCCTGGATGTGTGAGCATTTGACTTCTGATGGCCCAAAAACAATAGGGCTAAAAGGTCCCAAGCATCCAAAATTAAGCTGATTATATATAAAGGATGAGGAGTTTATCTAGAACCAAGTGTAAGAACCTAAGGCAATGACCATGCCTTTAAGATTATTTTATTTTATTTTTTACTTTCTTTTCCCCCTTGAAGAATCAGAGATTGCAGGCAGGCAGGCAGAGCTGCAAATCCTGCTTTCATGACCCATATCCGGAGCCAGGTTGCAATTTTCCCTGGGGATCAACTGGCTGATGATCTGGTGTTTTTTCACCTTACCACATAACTTGTGGCACAGCTAACTTGCATAAACCACTAGGATTTAGTTACACTAAGCTTATGCTTCTAGAGTGGCAGACCTTGGTCGTTTGTGTTTCCTGTATGTAGCATACTAACTTACTTGATTTTTACCTCACCCTATCAACAAGGGCTAACACATACTCCTAAAATAAACCCTTGCTTATCCTGGCCATTTAAAGCTTTTCTCTAATACATTCTGAAAGATGCTCAGACATTTGAGTTCTCTGAGAGCCAGAGGAAAAAGCATTTCAGAGTTGTTTCAATGCCATGTAATCATTGTAATAAAAATGAAAATGAAGTAATTAAAGTGCAAAAGGCTATGTTCAACAAAGAAATGCTTTGATTAGGAGGGTTTCTGGGTGCAATTTAAAGAACAAAATGAACTGGCTTAATGTTTTAGGATCAGCTATGTAAGATTTACATGCACTTGTTTGATATTAATAAAATGCATTACAAACAATTTGCCTATAACAGAGGACTGTGTATTTCAGAATATTTTAAAAGATTTTAAATTGCCATGTTTGTTCACAACTGGAGTGGCCAATGTGATACTCCATGTGACACGCAATAGTGTCCTATCCCTGGCTCACTACCCACTTTGTGATGAGGGTGGTTACCACACCACCACCCCTCCGAAAGTACTAGAACTTAAGAACAAAGTTAGAAGAGTAATGCTCTTTTTCACTTCCTCTTTCAGCTCTATATGATTTTCAATTATCAAATCAGAATTTGTGTAACTGGAAAGTGGAGTAACTGAATGAGGAGGGAAAGGGGAGGGAAAAATGAAGTAAAAATGAGTAGTAGTAGTAGTAGTAATTTATTTATTCCCCAGCCACTCTGGCAGCTTCCAACCGCATATTAAAAACAATACAGCATCAAACATTAAAAACTTCCCTAAACAGGGCCGCTTTCAGTTGTCTTTTAAAAGTAAAATGGTTGCTTATTGCCTTGACATCTGCTGGGAGGGCGTTCCACAGGGCAGGTGCCACTGTGGGGAATGTACGGTGCTACAAGCGTCAGGAGAGAGGGAAAAGGAAGAAAATCAAGAAAGGGAAAAAGAATGTGAGTGTAAGTGCGCATGCCAGATTCATTAGAATAGTCTGAATGCTATATACTGTTTTTCATGGTTTCTTTCCCCACTAATCAAATCACAGATCCTTACAGGTGCTCCTTATTTTGACAAAGGATCCACTGAAAACCATCATCAATTTGTGACAGCTGCATATTCCTGCATTGCAGGGGGGTTAGACTAGATGATCCTAAGGGTACCTTTCCAACTCTAAAATTCTGTGATCTATTCATATGTCACTTCTGTGCCTGCAGACATGTTCTGTGATTTGTTGGTGGGTTTACTGTCATCCAGTGTATAAGTTGCTTAGATTGGGGGCTGCCATACCTTGGCATCCCCAAGGCAACCTGTCATCACTCAGCTGTTGTTGCCCACCAGCCACATGGAGCTAACACAGCTGGCACTCCCTTTGTCTCGCAGAGGATTTTTTTCCTTAGTGAGGAGGGTGGGTAGGAGGCAAGAACAAAGAAGATAGTGCTGTTCATTAAACATGGCTGCCTGGCAGCCATGCTGAGCTGGAGAGAGGCACTTCCTTTGCCCTGTGAAGGAGCTTTTGTCAGTGAAGTACAGTGGACGCTTGGGTTGCGAACGTGATCCGTGCGGGTCACAATCTAGCGCTTCTATGCAAAGCACGATTTTGTGTTTCTGCACATGCGCCGAAACCCGGAAGTAACCCGTTCCGGTACTTCCAGGTTTGGCACGGTGCGCAACCTGAAAATGCGCAATCAGAAGCGTCTGTAACACAAGGTATGACTGTAGTCAGGGAAAAGGTGGCAGAGATAACTTCCATTCGCTCAGTGTTGTTGCCCACTGACAGATAACTTCTGAACTTGAAGCCCCTCACTTCATAAAATTCAATACAGTGGTAACTTGGATTACAGACGCTTCAGGTTACAGACTCCACTAACCCAGAAATAGTACCTCGGGTTAAGAACTTTGCTTCAGGATGAGAACAGAAATCGCACGACGGCGGCGCAGCAGCAGCGAGAGTCCCAATAGTAAAAATGGTACCTCATGTTAAGAACAGTTTCAGGTTAAGAACGGACCACCAGAAGTTCTTAACCCGAGGTGCCACTGTACATACTGAAAACTGAACACTTAAATAAAACCACCAAAATAATCTGCTGCAGGTTCATATTTATTTATGATACTTATACCTTACCTATGGAATTTAAACAGCCCTCCCTTTAAAGTATGGTGAATTGCCAACTGCCATTAATAAATGTTAGTATTATGTTACAGAATGAGTTCTCCAGGTGCCCACTTTATTGCCCCTTGTGCAGAGAAATCATAGCGTTCAAAAAAGGATATTAATTTGCTATACAATTGGTATTTCTTTTAAGAATTCATCATCTCGCTTTTACTACCTAGTATTAGAATACTGAAAAGATAATAAGCCAAGAAGAAATGCTTGCTATCATTCTTTAGCAAGACAAGCAAGCTGATAACTTTAGATTACAACATTCATTCCTTCAGGAATAGGTAAGCCACTTAAGTAGAACTCCAGCTGGATGGTATGCCTCATTTCTAACTGTATAGAGTGTGCAGATGAAGATTTTGAAAGGTTGAGTATGAATAAATTAAATAAAACACTGCCAGAAGTTAAATATAAAGGCAATTAGCAGAATTGGGCATTTTGCTGGTCAGTAATTTGTGTGATCAGATATTTTAACCATGTAAATCTAACAAAACCCTCTTCAAAGTCAGCATCTTCTCTTAAAATAAACTATAAAATAATATTTATAGTTTTATGTCAAAATCTTTTCAAGCTGAATTTGAGGGTTCAATTGCAGCCATACATTAAATAAAGCCAAAGCTAGGGTTTTGGTCTATGAGAACTGAAAAGCAGATTTCAGAAACTCCTTTCTCTCATCCCCCTCATCTTAATTCTCTCTGTCTACGTAGTAAGGTTCCTTTCTTTGGTCATCTGCCAGTTCCATAAAATAACTTGGAGTAAAGCGCTCCCCTTTTCTTGGGCCCCTCCCCTTAAGCAGCCCTAGGCGCCCTGTCTCATATGCTTTTCAAGGCGTGCTAGACTACACAGCAGACTTTCTGGCTCCACTTCCATTGTTTGCATGGCTGCATTGCTCCTTATCCACAGACTGGATTAGCATAAGAATACTGTCTTCTCCTTCAGTAAGCAATCTCCCCCTCCTGCCATCCCCTACAGACAAAACAGTGAAGGACTTTATTTAAGGATAAAATGTTAAAAGCCGTTGTTTTGCAGTTCAGTGTCGCTATATAAAATATTAAGTAATTCAGAAGAATGAGGCACACAAATTCTTGCATACCCACAGTGCAAGAAAACTTGGTGTTACAACTTTCAGCCTTCTTTGTATGCCAGCGACATTCCAGACAATTAAACAAAGAACTATCAGAATATTTAAGGGAAACAAATATTTTGAATTAGATAGGGCTGGGTTTTGGAGGGGGTGTTTGGGATGAAGAGGAGAGAAATCAATTGATTGTCGACACATTTTTAAGGGTGCAAGATATTAAAAACATAGGGCATGACCCCATGTGCTCTGCGAATTTTAATCTGTGGAACTGGCTTCTAAGATTTTGAATGGGGTAGACGTGACATATCTGCTGGGGGGGGGGGGGAACCCCAGCTATAGTTATGGGAAAGTGTTTGAAGAGTGAAAGTGTAGAATGATAAGTTAGGCCAGTGTTTCCCAAACGTTTTTGGGCAACGGCACACCTGTTTACCGGAAAAAAATCTCGCGGCACACCACCATTAAAGCCCCGCCCCCGTGACGTCATTCGGGGAGCCGGCGGCCCGGGCCTGAGCTGGAAGGAGAGGCGGTGCTTTTCGGCACAAGGCAATCGGCCTGGAATTGTTTCCCGCGCGCTGCGAAAGGGAACAGCTGCGGTCGCGCGAACCCTCTGGCGCTGGGAGGGGAAAGGGCGGAGTCGCAGAGCACCAGCTGGCCGAGCGGTTGCGCGCAGCGTTGCGCTTTTGGAGAGCGTGCGGCTGCTGCTAGGGGATCCGGGGACGTGAGCAGGCCTGGCCCGACCCGGGTTGAAGGAGGACAAGCCGGCAGCGCGCCAAGTGAGTTCGGTTGCGCGCGACGGCCCCCGCTCCCCCCACCCCCGCCCCCGCCGGATCCTCGCCGCCGCCGCCTCTCGCCCGCCTCCCTCCCACGGCACACCAGCCGATGTCTCACGGCACAGTAGTGTGCCGCGGAACACCGGTTGGGAAACACTGAGTTAGACCATACAATTTGTTAAATCATGTCATCTCAGGACTTAACGCAGATGAACGTTGGGTCAGAAGATTTGCCCAACTCGTTAGTATTTCATTAACATTTGTGAATCTAACTCGAAGAATGTAGAGGGGCAACACCAACATTTCAGATTCAATGCTCCTGGTTGCTTTACAATAGTTAAGTAATCAGAATCAGACTGTGGAACTTCCTCCCTTCCTCTCTACCATTAGAGGGGTGTGTGTGAGGGAGTCCAAGGAAGTGGGAGAAGCAATACACGCAGCTCACTCTATTATTCTTGCATTACCAACTGCTAAGCTAAGAGTAGTATTACACAGAGCCCTAGCATTTATCAACACCAGGCTGTAACACACTTTTGTTTATAATTATTATCTATTTCACAGCAACTCTTTCTCATTTATGCACAAGGTAATTAATGCACTCATTTTATAGAGTGAGAACTGAGGAACTGATGATTCTAAATCGTACAGGATGGTCAAAACACAATTGTGAAGAGCTCCAAAATGATTTCTAAAAGTTGTGTGAATGGGTTGTAAAATGTCAAAATGCAATTCAGTGTAAACAAGTATAAAAATGATGCAGGGGGAGAAGACTTAATTTTGCATAGGATACATGGTTTTGATGTCTGAACGTAACTGACAAGAGCAAAACCTTGGAGTTGGGAGAGAATAGCTTGATGAAGATGCCGACCCAGTGTGTGTGGGTAGCTGCAGAAAAGGCAGATTTCATGCTAGGGAACTTTCGGAAAGGAATTTAAAATGAAACTGCTGATATAATGCAATTATACAAATCTATGATGCAACTACACTTTGAATACTAAGTACTGTTCCGGTCATCTCACTTCAAAAAGGACAGTGTAGAGCTGGAAAAGGCTCCAAAAAGAACAAAAAAAAATGATTGATGGGATAGAATAGCTCCCCATGAGGAAAGGTTTTAACATTTTGGCATTTTCATAAAAGATCAATAAGAGGAGACATGATAGAGTTGTACAAAATTATGCATTGTGTAGAGAATGTGGATAGAGACAGGTTTGTCTCTGTCTTTCAACTAGGGGACATTCATTGAAGCTGAATGTTGGAAGATTCAGGACAGGCAAAAAATATATATATACTTCTGCACACAGTGCACAGTTAAACTATGAAATCTGCTCCCATAGGATGGCCACCAACTTCAATGGCTTTAAAATAGGATTAGACAAATTCATGAAGATATGGCTATCAATGGCTACTAACCATGGTAGCTATGTTCTATCTCCACTTTGGGGTTTCTCAATATCAGTTGCTGGAAACCACAGGAGAGAGGAGGCTTCCCACAGGCAACTGTTTGGCCACCGTGAGAAGAGGATGCTGGACCAGATGAGCTACTGGCTTGATGCAATAGGCGCTTCTTATATTTTCATGTTGCACATTTATTAAATGTCCTTATGTTTTGAGGTGCTATTTGCATGGCATATTCTGTTTCCAAAGGAGCAGATTTCCCCCCGATTGGTGAAAAGAGGGTAGTTATCTCCATTTGTCTGGACAGGAAAGAGTACACACAGCCAGAGTGAGCAAACTACAGTGGTACCTCCGGTTAGAAACTTAATCTGTTCCAGAGATCCGTTCGTAACCAGAAACCATTCATAACATGAGGTGCACTTTTGCTAATGGCGCCTCCCGCTGCGGCCGCGCCGCCGGAGCACGACTTCCGCTCGCATCCCAGGGCAAAGTTCGCAACAAGGGGCACCTACTTCCGAGTTAGAGGAGCGCAAAACCTGAAGCATTCTTAAGGGGGCCAATACGTAACATGAGGTACCACTGTGCTGTGGAAGAACAGAGTCACACAAGAGTGTGAGTTAGCAACAGTGGCATTCATGGATCTTTCCCTGCTGAAGAATGGAGTATAGTGAAGCATGGGCATAGCCGGGGGGGGGGCAGCAGATGCCTTTTGTTTTTTTTTTTTATTTTTAGATATTTTTATTGGGTTTTTGCATTTTATATAAACACAAACAACACACCAAAACAAACATAAAAAACAACGAACATAAATAGTTCCCGAAAATCTTATTTTCTAACCCTAGTCCTTGACTTCCCCCCACCCCCTCCCCTGCATCCCTATTCCCAAACTTATGTCAGCAAGTTAGCATTTCTTCCATCTTAATATTAGTCCTTTTATAAAAAATAAAAATAAATTTTCCCTAAGTTGGACCCCAATTCTCTTCCCTCGATTTCTCATTTTTTCTTACATAACTTTCTTAATACTAAACCCCCTGGTCTTGAGTGTTGTTTAAATTTGATACTTCCCTCCCTCCCCTCCCCGCTTTGCGTCCTTTCCCGAGACATGTCCAAATTAACAGTTTTTAGCCTGGATTCCGGATATCCGAGGCTCTCAATTCTCTTTTAGTCCCTCTCCGCCGGTTTTGTTGGTAGTCCTTTTTGTCTATCATCGAGTCTCGAAAGATTTCCTTAACAATCAATCCAATCAGTCCATAGTCTCTTCCCATATTTAAAGGCAACTGCTGAGGAATTTCCACAAGGCCTAAGTCTTGCTGATAGTCAAAATCAAAGTCTATGTGGAGGCCCCAATTGTACTTCTTTATTTCGAGCTCCTGAGTTCCATAAAGTCCCAGGGCCTCCACTTTCATCTTCTGTATCTTTCGTAGGCTTAGAGTGGATTTAATCCAATAGTCTCCTTGCTTGTGTTCTCCAGATGTCGGCTTCTGGTTAGTACTTTCCCAGATAACTTGTTCTCTTTCTTGTTTTGTCTTCTCCTCTTCTTTGTTTATTGTTTCAAATTCAGCTGTGGGTTCTTTCTCACTCAGGCCCTCATTACTTTCAGCAGAACTACTTGTTTCCAAATCCAAGGTCGTCAATTGTTTACTCATAGCTGTAGTCTGCTCCTGTAGGGTTCCCACCAGTGAGAACATTCTTTCGATTTCTCTCAGTATCTTTCCACCCACAGCCATTGTAATTCCACAGAATTCCCCCTAGAGGGAATCTGGTTACTGAGTAACCTTTTCTCCAACAATCCTCTGTCCTATTATTGTTTCTTTGTTTCTCAAAATTTTAGTTCAATTGTAACTCCTTTTAATCCGGAGAGGTCTTAAACAGCAATTTTTTTCACTATTAATAGCCCATTTGACAGCTTTTGACAGCTGTCAAATTCTGCTCCTCTATACAGGCTCCAAAGCAGGTCGCTCCCGGGCCCGGGAGGGAGGGTTGTTTACCACAAAACAAAGACTCTTCCAACACTCCACTCTCCTGTTCAAATTTACCTTTCTAAATCTTGGAAGTTGCTGTCTTTTTAAAACTCACCCTTTACAGGGTAGGCACTCCAGCTTAGTTCTTGTTTCGTTGCTCTGGATCGTCTGCAAGGGGGGGTGTGGGGACTTCCTTTTAGCACACCCCCCGGTCGTCTCAAATTCAAAAGGTAAAAGTTTTAAAGTTCAGTTCCAAATTACTCACGGGTTCTTTTTTCAGTCCGAATTTCAAGGAAGGAAGTCAGCGCTCTCCAGTTATGGCTCGCGGCTTCGCTCAGCGGCGGTAGCGGTCGACTCTCAGTGCCACGCCGTCCCCTGTATCCCCTCCGTAGCCTTTAAAAAGGCTCATTGCGAATCAGGGGGGGCGCTTAAGGCACCCGCCGAGTCTTCAGTCCGCAGGCTTCCGCGCCTGCGGTTTTTAAGGGTCCCCGTGTCGCCGGCACGGCAAAGACCCATCCACCGCTGAGCCGATTCCCTCCGGAGCTCGGAGGGAATCCGCCATTTCCCGATCGCGCCAACCCGGAAGTCGGCAGCAGATGCCTTTTGGGCAATATTTCTACCAGTGCTTTCCTCTCAAAAAGCTCAACAACTTTGGCTGATCCCCTAAAAAAAATGCTTTGCCTGCCCCCCTAACGAAAAACCTAGCTACACCCATGCAATGAGGGCAAAAGGATTGACAGAAACTACTTATTCAGTGAGTTAAGGACTACTGGAATGAAACTAATGGTCAAAGCAGATGCAACCTTTTAATGTGAGGTGAAAAATACTTTAACACACATTCCATAATTTGTGTTCAAACCATTCCCACTAAACGCAAATTGCGCTCTCTCTCTCTCTCTCTCTCTCTCTCTCCACTCTAATAGAAGTAGATGGAGGGGAACTCTGAACTGGCCCTTTCAGATGCACAGTTATCTTAGGATCACCATTTAAACTGAAAAGATCTAAAGTCAATCCAACAATTCCCAACATCAGGTTTGTGTGCTGTTATACTGCTGGAGTGTTTCATTATGAGAAGTCTGAAGGAAACAACAGACAGGAAAAGCCAGGATCAGAAACCATGGATTGATTCTAACTTGTTCCAATAAACCAAACTCTAGAGTAACTGTAGTGACAACCATGGTTATTTTAACCTGAAAGCAGATTCTTCCAATCTCATTTTCATGCCTGAACTAGAAAAGAGAGGGCAAACCCAAGGCTCATGCCCAGATTCATTTATATAATACTGAAACTATGGTTTAAGCATGATGTTCAAACTCGGCCAACAAAACCCACAGTGGTACCTCTAGCTGCGGACTTAATCCGTTTCAGGGTGCCGTTCACACCCCGAAAAGTCCACAACTAGAGCGCCTCTTCCGCGCATGTGCGAGGTGTAATCAATCGCTTCTGCGTGTGCGCGAAGATAGCTTCTGCACATAGCGCGCAGATTGCTTCTGTTCATGCGCGGGTGGCGAAATACTTCTGGGTTTGCCACATTCGTAAGCTGAAAGTCCGTAAGAAGAGTGGAAAGCAACATGAGGTATGACTATATTTTGCACTGATTGGAATGAAATGAGTGCATTGTGAGCAACTGTCCTTAGGAACTATGGCCAAAGGAGTTTCAATAACAGAAATACCAGAGTTTTCAGTGTTGCCCACAAAGGGTATCAGAAAACTACTAAGTTGAGCAGAACAGTTGGCTGATAGTAGAGGAAGTTGTGGAGCAACATTTAATTCAAGTTTGTAAGGACTCCTGTTTTGTCTCTCTTAACAAGTAAGTGGTTGATTTCAAGTTAGAGCAAGATAAACAGGCAACTATGTATTTTTAGGTATCATAAATGTGTTATGACTAAACAACTATGGACACATTCTTTCACAAAAATGTATTCCCTGAAGCTCAAAACAAGGTAGTTCTAAAAACAGTTTCAAAACAGACTCTAAAACCAATCTTAAAATTTCAGTAGATGAACAAAACAGAGTACAAAGATAACGTTCACACTTCTATAGCAACAGACTTGTATTTTCCCTTAGTTTTTTAAAGTGTTAAAATAAAGTTGTTTCATGGTACCCCCCAATTCATGAAACTCAATGCTAAGCAGTGTTGATATCGGGGCGGGCGGGGGCTTTTTATGAGGAATCCCAAAGTTCATTAGCGTAAAATTATAATGTGCTTGAAAAGGAAAGCAAGTGCTTCATTTCTGTGGAAGATGAGTGTGAATTTTAAAGGCACACATATTTTAAGGAAAAGTTGCTTGGGATCATTATATATTTTGCCATGTACACAATATTTACCTAAATTTCCCTATGATGCATTTTTATGAATCTTTTGTTATGTTTCTCCACAATTTCAGTATTTGCAACATAAATACACACAATTTAAAACTGAATGTGAAATAAAACTAGATACTGGATCAAGAACTTCTCACAAAAGTAAGTACAATGAAAGCTATCTGAACAGAAACAGAATCATAATTTTAATTATTGAATTATCTCATTTTAATAGCAAGTGAAAATTACAGTAATACCAAGCTAAGTGTTTTACTAGAATGGGTTTATTCTACTTGACACTCACCATTATGTCCCAAATTTCAATATCATAGATGATTTTTTTCATAGCTTTCCTTTAAGTTGCCCTGAATTTTTCCTGCTATTTGTTCCCTTGGACTTTGTTTACTATTACTTCATCAGTATCTTCTGCAAACTCCCTCTTGTGCCTTATCCAATGAGAGCATTCTGAAGGGGATAAATGTATCCAAGCCTATCTTTCAAACTAGAGAGTGAACAGGACCTTTCTCTTTAAAAATACTCAGAAGTATAACTTTGCCAGTAAGATTTCATCACCATTCATTTAAAACAGTGGTTCTCAAGGGGTGTGGTGCACCACACAAGTGTGGCGGGAGAGGCTGGAAAGTGTGCTGCAAAGATTCAAGGACAATCAAAGAAACCTTTTAGTGTAGTATAATGTCAAAATATTTTTCTATTTTCAAAATATGAATAACTAGTTTTTCAAAATGAGACTAGGAGCATCAAGTGATACTGCAAGCTCACACCTCTTATTGAGTTTGTATACATATTTAACATGCATGTGTAAGAGGCTCATTTAGAATTATATTTTGGAAATGAGTCATGTTCTTATGTAGCTGCATTGTTTCACACTTTCTGGATGTCCCATGATCATGTTATGAAGTAGTTGTTTTCTATATGATAAATCAAGCACTGCTAGTAGTTGTTTCTTCTTGTTTTGCAATGTACTTCTTATCAATAAAATAATGTGGTGTGGTGTGGCCCAGAGAAAAAAGCTTGAGAACCATTGATTTAAACAATGACATACTAATGTCCATCTATCTGGGCCAGTTTCTGCTGAGACTCATTATTATGTGTTCAACCATGAACAAACTTCTGCATATCAGATATTAGACCAATTTTACCCCATAAACGGAACAGCAAAAAAAACAACATCTGAACTGAGGTAGACTATTTTTAAATATCATATGCTAAACCAGGCTTCCTTCACCTCGGCCCTCCAGATGTTTTGAGACTATAATTCCCATCATCCCTGACCACTGGTCCTGCTAGCTAGGGATTATGGGAGTTGTAGGCCAGAAACATCTGGAGGGCCAAGGCTGAGGAAGACTGTGCTAAACTATTATTATTTTTCTGCCAAGGGTTAAGGCACCATCCCTTTTGATCTTCTCAGCCACTCTGACCAGTAGGATTGGTTGATAGTTTGCCTAGAAGTTTACAAAGTGCCTGAAAAGGGATTTAATCAGCCTCTCCAACAAGGAGAGCCAACAGGCATTTTATATGATATTTTCAAATATGAAATACAATGGACGCTGATTGTCAATTATGTTTCAAGTGCCTGTAATGAAACTCATGCCCTCCTGCTACAGTGAGGACTAAAAAACCAGCACAGCAAGGAAGGCTGGTTCTTGTTTTTTGTTTTGTTTATTTGCAGCTTTGAATCTGACCCGGAGATATATTATAGGCCCCCTCCCCCAGAATTTTGCTAGCCACCTTGAACTTTTAAGATAGGCAGGATATTGGTGCTTTAAATAAAAGTTAACATTTCTAATCCAACAGCCCATAAGAATGTTATATTTGAATTGAGCCCCTTTTTGAATGGATGTTTGTTACCTTTTGCTGATGAGTGGGATGAAATGGTGCTGTAGAGTTGATATCCTGCAAACTTGTTTCATCTGTATTTCCACTTCATCAATTCCAAAATAAAATTGTAACAATGCATATTTCTTTAAAGCTGTAAGACAGGAAAGGAGTTGGAATTTAATTTCAAGCAGGCTTTTTAAGAGCTAAAAAGATGTCTATGTGTTTCATCCTACCAGCTATAGAGTATTTGTGCGCATAAATGTTAGTCTGCAAATAACACAAACTAACACTACACAGCCTCTCTGTACTGTGTAGCAAAGTACTTTGAAGGGGCTTTCAAAAGCAGTCTGTGATAACACCATGAAGGGATCAAAAATCCCACTAGGCATGCCGGAGATGTTGGATATGCCTAAAGTAGTTATTTGGATGCTCGCCATCATCTGTAATGATGCACAACAACACAATTCTTCAAAGTGTTACATACATACAGGCTCAATTTTCATATTCAATTAACTGTATATAATTCAGGATGACAACCAACAGACTTCTATAGTCTTGGCATAGTCAAAAACAAAAACAATTGAAGTGGGGATATAAAACTTGGTGTAGTAACTATGTTAACTTAGGGAAGGACTGGAAGAATCTTAGCCATCTGGTTGCTGAGGCTTCTAAAAATGCTATCACTCAGGAATTTAAATATTCTCTCAGTTTCCTATGTGATCTAGTGCCTTAAAGAACCTGTAATAGTTCCTAGCTTGGCCCTCAGTTTTAAATAAAATGTTGCCATAAATAAGCTCTATTTTGACAATTCACTCCCCAAAATTGCATTCCCATCTCTTTTTTAAAAAAAATAAAAAAGCAGTTCTATGGGGAAAGGCAAGTGATTAAAACGGTCAAAGTTGGCTTTAAGTTAAGAGGAGATATCTTGCATTGTGAATACATATTTTGGAAGGCGGGGTAGTATGCTGGCTCCTGGACTCTGTATAGCAGCTATATGGCTGATAGGGTGGGGGAGAAGTGGAAGAGGTTGAGAAGTAGGTTTGTATAACTACAGCAAGCCACTCCTGAAAAGTAGGATAATTATGCTGGGCTGAATCTTTAGAGGAGGGGTCAGCAACCCACGGCTCCGGAGCCGCATGTGGCTCTTTTACACCTTTGCCGTGGCTCCGGGGCAGATACTAGCGAGGGGAGGAGGCGCATTGTGCGCCCGACACTCCCCACTGTGGCAGGCGCTGTACTGGCTGTGACGTCGCATGGGGGCGGTGCGTGCGTTAGTCACGCACCGCCCCGACGTCACCTTCCCGCCCGCTGTCAGATCGCGGCTCCGGAGATATATTTGTTTTAAATGTCGCAATGGTTTTGCGGCTCCCAGTGTTTTTTTCCTTCGGAAACAGGTCCAAGTGGCTCTTTTTGTCTTAAAGGTTGCAGACCCCTGCTTTAGAGGAACACAATTCTCTGCACAGACTCTACCTACTGTAAACTTCCTCCCCACCCCAGCAAGATGGATAGGTTTGTCTGAAATACAGAAGGGTAAAATAGAAGGGCACTGCTCTGTTTTCTCAGCCCTTATTGTGTGGTTCAGATCTTTAAGAGTGTCCATGTACATACTTCAATATTTTTGTGAAACTGTATGTAACTCTTATGACAGCTTTCCATTTGGAATGGCTAGTATTCACAAGGTTGAGACCATGGCAAAATCATAAACATGTTCAGCACCAGGAATAAATTTGAGGACCAACCATTCATTAAGATCTACAGGTCAGTATAAAAACAGCTTCCTTGTGCCTCCTGCAGAAATATGTGTGTGTGTGTGTGTGTGCGTGCGCGCGCACGCACACACACACACACACAGGAACATAACACTGATGAAGGCAGAAGCAGCTGAGAAAAATGTCTACACAAAGGCTAACACACAATCTGGGAACCACAGACTCTGTAGCTTGTTATGTACCTACTTCAAAAACACTAAATATGTTCACCCCACCTTCTGTTATGCCATCAAGTGAAAGAGCTGAAAAGTTACGAGCGTATTTTGACACCAATTGATGGTTGCTCTTCACCTCCAGTGGGAATGCAACATGGCCTGCAGCATACTCCTACCAGCTGCCAGAAAGGCTGCATGACTATGCAATAAATTATGCTACTTCAATACTATTAAAAAACACTACAAACATAAAAATGATGCTGTTGCACATGCATATTGATATGCAGCTGGGCAAAAATAAGGGTTCTAAATCCTAAATCAGGAGTGGGACATATGGAGAACCACAGGTGCCCCATTAGTGCTTTAGGATTTTGAAGTCGATTTTTGTCCAACTACATTGTGTCAGCATGCAGAGTTCAAAATCTTGAAGGCCTGGGTACCTGTGGTCCTTCAGAGGCTGTTAGTCACCATCTCTTCTCAGCCCCTACTAATGTGGTCAATGGTCAGGTTGCTAGGATTCTATTATGAAAATTGTAGTCCAAAAGCAATTGATGGGTCACAGGTTCCCCAGTCCTGTGCTAAAGAAAGACTTCCACATTGTCCATAATGTTCTGGTTAAGCTGAACACAGCAAGCTAATGAGCCTGACTCAAGCTAATTCCAAAGGTTAACACGTGCAGTTCTGCCTTTGGCGTGAGCAGACAATCAAGCACTCAGCCCTCAAAAAATTAAGTTTCAGGATTGCTACATCAAAGCTTCATAATAACCTTTGTCATTACAAGAAGGTCATAATGTTCTGCCTCCATGCACATTCGTAAGTATTCCTATCATTGGTTTAACAGGCCTTGGGAATCAATAATAAATTTGTGTAAAATGGAGCAACCCGAAACTAACTCAAATATCAGATAACACCAGTTCTTAAAGACTGCAGTCTTTGCTGAATAGACAGGCTGACATTAAACCTCATTATCAAACACTCTTTTTATATTTGGAAAATTCTTCTGTTTTCCACACACTATAGAATATAATTATAAAGCCAAAACATAAAGTGTTTTTCCTATGCATTTGCTGAAATCTCATTAATCTTGTTAATGTCTGTTGGAACTCATATAAACCACTGAAAATAGGAGCATGGTTCTTGCTGTACTGACACCAACAGAATATCTGCTATATCATTTTTCTGACAAACCTACATGTCCTATTTGAGACCTTATTAAATTTCCCACAGCCACAATGTGTGCGAAAATAACATCCACAAACAAGCCCAAGGTTTAGAACAGATGGAATCCTGAGACGTTTTGTGGAAAACTGTAGGCCCAGTTAAAGCCCCACCCCACCCCAATACCATCAAGGAGACAAGAAGTGATTCAATCCTTGATAACTACCTCTCCTATTGCCTTATAGCTAAAATCACTGACTTGATCACCTTCTGCAAGAAGAAAATGCAGGCTTGTAGGAAGGGCTGCTTCAGAAATGCAGAACCATAGGCTTTCATGGTTTTGACCAAACTGCGGGAGGCAGTGGAAGACAGGAGTGCCTGGTGTGCTCTGGTTCATGGGGTCACGAAGAGTCGGACATGACTAAACAACAACAACAACAACAACAACAAGGCTTTCATCGAAGAGTGGCACAAACTTCAATGAGCTGTAAGGAAGTTCAATGAACTTCACAACAGAACTGATATAAAGCAGCCTGTGTTAGTTCAGAGGGCATATAACACACAGTAAAGTGAAGCTTCTTCCACTTGATAAGTAATAGCAATCAAGATGGAGGAGCGCTCCCACAGTATGCCGCTCCCACAAATGCTGCTCAATTTGTTAATAAGCAAGTTCAGTTCATCTATTCTTTCCTCCAAAATACAAAAAAGATTACCAATCCAAAATATTAAGAATTCCTCCCCATGTTTTAAAAATCTGCTTAAGACCTATTTCCATGATTGCATGATTTAGGCATGCAGAAAGAATCAAACCTCAATTCTACCTCTCCTGTATTAAGGGTAAACAAGGGAGGAAAATGCTTGCCTAGGAATTTCAATGCCTTAAGGCTGATCTTAGGAAGAGAAGCAACTACTTGTGTTGGCTTCATATAAGAAGCAGGTGCTATTGTAGTACTGCCAGGGGGGGGGGAATAGGGGAATAAAGTTTTTCAAATGTGAATCAGTTGTGGGATAAAAACTAGAGGCTAGATACTGCAACTGAACTGAACTGAACTGGCCACAATTATTCTCTTTCCCCAAATTATGGCAAGACATCTTGATCCCCACCATTTTTCCTGTGGTTATGTCTATGGATTACATATTCTGAGGGATGTTTCAGAAGCTGTTTACTAACTATACATGCCAATTTCATTACTTCTGTAATTTTTGCAAACACAGAAACTAAATACTTTACAATAGTGTGTGTACATCCCATCACAGGGCTACAGTGGTACCTCAGGTTAAAGATGCTTCAGGTTACAGACTCCGCTAACCCAGAAATAGTACCTCGGGTTAAGAACTTTGCTTCAGGTTGAGAACAGAAATCGCACAATGGTGGCGGTGCGGCGGCAGCAGGAGGTCCCATTAGCTAAAGTGGTGCTTCAGGTTAAGAACAGTTTCAGGTTAAGAACGGACCTCCAGAACGAATTATGTTCTTAACCTGAGGTACCACTGCACTTCACAAAAATACTGTAGCCAACGACTTTAAAAGACTATAGAATTTTTGCAGGACCACAAGCAGTTACAGCAGTCTGTGACAATACTTTGCTAAAAACTGCGAGAGCCTTTTTTCCAACTCGCAACTTAAGAAAGAAATGGTCAGAAACACACATATTTCAATCTGGCTGAGACTTTTACACAGTGCTTCCTGTGTATATCCACACTTGGAGTATAATAAAAGCAGACTTTTCAGTCACTACATCTTTAACTAGCAATAAACTGATCAAAGGTATCATTCTTTTTTTCACAGTTCTGTTGCATGCATACAACTGCGCGAGTTAAAAATAGAAAGTCCATATTTTGCATGTCTGCAAACTAAAATCACATCTTTGTGGAGCTCAATGTACTAAATAGCCATGCAAAACATTATTTATTTATTTTAAAGGCAGGTATTACTAGCTGTAAGAATGATCGACCTAGTATAAACACAAAAAGTTGAGAGAATTTTTTTAGCAATGTTCCATTAAAGTTAGACATGTTTCTTACAAATGTATTCATGTAAGGCAACCTTTGATTTTTAAGTAGCTAACTGCATGGATAAAATTGTGCATTTGCTTATGTAGTCCCAAGATTAAAGGCAAGTGGTGCATCACACAAATAGTTTGAACTGGATTCCTCCTCCCCTCCCAACTAAACTGATTGAACCACCATCTGTGTGTTTCCAAATTCAAGGTATATTGCAGACATCTTTCAATCACCAGCTTGTATAAACTTAGATTGATGTGCCTTCCCCACCCTTGCTTTCACAATCTGCCCCATATATATTAATCCTCATATGGTCTCATCAATTTCATAAATGTGTCTTAAAAGGGAGAAGTCAAAGTTATTGGCATAATGGGAAACTTTAGCCTCTTGAGAAACAAAAATCATGATTTGTCATTGTTCTTATTTTGCTCTACATCATAAGCTGTGCTCAAGACCAACTCTTTTCCTACCAATGTCCCTGATCAGCTATGGGAAACCAGCAATATTGTAATAAACATAACCATCTGATCACCATGCCTGCCTCTCTGAATTGACCCCCCCCCCCACCCTTGCTGATTAAGCTGTCGTCTCTCTCCTCCCACCCCACCCTCCTGCAACCTCCTCTCCACCATTAAGAGGTATGTTCTTACAGGACACAGGACGTGGCCAGGACAGGAGCATACTGTCCTGACTGGAATGAAAAATATTGAGGGAGAGAAGGAAGAGGTGCAAGCCTTTCCTGCTTCACACTGAGCTGAAGAGCTTTTTGAGCATGAAGAGAAAATACACGTCAATGTGTAACTATTACTAATGGTGCATTTCTTTTACTATGTAAGAGTGCATGCAGCCTTGTGAGAGAGAAGTCAACAAGCAATTTCCTCTATTCCTTCTATAACAAAACATAGAAATAAGGATAAAGTGCCACCTCGTGCACACAGCTATCAACTAGATAGGTTAGTTTTTGTTCACCCTGAACAAAAAGTAAAGGGACCAAACTTCCATACGCGTATAAAAGTATAATTTGGCAAAGTAATAACTAAAAACATGACAACTGTGATTATATGATCAGCATAGTAGACGATATGGCAGCTGCACTTAAAAATTCCTGGAGAAAAGAAAAATTGTTTTCCCTTTCCAGGCCCCCTTTAAAGAAAATCTCTTTTGGTCTTTCCCCTGAGTGGGGGCAGGGCTAAAGACGACTGGCAACTGTGTATTCTAGCCAGCATGTCTCCAGCCTTCAAGTGTAGTGGTAGGCTCTGGAATGAAGAATGAGTAACTTGATCTTTTCCCTTCCCTTCTGCTTCACAGCAACATTTAGAAAGTAATTTAACCTCTTAAAATGGCATCTCAGCACTGGTTCATAGAGTTATTCTGCTGAAAGCGGGAAATATTAGGAGTTTTAAGCTTTTTTTCTTTTCTTTTTTTAAAGGAGAATTTTAGAAACATTTATTGAAGCATATCTATTGATGTGTGTCTGTTTTCAGGAATTGAGGCATCTTGGTTTCACAATAAACTTATAGCACAATGCTAAAAATGTTTACTCAGAAATATTATTGATTTCAGTGGAACTTGTTTACGATTAAAGTCTGTGATCCACAGCACTTGATAGTGTAGCTCATATCTTGAATTATCTGCAGTGCTCTCTACATGTGTTACTTGTTTGCTTAAGCTGAACAATCGTCATTAAAGTCACTTATATTCTGAAGATTTCCTCTGCTCTGCTTTCTAGGGAGGCTGCTGTCTTCTCTGATGAAATGGATATTCTACCAATTACAGGGGAATAACCAAGATGCAAACAGTAAAATGGATTTGTTATTGGTTATACTGTGTATATATAAATGGCACGCACCCAATACAAATAAGCAAACTGTGCAAATGATTCCTGGACATGGCTGCAATTACATAACAATTTCAATACCGCTCTTTACAGTCCATTAGTACATTAACCATTATAAGAGCCACAGCAAACTCCATTTAAGTTCTGTACAGATACTTGGTACTTTGTTTTCTCCCATCCAGGTTCAGTTTGCCTACAAACCAGCATTACAAGCTCAGTTCAAACAATGGTTTCTCATTTTGGTTTGAAAGTAAACAATGGCTCACAGTGACCATAGCTTGCCTCGTTCAGACATAAAGGTAAATTATAGTTACCATGAACACAGAACTGAAAAGGGGAACTGGGAGTGCAAAAGGGGAGAAGAGAGCATCTTATTGTATGGTATGGTCAATGTGTCTCAAACAAACATGAAGTGGAGAGTCACTTATCTTTGTTATACACCAGCTGGGTTCACATGTAACACTAAACTATGGTTCAGTGCTGTATATGTTAGCTGGAATTAACCCAAGCAAAGCTTACTCCTCCCATACAACAGCGAGAGTTGGGAGGGAGGGAAAACAAGTCAGCTTGATTTGAAACTGATTTGATTTGAAATTGATTATTTTGTGATAGATCATGATCCCTAATCTGCTTACAAGAACAAGTTGAGTGGGGCAAACATAAAAGTAAATACTGGCAAAGTCCTTCTCATTCCTGCACTTGGAACTTCAAGTTAAACCAAACCATAGTTTAGCATTATGTGCTAGTGAAGCCAATGTAAAGCACAGACAAATACAAAATTAATTTCAGTAACATAGAGCTGTATATTACATGTACATTTTATTGTTCATCCACAACTTCCTATGTCCAGGAAGGCTGATTCACACTGTGACAGGCTGGGGGGGGGGGAACCTTACTCTGGCAATGTTCTGATGAGCCAGCATTTCTCTATAAGACAATAAGCTTTAAGGACAGGGATACAGAAATACTTATCCGCCCCCCAGGAAATCTCCTACTGTTGAACACTAAATTAATATGGAAGATATGTTAAACTGGAAAAAATGTAGCATCAGAAGATTAACGTCAAAATTATTTTTATCAAAATTATTATATCAGCATTTGATTTTCACCAAAGAATGAAGCAATACAAAGCCCTAGCTATAGTCTCAGCTCACTTTACCACTATAAAAAAGCAACAATACAGCATCCTTTATGCACTTTCATAATGTCTCTGCTTTATTAGGCAAAATAGTCTCCATGCACTCATTCTGGCATCTTTGAAAATAAATTAAGAGAAAACAGATGCATTGGCAGAGATGCATGGAAAGCACTCAAACTTCAACCATGTCAGGGATCTATTGTGCTATAAATATAACAACATGCAACCTAAGGAGGCTTCTCTACTGATACACTTGTCTTTTCCATAGCAGCAGTAAGCAAATATGGATTAAACGCTTCATGAAAAAATGAGAATGCCCTTTGTTACTTCTGTAACACGGTCAATGACAACAGGTTTAGCTGACAGAACCACAGCTATATAAAACAACACAATAGTGACCAGTACAGTAATAAAAATGTATTAAGCAAGCAGTAAGCTTCTCTAGTATAGCAACTAATAAAAGAGGGTACAATCGATCCCAAGCTAAGCTCCTTTAGTTATTCTGATTCCAACATGATTTAAGCTTCAATGCTACAGTCCCTTATCTGGGAGTGCTTTGGGAGGCAGAGGTGGCCTCTGTTGCATGGATTTGTTACCAGCTTAAGTGAAATTTGGAGGGTCGCAATGAGAGAGGGGCCCTCTCAGTGGTCACATCCATCCATAGGAACTATCTACGCCAGGATGCTTGCCTAAGGCATACATTACAATCCTTTTAACCAATGTAGACTTGCAACTGAGTACAGTACACATGCATAGGATTGCACTGTTTAAACAGCTAAACTTGGTTTGATTGCACTCAAAGAAGGTTCATGCACAGCAGCCCAATTCACATTACCAAGTGTAAAGAGTAGTTTAAACACTATGGACTATATCCAATGCTACTACTCCATTTGTGCAATGTAACTTTCCCCTGCACTTCAAAATTTGCTCCAGACCATTGTAGTACCTCTGATATAGATTTGAGGGTTGCATGGGCAGAGAAGAAGGGAAGACCTTGTTGTGTGACTGGAGGTTGCTCATGCAGCATTGAATACATTCCTTAATTGGGAAACATTTTCTTTAAAAAGTGTGTTTTACTGCCTTTCCTTTCCTTTATATCTTTATCTGATCTGAGAAGGAAGTGAGGGTAGTTACCTCAGCTTGAACAACACATGAATCATGACCGAGCTGTATCTTGGGGTAGATGAGATAATATGCACCTGCAAATGTCCTCCTTTTCTCCTATGACAGCCATATTTGGAATCCTTTGGAAGTAGGAATGGGTAAGACTGATTAAAACTACTATATAGGATAAAATGATCTAGAAGAATCTATCACTAGCACTACTAAAAGGAATCAACTTAAACCTAGGTTAAACAAACATTTATTTCTTTATTACATTTATATCCCACTTTTCATCCAAGGAAGTCAAGATGTCATACAAAGTTTCCCCCCTCCTTGTTTTATCCTCACAACAACCCTGCAGGGTAGGTTAGACTGAGAGACTGTGATTGGTCCAAAGTCACTCCATGAGCTTCATGGCTGAGTGGAATTTCAAGCCATGGTCTCCCAGGTTACAGTCCAACACACTACCACTAGATCACACTGGCTCCCATGAGATATTTCAGGTATCTCTTCTATAAACATGCTGATTGATTTTATAACCATGAATGAGGTCCATCATATCATAAGCAGATACCCACTCCCACAATAGGCCTTCATCTTTTCTTCCCCACTACAACTCCCCACAACTCCAAAATCTGCTCTTGAGTCTTGGGGGATCATCTGAAGCAGATTTGGGGTGTGTGCAGGGAGCTGGATGAGAAAGAAGAGAAACCAGAAAGCCAGTTGCACAAGTGCATTTTCATTGCCAAGTGGCTGGACATCATTCAGTATCACTCCATTGAAGATCTTCCCTCTCACAACAGACAGAGGTAGAGATGGGATGTTTGTGCAGATTTTATTTCCCCTAATGTCCGAACACACTGCCAGCACACATATGTGAGCTTGGGCATGTGCAGGAGGAAGGTAAACAGAGTTCAGGTGGGCCCTCTCAGAATTCTTGATGAGCATGTACTGCATATCACACTCACTTATTTAGCACTCTATAAAAGCATAGGTATCTGACAGCACACTTTGGAAGTAGACCTTGTGCAGTTACAGGAGCAAGGGCACTCAGGGTCCTTTACTTGAAGGCCCAGTCCCCAGAATTTTTCCAGAGCAATAGCTGGTAGTGAGCACCCACCCCTGCCTGGATGGGAAGTAGATGCTCATGTCCGGGTTTCAATCTGAAACTGAATTGGTTGGTATAAAATTGGAGTATAATCACTACCCAGCAGTGTTAGAAACTGGGATAGAAAAGCTAGGAGCCTGTGGGCACCAAAACAGAATGTCTAGTTGCCGGGGGGGGGGGGCAACAACACTTTTTATTTATTATTTGGATAAGCACAAACTAATACACAATTCACATAAATGACACATTGTTAATATCACAATTTAGTAGAAATTATGTTTACAGTTTTCAAAACACTCTACTCTTTATTGCTAAACTCCTTAACATATTGTCCATCCTTAACATATACTTTTGAGGCTTCAAAGCACATGCATTTCAGTAATCAGTCAGCCAGGCACACGCAAAAATAGTACCCAGCCTTTTTGAGGTGCTCACAAATGGAGAATCTTTAGGCCTGGCACCCTGCTAATTTCGAACCCTGCCAGCCAGATAGACACAGTAGATGACCCAATGAAACAGGATGGCAATGATACAACGGCTTTCTGTAAAGCTGATTCCTCTCATCCCTTTTTGCTCACTCATGTATAACATTTCAGCAATGTATTTTTAGATTATTTCTTTCACAGCTGTACCTCTCTGCAGGCCTCATGTGCAACATAGGCAAACCTACTATCTGTTGGAATTCCTGCTCCGTGATTGCAGTCATGGGATTGTTGTCTTTCACATGACGGTGTATGTTTTGACTCCACAGTGTGGGAAGTGATGGGAGACAGGATGTTTGTGTTACTGTGTTCCATGAAGTGGGACTATTGTCCTTTGTTCTTTCTTTTTGCTGTCTTATGCTAGAGAGAGAGGGAGCCATGTTGATTAGCCAAAATACTGAGTTGCTGAGTTCTGTTACGCAAACTGCAAACACTCTGCAGATCCCTAAGTGTCTGTTGGCATCAGTCACTGTGATGTTTGGGCAGAAAAAAGCTTTTGATGCTCCCGAACGATGACCAGGAGGGAGAGAACATGCCAGTCGGTCATGTGTCTCTACCAGGGTCCTACTCGAGTGTAGGACGAACTCCTGAAACTATCTACTGAGCCAGTATTTCCTTGATAAGTTATTTCACAGTGCAATCCTATGCCTAACTCAGAAGCAAAAACCACTGAACTGAATACTGAACAGTGCTCACTCCTAGCTACGTGGTTATAGGACTCTAACCTTAATGTGGGGGAAAATCATGTTAGTGTTAAATTCCCCCCCTCCCATGCCATTCTTATACAGTGCAAATACCAAGTAGATTTTAGCCTTCACAAACACACACACACACACACACACACACACACACACGTACGTATTTCAGGAAGCACATTTGGATTTTAGAACAGAAGATAGACTGCAAGTCAAATCATATGAACAATGAAGTTTTCTAGTATATCCTGGTACATTTGGTTAGATGTCAAATTCTCAAGCGAAGGCAAAGTACTATAGCAAAATAATTTTAATCTACAGTCTGACATGCTAGAAACATCTCTCATAACAACCCAATTGATGGGCCACTGGCCTGGGTCACAGCAATGTGCTTTTTTTTTAAAAAAAAATCAGTATAGCATATTGATCAACTAAAAGAATACCCCTAATCAAACTGGACAGAAGGTTTTTTTTAAAAATTTTCAATGCTTATAAAACCCTCAGGTGCCAACCAACTTATTCAGAGGCATTCTCCCTTCTCTCAAACACAGGAATGCCTTTACCAAGGTTATGCCTACAAGGACAAATGTGTGCATCTCTAAAAATTAAGTAAACATGTTTTGTGCTTCATAAATAATGCTTTCCCATATGCAAATTTAACTGATTCATCAGTTATTTAATTCAATGAGTAATCCACTAGAAGCTGTAACCCTAAAAATATTTGAAATTTTGAAATATTTTGGCATGCCAGTATAGAAGTGTCCAGGCAAAAATGATTTTTCTTTCTCTGAACTAATCTGTGGTCACTGCACTGGCAATGAGCGCCAGTTCCAGACCAAGGTACTATAGCCATAGCTGCTGCTTAAACACCCAGCAGCTTCAGTGCACAACTGCCTTGCAAAATCATATTCATAATATGTGATTCAGGCCAGCTATGGTTCAGCTTTGCAGCTGCAACTCAGGAAGGAGCAAAAGGTATAACCTATTGCCCCCTCCCAATCAGCTGCCCCTGTTCTTTTTCCTTGCATTGTGGGGGCAGGGGGGTGAACAGAAAACAAAGCGATCCCTTTTTCTTTTGCTTGTCTGCTTCTGTCTCTACCTACTCTACTCCTGAGCCACAGAGGCAGACAGGTACATGCAAGTGAGTGGGTGAGGAAGCAAAACCTGTCTCTCAGCTCTCACTTTCTCCTTTATTTCTTTGCTTCCTGCTTCTTTAATAGCACCCTGATTGTCAACTTCTAGCTCACTTTACTCAACTTAAACTTAAGTCACTTGGGAATAGGGGTGATGTGGCACATTCATTTCTGTTTGGTAAATAAACCTTAATCAAAAGTATTCAATGTTCATTTTACACGCTGCATAAATACTAAATATTTTACAAAAAACCAAAAGCATTTAAATTTATCTGAGTGGGGGTGGGGATCAATAAAGCACACTTGGGTAGCAATTTGTTTGGAATTTGTTTTTATTAGGATATGTTAGTTAAAGTTTAAGAAAAAATTAAGGTACTGAAATTGTATGTAGGCCTGTGTGCAAGTACTTTCTAGGGACAATCATCTGGAAAAAGTTAATTACAACATTGCAACTAACAGCTATTTGATTCATTATGTTAATGATTAATTTTATGGGGAAAATGTATTTTTAGGAATGGAAAATATTGCACAGAAAAATATAACAGTGGAATTTTTTCCACTCAAAGTCACTGTGGGTGGGTGGAAAATAGGGCTAGGAATAAGATTTTTTAAAAGAGAATTTTATTATTTTCATTAAACATTACAAACAGCACACAGACTTATTTCAGTTACAAACCTGAACAAAGCAAAGTAACCTCGGCCCAGTATACCTGAAGGAGTGTCTCCACCCCATCATTCAGGTCCTCCTCCGAGGGTTTTCTGGCAGTTTCCTCACTGCGAGAGGTGAAGCTAGAGGGAACCAGGCAGAGGGCCTACTCAGCAATGGCATCCTCCCTGTAGAACGCCCACCCATCAGATGTTAAGGAAATGAAAAACTACCTACCTGACTTTTAGAAAACATCTGAAGGCAGCCCTGTATCAGGAGGTTTTTAATGTTTGAGGTTTTACTATGTTTTTATATGTACTGTAAGCCACCCAGAGTGGCTGGGGAAACCCAGCCAGATGGGTGAGGTATAAATATTATTTTATTTATTTATTTATTTATTTAAATTAATTTCTTCTTCTACTACTACCACCGAAGCAAGGAAAGTATCAGTAAATGTAATATTACTCATGCATTTGGAGATTCATCTTTCTGCAAGGATCCTATGCCTCATGCATTACCCCACTTTCAGTGAACCCCCATGTGGCCTCCCCACATAGGTGCTTGGGAGACTAAGTATGGTGTCTTTTATATATGAAAGATAACAAAAACCAAATCTCCTCAAGACTGTCCCTTTTTAACACACCCTGATGGGCCGCCTTCTCTGTTTAAGACAATCTGAGAGGGCTATGTCCTAGAATAATTAATCCAGGTCTCCACTGGTGGCTCTGATTCCATTTTCCAGTAACAAGCCACAGTCAGTTGTGCGGCTGTCAACAAAAATAACTTAATCACTAAGTTTCTGCTCATGGTAATAGGACTAAGGATGTGATAGGCTTCAATTCCTGGTCCATAATGGAAGGGATGCTGTCAAAAACATTTTCTCATTTATTTATTTTTTGCATTATATTGCAGGTCCACCATGAATGATAAAAGAATCATAATTTCCACAGCCATTCCAACATAATGGCGATCAAGACTTGTTTATCTTGGAGAGCAGTGTTGGAAACCAATGCCAGTAGAAGAGAACCTTAAGGGACACTTCTTGAAGGCAAGCAGAGTTTATCTTTAATGGGAGGCAGGACCATAGCCCCTTCCATTTATGCTTGTCAATGTCAGTCCCAAAGTCCCCCCCCTTCCCAAGCTGGTGAAGGCAAGTAAAGCTGCCCCAAGAGTGATCTATCAACACACTAAAAAGCATGAGTAGGCAAACTAAGGCCCGGGGGCCAGATCCGGGGGCCAATCGCCTTCTAAATCCGGCCCATGCACGGTCCAGGAATCAGCATGTTTTTACATGAGCAGAATGTGTCCTTTTATTTAAAATGCATCTCTGGGTTATTTGTGGGGCATAGGAATTCGTTCTTTTCTTTTTCTTTTTTCAAAATATAGTCTGCCATCTACCCTCCAAGGTCTGAGGGACAGTGGACTGGCCCCTGATGAAAAAGTTTGCTGACCCCTGCTATAAAGCATAGAGACTGGTCCCCTATCTTGTAGATTTGTCCCCTTCCATAGGGATTTGCTGCAAATGAACATGCCTGAGGCAGCTAGAACCATGTAAACAATGTACCCTACAGCAGCACAATGACAGAATCCTTCTTAATGACTTGTTCTCCATATAATACGTCACTAATTCTATAGACTCCCCTAGATTCCCAGGCCTGAAGTTGCTGATACTTAAAGCAAAGTGATCCAATATTGAGGTGAACGGTGGCACACCTGGGGCCCAAACCAAACTCCACTCCCTCCATGTCAAAAGGGTTGCTTTCAAGAAGAGGTTACAAATTTTCCTCAGTGCTGCCCTGGACACTCCCAGAAAGAGATGGAGGGGAAGAGCTCAATCTGTACCCAGGGTGTCTTCCAGGAGCCCCTAATAAGGGGAATTAGTTGCTTAACCTGAAAGGCAACATAATATAACTTTGAATGGAACACATGGTCTAGTCCTCCCCACCTCAATGTACTCCCGGAAGACTAGAGAAGAGACCCTCCTAAGAATATTAGGGGGCTGGGCAGGGGAAGGACTAGACCAAGTGAAAAATGAACATAATCCTTTAGCTGCAGTTCATTCATTTTCAGCTTTGCAATCTTGTTATAAAAAAGTGAACCTGGACATTCTGTTGCTACGCCCATAACCTAGGCTTAAGGTGCCATTTAGCTTCTAGCTTTCATATCTCAGTTTCTAACACTGGGCAGTCAGTGCATTTGGAAGCTGCATCCCTGTGGGCATTTAGGTAGCTACCCTCAGAGGACTGGGTTTGATGAGGGAAAGATCAGGCTATATGGTTAAGAGACAGGAAGTGTTGGGGATAGTAGATATACATTTAATGGGAGCTGGGTTTCTTGTACAGTGGTACCTGTAGTTACGGACGCTTCTGGTTACGAACACTTCAGGTTGCGAGCTCCGCTAACCCGGAAGTAGTTGCTCCTGTTTGCGAACTTTGCCCCAGGATGCGAACAGAAATCACACACCAGACGCAGCAGGAGACCCTATTAGCGAAAGCGCGCCTCAGGATAAGAAGGGTTTCAGCTTAAGAACAGACCTACAGAACGAATTAAGTTTGTAACCAGAGGTACCACTGGTTACAGATGCTTCAGATTACAGACTCTGCTAACAGAAATAGTACCTCGGGTTAAGAACTTTACTTCAGGATGAGAACAGAAATCGCACAATGGCGGCGGCGCGGCGGCAGCAGGAGGTCCCATTAGCTAAAGTGGTACCTCAGGTTAAGAACGGACCTACAGAATGAATTAAGTTCTTAACCCGAGGTACCACTGTACTGAGTATGACAGAAGCTTTGGAATGAGAACGGGAAAGGACACTGTGACTGGCAGGGCTCATAATGGTTGGGTTGGCTGCATTGCAAAAGGTGAAAGAAACAATGGGGACAGTTAAATGGAGATTTATAGTTTGATTGTAAACCTTCAAAATAGGATGGAATATAAATGTAAAGAAATAGAAGGTGCAATGTGCCACATCTTAGAATTTAAGAAAGACAGATATCCACAGCTGCCAAGCAGATGTTTAATTCCACATTTTGATTCCCTTTCTTCTAGTTTATTTTTATTGGACAATCTCAGACTTCAAAGCTGACATCTGTTGTTTGACTTTCCACAATTTAATTTACACTCTCTCTTCTAATTCCTTATGCCAGAAAATTTTTCAGCATAATAGTTTCACATTAAAAAAAGGTGTTACCCGGAAAAGCAGCTCTAGGGGCTTAACATATCCATCCCAGTTTACAAAATGTAAATTAGGGGTTTATTTGGAGTAATAAGGCTATGCATATTATCAAACAGTTTGTATCTGACAGCAAACTGTATTTTAATAAGTAAAATTATCAAATTTTAATGCATCTAAAGAAAATAAAAAGCTTTATTGGAACAATTTATCTATATCTATATTGCTATTCATCAGAATAGTTTACAACAGTGACAACAGTCACCCATAAAACCATACAATAAAAACTATGCAAAATTTTTAAATCAGAAATCAGCTAATTATTATGAAAAGATGTAGAACTCTCTAACACAGATGCCAGGTGCCCTGAAACTAAGGATGGAACCAGTGTAATACAATGCCTTGGATAACCATCCAATTGAGTCAGTCCAGGAGGATACCATGGTCAACAGTATCAAAAGCCACTATCAAAAGCCACTGAGAGACTGAGCAGAAATAACAGGGTCACACTCCTTCCCATGTTTCTCTCATGATAAAAGTCACCCATCAGAGTGACCAAGTCTGATTCAGTTCCAAGGCCAGGTCTGAACCAGCTTGACATTATAGTAAGCTTAGCAACAATACTGTTGCTGTCAGCAGCTACTTGTCCATATTATTTTTGGTTACTGTCTAGGTTTCTAAGGCAAAGTTGTTGCTTCAATGCATGCCACCTTGTAGAGAAAGCTTTACCTCTGGCAAACATAAAATTTGTATGAGGCAGTCCACTTCATTCTAGGATTCATCTGAATCCAATGCACATCCCTAACATTAACAGTGCAATCCTATACATTTGCACTCAGATGTAAGTTCTATCGAGTTCAATTGACTTTATTCCCATCTGGGTAAGAGATTACAGGTTTATACGGTCAGTCAAAGGCCCTGGATACAGACTTCCCATTTTTTGAAGAAGTGCTGTTCTATTAGCTACCAAATCTTGCTTCTGAATAGTTCTTAGCATGCTGTCTTCAAGTAAGTGCTCTTCCTTATTGTCCTTATTAATAGTCAAATAAAACCATTAGCAACTGTGAAAGCTTTCTGTCTTTAAACACATACAAATTCTGTAGTGCAAAAGGAATGTGGGCTGCATAGTGCTTAGTAAAGCTAGGCCACTTTATTACATTGCAAAAAAACAAACACAGAAAACATTTTGTTTTAGCAGCCAAATGGTATGCGTGCTTGTTCAAGAAATAGATGTATTAACATGGAAAATGTGATTCACAATCTGTTTTTTCAGTGATTAAAATCAATCTAGTCTCAAAAATCTCTGTTAGACTGACACTTTTTGCAGAAAGCATTTCATAGTTCTATTCAGTCAATCATAGTTTGGCTGAAAGATTCAGCTGGCACGTTGTGAGAGAGATTACAAATTACAGTCTAGACTTCAGAGGAGATGTGCTGCTGCTTTTATTATATGCCACATTAATGATCAAATGCATATTGCTTTAAGTTATGCAATACTGGAGCACTTCTGGGGATTCTTACATTTCTACTTGAAGCTCAATACACTTTGCTTTGAATTAAACATATCTACTACCAGGTCCATTAGTAGAAGTGTGCAGTCATACAACTATCTGTGGTTGAGGAAACAAAGTTTTTCACATTTAATAAATCCTTTTTAAAACAGCAGCTTCTTAATACTGTATTGCAGGAACAGTTGTGGAACTGATCACTTGCTGGTAATGTAGTAGTATGTAAATGAGTCTTATTTTTGGAGCAAAGATTCTAGAGCAGTGCAACACATTGCTGTATGCAGCAGAATATTTTCCTATTTCTGGAACACAAGTATAATCCTAGAATATCACAATACACACTATCATGACCATGCAAAAACAACAAACCAACCTAGGCTTGCCCAGCTGCAAATAAGAATTGTCTCTAAGCAACTAGATAGGGAATCTTTACAAAGACTGCTTCTTTTAATTTTTATTTTAGGCCAGATACAGATATATGTAGGCAGGTGGGTTAGTAATTGCTTTGTGAGCTAGTAACTTCAGTAGGCTTGTTAGGTTAAACAGATGTGACTCGCACAAGATTCAAGAATAATCAAGCCAGATACAGTATCTACATTTTGCACCTACAAAACTATTTTTTTAAATCAAGAATTCAACCTTGCCTTTGACCTGTTTGCCACTCACCATTAATACTTCAGTTTGCTTTCTTAGTGATTACTAATTTTCAAACTGGTTTGTGCTCACCCTGGTTTCCTAGGTTTTAGATAATCTAATTTCAGTGCTGTGAACAACAGTAAATGTGAAGTTCAAACAAGTATGCATTCCCAGATATGTATCCCAGAATCCCTAGTGCACACTGCAGACATCACTCTGGAATTTTTCCAGGCCATCTGTTTATAACGCAACAACTGTTCAGTTGTTGCTCATGTGTTGCAAGGAAGCCAAATGTTTTCCCTCAGGGAAGTGCTTGTATCTCAGGTATAATGCAATTACTATATACTGTGGCTGGTAAAAATGTGATTCTTTAGCAACCTCGCAGCACCCTTCCAATGAGCAGTTCTGTCTGGAACATACTGTCTAAGTGTCCAAGGCATCAACCTGACAGCCAGGTCTTGTTTGCAGCTGGAACTCACCGGAACTCAGTTCTGGCACCTCTCACGTGGGTGCCATTGCCATTATAAGAGAACAAGGGAGGCATTCATGGTGAGTTCTGGCACCTCTTTTCTAGAAAATAGCACTACTGACAGCATCCATGGCATACAGGTGGTAAATAACTTCCTCTGCCTCATACTTGGTGTGTAGGTGACAACACACTACAACAGTCTACTCAGGCATGTCCAAAGTCCATTTTGTCGGGGGCCTCATACTTCCACAACTTCAATCCTAAAAAAAGCTTAACAACTTTGGTCAGCCCTCACGGCCCTTCACTTCATCAAATCTGGCCCCCTTTGAAAAAAGTTTGGACACCTCTGGTCTACTTGCAAAAGAAAAGAGGAAAAACAAAACAAAACACAGGAGCTGAAAATGAGCTATCTCAAGGAAATATGAAGATATGTCCAATGCCAGTTCTCTACACTACCTGGGAGCAAATCTTCACACTTAGTGCAGGGGCACACCGTACCAATATCTCAGTGAGCCACTTGTTATTTTAACACAGTGTTTTCTTTTTAGCCTATTCTATTAGTCCCTTTTTGCTCTGTTCTACCACTTCTTTGAATACTTCTCCAATAGCTTTCCCTCATTTTCTTTCCACATACCATTCATGCTTTCTTCTCTCTGTGTAGTATAGTGCATCTGTCATCCCTACCAACACAGCTCTTTTTCTCAATTATCCATTCTTTTTGTTCCTGCAACCCATAGAGCAGGTGAGGGCAAACTTTTCAGGATTAAGAGGGGAAATGGTTGGGAGCCAAATTTTGATGGTGGGTGGAGACACCTCTTTTCTGCCATCCATATCATGGCGGTACAATCTCTCAGACCAAATGGGCCACAATAATACCTCAACACAAGAGCCCAGGAACCACACGTTGAATTAAATATTCATATTGTAAATTAAAGTGTTCACAATATGTTTACTAATATTTAATATACACAATGCTTGTTCAAAGACACCTACCCATCCCATCTATTGGTACATCCCAAAGCTCAAATTTCTCTGCACTATGGTATATTGTAGGCTACTAACAGTAGAAGGAACTAGGAGGAGGGGAAGAGGTGATACCTTCTTCGAAGCTACAAACATGAAGAGTACAGAATCCAATATATGCACATAAGCAAAAATCAGGAGCACCAAGTCCCTCTGCCAAACCTTTCCCTTTTGGGTGGGATCTGCAAGGCAACAGCAAGGGGAAATGAAAGAGGTGGACTAGCCCAGCTTGCAGTGTGGCTCTGAACTATGAGCAAGGCTACGAAAAAAGAAGAGCCTTAGCTTGCTTGCAAAAGCCCTCTCCCAAACTGTGCAGCTACTTAGCCCAGTGCCTTTCAGAAAGCAGTATGAGAGAAGCACAATACTGATGGGTAGGGCAGCATGCACATGCCTAACTCCCTATACACGTCACACTCACCTCAATGAATTTGAGTAATGAAATGCAGTGATGAGGAATGTGGGATTTTAGTGGCATCTTGGGACACCCATGGGTACTGCACAGAAGGCCTCTGAGGGTCTTATGTACCTCATAGGTTGCTCACATGTGGCATAAAGGTAATGTTTCAAGACTGCCAGTAATGACTGGACTATCTGTGCTTTCTCTCATGGCTTTAAACAGCAAAAATAGGTACCTAGATTGTATGGGGAGGGGTGTTGCCCACATGGAGTATCCCCAAGAGAAATTTACTTACCTGAGGACCCTTGCTACCTGCCTAAGGTAAGAAAAAGTGGCAGGTTGTAGTAGATTTTAATGGATCAACTTTCATTACCTTCAAATTTAAGAACATCAGTGGGCAAATATTTATACAGTGGTACCTCGGGTTACAGACGCTTCAGGTTACAGACTCCACTAAGCCAGAAATAGTACCTAGGGTTAAGAACTTTGCTTCAGGATGAGAACAGAAATCGTGTGGCGGCGGCACGGCGGCAGGCCCCATTAGCTAAAGTGGTACCTCAGGTTAAGAACAGTTTCAGCTTAAGAACGGACTCCAGAACAAATTAAGTTCTTAACCCAAGGTACCACTGTATACACTAATTAATATAATTAGCTAATAAATATACATATTACATGAGAGAAGTAACAATCCTACCCATGTCTATGTGAAAATTAGGTCCTCAAAGGTCAATGACAGTTATTATCTGGGATGTGTGTTAGCTAGACATATTTACTAGGGAGTAAGCTCTATTAAGAGGGACGCGGGTGGCGCTGTGGGTAAAACCTCGGTGCCTAGGACTTGCTGATCGTATGGTCGGTGGTTCAAATCCCCGCGGCGGGATGAGCTCCCATCGTTCGGTCCCAGCTCCTGCCCACCTGTCCCAGCAGTTCGAAAGCACTCTTAAGTGCAAGTAGATAAATAGGGACCACTTTATAGCGGGAAGGTAAACGGTGTTTCCGTGTGCTGCACTGGTGCAGGCTCACCAGAGCAGCTTCGTCACGCTGGCCACGTGACCCGGAAGTGTCTTCGGACGGCGCCGGCTCACGGCCTCTAGAGCGAGATGAGCACGCAACCCTAGAGTCAGACACAACTGGCCAGTACGGGCAGGGGTACCTTTACCTTTACGCTCTATTAAACACAGTGCGACTTTCTTCTGAGTAAATATATGTAGGAATGAACTATAAACAACATTTCTTACTCATGAAGTACAGTATTCCAAGTAGCCCAACTGAAATCATGGAACTTTAAAAAACAAAAACAAAAACAAAAACGTAGTTCAGTGAATTTGTTTAGAATAAAGTTACATTGCTAGAACATAAAGTTACATTGCAGGAGGCAACTTGCTCCAAAGCTTACAAACTTTTACAAATTATATATTGGATATATCTTTCTTCTACTTAAAACCCATTGACCTGCAAACTAAATAGTCTTGAGGATGGCCTTCAAAAACATACCCCCTTAATCTTCTTTTTGTTATGATGAAAATACCTTTAATCTCTCTCTCACACACACACACTTTCAGCCTAACTTTTATCCTGCTTCAGAGGGAGCTTTATCAGAAGGAGTTGCAACTTCAGAATGCACAATTTAAGCCCAAAACAATGCTAGTCAGAACATTCCATCAGAAAACATGCTTAGTCTTTAAGATCTCATTCCACTGCTTCTTCAGAACTTTCAGTAACTATACCTTAAAAAACTTTGTGCACTTGAAAGTTTTTGTCAAGAAGCTAACATTCTGCAGTAAGAAAGCTTCATTTTCTACAGTATGTTTTTAATGTAAGAACACTAGTTTTGTGATCGTAAGACGACAGACTGAAACTAAGGACCTGCAGCAAAATGTTTTAGCATAGGGGTACTCCTGTTCAGGATTGGAGCCGAACAACAATTCTCCCAGAATGCTCCATTTCATTTCTTCATCACCACCCCTGTTAGCCATCCACTGACCATGCTCAGTCCTCATTGGGCTATTTCGGGGGTTTCTTCCCAGGCCCATTTGAGCTAATGGAATAATGCCTCACCAAACCTTGGCTCCTCTCCACCCCTGGAAGCCTGCTGATACCTTCCTCTTGTAAACAGATGGGTGCTGTTTGGCCTACCTAAAGGATCCACACTTAAGAGAACTGAGTTTATTATTAGAATTTGGGATTCACAATGGTTCTCAGGAACTGATTCACAAAACTGCTGTTCAAAAATTAATGATATTTATTGGCCATCTGAACAACATGCCTTCACATACAAGAAACAACATGCATCAAAACCAAGCCCTAGGCAAAGGCAACTACAGTAGGTGCACTTTTACATATCAGATCAATACAAAGACTCTCATACTTCTTAAAACGAAGGAAAAGATACACAGATGTGATGTAGTATTTACACAGTTCAAATAATTGAACATAGTTGCTAAATGCATGAAAGGTAGAACAATAACCCTCAACACCTTATTTAATTTCAAGGAACCAAGCTGCAATCTTTAAACTATTAGGCATATATAACCCTAATTCACTTACTTGGAGGCAAACTACATTCAAATTAACTGGGCACAGCCAAGTCTAGTGTGAAGGAGTGTAATTGGTATGAATGCTTTTCATAGATTTGTGCATTACAGTCTAAATATGAATAAATCACAAAATATATTAATCTAGCATTCAAACAACTGAATCCACTGTGTGGATTTAGTTTGGGGTTTTTTGCACCAATTTGTTTTGAGCTTGGAAGAGTATATTTCAAGAACTGCAGGACCCAAACTTAATAAATGCAATTGTCTTCTCTGTTAACTTCACATTGATTTTTAAATCCTGTATAACAGAGAACTAGGATCAGGACTTCTGGTGTGGTGCCAGTTCAAGGCATCTGCAAGTCAAGTCATGTATTTGGAATAGAAAATACACCTGTTAAACTCTCATAAACATAACTAACTGGAGAGTTCTAATTCACATGAATTGTTATGACAAAAATGTAAAAAGAAAATGCTACAGTGAATTTAACACAGTGGTGGCCAACCAACAAACAAGTTCACTTGGTGGACTTTCCACCTCTTGTCTAAAGAGTGCTAGGCAGGGAGGCAGAAGTGTACAAAACTGGGCAAAAGGACCCAAGTACATCTTAACATCCCACTTCCTGAACCACTTTTGGAACCCATGTTGCAGATTGGCTATCCAATGATTTAGAACATACTTGTGAAACATTTAGCTACAATAGCTGTCTATTATAAACTATTTTCTTGTATCACACAACTTTCATTTTATAGAACTGTATTGGAAGACAGGAGTGCCTGGCGTGCTCTGGTCCATGGGGTCACGAAGAGTCGGGCACGACTAAACAACAAAAACATTACCAACCCATTTCTTTTACTTTTTTTACCTTTTACAGAACCAATGAATATATCATCATACTGGATTTATCAAACCAGATGTATCAATTTTCACCATACAAAGAAACAAACAAAAAACAGCTAGTCACAAATGAATGTCTTGCCTCATTAAAGCTAATTTATTCCTGGATATGTGACTGAACAAAACAGGTGCTCCAACCACCACATTCAAACACCAAAACCTAAAACGTCCAGAGACACTGAGGTTGCAATCCTGCAAGTAAGCCCCATTGAATTCAAAAGGACTTCTGAGTAGACATAGCCACAACTGCACTGCTGCACTCATTTTAGTAGATTTATACTTTACATTTTATAAAATTTCATTTTTCAAAAACTGGCAGTCCACTGCTTGGAACCAAGGCCCACTGATCTTATTTCCAACCAAGTCAAATGTGCCAAGAAGTAACTGCAACTGGGTTACCTAGTCACTGTAATATTGAATACACTGCAGAAAAGTAGCACACGCCGCACTACTGGAGCTTGATTAACACTTCTAATTATGACGGCTATCAACTCCTTTAATATTTATTGCTTATTTTGGTGGCTGCAGTGGAAAGGATATGAAGTAATTCTGTTAATTAAAAAGCAACACTACAAATGAAGGGCCTCTCCCCTACATAAGTAGCACCACTCACTCCAGGAAGACAACCAAGCGCAAAAACTTACACCAAGATCGGAAACGGAAAGGTGAGAAAGGGCAACTTGAAAGTGCCAAAAGGCTCCTAGCAAACGACCAATCCCAGGATCCTCAAAAAAGAAAAAAGACCCCTTCTCCAAATGGTAGCAGGCAGAGAAGAGAAGCAGCAATGGAAACGACCTATTGTTAACTTGGCCATTTCCACGGCTGGCAAACAGCTCAGGCCGAGTTACTGTATTTAATTACTTAAACCTGGGGCTTATTTTTTAAAAAAAGTTATGTAGTGAGACACAGCGGGTCGCTTTTCGGGGCGGTGGAATTGGAGGCGTCGATTCTCCGTCGACACCAAGAACTCCGGGACCGGCCGACTTCGCTTCTCTTCAGCAGCCCGATCCTATACAGTACTTAATCCGGAGTGAATCCCATCGAGCTGAACGGGGCTCACTCCCAAAGGAGCGTGCGCACCACCCGCTTTAAGGAAGCCTTTCTTAAGTTTTAACCTTTTGTTGTGCGAGTGGCTGGGGCAACCCAGTCAGATGGGTGGGGGTACAAATAAAAATGTATTATTAAATTCAAGACGGGGAGGGCAGCCTTTCCCTCAGGGCCACCGGCCAGGCCTCCTCTGCACCGGTTGCGAGGGGGAAGCAGACGCACTCACGTCCACACGTCTCCCCTTTCAGACGAGGAGGCGGGAGGGCGAAACCCGAGGGAGGCCTGCCTGCGGACTCCACACCTTCCCCCGCCGCCATTTAGTCGCCTCCCTCACCTCTCTCCCCTCCTTCCCCGCCGCCACACACCGCGCCCCACTCACCCGCGTCGGGGGCCCGTCATCCTCCTGGCCAAGGGGTTTCCTTTCTGCCCCACACCGGAGCGGTCCGAGCTTGAGAGGCGGGTCAAGAGGGTCGTCGTTTGGGGAGGGGAGAAGAGGGCGCCCTCCGCCTCCTCACCGCCGCTTCGGCCTTGCGACGCGGCTCTGGGCTAGACGGCGGGAGGCGGGGAGCCGAGAGGGTGGCTGGGCTGCCCCACAATACACAGGCGCGCAGGCCTCTCTCTCTCGCCTCCCGCTCACTCGACGCCCGGGCTCGCCGTTCCCCTCAGATCCGCGCGCGTGCGCATGAGAGTGCCCTAGGCGCGCGCGAGCGAGATATATATATAATTGGGCAGAGGGGTGAGCAAAGACGACGAAGGGGCTTCTCGGGAGCGAGCGAACGCCCGGATTATTCCAATCACGGCCGCTGCCTCTGAAAGCAGCTCCAGCAGCAGCAGCAGCAGCCGCCACGGAACGGGAGGCGGGGAGAAGAGAAGAGAGGCGGCAGGGCGTCCAATAGGAGGCCGAGGAGGGGGCGCGCGCTCGCTCGCTCGCGCGCAGGGGAATAAAAAAAAAGGAGGTGTGGGAGGGGGGAGAAGAGACGGACGCCGCCGCGCGCTCTTTCTCCTCGCTCGCAGGCACCGTCGAGGTGTCTGTCTGTTTGTCTGTCTCGCTCTGGCTCCCGTTCTCCTCGCGTTTCCTCGACGGAAACCCGCCGAATAAGACGGGCCTTAGTTCGACGCCGCCCGACGCCGTCTTGTTACTTCTTTTCCTTGCCTAGTACAGTACGGGCAGCAACCTGGGCTCGTTCGGCGGCGCTCGGCCACCTCCCCGCCCCTCCTCCCGAAGGAGCGGCCGAACGCGCGGCGGAGATTGCCGAAGGCCCCGAGGCGCTGTGGAGAAGGGGGGCGGGGGAACATTCCTCCGCCATCTCCCTTCGCTGGAAACCTTCGACGGGGGTGGGGACGTGTTTCCTTACTGCACCAAATCTCCTCACCTACCTGATACGTGGAGAGGGAGTGTCGGATTAATGTATAAACTAAACAAGCTATAGTTTAGGACCCCACTCTCTTGGGGCCCTCCAAAAAAATTTAAAGAGAAAGAAAACCTGGGTGTACATTTCCAAAATATAAGATAAAAAAACAAATAAAATAAAACCTATGTACAGCGACAGCGTTTTGTGTTGTGTTGTGTAGTAATGATGTAAGTAATGGGCACCGCCTGCTCCCTAAAATATCACTGGTTTGCTCATTTCTATATACAGTATAGGGTGCCTTCTCATGGACTGGTTGCATGGCAACATGTGCAAAAGCTTTAGATACCTATTAGGTCCATAAATTACCATATAGCATACATTCAACGCAAAAAAATCAACAATTTGTTGTTGACAAAGGACATTATAAAGGGCCCCATTACTTTCAGTAGCTTAGGGCCTCGTCAAACCTAAATCCGTCCCTGAGTCTCCCTGATGTGATTCAGTCCAATATCCACCCCCCCAACTTGGTATTACAGGATGCAGAAAGCGCTGACTCTGCCGTCGTTTGTTGAAGCCGTGCTTCCTATGAGAGTTGTGAATGCGAATGCTGCCCTTCCACCTTGTTTGCAAGGCGCTGCCAACGCACCTGTACGCATATAGGATTGTAGAGTTTGGAAGGGGCAGAGTCATCTTGTCCATTTGGCCCCATGGGGTGCTTAAGATCCACAACCCTGAGATTAATAAGAGTCTGATACTCTACAGACCGAGCTATCCCAGCTGTCCCACCCTGTATAGACATTTCCCCAACTGGCAGATAATGCTCTAGGTGTGGGTGTGCAATTCCGGTCACCACACCTCAAAAGGGATTTGTGAAGCCGGGAGAAGTGCAGAAAGCAACCCAAAATGAGGGAAGCAAGTTAATTCCCCTGCGAAGGAAGGAAGGTTGTTCTGGCCCTTTCAGCTTGGAAGAAGAAAATAAAAGAGAGCCTTGGAGCCAACCCCTAGGGGCCAAGTTGGCTCCTCCAGCCCAACCACCCCCAATGAAATATTTGAGGTGGCCAGGGCATTGTCATTCAAATACTGTGTGTGCACCGCATCTTGTGATCAATTTTGCAAGGCAGGGCTAACTTGCACCCCCACCCTTATTTTATTCAAGTTGGCACCCTTGAAAGGGAGGGCAATGCCAGAGGCATAGAAAAACACTGCACAGTGTGAAGAAAAGTGAACTGTGAGATCCTGGAATAAGGCCTGAATTGTCCAATGAAGTTGAATGGTGGGAGATTCTTCATGCAGCCCATAGCTGAACCTAGAAATTGCTGTCACAAGATTTAGAGACGAGCCACCAAAAGTGTTATAAAGCACCATTGATGTTGCTGCTAGGGTGGTACAGTGGAACTCAAATTTGATCAGTGAGGATGATACAAAAGTCTCTGAGATATGTAAGACCCACATTATTAAAGGTTTATAGGTCGATAACGAGTGCCATGAAATATTCTTAGAAGCCAAGAATCTTTTAAAATATGCAGTGGATTCCCGGGCCATGGGTTGTCAGTGATGTCAAGCAAAACATTTACGTATTGTTATTTCCCACCCCCTCTTTTGTTATACTTATGAAATAATGTTGATCTCATTATAAGAAAACTCATTACCCCAGAGTTTGATTAATCCTATCTTACTGGACTAACTTCTGTAGGACAAACAGTTATCATTAATGGCAAAGCTTGCATCCATGAGACCCATTTCTGGTTTGCATTTACCATATATTACCATTTTTATGTATATTTTATGTAAGCCGCTTAGGGCTTTTGATGATTAAGTAGTATATAAGTAATAAATTAAGGCTTCTCCCACTGCGCCTGCTTTTTCTTCAAACATTGTGGCCAGCTTGCAGTGCAACTGGCTCAAGGGAAAGGGATGAAATAGGTGTACTGCATGCAAGGTTGATACAGTATCCCAGCACAGGGGGGGGGGGCTTTCCTTTTCTTGCCTAATACTCAAGAATGGTTGTGTCTAGCTGCAAATACAGCATTGCTCTGCTACTTGGAATGTCGCCAGCCAGTCACCCACCCCTGATAGGTAAGCTCACCAACAGATGAAGGGATACTTTGCACTCGCTCCCTTCAAACCTGGTGTCAGCCATGTGTGTGCAATCTAGAGTGGGAAAGCTTTTTGGCTCAATGGGCCAGATATGTATCTCCTCCCACTCCACTGGCCAACTTTAACAGATGTTGTGATGGCAATGTGCAATCCTTTCCGCTCCTACTGCTCCCCCCCCACAGTCCCCCCCCCCAGCCACATTTTCCACAGTGGATGTCCCTAAAAGCATGCCCCAAAATTCTGGGTGTGGGAACTGCTAAGTGTTAAACTTCTCTGCACATGCCAGCCCTGGTGCTGCCATTTTGCAGCAGAGAAGCATCTTTGCTGCCAAACTAGTTTCATCCCTTGCAAGTTATTTGCGCGGGTATCTTCACTCACTTCAGTGAGAGGGGCAGATCACACAGTGCTCTCATGGTCAAGCCAACAGTGTCTGGGATTGCACAAATAATCCTATTTAGCAGTTTTAAGGTTTCTAGAGTGCATTCTGCGTTCTGGGGCATTTTAGAGGCACAGGCCTCTTTGTGTGGGTGGGTGTGGAAGAGTTGTTCAGATTATCCTGAACTGAGATAGTATGCTGAAGAGATCTTCTGTATCTTCAAAGTAAACTAGGTGTGTTTCTAGTGCTAAGGTGGCAGATCAATGAAAGGCAAAGAACAATTCCTGTTGCATTGGGTAGAGGTGAGGTTTATTTTTTAAAAAAGGGGGGAGGAGGAATAAAGCAGATTGAATTTGGGTAATCAAGTGACCTTTATGTTTAGGAATGCTATTTTATTATAGAAGAGTTCTTTCAAAACATGACAGTTCTATAAAGTACATTAATTTTATTTTTATTTCGGATCTCCCTGGCTTGATAATGTCCATTGAAACACCAATTTCACATGGTTTGTTCCCCTACCATATATATATATATATATATATATATATATATATATATATATATATATAGACAAGCCTCATGTGGGTATGCTGCAGACAGCATTAGAAAGTGTCGTTGCGGTTTTGGCAGCAAATGTTGTTAAAGTGAGTTGCATTGTCTGTGAAATCTACTGTAGAAGAACTCTTAGGTTGTGCTAACATGCTTTCTCTTCTCCTTCGCAACTGGCTAGAAGATTGTTGCCCAGGACATAGTGGCACTTTCTCATGGCAGAGTGCCCTCTTTAGTCGAGCAATTTCTAAAGGGTGCCTGATTGGGAATAAATGCTCGAGGCACTTAAAATTGGCAGCTGGCCTCCAACAGAATTCTGTGGGAAACACTGGCGTATATTGTCAGAGGTCCAATCCAATATTGTAAGCTAGCAGGCAGAATGAAGAGCTGCTGCTTCAGCTGGGGAGATGATAGCTTTGGCCTTGAGAGCAGTACTCTCAATACAAGAGTGTTTGAAACACTTCGTACATGCTGTGTTCTCAGCAACCCCCTACAGTTCTATTCATTTTATTCTGTTTGCAATTCTTTTATTATTCTTTTACGATGTATTGTTTTAGATACTGCAAGAAGCCTGGAGAATCAATTACCAAATTACAGGGCAAGGATGTTTTAAATAAATAGTTAAATACAATAAATTAATTAATATCACACTGTAAGAAAGTCCATATCTGTTATGTACTGAAGTTCTCACCCTGGACCAGCAGGGGGATACTGTAGATAGTTATGCAAATAAGGGATTGAAAGTGACATTCAGTGATTGGATAGTTTTAGAAAATTGTTACAGTTACATTGTACTGGAGCTCTATGTAAGCAGGCTGACTGAACCCTTCAGTTCAGTTCTGTTCTGGCCTGTGAATAAATAAGAGCTGTTTGAAGAATCGCTGTGTCGTCTGATATGTTCACCCACAACTTAATAGTATCGCCCCACGTTGCAGACTGGGTGGTGGGTGGGTGATTGCTGAGAGTTCGTGACTGAGATGAGATATGGCTCACAGCTCACACTCTTGCCTGGCACCATTTCTACTGGATCCCCATTTCACACATCAGCTAGTACTAATTAACACAGAATAATGTTGCAGTATGAATCTTAGCTAGGGAATGACGGGACTTTGTGACTGGCCATTTTATCCTCCTTGCATTGCTGGTATCATTGAGTGGTCACGGTACACATTACAGCTTTCTTATATGGAGGGGGTGGGATTGGAAGCAAAAAAATAGAAGCTTGTGTTAGTATACAAAGTGGGTTGCAAGTATATATGCATTGAAAGGTGCAGTTACACCAGTCAAGATACTGTTTCCCATAAATACACTGACTTCAGGAATAGTCTTCATGCAGAAAAATTGTAATGTGTAAACCAGTCCTGAAATCCAAGTACAGGAAAGTACTGTAAAAGCAAGCATGCAGCAGAGGGAAGGCAATGATTATTTTATTTCCCTTTTGTTTATGTGGGGAGGGTGTGTGAGGGGGTGGGGAGTGAAAGAATGACTGAAAGAGACTTGTCCAAGGTCACTTAGTGAAGCATGGTGGAGGATAATTCAGATTCCAGACTTCCCTGTTGCAAGTCTGGTACTATCTGTAACAAAGAAAATGCCAACTTTAGATTAAGGGTTTTGCATTTTTTACATTCTGTTTTAATATGGATAACAGATTTAAACAATAGAATGGGAAGTCTGTGTTATCTCTCCCAGACAGTAATGTGAAAAGTCTTTTCCTATGAAGTGCCTCAAATGGTGGAATATGTGAAGGGGGGAGAAAAAAAAAGGGTGTGTGTGTGTGTGGTGTGTGTTAAAACAAGTTCAGTTATAAACCTTGATGTGGAGTGCTGTGTTGTTCTTCTTTTGTAAACCAATGGTTGCCCCAGTTTGACTGATCCCACAAACCTCTTATTTCTTCATGAAGAAGTGTTTTTGCTTACCTATCAAATACTTTTTTTTAACAAGTATGCTATCCTAAACTTACTTACTAGGGAGTAAGCCCCATTGAAGGCAGCGGTGGTACTTCAATCTAAGAAAACATGCTTAGGATCGCACAGTTAACTGCTTATATTTTTTCTAATTCTAAATGCTATCAATTGAAACCTAAAAAAAAAATTGTTGATGCACTGAGTGTAGGATAACCAGCCTCATATAACCAAAATGTTTATGTCCAATTCATGCATGAAGGGGTTAACGCCATAGAGTAAACTGTCCTGCCAGGCTTAGCAAGGTCATTCACCATCACCTTGAGAGGAGTGGTCTATGCTAGATGAAGTGGGAAACTTTGGAAGGAATTTAGAAGGGCATATTTTAAAGGTCTAACAGCCTATATTTCCATTCTTTACTTTGCAGCATATTTTTGTGATTTCAAATCACAGCTGGGGTTCCCCAAACCTGGATCTTGCCACCCAGAGAATTCTCCTTTTATTTACCTATTTCCTTGCCAACCAACACTGAGTTTATTTCCAGCTTCATAAGCCCTATAGGCCTTGCTCGGTTTAAGCGCTCCAGTTGTCCATTTTACAGTTTGCATGTTGGATAAATTATTACCAGCTATATGACGAAAGTGATATAATTGCTTAATAGCGGGAGCAAAAATTGCACAACAGTATTTTTTATATTCCAATTAATTACGTTTTATGAATCAGTGTAGCATTTGCTCTGTTAACAACTACCTTTAAACCTGAAAGCAAAGAATCAAACTTATTTTATCCCTTTGCTTTAGTGCATGCATGCTTGCACTTTTCCCCATTTACATGCCCAGAATAGTGATAAAGCATTGTAAATGAAACGCTCAAGATTTTAAAAATCACAGCACAACCGCTAGAGAAGTTTATGACACGATCCAAAACCTTAAACAATAGTTTCTGTTGCAAACGCAGTCACAGGAAGCTCAGCTGTGCTTCTCTTACAATTAATTGCTTCCGCTGTATATAAAATTGAAAGTATTGGGCACTCTGGTGCGGAAAAAGGATATCCTCATACAGTGCTCCTATTTCCTTACCAAGGGCTATTACTGAGCCTTTCACCATTAATCCATTTATAATGAATTATCCTGTGATGACAAAAGAGAGGCTGAAACAGAAGGCCAACTATGACCCTTAGCGTTTTGCATTTTTGTGCTCTTTTCCATTTGGATCATATTTACAAAGTGCACCTCTGCTAGAAGGTGTTTACTTTTAGGACTTCAGAACTTTAGAAAGAACAAGGGCTTAACTCTAATCCTAGAATTGCCATCAGAAACATGAACTTTGGGGATGGGGCAGAGGGATAAGCAGCCATGGAATGGGAACTGGGGTAAGGGTTAAGCACTCCTTCCCCCCTCTCTTCTCTGCTCAAAATGGCCTCACAAAGCTACTTTTCCTTACAAAAAGGGCTACGATTATGCATTTGTGCATAATTTGGAGTTTGTCCCTTAGAGTAGTCTGCCTTTGGAATAATCGCTACAAATTCCCGTTTTGTTTTTAAATGTCTTTATACTGCTATTTTATTGGTTCCTGGTTGCACTTTTGTTTTATTTTTAAATGTATTTTTTATACTGTACAAATGCTTAGAGATTTTTTAAAAAATTAAACATTTTATAATGCTTTAACAAAATAAATAACATGACTTGAAGTAGGCATGTGTATAATATCCGTGACATTTCCTCCACCCCCGATTCTGTGTCTGGAGTAATTCATATGCATCAACCAAATCTGTAACTCTTTAATAGGCATAATCCATTTGGCCTCTGCTACCCAGGGTTCTGAAGAATTCTGAATTATTTATTTTGCAAGGGCTACAGGATGGGAGGCAAAATGCAAGAGAAATGCCAAAGGTTGAATATTACCTGCTTCACAAATAACAGTAAACCATGGCTTTTAAAACTATGGTTTACCAAACCATGGATTAGTGTTATGTGTGAACTCAGTCAGGCAACTGAACTATGTCTTATTAAATATGTGTAAAAGTCACTCATTAAGCAAGGTTTGTAGTTGGCTCCTAAATCTTAGTCAATGTTAACCATAGCTTAGTGTTACAGACAAGCCCAGACCTCCTCTTTAAATATGTTTAAGGAACTGTCAACCACCCAAAGGCACCATGAATGAAAAGGGGCAAAAAATCCAAATGCCTCAGCATTTTGGTTAATGTTAACCAAGTTGTAATGTTATGTGTGAACCTATGTATCTCAGAACTACTTTTCATAAAACAGTTGAAAACAGAAGATGGCTTTTTAAATGAGAGTATTCCTGGCTGATAAATTTTCTTTCATTCTCTATAAAGTTGAGAAAGAATTTTCACAGCGTTGGGTCCTTTTTCTTTTTTCTTTTGAAGGGTGCAGAATATTTTATTTGTGTTGGCACATATAATCCATGCAAAGTATATTCACTCACACCTCACAAATCACACATTACAATGAACATCTGAAATAAAAACCTAGGTGTTCAAAACCAAACCCATATGTAAAAGTAAGGTCACTTGTGGTGTCAAATCAATATTTCCATACATTTTAAAAAAGCAAGATGCATAGTGTGATTGCTGCAGAGACCAAATCACTGAGCTGCAAATGCTAATAACTTTCATTTTTTTACAAAATATCAGCACCTATTACCAGGCCTTCCTATTTAAAATTATGTGACCTAGCAGCAGATGCTATTTTTTAGTTACTGCTGCAGCATCCATGTTACTGAATACAGAGCGAGCTTTGAAATAAATATTTCATCCAAGCTACTGACCGCTGAAGGACCAAACCTGTGCCATTTGCTTGTGTGTATCGGTTTTATTTTTGTAAACTTGCTTTTTAGCATGCAGTGGTAAATTACATGAAATGCTTTTCTGAATGTCTATGACTTATGCAACATGTATTGTCCTCGAGGCAAACAGATTAGAAGCTAACTACAAAGGGGTTCCAAATCCAGATGGAAGGTTTGCCATGTGATTCAACAGGATGTGGATTGCACCCAGAAAGTTTTAAATAGATATTGGTGAGTTTCAACTTTAGAAAAAATAAAAGTTATAGTGTTTACTTAAATATCATTTCATATAATTTATCAAATCCCCTAAAATGATTTAATGCAACTTTCACCATTTGGTCATTCACAGGTACAGTATGTGACTTCTAGGAATAAAAGAAGCAAAAAATAATCACCACTCTTGCTAGTGAAACAAAATAGGAACAAAATTATTTTAGTAGGTAATAGTTATAGGTTACAAAGACGGTGAACAGCTGAACCTGCCTAGTGTTTTCCTTCCCTCAGTAGTTAATTTTCTACTTGACTATAGCCCCTACTCTGTATTACACATGCATATTCTTTTTCTTAAAAAGAGTGGTCTTGGCGGGGCAGATATGTGAGATACTACTTAAAGTTAACTCTTTGATGCTAGATACATTTACTGAGCAGTAAGAGCCACTGCAGATGTTACTTTCAGGCAGGCATGGCCAAACTTGGCCCTCCAGATGTTTTGGGACTACAACTCCCATCATCCCTAGCTAACAGGACCGGTGGTCAGGGATGATGGGAATTGTAGTCCCAAAACATCTGGAGGGCCAAGTTTGGCCATACCTGCTCAGGGCTTTGCATGTGAGAATTATTTATTTATACCCCACATTTTCCTGTCTTACAGATAAGACAGGAACAAGATAAATGGATAATGAAAACGGCTGACTTGCATGAGTCATGCAACATGGAAAGACCCCCCCCCCCCCCGTGGGAGATCTTATCCCCTTATCTGCAACGGTTTTATAGTCGCAGAAAGGCAGCCACAATCTCCCATTTGTGCCCTCCTGTATTCTACTACTCATTTGTGCAGAGCAGCTATTTCTGCAGGTAAACTAGTTACAGCAACACCTGCCCTGGCTCTGAGCAGACACCAGCATCAATGGAACCCTTTTCAAGTCAAACGTGTTTAGGGTCACACTCTACAACTACCACCTAAACATGCAGAGACTTCTGGCAGAGACGTATACAAAGGGGTATTTAAATAATGGCAGGACTGTGGCAGAAAACAAAGGGGCAAATGCACCTAGGAACCACTTAGGAACAGCGGAGCAGGTGAGAGATGCTCACCCTTGTGGTTTTAGTCATCCAAACGTTACTGGAAGAGCATGGGATCCAGTCGCGGGGCAGCAACAGCAATGCTACCCCTGCAACTTAAGAATGGGCCCTAAGTGACAACTGAGTGATTAATGACAGAGTTGTCACAGTACAGTCAACCCATGATCTATTGTAGGGTTTGTCATTCTGTTGTGAAGCAATAAATGTGGCTCACTGTCATTTTATTGGTAGAAAGTGCCCGCCAGAGATAATCTGAAGTGGAAAAAAGAGCAGTGTGATAATTGAGTCCTATTTGTGCGTGGTTGACTTCTCAGATCACAGAAAGTTTCATTGCCACCAACTATTCTAATTGTCTCCGGTTCCTAAGATGTAAAGAGAAAACCAGCATGACTCGTATATAATATTTTTTTTAAAAAAAAGTTTGACTAAAATTCTAGAGATTCTTTTAAAAGAACAATTAACCACACAGTTCTGCAGTCCTTGTTAAAATGACAAGACCAAGAAGAATTAAAGTGCTGTACTTGCATATATTCTGGAGGTCAGATATGCTTCACTATCCAACATAGAGACTGAGGAAAAGGAGCAAAATGTTGCATACAAAAAATTAACCTTGTGGTTTGTCCTCCAGTCTAAGGAAAAGGGGGAAATCAGAGCAGGATCCTGCAAAAGATGAGCACCTTTAAGTCAAATTGATTTGACTTAAAGCATATGCTAAACCAGGGTTTCCTAAAACTTGGGTCTCCAGCTGTTTTGGGACTACAACTCCCATCATTCCTAGCTAGCAGGTGGCTAGTGGTCAGGGATGATGGGAATTGTAGTCCAAAAACAGCTGGAGACCCAAGTTTGGGAAACTCTGTGCTGAACATTCTCCTGCAGAAATCAAAAGTGGTCTTAAAAGTGCATTCCATAACTTATTTATTTTAAAAAGGCATAGTGTTTGAGAGCAAGATAAAGCAGGTCCCCCCCAATTTTTTGACATCTAGTAAATAATAAAACACTACTTAAAAGGGGGTGCTATTTAAATACTCAATAGTCCAATAGTCAACATCCTTAAAATCAGATGGTTCTTTTCCCTTTTCATGAATGCTAAGTATGTGTTACTATAACCTTCAATTCCAAAGCTATTTCCTGAAGGGTATAACACTGGGATGATTTCAAAGTAAATGGCTTCAGATTATGACCATTTTGCGCACTCAGATGTTACTAACACTGACATACTCCTTCCATGCCTAGATCACAGATTAGGATGCTCCTCTGAGTAGACAGTTGCTTGATACTAACTGCTTAAATATCCAAACCTACAGACGGAATAAATACATGCTGCCAGTCTCAATAATACAAAAACTACAATAAGTATACTTGTTCTGATATTGTGCATGATTTGTTCAAAAGGCGTTACACTAATACTACTCTTAATATCCAAAAGCTTCGTTTTCTTGCAGCAGCAAACACAATCACACTTCAGAGGTGACGTTATCTAAGAATCTAATCACAGTTAGAACTGAGCATGCAGGTCATTCTGGGCTGCCCTGTGAACGGTATCAGTTTTAGCAGAAATAAGGGTTTGAATTGCCCCTGGCTGCTCTAGACTCCATTGTCCTTTTGGGAGCTGAGATTACACTATCTATTTTCCCTGCACCCATAAGATGAGAGGACAAGCAAGACGAAATGCTTCTCAGCTACACAGAGAAATACAGAGCGGATCCTCTCCAGGCTTTCCTCTTTCCTTATGTAGCAGCAGACTGGGGGAAACCGGTTCCCTTGTGATGCTCTGAATGAGGTAATCAGCTAAAACTCTTTAATGCTATATGCTCTCTGTTGCTTCTCTTCTTCTCAACAGGAATTATAGTTAACCAGCTTATTTCCTCCCAGCTCGCTTGCTCGCTCTTCCTACCAACCACCCCAACAGACAATTCCCTTCGTACATATCCAGAGCCTTGTGGCGACAGCTTCTCTGTAGCTCTATCCCACAGGATTGCCTCATGCATGTGAACACCGTAACAACTTGGGCAAAGCTGACTGCATGGTTTTCCCTCCCTCCCTTGCACGATCGCTACCCAAATGCCACTCTCCTTTCTGGTGGGAAGACTCATGCAATGAGCCCTGTACATGTGGTTGTGGTATAGACACGCATGTGTCATGGCCATAGCATCACAGTGAAATGGCTACCATGCAAATTCAGGTATGGGCAAAATAGGCCTGAGCTTACTCCACACTCTATCCCAACTAATATCAGGGCCAATTCACAGTCATGGCAGCAAGGAAGCTGCTGCCCCAAGGTGGTCTTGTGTTGCTCCAACAATGCAATGAGATGCACGGGAACCCAGGATGTGGCTTATTTCTATTCAAGTATTCACCAGCTGGGAGGGAGCACAATGCTCATGCAAGGAAAGGACCACATCATTGGTCCCGCCTTCCAGGATTCCTCCATATTCAGTTACCAGGGTGAGGTGGAACTGTACATACTAGAAGGAAGACAGTTCCACATCCGTGTGATGAAGTGTGGACATGCCCTTTGCTGTGTTCTGATTGCAAGCCTTGATTACGTTAACCAATGGGGTGTTTTTAGTTAACGCTATGAGGTTCATAAAAGTCATTCTAGAGTCTAAACTGTGTTTGTTTTGTGAGGAACACTCAGTTGGCCTATCACTATCGACTATAAAAGTTATGCTACGCCTACTATTTTGACACTTTGAGTTGTAAAGTAATACTAATAATGGTGGTTTTTTAAAAGCACTGTTGTGTAGTATAAGCTTTAAGTGTACGGTGCTGAACACACACACACACGAAGATATTCAGTATTTGTAATTTTATGCAACCGTTTTATAAATGATTCCCCCCCCACCCATTCATTTTGCTCAAACCTTTGCAGCAATCTTTCACTGTCAAGTTTTGAATATTCATTTCCTTTTTTAATATGAAGTATGTAGGAGAAAGATCTGCACATAGAAAAAGCAGCTGAATTCAATGTCAGAAGGTTCAAAATTCATTACCTCCCCTGACCCCTCCCGTCCCGGTCATGAGAAATCCATAACTATCTATATTTCGTTTGTTGAGCCAACTCCTAAACTTTTCACTTTGCCTTTAGCTTCTAGTTCTTCCTTTAGACATTGATGGCGTGTGCATGCTTCTTGCATAGCGGCTTATCCTTCTTCGAATAAAATGGCTGGCCTTCCAAATTCACATGGCACACCTGAAAATTAAGAATACAGGGATATTACGTGTAAACAAAGAGGGTGAAAGGCAGCATTCAAATTTCACGAGTTCAACAAAATGGCGTGTGAGTCCACCCCTAAGAGAAGAAGAATAAGAATTTGGACTTGATATCCTGCCTTTCACTCCCCTTAAGACAAGGATGTCCAAAGTTCGTTTTGGGGGCCTAATCCTGGTGTAAAATCCCAATTTCCTGGTGTAAAATCCCAATGAAAGGTCAACAACTTTGGGGTAAAATTGTAAAAAACAACTTCATTCTTAAAAAAAGGTCAACCACTTTAGCCAGCCCTCACGCATGTTCACTTCATCAAATCTGGCCCTCTTTGAAAAAAGTTTGGGCACCTCTGTGAAGGAGTCTCAAAGCGGCTAACATTCTCCTTTCCCTTCCTCCCCCACAAAAAACACTCTGTGAGGTGAGTGGGGCTGAGAGACTTCAGAGAAGTGCGACTAGCCCAAGGTCACCCAGCAGCTGCATGTGGAGGAGCAGAGACGCGAACCCGGTTCACGAGATTACGAGTCCACCATTCTTAACCACTACACCAGGCTGGCACTAACCTAGGCAACGAGCGAGAGTTGCACACAAAAGCATAGACAGTTGTGGCAGGTCCTTTAGGGCAGTGTTTTTCAACCACTGTTCCGTGGCACACTAGTGTGCCGCGAGATGTTGCCTGGTGTGCCGTGGGAAAAATTGAAAAATTCGAAAGATTTTAAAAAAATTAAAAAGTCAAATTTCCGCCCACTAGGCGGGCGCCGGACTGTGTCCACCCTATTTTCCATCCGTCCTGGGTGGGGGTCAGATCGGATGGGATCGGATGAGAGCGGACAGGCGGTCCGCTCTCATCCGATTCCCCATAGAGAGCAGCGGGGCTCTGACATCTCCCTCTCCGCACACAGTGCGGAGACGGAGCTGTCATCCGCCGGCTCAGCGGGGATCAGCGAATCGATCCCCGCTGAGCAGAGAACGGTCCGCAACGTTTGATTCCAGCCAGAATATCAGCTTTGTGTTCAGCCAAACAGGCCCAGGTTACGCACTGAATAAAGTATTTTATAATTTTTCATATTTCTGTTTACTTACTATTTCATAATAAAGTAATTATAAAATACTTTCTTTGTGTTTATTTGATTCCTATTCAAGAGAATTACTTTATATATAGTCAATATAGGCACAGAGTTAATTTTTTTAACATTTTCTAATGGTGGTGTGCCTCGTGATTTTTTTTCATGAAACAAGTGTGCCTTTGCCCAAAAAAGGTTGAAAAACACTGCTTTAGGGTGTATGGGGCACTGCCCCCCACCTCAGTCAGCCCTCAGGAAGCCCCTATCTGCACCAAGTGAAAAATGCCTTGGAGGTAGAAAACTAGTGCATCAGGAAGAAGACTACCCTAGAACCCTCCTATATAGTGAACCTCCCACCCACTGCAGTCAGAATGCTACAGTCCAGAAAGAAACTGCAGTGCCACAAATTTGCTGCACGGGAAGATTAGGAACAGGAGGACTGCAAAGCCCCAGCATGTTTTGATGCAAGAAACCTACAGCACAAATGAAGCAGGTGTCATGCCAAGTGTGTCCAAGGGCTTCGATGAACTTGTCTCCTGCTTCGACAGGGAAGTCGCACCCATGGCATTTGGTGCTGAACAAGGCCACATAATCTAGAAATGGAAACAAAAAACCAACATTTAGAATGCAAAACAGCTTTCTTCCAGGTCTGCTAGGTTTATTGTTGTTTGGAATACTATTTTTCTGCCTTACAAACTTGTTCTGGAATGGATTATTTCTCTCCTTCTGCCACCTATCCAAAACATCTGAGGGCAAATCCATGTGCAAAGTGTGGGCACAGTTTCAAATGGGAGGGTTGGTGGGGAGAATAGGCGCAGTGCCCAGTTATTCCATTCTCTTGGGCAGCCACACTTTTTGCTTGCATGCAGAGGTTTCCGAAAGAACAGAGGGCTAGGGGAGCATAAGACACTGAGCAACACTGTCCGTAAGATTTCCAGGAGCATAAGCTGGGTGTGCAATACCTTTCTCACAGTAGGGCTCTCCATCCTCCATATGGAAGAGGCTATTCCCAAATGGCTTCCTGCAGGCAGCACAGACAAAGCAAGTTGTGTGCCAAGTCTGCCGAAGGGCATGCATCACTTCCTGAAAGGCAAGCAGAGTAGCAGATGTATTGTTCACCACTGAAAGGGCATTCACGGAGAGAGAGACAGATGTGTCAGGCCAGGGCAGTGAAGGATAGGAGGACGATACGTTCTTCCTTAACTGGAGGGAAGAAGCCTTGGGCCAAGTGGAGTGGGGAGGGGGCTAAACCCTTCCCTCCCCAAGTGGCTTTCTCCCGCAAATCTGCTCTGCCAAATGTTTTGCCACAGCTGACACAGATCTGGAATGTCGGCTGGGGGGCAAATCAGCTGGTAGGAAAGGGGTGTGTGTGGATTAAGCATCTCCCACCCGCCCAAAACTTCTGTACAACACATCTTCCTAGGCCCTATTTCCCCAGAAACAGTGAGTGGGCTTTAAGAGCACAAGGTCAATGTGGCCTACAATCTGAGTTTAAAATAATCAAGTTCCTCCCTCCAGGTTCCGGCATCAGCTCAGATGTCTTTTTCAGATGCGAGAATACAAGCTTAGGCTGGCACTGTTTATTTTGGGGAGAAAGCCCCTTAAGCGGATGAGCACAGAACTGCTGTTGCCCCACAGGTGACCATTAAGGTTGGGGCTCCGAGAGGATATTTATGGAGCCCAGAGCCAATGAGACAAGGTCCTCTGACAGAGACATAATTTTGTATTTCTGGGATGGGCAAGAGATTTCAGTTATGGACCAAGACCCTGAGCAAGCTTTAGAGACCTGCTTTTGGACAGCAGCCATGGAGGACCCCAGTCTCAACTGGAGCCCAGGCCAGTTTCTTACCAACCCCCTGCTCTGCGGGTGGGGAGGTGGAGAGGGGGGGATGACTTTGGCATAGCTTGGGGTCCAGCATGGCTGCTTTTCTATCACAATAAAAATAGCCAGGTTAAGTGCACATTTTAGAGAGCGTTTTTAACAAATGAGAGAGAAAAGGGAGAGAGAGAGAGAGAGAGAGAGAGAGAGAGAGAGAGAGAGAGAGAGAAAGAACACAGAGTAATTTATGCACCACTCTGGCCACAGCTAATTACATGTCAGGCAATTGTTTAAATGTGCAGGTGGTGCTATAGGAAATGCTTCCTCTTTTCAGCTATTTAATTCATACTTACACAGATATTATGCAATTTGATCTGATGCTCTGCCCTTTTCGCCTAGCGCCGACAGCCCACCATCATTTAGGTCAGTAGCATGTCTCATTAGTGAGTCACTGTTAGCAAGTTTAATTAACTTTAATGAATGTGTTGCAAAACAACCCAGTAAATGAGCTTAGATTAAGTTATGGAGTTCACAGCAAACAAAATTCAGCTTGTGAACAGAGGCATGTTTGCTTACTGGATTAAAGAAAAAGCTATCAGTCATGGGCAGCCTGTGCTACTTACAACCTGATCAGAAACTGAACCAAATGGAAGCCAAGACAGCACCCTCAGGTTGACAGGCCCAGAAACTGCCTGACCTCTGGTGCTGGCAAGGTCACAATTCATCCTTCTTGATTGCTACTTTGTGGGCCTAACTCTGCCAGAACTCTGCCACAAGTCTTCTGCTGGCATTTGGCTGTGCTTGCTTGCAGACTTACCCCCATGATCTTGGTGTGGCATCTGGCACAGGTAGGGGCAAAGAATTGCTCATAGCAACGCTCACAGTACACACTGTTCTGCTCCTCAACAAAGCCGACGTCAGCCAGGGATGCCTTGCAGTATGCGCAGTAAAATTCCTCAGGATGCCAAGAACGACCCATGGCTACCAGGAAAGGACCCCTGTAAATCGCAGGACAGAAACATTCAAAGGTTGCAAATGTGAAGGACAGGTCTATATAACAACCTTGCATTGCTTTTCTATCTTTTATTTGCTCTGGCTTTCCCCACTGAATCCTGGGAGATGACGGTTTGATGGGGGTCCTGAAAAACCGCCTCCCAGAGGGGAAGTTGTGTCAGTCTGTTGCAACAAAAAGAGTCTTGTTGCACCTTAAAGGCTAATATATTTATTATGGCATAAGTTTCAGCAAAGCACAAGACTTCTGTTTGGTGGTCTGGCTCTAGGGGCACCAACGGAAGGAAGAGCATCTACACACATGGAGATTGCACTACTTTTCCATTCTCTTGAAAAAGTCAGACTTCCTGCAACCTAAGAAAAGACAGAAGAACCACAGGGAAAACGCAGGACGACAATGTCTGGGTGATGGTGCCATGTAGGTAAAGGTAAAGGGACCCCTGACCATTAGGTCCAGTCGTGACCGACTCTGGGGTTGCAGTGCTCATCTCGCTTTATTGGCTGAGGGAGCCGGCATACAGCTTCCAGGTCATGTGGCCAGCATGACTAAGCTGCTTCTGGAGAACCAGAGCAGTGCACGGAAACCTTCCCTCCGGAGCGGTACCTATTTATCTACTTGCACTGGTGTGCTTTCGAACTGCTAGGTGGGCAGGAGCAGGGACCGAGCAATGGGAGCTCACCCCGTCGCAGGAATTCGAACCGCTGACCTTCTGATCGGCAAGTCCTAGGCTCTGTGGTTTAATCCACAGCGCCACCCATGTCGGCGATGGTGCCATGTAGATGCCCCTTAAAAAGTGAGTGAACGCATGGCAGTTTCACGCTAGATACTTGGAGCAGGAAAACCCTAAGGCACCACAACAGCCTTTGCTCAGAATTGTCTGTTAAAATATTGCAAACATCTCTCCCAAACTACGATTCATAAAAGCCATTGCAAAGAAGGGATCACTTCTAAGTTCAAATCTGTAACGTAGAAATGCCCCAAGCTGAAAAATCTGAATGACGCTGACCTAGTGTTGCTATCAGGAGAATTAGATAAAGTAGGCATAATTAAATATGCTGTTTCTTTATATTCAGCCTTGGATAAGAACAGTTTGTACTCTCAACCAGATAAGTAGAAATGACACCTTGCGACATAACTCAAGTGCCCTGCATATGCTTCCACTGTCGTTAGTGATTCTTAAGTGCATATAAGTACCTAGTTTTGAATGCATACCAGCTCTGAAGAGCACATAAGAACAGGGCAGATGGTGATATATTCCTACTGAGTATAGACAATGCATAGATAGTCTTATTTCCCCAAAGCGCTAATAATAATTGTTTGGTTCTCTACCATGCTGGCAGGCTGCTAGATACAAAAGCCTGGGAGAAATTCTACTCCAGTATGGCCTATACCAGGGGTCAGCAAACTTTTTTAGCAGGGGGCTGGCCCACTGTCCCTCAGACCTTGGGGGGGGGGCGGACTATATTGGGGGGGAGAACAAATTCCTATGTCCCACAAATAACCCAGAGATACATTTTAAATAAAAGGACACATTCTACTCATGTAAAAACACGCTGATTCCTGGACCATCTGCGGGCCGGATTTAGAAGGTGATTGGGCCAGATCCGGCCCCCGGGCCTTAGTTTGCCTACCCATGGCCTATACGAATTATTATTATTATTTCAATGGCTTCAGCGTGGTCTCCTTTGCAAGGTAAGGAGACTAGCAGCAGCAGCAGCAGCAGCATGAGAAAGGTGATCAATTCCATGGATCACCTTAACAGAGAAGATGTTGCCTGCCTTGTGCATAGAGCTTAGCTGTGGGCAAAATCCAATCAAAATCCCATTGCAACAGTGTGCCCCAAGGCCAAATTTAATCAGAGTGACTAACACCAATTGCTTCTGCAGAAGACAATCTTATCAGGGTGGGGAGCATCCTGACCATAAATGCAGAGTGAAAAGAGGCATAGGAAATTAAAGGCTGTCTAGGAAGGAAGGACACCTTCCCCCAAAAGGTCTAAAAACTGGGCTTCTAAGACCACTTCCAGTTTCCTTTGTGTGGTACCACTCTTGCTGCTGGGTCACTTTGCTGCTGAAAATCCCTCCTGCTGACAGCCAGAATCCAGGGTTCCTCCACTTTTCCTTCACTGCCTCTGGTTTTTGCACCTCTTGGTCCCTGCTTGCTGCTAAGGGTTCAGAAGTCCTTTTCAGGGCTCTCCTTTGGGGCTTGTCCACACGCCCCCTTGTCCCATGCCTATAAAGCATGTGCCCGAGTGGTTTTCTGCTTGTGTCACGCTTTCTAGGCATGGGTCCAAGCAGTTTTGCCTTTGCCCCACCGCTATCCCCAAGGAAACCTCCTATTTAGTGCTAAATCGGAGCAGACACCACTCTGGAGAAAATCTGATTGATGCTTGATCCAATTCAGCAGTAAATAGCGGGTTTTCCGGGGGGGGGGGAGTGTGGAGCCCTGTTTCTGCTCCTCCAGGGTCCTGCTTGCTGAAGCAGAGACCCTTGTTCAAAAGTCCTTTTCAAGGCTGCTTTCCTTCTTCATCCTTCAGTGCACCCCAGTTTTGCTGCTCATCAGGGTAGGAAAACTAGCTTTATACAGTCGTACCTCGGAAGTCGAGCGGAATCCGTTCCAGAAGTCCGTTTGGCTTCCAAAATGTTCAGAAACCAAGGTGCGGCTTCCAATTGGCTGCAGGAAGCCCCTGCACGTAGGAGATTCAGGTTTCGAAAAACGTTCGCAAACTGGAACACTCACTTCTGGGTTTGCGGCGTTTGGGAGCCAAAAGTCTGACTCACAAGGCGTTCGACTTCCGAGGTACGACTGTGTTGTCTTCCGGAGATCCTTCCACTACAGATTGTAGCTGCCACACTGGCTCCATCTTCGTATCTCTACATGACTGTGTGTTCGAGAAGTATTTTAGCTCTTCCTTAAGTCAGCCTTCCACAAAGCTTGTGCTGGCTGCATGTAGCCAAGGCCTAGTTTGTGAGTGCAGGGAGAAATAGCAGTGTCACAGCAGCAGCAGCAGCAGCAGCAGCAACACATCTTTCCTCCTTTCTTAAGGGCCAAAGCCCTGCTCAACCTCACTAGGAATCCTGGCCCACTGGTCTAAATTGCTCTGCGATGTGATGCCTTCCCATTCCCCCTCCCTCAGAAGAGTCCCACTGGCATACCTGATGATGCTATTACAGTGTCCGCACAGCGGAGTCCGGCTGCTGGCTGGGAAGCGCTCAGCCCTCTGAATCGTTCCCCGGGCAACTGCCGGAGCCTGGGAAGAGGCCGGGATGGAAGGAGGCGGGTACGCGGGGGCCGAGGCAGGCGGGGGTGGCACCGGAGCCCCCCGTGGCAGGATATGCTTGGTGACAGTGGTGGTGCTTTTCCCCGGAGCAAACTTCTGGGAGAAGGAGTCGTCCGTGATCCAGGGAGGACGGCTTGAAGGCTCCGCTTGGCTTGGAGCTTGGGTGTGTACAGGCCCTGGGGCTGGCGCCGGAGCTGCTGTTAAGGAAAGGAAACAGTGTTCACCCGGCTGCCTTTATTTTCGCTATTGCAAGCCGCGGTATTGACCAGAACCTCCTTCAAGCCACAACGGCCTCAGGTGACCTCAACTGCCGCCCAGCCCATTATCACAAATCAAGTGCTGCGCAGCTGATCCAAGGATATCAGATAAGCCCCTGTCTCTGGAGCCAAATCAACGATAAAAGCCACTGCCGAGTCTCGGTTTGGCCATGATTATCAAGGTCACCTACAGTAACATTGCAGCAGCAGCAGTAGCAAGGTTTTATTCAGGGAGGATGGAGGGAGTTAATACATCCAGTGCATTTGGATAAAGGCAGCATGCGACTGATATATATGCAAAACCTGAAGGACTTTTCTTATCCACTGCAGCAAAATATGGAAAGTCCTTGGGTTGTGGTGGCCTATGGTGCAGTCAGAAGTTAAGACCCACTGTTTCAAGGGGGCTTAATTCAGGTAGGTGGGCAAATGTGTGCGCAGTCTCCTGGTTAGGGTGAAGGCGGAACCTCAGCCAACCCCTGCCTTCCTGGCTCCTTATTTATATCCAGTCTAGAGTATGGCATTGGCTGTTTTGCTTCCTCCTCCTCCTCAACTCTCAATGTTGTCATTATATAACTAGGTAGGGAGGAGGATGGGGGCAAAAGCTTGGATCTGCCTGGCATTAGCTCTGGCGCCACCTACTTGTGGTCTCCCTGTCTTCCACCCAACCAGTTCCAATAGGTGCCAGCCATCACTGTAGAAAACACACACAAAAAACAACACCTTGGCCAACTGTAATTGAAAAAGGGTGCCAGACATGGGCATAGCCAGGCTTTTTGTTGGGGGGTGGGGCAGGCTTTTGTTAGGAGGTCAGAACCTCAGATTTATATTGATTTGTATTTATTGTTACTGGTTTTTTTGGGGGGGGCAGCAGTCTCCCCTGTCTCCCCCCACTTGGCTGCGTGCATGGTGCCAGCAGCTTTAATCCAATTTGATTCCTCTCAACCGGGCAGAAGCTTTGTGTTCCTGTGCAACCAACAAAACAGCAACTTTTTTCTTCCTCCAGAAAGAAACGTGTCTGGGCAAATTCCCCAGAAAGACAGGCTTGCAACTCAGTTCTCATGCATTGCACTGCATAGTTCTTTTGAATGGAGGACAGCTGCAGGGACTCCCCATTCCCCCCCACCCAGGAATGGAAAGTATTTTTGTCTCCATCATAATGCTGTTTCCTGACTCTTACCCCCTCCCCTTAACGTCCCTCTCTACTTCTATTAAAAGCGTTGGGGCTTGCCTTTCTTCCTGAAAGGCACCGCCTCCAACCCGACCTCCCTGCTCCCCCCTCCCCCCATTTGTTGCTGGTTCCCTTCCAAGACTGCTCACTTTTCCAAAGTGTGAGCTTGATCTGATCTGCTGGCCACAGCTAAATTCCCTAGTACTTCTTGACGCACAGCTGTGGTATTGTTTGGTGGCTTCCTGACCTCTCCCCTCCCTCCCTCCCTCCCTCCCTCCTACATCCATACATCCATGCACACTGATCCATAGGGTCCCTCCTGAAATCCAGCTGCCTTTTGAGAATGCCCCCATTGTGCTGGGCTCTAATATTATGCTCCGCCTTAGGTATAATGCCTCCATTCACAAACAGCTGTAATGCCCAGGGCGTAAAATAGGCAGCAGCAATTAACCCTTTGCAGGCACCAAGGAATCAGGATCTCTTCCTCCCTTCCACTCCATAAAAACATAGGAAGCTGCCTTAAACCGAGTCAGCCCTTGGATCCATCTGCAACTATGGAAACTAGCAGAGGCCCTGAAGGGTTTTGGAGAAGGGACTCTGCCAGCCTTACCTGGCGCAGACATTCTATGAATGAACCCTTCCCCCATCTATTGATTAGCCATGCTTTCATTCTCCTTGCACTCTTGCCAGATAGGCATGTGCTTTTATGGGGTGCATTGAACTATGGCCACAGCAGTTCAGTTGCATTCTGACAACTCACTCCTGGCTGTGCAAATCAAGAGAGCTCAGCTATAGGATCAGCAGATGCCTGTGATGTTGTTTCTTACTGGACTGCCCCACTTCAGGTGGGAGATGCCGGCTGGGGTCATTGTTTCCAAATGCAGCCGCCCAGTGGTCCCTGGGAAGCTCACAAGGCAGGGCAGCGACAGCTCTCCGCTGTTGGTGTCCATAGCACCTGGTAGGCTGCCCCTGAACATGGAAGTTCTATTTCACTGTCACGGGTAATAGCTGTTGAGATGGACCTATGCTTTGAGAGAATGTGTCTAATCCTTCTCGAACACCATCTAACCCGGGCACCAGGCTTGATTTCAAAAGCTGCCTTCTGATGATCAGCTTGGACCTCTGGGCAAGAGCCACCTGTCCTCTTCTGTGGCAGCCTGCTGAGCTGGGGTGGGGAGGGAGAAGGGGTGTGGCGGGCAGGGAGGAGAGAGAGAAAAAGAAAAAGAGAGAAGGGCTTGTGTGTGTGTGTGTGTGTGTGTGTGTGTGAGAGAGAGAGAGAGAGAGAGAGAGAGAGAGAGAGAGAGAGAGAGAGAGAATGGGGGTTTTATTAGGAAGGAGAAGGGAGTGAATGTGTGAGTGAGAGAAGGAGAAAGAGGAAGGGAGGAAGGAAAGATGACAGTGGCCACTTTTTGCTACATTCGAAACATGTTCTTTTCCTCAAAGAATTCTGGGCACTGCGGTTTGTTAAGGGCTGCTGGGAGCTGTAACTGTGTGTGGAGGGGGGGGGGGAGTAAACTACAATGCCCAGAATTCTTTGAGGGAAACCGTGTTGTGAGGGTTTGATTAGCTGCTTGTGCGTGAAAACGTGCTCCCTCAGAGTTTGTGCGCCCCCACAAACCTCCGTGTGTGACGGAGCTCCTCAGACATGTCTGCTCTAGTCACTAGTAGAGTCCGACAGTGGCTGTCTGCGGAAGCGTTTCCAGCAAAGAAGTTCCTTAACGGAAACGCGTCTCCTGGACTCACGGCGTGACAGTTTCCTGCGAGGTATGGGTCTCCCTATGGGAGACTCCGATACCTCCCCACTGTTCTCGCTGGAAGCCTCCCTGAGCCCTCCCTCCTGCTCGCATTCCCTCAGAGACCCACTCCTCCCCCTGCTGGTCCCTGCTTCAGCAGTTGAGTCTCTTTCATCCTGCCTGAGTCCCTCCACCACCTGATGCTCTGATGGCAGTTCCCTGACATCCACCTCCCCTCCAGGGCCCCCCTCACCCCCTCCCAATTCCTCCCCCCTGGGAGGTGAAGGGCTAAAACCCCGAAACGAATCTTCCTCATCTTCTGACGTCTCGAACAATTCTCTCCATCGATCGTCGTCCTGGCCAGCTGAATCCTCCTCCTCTTCAGAATCTGGGAACCCCTCCAACTCCTCTTCCTCGTCGGTGGTGGCAAAGTATTCCCTTCGGAACCTCGCTACAGGCTGAGGTTTACGTGGGAACCTCTGATGAAAAGTCTCTATTAAAACCTCGTCATTGACATCCTCTGCCCTAACCCAGGTGTTTTCCGACTCCGGTTCCCCTTCCCACATTACCAAATACTCTACTTGATCTCCCTTCCACCTGGAATCGAGGATCTCCGCTACATGGTAGCTGTGTTCCTTCTCCTCCATTGCTGGTCCCCTAGTGACCCTCCCCTCACTGTCTCCTCTATACGGTGACAGCAACGACCTGTGAAAAACTGGGTGCAGCTTCATGTGGTTCGGTAACCGGAGCCTGAAAGCCACTGGATTGACCTGCTGTATGACTTCAAACGGACCCAGCCTTTTGGGTCTTAATTTCTTACAACCTCCTTTGAATGGCAACCCTTGGGTTGACAGCCACACCTGGTCCCCCACCCTGATGCTTTCACCTTCCCTTCTGTTTTTGTCTGCTTGCCTCTTATATTCCTCCTTAGCCCTGTTTAAGTTGAGTTGGAGCTGGCGATGGATCGCTTCCATTTCTTCCACGAACTGTTCTGCAGCTGGAACGCTCCAGTTCTCCCCCTCCCCCCCTGGGAAGGCTCTGGGATGGCACCCGTGATTAGCCAAAAAGGGGCTCATCCCCGTGGACACGTTCTCTGCATTGTTGTAGGCAAATTCTGCCAACGCCAGCTTCTCCACCCAATCATTCTCTCTGTCATTAACATAACACCTCAAATATTGTTGGAGAACCCCATTTGCTCTTTCCGCCTGCCCGTTGGTTTCAGGATGACGGGCCGTCGAGAAATTAACCTCTACATGCAGTAAGCTCATGAGCTTCCTCCAGAACCTGGAAGTAAATTGTTTCCCTCGGTCTGAAACCACCCTCAAGGGGGCGCCATGCAACCTAAACACATTCTCTACAAACAATTTGGCGGTTTCTTCTGCTGTAACCGCATGTGAGCAGGCTATGAAGTGGGCCATTTTAGTTAACAGGTCTACTACAACCATGATGGCTGTTTTCCCTCTAGACCTTGGCAGATCAGTCATAAAATCTATTGCCACTGCTTCCCACGGTCTCTCAGGTGTGGGCAGTGGTTCTAATAAACCAGCCGGCGCCTGCCTCTCCCCCTTGGCTCTTTGGCATTGTTCACACCCTCTCACATACTCCCGCACATCTTCCCTGACCTTGGGCCACCAAAATTCCCTGGTAACCAGCCACATGGTTTTGTGTTGCCCAAAGTGCCCTGCTGTGGGGCTATCGTGCAGCTGCTTGAGTACTTTCTCCCTCAATTCCCCTTCAGGTATATATAACGCTCCCTTATAATACAATGCCCCATTTCTCTCCTCAAAACCACCGGGTTTGTCTTCCTCCCCTCTGAGATCCCTGAGTTTCCCCTGGGCGTATGCATCCTGCACCGTACCCTCTACCAATTCCCTTTGCCCCACCAAAGTCGCCCCACACACCCAGCAGTCCTCTGGAATGATATGGGTTTCTTCGGGTGCTCCCTCCCCCTCCAAATATTCAGGTTTGCGTGAGAGAGCGTCCGCCCTAACATTCTCTGGGCCTGGCACATAACAAATCTCAAAGTTAAATTTGGAGAACTCTTGGGCCCATCTCAACTGCCTTTGGTTGAGCACTCGCGCCGTTCTCCAGTACTCTAGATTTTTATGGTCCGTGCACACTTGCACTTTATGTTGTGCACCAACTAGCAGATGCCTCCATCTCCGGAACGCCTCATGAATAGCAAGCAGTTCTCGGTCGTACACCGTGTAGTTCCTCTCGGATTTGTTCAGCTTCCGCGAGAAGAAGGCACACGGACGCCACTCCGACTCCTCCTTCCCCGGCTGCAGAAGAAGCACCGCCCCTATGGCTCTGTCAGATGCGTCTGTTTCAACCCTTAGCTTCTTTCGTAAATCCACATGCAGAAGTTGTTCTTCAGAGGCGAAGGCCCTTTTCAGTTCCTCAAACGCTCGCTCCGCCTCCGCCGTCCATACAAACTTCTTCTTACTGCTGAGACAGTCAGTGATGGGCGCCGTCAGATGGGCGAAGTTGCGGATGAACTTACGATAAAAGTTTCCAAACCCTAGGAACCTCTGCACATCCTTCTTGGTTTTGGGTGTTTTCCATTCCAGCACTGCCTGTACCTTGCCGGGATCCATGGCCAATCCCTTGTCTGACAGGCGGTACCCCAGGAATTCCACCTCCTTGGTATGGAACCGACACTTCTCCAGTTTGACCCACAGCCTGTTGGCTTGCAGTCTGCTCAACACTTCTCTGACGTCTCTCACATGTTGCTCCTCATTCTCAGAATACACCAACACATCATCTAGAAAGGCAACGCAATTCTTGTAGAGCAAAGGGCCCAGCACGTGGTTCATAAAAGATTGAAAACACGCGGAGCCTGCTTGTAATCCAAATGGCATAACGAGGTATTCAAACGCCCCCAAAGGGGTAAACATGGTGGTTTTCCATTCATCCCCTTTCCTTATGCGTATCAGGTTGTACGCCCCCCTTAGATCCAGCTTTGTGAAAATCTTTCCCTTCCTCACCATGGTCAAAATATCATCAATTCTGGGCATAGGGAACGCCACCGGTTCAGTCACTGCATTCAGCCGCCTAAAATCACATACAAGTCTCGGCTTGTCCGCATTTTTTTTGTCCACAAAGAACACTGGGCTCCCCCCTGCTGCTTTGGACTCTCTGATGAAGCCTCTCTTCAGGTTCTTGTCAATGAACCCTCGCAACTCCTGCATTTCCCTGTCTGACATGGCATACAACTTGCCCACGGGAAGCTGTGCTCCAGGGAGTAAATTGATCTGACAATCAAAGGGTCTATGAGGTGGTAGTTGGTCAGCTTCCTTCTCGCTGAACACGTCGCTGAGATCTGCATACTGTGGTGGTACCTTCACCTTCCCCATTACTTCAGTCCCTGCTAGGGTGGCTTGGGCCCCTACTGAACCCTTCTCCCCTTTGCAGTGTTCTAGGCAATGTGCTGAACCAAAGGACACCACTCTTTGATGCCAGCCAACCAGCGGATCATGTAGAGCTAGCCAGCTCATTCCCAAAATAATGGGAGCGCCTCCCAGGGTGGCCACATTAAACGCTATCAGTTCTGTGTGCCTTGCCACCCTCATTATCATTGGGACAGTCTGCAAGCGGACTCCTCCTCCCAACAACTCCCTGCCATCAATCGTGGTCACCTGCAGGGGGTTGCTTAAAGGGATGGTCTGTATCTGGTGTTCAGCAGCAAACTCCTTGCTCATAAAATTGCAGGAGCTGCCTGAGTCCAATAGCGCCTTTATTTTTAGGGGGTGCCCATTCTGCAGCTCTAGCGACACTTCAATCACTAGAGCAGGTCGAGGAGCTTCTGGCACGGGCACTTTCACTGCTCTTTGGCCTGGCTGCAGTGCCCCAATTGTGGCAACCAGGCGTTGGCTTTTACCTGCTCCGCTCCCCCTTCTTCTCCCCCCTCAACAGCTCCCACCATCCCTTGCCATTCCTTCCTCTGGGGGCAGACTCTGGCAAAGTGGCCTGGCTGTTGGCAGAGATAGCATTTCCGGGGGCCCTTTCCCTCCTTCTTAGCTCCCTCGCTGGTTTTTGAAAATGCGCGCGCGCGCGCTGTTCCGATTTCCATCGGCTCTGCCGGCGGGAAAGCTGGCTCAGGAATGTCTGGAATGCGGAACTCCTTCCAACGTTCCCCTCTCCCTTCCCGCCTCTCCAAGGCTCTTGCCTCCTGCCGCGCTCCTATGGTCAGCGCAGATTTGGTCAGCTGATCCATAGACTCCGCCCTGGGGCTCCGTGCCAGCTCGTCTTTCACCCCCGAAGAAAGACCTTCTTCAAATAGCATTTGAACGGGTGCCGCCGATAAATCCCAACTCAGTCTGTGAATCAGCATGGTAAACTCAGTCCAATATTCACGTACAGATCGACTCCCCTGCTTACAAGCCATTAGCTGTCTGCGCACCACCCCTTCCTCAATATCGCTGGAAAACATGATATCCATTGCACGAAAGAACTTCATTGTGTCCTTTAGTATGTCATTGTGCGTTGCCATTAGGGGTCGAACCCAGTCTCTAGCCCCTTTCTCAAGATGCCCAATTACAAAAGCAACTCGCGATTCCTCATCAGGGAACTCATCGAACTGCACATTAAGGGCATATTGCATCTCTGTCCTAAAAGCATGGTAGTCCTTGGGGTCCCCCCCAAATTTCTGCACCAATCCTGGTACCTTTCTGGGGAATTGAGTGGCTCTCCCCTTCTTGTCTGCATCCTGAGCCCTTCTCTCCTCCAGCCTCGCCGTCTGCAGGGCCAGTTGAACCTCCAACGCTCGGTATCGATCTTCCAAGCTTGGACCAGCTCCAGCCCCTGCTCCTCCGGTTCCGGTTGGTTCGCTCATGATGCCTTCTCTTGCACAGGCAGCGTACAAAGACTGTCGGACTGCTGTGAGGGTTTGATTAGCTGCTTGTGCGTGAAAACGTGCTCCCTCAGAGTTTGTGCGCCCCCACAAACCTCCGTGTGTGACGGAGCTCCTCAGACATGTCTGCTCTAGTCACTAGTAGAGTCCGACAGTGGCTGTCTGCGGAAGCGTTTCCAGCAAAGAAGTTCCTTAACGGAAACGCGTCTCCTGGACTCACGGCGTGACAGTTTCCTGCGAGGTATGGGTCTCCCTATGGGAGACTCCGATACCTCCCCACTGTTCTCGCTGGAAGCCTCCCTGAGCCCTCCCTCCTGCTCGCATTCCCTCAGAGACCCACTCCTCCCCCTGCTGGTCCCTGCTTCAGCAGTTGAGTCTCTTTCATCCTGCCTGAGTCCCTCCACCACCTGATGCTCTGATGGCAGTTCCCTGACACGTGTGTTTTGTATGTGCATTAAAGGCACGGTGTGTACATGTGCCAAGTCTGATTCTTGCTCTGTCAATAACAAGCTTGTTTTAGATAAGCATTCTTGACAGGCACCCAATAAAATCTTGTCTCACGCTCTGTTCTTCCTTCTCGCCCGTATTTTAAAAACAAAAACCCCTTCTGTTTGGTTTCCCCTCCCCATTTCCCCTGCAGCAACTACAAATATCCCTGCTTCGCAAGCAGGCACCCTCCACCTTAGCTCCAGGCTTCATCTTTTTCATGCGGTAAAGGTAAACAGAGTTTAAAGATATCTGAATCAAATCCCCTGCCCGCCTGCCCCCCATCACAATCACCCTAAGCCCCAGGGCCCTGCTATTTCTGTCTCATGGTATTTATTAAGTCAGTAAAAATTAGAGGGCGATATTTCATCTCTAATTGCCAAGTTCAAAAGCCTCCCACCTCCACGCTCTGTAATTAAACAATGTGATTTTCTTGAGTTGGTAGCGTTCCTGGTTTCCCCTCCCTCCCTGCCATCACCTCCAAGAATCAGTGCTCACTCATTTGAACATGAAATCATACCTATATCTCATTGTGTCATTTATGTATACACCACAGTGTGGATCCCCTATCACACTTTCAACGTTGGGGGTGGAGGGAGGAGCAGGATCATGGCAGCAGTCCCTGCTCTCCCGCCAAGTGTGTTCATTTCAGAGGTGTGCACACAAAGGGTTCCCTTTCCACAACCACAAACCCTGAAAAAGAAATTCAGGGTTCTGGATCCTGTGAAAACACCTCTACGTGCATGCAGAGAGTGTGTGTGTGTGTGTGTGTGTGTGTGTGTGTGTGTGTGAAGGTTCTCCCTTGGCCTGTGTACATGCTATGCCTTTAGAGCTCATTTGAAACACATTATTTCCCTCAGATTCTGGGCACTGGAGTTTACTTTTCACAATTACATTTCCTAGCAACACTTAAACAAACTATGGAGCCCAGAATTCTCTGAAGGAAAGAATGTACTTTGAAAGTAGAACGCAGACCCTCCAAGCGTCCCTATTTTCCAGGGACAGTCCTGGATTTACAGAAGCCATCCTGGTTTCTGATTTGATCCTGGAATGTCCTGCTTTTCCTTAGGATGACCCTGTTTTCACTGAAGAGATGTTGGAGGGTATGGAGTTATGTGACCCCCAAGTCAAGGAGATAAGTAACTATACAACTTTTAGAAGACAACCGAAGGCAGCCCTGTAGAGGGAAGGTTTTTTAAAAAAATGTTTAATGTTTTATTATGTTTTTATATATGTTGGAATCCGCCCAGAGTGGCCGGGGCAACCCAGTCAGATGGGCGGGATATAAATAAAAGAAAATATTATTATTATTATTATTATGGAAGAGAACATCCCTATTTTCATCAGAGAAGTGTTGGAGGGTATGAGAATGTGCACACAAATATATTTAAAGTGTTTTTTAAAATGAATGTATTTAAAATGGGGTGAGGGGTGGGACTATCTAAATGGCACTCCTAGTGCGGGAGAGAGAGCCCAACTTTCAGGCCTAGCCTTGACAAACTTTGGTCATCTGAGTAACTATGCGAGGGGGAGAAGAGATGGCCTCATCACGCCTATCCACATCCTAAGAAAAGGGTTGCCACGTGTCCTCTTTTTCCAGGACACGTCCTGGAAGTTTTCATGGGTATGTAAAATGAGAGCTGTGGGTTAAACCACAGAGCCTAGGACTTGCCGATCAGAAGGTCGGCGGTTCAAATCCCCGCGACGGGGTGAGCTCCCATTGTTCGGTCCCTGCTCCTGCCAACCTAGCAGTTCAAAAGCATGTCAAAGTGCAAGTAGATAAATAGGTACCGCTCCTGCGGGAAGGTAAACGGCGTTTCTGTGCGCTGCTCTGGTTCGCCAGAAGCAGCTTAATCATGCTGGCCACATGACCCGGAAGCTGTCTGCGGATAAATGCCGGCTCCCTCGGCCAAGAAAGCGAGATGAGCGCCCCAACTCCAGAGTCGGTCACGACTGGACCTAATGGTCAGGGGTCCCTTTACCTTTACCTTTAAAATGAGAGCCGTCATAGCGATCAACAGTTAAAAGCAGAAGTCGGCAAATGGGTCCTCTTTTTTTTGCTCTTCAAAATATGGCAAACCCAATTATTGCATTTTATGTGGCGTATTTTCAAACTCCAAACTAGCCCCACCCACTCAGGCTGGGCATTAAACCAGAAGTGTTATGAAAGGCTTCCTGGGTCAGCTGGCCTCTTGCCTGCGCTATAAGGTCTTCCTTGCTCATATGTGCTTTTTTGTATTCATTGGTTCACCTCTGACTGCTGCCCCTGGCTCAGTCTTGACAAACCATCACATTGTGGAGCAGACGGCCAGATTCCGTGCAGAAGCTCCTGGTTTCTGGTTAATGTTTTAACTTGGAGAATAGTGTTGCTATTGACTATGACAAATGCCTTTGTTCTCTGAGCATTCCAAGGCCCAGCAGCCTAAACTTGGCTACACAAGGACCTGTAAGGAACACATTCCTGTATGAAGTGCTCTTGCATAGCAAAGTTTCCTTTAGAGTTAGACCCATTCCACTTTAGCTGCATCTATATATCTCTATCTATCTATCTATATCTATCTATCTATCTATCTATCTATATCTATCTATCTATCTATCTATCTATCTATCTATCTATCTATCTATCTATCTATCTATCTATCTATCATCTATCTATCTATCTATCATCTATCTATCTATCTATCTATCTATCTATCTATCTATCATCTATCTATCATCTATCTATTTATCATCTATCTATCATCTATCTTTGAAGAAGGCTCTCCTACATTCTAATTATACAGTGCAACCCCTCAGCAAGTTTAGTCAGAAGTAAGCCAACTGTGTTCAGTAGGACTTACTCACAGGTAAGTGGATTTTTTGGCTTAAATATTTTTCTTCTCTTTTATCTACTCCCAGGTAAATTTGCTGAGAACTGCAAAACAGGATGGGTGGTTTTTCTTTTCTTTTTTTACATATCTAATTTACTTTCAAATTCTCTCACTTCAAAGCATTTCAGACATGGGGGTACCTGGATGGTACTGTCCTCTCGCACGTAACGGCAGCATCTCAGGCTGCCCCCATGCAGAAAAGTCAGTTTGGTTTATACATGTGACAGGATGGCTGGAACGAATTATATTAGGGCTGCAGGTGAGGGAATGCCATTTTTAATGCTCCCCCATGTAAGGAAAAATACCCGGTAAATAAAAAGCTAGCAAGTAAGGAAGCAAGCAAGCAAGCGAGAAAGGTTGTAGCCCAACGTGATCCTGACTGTCCTAGCTTCCTGCTTTCAGTGAGGTTTTAAAAATAAATAGGTAAGAGAACACTTTAAAATATGATCCCCACCTAGGGCCTTAAGTGAGGTTCATCTATCCTATTATTATTATTATTATTATTTCAGTTTCTAGCGCACCCTCTTTTGATTCACAACCCTAAGGCAGGTTAAAGCACGGCATATTAACAACAATAAAAACACAGTAAGTTAAATGTAACTGCTAAAACACTAACTAAAATTCCAACTCTCTTGTTACAGGCCCTCCAACTGTCCCATTTTTACGGGTACATCCTGGAATTACAGAAGCCACCCTCGCTTCTGATTCAATCCCAGAGTGTTCTACCATTTCAGCCAAGGGGGACCAAAAGAGTGCAGAACCGAAAGACGTGTGCTTTGGCTCCACACCTTGCCGCTTGCACACGCACAAGGAAGGCCGCTGCTTCCTGAAATACAGCGCCACTTCCAGAAGTACGCCGCTGTGGCCCTCCTCATGTGTTGGTGGCCACAGTGGCGGGTGTGCGGCAGTGTGGGGTGCTGTGCAGTAGTGGGGCATGCACACACTTGAGTTGGCAAGGCAGTGGGTGGGTAAGCTTTGGCAGTGGATTTTGGGGGGTGCAAGGATGCAAGCAGTGCAGTGGCAAAGGGCTAGTCGGGGTGTGTGTCCCAATTTCTTCTTCAGAAATTTTGGAGTGTATGCTATTAACAAGACAGACAATAAGGGGGAGGGGGATCACAAGCTCATTTCAAAATGACTCCAGAGTTATTTTTGTTTTAAGTATCAATTTCGGCCTGGCCAGAAATACGCACAGCTACCCACGGAACGAGACCGCCTGCACATCTGCAACCGGAGCCCGTTCAGACAAGTGCAAAGGCTTATGGGATCCTCCCTTCCTTTTCCTGGCAGCTTCTCACACTGTATTGCAAGCAGCTTCTCAAATTCTTCCAAGAAGCTGCTTGCAGTACAGTGGAATTGCTTGTCTTTCCTGACAGCGACCCACCTCCAGGGAAAGGGCTGAAAGGGACTGTCACCTCTTTCTGACAGCATGTCAGGCCCACTCCTGACATCTGAATCTGCTCCAGTCCTGCTGCCTGGGAGTTGAAACAGCAGTCAGTCTGTAAATTGCTCAGCGTTCTGACAAAACTAGAAAAAGAACTAGGGCATCCTGCCACCTTGTGACTAGATTCGGAAACGGCAACCTGCAATCCTACGACAGATTTCTGAAAAAGCGATTAGGTTCCCCAAAGCATGCTGAGGGTGTCTAGTTTTATTTTAAAGTAAACCAAAGGACATCAAACGATTGCTAAGCTATGTAAGAATTCTTACTGGCAATTCGATACCACCAAGGAGCCACAGCAATCATTTGAAGTGAAGCATAAGAGCATTTATATTTCAAGGCAGATTTTCAGCTGTTGCCTGTAAAGCTGCTATTTTTATGTTATTTTCACGTCCCCCCTCTTCCTTTCAAGGAGCTCAAGGTGGCCTTCACAGTTCTCCCCTTCCCCATTTTATCCTCACCATGACCATGTGAGGTAGGTTATACTACTATAGGGTTACCAGACGTCCCCGGTTCCCGGATCCAGTCCCTGGATTTGCAAATCTGTCCCCGGACAAATTCCGTCCTCGGAATGTCCCCAGATTTGCAAATCTGTCCCTGTGAAACATGGCAGTGGCAGCCTCAGCAGCCCGGAGCCAGCCTGGTAGCGCAGTTGGCTCTGGCTGGCTTCAGGAGCTGCTCGCTGCCGTGGCACCCGCCATTTCCCCTGCACTACGGCAGCAAGCAGCTCCTGAAGCCAGCCAGAGCCAACTGCGCTACCAGGCTGGCTCCGGGCTGCTGAGGCTGCCACTGCCACGTTTCCCAGGGACATTCCGGGGACGGAATTTGTCCGGGGACAGATTTGCACTACCAGGCTGGCCTCTCCTGGGCAATGGTCGCCCGCCCGTGACTCTCCTGATCTGTCAAAACAAAGGGGGAAGGGGATCGGGGAGGGCTCAGGAGTTACGGGCAGGCGGCGCACTGTTGCCCAGTTTTTAATAAAACTCTGCGCATTTATGTTTCACAGGGTGCGAAAGAAGGGCTTTGCATCTTTATACAATATGCATGTGTGCTTGGGCCCAGGGTCTTTTGCCTTACCATCCAACACTACTGACTCCCTGTTGCTACTCAGCTTAAAAAAAAAAAAAAAGTGTCCCCGGATTCATTGAAAAAAATCTGGTAACCATATACTACTAGAACGTGACTGGCCCATGTTTGCACAGTTTGCATTGTGGTGGAGGGGGAGTTGAACCCGGGTCTCCCCACAGTCCAACACTCTCATCACTGGCTGTCTCTATTAGTGGAACGGATGTCCTGTAGGCACAAAAATGGAAGGGGGGAGTGAAGGACTAGGCAGCCTTTCTCAACCTTGGGTCCCCAGATGTTCTTGAACTACAACTCCCATCATCCCTGACCACTGGTCATGCTGGCTAGGAATGATGGGAGTTGTAGTCCAACAACATCTGGGGACCCAAGGTTGAGAAAGGCTGGACTAGAGGGATATGGGCAAGACACCCAGGATGTGAAGAACCTCCACCCAACCCTGTCAACAGGGCAAGGCAAGGCAAGAGCAACATTCCCTGGCAGTTCTTTCTGAGCTCCTGATAATCAAATAATAATAATAATAATAATAATAATAATAATAATAATAATAATAATAATAATGTATTACATTTGTATACCACCCTTCATCCAAAAAGAGTTCTGGCACCTCTTTTTCTAGAAAAATAGCACTGAAAATGGGAATGCAAAATACTTAATAAAAAAAACAAAACAATTTCACCTGTCTGCTTCCAAAGGAGAGCCAAAAACAAGGCCCATTCCATTGGCTTGGCTCAGACCAATTGCCATTTGGCTCCTCCTTCCCAGAACTGTCTGCCTCAGTAAACTTGGTCATTTCCCCAGTTTTGAAACATGTTGTATGAATTTGTACTGAATGTTCTTATTTTCCTCATTCCTCCCCCGCCCCCACTTTTATACCATGCTTATTTGCCATTATTTTAAACTGTAAATGACCTTGGCTGCATCGGTAGAAAGGCAGCAGATAGACATAGTAAACAAAAATGACAGAAAATGTGAGTTGTGGACCAGTCAAGTACCTGACTCACTATGTCTATAATGGCTTCTAAGCAAGCTCTCTACGAGTGTTTCTCAAATTTGGGTCTCTAGTTGGTTTTAGACTACAATTCCCATCATCCCTGACCACTGGTCCTGTTAGCTAGGAATGATGGGAGTTGTAGTCCAAAAACAGCTGGAGACCCAAGTTTGGGAAACACTGCTCTGTAGTATCTGATGTAGCAAAAGGCAGCCCCTTGTGTTAGCAGTCCGAAGTCTCCTTACCTGGCTGATAGACCGAAGGCCTGATGCTGGCAGTGGTGACAACTCTGGGCTTTGAGGCAGGAGCCGGGGCTTCGCTGTAGCCTGGGTAAGGAGCAGGGCTGTGGGAAGCTGGAGCTGATGTGTAAGATTGGCCTGGGCCTCTAAAACCAAAGCAAAGCTGTGAGCAATTCATACATATATACCACAGGATTAAGACCGATGAAGCATCTGTTGAATGGTGGCTTCCATAGAACGTTGTGAGAGCCTACCAGAAAGTTCCGGAGGCAAGGATGGAGAGATTGTTACCTTAAAACTCAGTACAGCCAGCATGTACTTCTAATGCTGGTGTTTTAAAAGACTGGGTTGAAAACATATTTAATAAAGGAGAGGCATTAGGTTGCTCTTAGCACATCTGCAAAACATTACATCGGAGAACTCTTAGGGCCGCTAAATATGGCTAGCCCCATAGAAAAAGGTGAGATTTCAATAGGGAAAATGGTCCATTGCTTCAGATTCCAGGGAAGATGGGTAAAGGTGGGGTGCATTTCATAGAATCATGGAAGGGACCCAAACGGTCATCTAGTCCAACCCCTGCAATGCAGGAATCTTTTGCCCAGTATGGGGCTCAAACCCACAGCCCTGACATTGAGAGTCTCATGCTCTGCAGACTGAGCTTGCCTTGTGACTGTTCTTGCCAGTTCACTGACTTGGGAATGCCACGTATGGTGCACATGGGAGACGGTGATTTAAAGTAGTTACGAGAGAGTTTCTTAAAGTGGAGTGGGGGGGGAGCCATTTCAACTGAACTCATTTCAGTGGGAACAGTGAAGCCACAAAGGAAGATCTAGATAGCCATCTCCTTCCTGGTGTCGAATTGTTGTTGTTGTTGTTGTTGTTGTTGTTGTTGTTGTTGTTGTTGTTGTTGTTAGTACCCTACCCATCTGGCTGGGTTTCCCCAGCTGCTCTGGGAGGCTCCCAACAGAATATTAAAAGCATGATAAAGTATCAATCATTCAAAACTTCCCTAAACAGGGCTGCCTTCAGATGTCTTTTAAATGTCAGATAGTTGTTTATTTCCTTGGCATCTGATGGGAGGGCATTCCACAGGGCAGGTGCCACTACTGAGAAGGCCCTCTGCCTGGTTCCCTGTATAACTTCACTTCTCGCAGTGAGGGAACCGCCAGAAGACCCTCGGTGCTGGACCTCAGTGTGCAGACTGAATGATGGGGGTGGAGATGCTCCATCGGGTATAGCGGACAGAGGCCGTTTAGGCTGCACCCCACTCCAGTAGTTTGGTCAGGGAATGTCAGGCTACATCTTGCTGCAGTTGCACTTTGCTCAGATTGAAGACATTGGCAGGCTCCCTTTCAGAGTGGAAGTAAAGGATGTTTCTGACCAAGAGACCTTGAGGCTATCCTCTCTTTTTGCACCGGGGATGGGGGTGGGGTGGCAACTGGATCAGAAGCAGTACCTGGCAGACTTCAGATCAACAACTAACAAGGTATTGCACTTAGTATAAAATAAAGGTGGGCAGCTTCTGTAGTCACTGCCAGGGCCATTTAGTTGTCCAGACAGGGGTCAAAAGGGCAGTTTGTTACACAACCAAACCTCTACACAGGTAAACAGGCTCATTTTTTTTAAAAACCACCCTTAGAGCCATCTAGCTGTAAGGGTGTCATATATTGCTTATAGTGTAATTTTAAATTATTATTTTTTAGTGTAATAAATTAGGTCACAGTGTACAGTCGTACCTTGGAAGTCAAACAGCTTAGTTCCCAAACGTTTTGGCTCCCGAATGTCGCAAACCCGGAAGTGACTGTTCCAGTTTGCAAACTACTTTTCAAAGCCAAATGTCTGACCGGGCTTCCATGGCTTCCTGCAGCCAATCAGAAGCCACATTTGGTTTTCAAACGTTTTGGAAGTCAAACGGTCTTCCGGAATGGATTCCGTTTGACTTCCAAGGTACGATTGCACTGTTTATATAGGAAATTTCCTCAAGAAAATTAAAAAGGGAGAAAAACGGTGTTATACAAAGACAAAAACTCCCAGCATCACAATTCATATAATAAAAAAGATAACATCCAGCAATACAGCCAAAATAGGAATGCGGATTAGAATTTGCAGTGACGCAGAGGCTCCTGAAAGAGAGAGAGAGAGAGAGAGAAAGAGAAAGAGAAAGAAAAGCCCACTGTTTCATTAATATAAAAGGTTTTATAGCAAAGTTAGGTCAGCTGTAGGAAGGTATCAGTTGGCATTTCTGCTGGAGAAAGTTAAAACGTTGATGAGGGACTGTGGTGTTTTTTTGAAGAGAACAGTTTAGATACTGGTGACAGTTTCAAAGAACAGCTCAGCAACACTGAAAGCAACTGTGATTGCATCTGCGGCAGATTGCAGCAGGTTTAGACAGCATGTACAGTTGGAAACTATTAGTTGTCAGAGAAAAGGAAAACCACTGCTGAGAATGAGAAAATTATTTAGATTAATGCTTTGCTAACCATCAACTGGTAAACGGAAAGCAGTGCACTAATTGATTAGCATCTGCACAAAGGCGGCGCACTTTATACCTCTTTTTGGACTGGCAGGTGATGGAAGTAGAAGACTGGTGACTGACGCTAAATAAAAAAAAGACAAAAGTTGGTGTGTGTTTTTTTAATGCAATGGAAAACAGGTTCGAAATTTGGAATAATCTGAGAGAACTGGGCAAGTCTGACTGTGCATGGTTTCCAGGTTAAAAAAAAAAAGCGCAAGGTTTGTTAAGGATGTCGATATTGTAAAAAAAGATTAAAGTTTCTTAAATTCATGATTCCCTTTCCACAGGAGTATGTTTAACTGATGCTGAGTCAAAACCTATTTAGTACACTCAATCTCAGGAAGTCCATTAAAGCCTTGCATTTAAAGCCATTTGATTATTAGCCCACATGGGTGTTCTCATTTTTCTGTTTCAGGACTGTTAAGCAGTGCTCCCCCCCCCAAAAAAAATGTTTAGGGGCACTCTCATTTTGACTAAAGAAAATCACCATTTTATAGTTCAAATTGGGAAAAATAAATAAAGTAAATGGACAAAAGTACAAAGATTCACAAAATGTTTAGGGGCATGCGTACCCCAGCGTACCCCCAGAAAAAGCACTGCTGTTTAGTATCATCTTTTAGTAAATGTCAGAAGACAAAAGTATTGCTTTGTTACTATGACTGAACGCCTGACATTACAAGGGAAAAAGAGAACATGTGGGGTCAAGATTAGAATGATTATGAATGATTCAACTAGAGAAAGGCCCTAGCTGCTACAGCGCTATTATTTGGCTCTCTGAAACACTCGAATGCAGTGTTTCCCAAACTTGGGTCGCTAGTTGTTTTTGGACTACAACGCCCATCATCCCTAGCTAGCAGGACAAGGGATGATGGGAAGTGTAGTCCAAAACAGCTGGAAATCCAAGTCTATGAATCCAAATCTTATGGCTCAGGACATATCATGGCTGTTCCCTTACTGTGCAACAGGGGAGCAGGATCCAGATGTCAGGTGTGAGATCAACAGGACAGGAGAACTTTATTAGAAAGTAGTTCACACGGCCTTTGGTGCGTGGCGTGAGACAGCTTCTTTTCCATCCAGACTCAAAATGTGCTTGTGGTGAATGTGGGGCGGGCCAAGCAACATGGTCGGGTCTTCTCCTGCACATCCCACCTGGCGAGTACATTGTTTCCCCCTGCTTGTGGCCAGACCCAGCTGAAGTCCTGCTTGATACAGCAGGTGGAAGAGAAGGCCGGAAGGGAAGTTCTGTGTGTGGAATGGTGTTTCACTGACTGGCAGCAGCTCTCCAGGGTTTCAGACAGGGGACATGTCAAACCCCACTTGTGGAAACCCTTCTTCATGCAGACCCTTCTCTCTTAGGTTTGCTGTGAACACTACCTGAGCACTACTCCTTTGCCAGGGCGATAGGGAAAAACATACATATTCACAATCCTCGTAGGCACCAGCTGCTTTTAAATTAACAATTTCTTGCTGGAACTGCCATGCAATATATCCCTCATACCTCACCAATTGCTGTTATTTCAGTTATCCGCCTTGGAAGCAGATAACACTAAAGTTACAAAATATATACTTTTAAAACCCCCAAATCGATTTATTCCACTTATATTCCACTTTTACAAAAATCTCCTGTCCTGGTTACTTAATGGGTCAGTGCCCACTTATTTTCAACAGCTCTGTGTTTTCCCACAGCATCTGTTGAACTTGGGGAGAAAGAGAATTTCAAGCCCCTCTGATTTGTTTTGTTGCTCTGGATCTAAATTACTTTCAAATAATTTTTCCTTGCTCACAGAAATGTCTATTCCAAGCCAACGAGGCCTGTCCTACACATACATATACTGTATTTTTTGCTCTATAAGACACACTTTCCCCCTCCTAAAAAGTAAGGGGAAATGTGTGTGCATCTTATGGAACAAATGCAGGCTGTGCAGCTATCACAGAAGCCAGAACAGTAAGAGGGATTGCTGCGCAGCGATCCCTCTTGCTGTTCTGGCTTCTGTCTTCGCCGTGCGAAGCCTCTTCAGGGCAGGGGAACCTTCATCCCGCTGCCCTGAAGAGGCTTCACGTGGCTATCCCAGAAGCCAGAACAGCAAGAGGGATCACTGCACAGCAATCCCTCTTGCTGTTCTGGCTTCTGGGATTCAGAATATTTCTTTTTCTTGTTTTCCTCCTCCAAAAACTAGGTGCGTCTTATGGTCTGGTGCGTCTTATAGAGCAAAAAATATGGTACTTTAGTTACCTGTTTTGGTTTTACTGATTTTATCTGTGTGTTTTTTGATGATCGTTCTGGGTATATCTTTTTAATCCGTTTTGTGGATTTTAAATGTGTTTCAACCAAGGTTTTAATACGTACTCTGCTCAGAATGCGCTTTGATTTAAGCACTTCATAAATCTTACAGATAATTTGGTAAATAGTTATCTCCCCCCCAGTATCCTCCGTTTTCTTCCTCTCTTCCCCCACTCCTCCCCTCATTCTCTTCCCAACCATGTTACACACATCTAAGCCAACAGGTGAAGCAAACAGGCACAAAGTATTACCTTTGGCAAGAAGACGAGATGGAGTCGTGCACCATGGAAGTGGCCGCGGCTGACGGCAGGGTCATCTGATGAGCGGCACTGTGAGCGGCAGCAGAGGGCTGATTGGCTGAAGCAGGCGGCACAGCAGAAGGGGTGCAGCTGGTAGACACTGGCGCATGCTCAACAGGGGTACTGATCAAAGTTAAATGGGATAAAACAAGGTTGCGTCTTTAAAAGCTGCAAGCCATTTTTTTCTTTTAACAAAGCCAAGACCTGTTTTGCTCGGGCCCGAAAGGTACATACATACATACAAAGAGGTGAGCAAAATTACTGTCAGGTAATTTTGAAGCACGACTTAACACAGTGTTAAGCTTTGGCCACAGTTAGAGCTGAGGTGAAATGATTTGGCGTTCTCGTTGGACTGGGTCCCACAGCCGAATTTCAGCATGGGGGCAAAATAAGGTTAGTGTGAACTGGGCGGTGCACATGGGACGGATCAGCAGCCACCTTTGCTGGGAAAAACGCAGAGACGATATCAGGGACAGGATCACCAAAAGGGTTTTCTGGGGCCAACACCAATTCTGCATCCTTGCAGGCCTGGCTACACAAGATCTAGGGAGCAGGGGCACCGACTTGCTGCCCCCCCCACATTAAGGGGGCCAGGCATCACGTGACCTGTCCCACCCCCACCCAGCAGGCCAGCCCATCGGTGGCAAGGAGCACAGAGGGTGAAAATTGCCCTCGGCGCCCCCCCCACCTGGTTAGCCAGCACTTGCCCATTGGAGGTGGGGGGTGGCAGCCCCCTCAATATTGGGGGGGGGCTCAGCCCCCTGTCCAAAAATATCGAGGGGGCTGAAGCCCCTTTTGCCCCCTATAGTTGGCGCCCCTGTTTGGGAGGAAACACGGAGTGCAAAACTTTAGCAAGCTGTTGAAAGCAGCTAACATGTGCAAAGGGGGGCGGGGACTTCTATATGCACAGATAGGTTAGAGCTGGAGCAAATTCAAAAACTCTTCCTTCCCTCACCTCTGCTTCTAACTCTGATACAACCACAGTCAGATACATGCGTTGCCAGGTGGATATAGGCCCCACACAACAAGCGCATCTCCCTAAATACCCTTTCCCCCACTTGAGCTGTCACCGAATTGGTTACTGCTTCATACGTGTATCAACCAGTTTGTTATGTACTGAGTTGAATAGGATCCAAAATGCAGCAGTCTGATTGGTCCTAGAACAATGTAGCAGTATGATTGGCCTGCAGGAGCCACCCAATCCAGCTCCAGGTGAAAGTGAATCCACAACCTGATTGGCCTACAGGAGAATCCCGGAATTAGCCAATCATGTGCAGCCCATTGTGTAAATAATGTATATAAAGCACATACTTTGGGGAAACTTTCATTCCTCCTCATCACTATGAGCTGAATAAAGAGCATGAAATCCACTCTCGACTCCGAATATATTTCACAGTTCACAAGAACCTTTCTTAAGTCTACATAAAAAAATTCCTTCCAGTAGCACCTTAAAGACCAACTAAGTTAGTTCTTGGTATGAGCTTTCGTGTGCATGCACACTTCTTCAGGTATCTGAAGAAGTGTGCATGCACACGAAAGCTCATACCAAGAACTAACTTAGTTGGTCTTTAAGGTGCTACTGGAAGGAATTTTTTTATTTTGACTATGGCAGACCAACACGGCTACCTATCTACTACTAAGTCTACATAGTTATGAATGTGCAAATATAATTACATGGAGAATTGTGTGAATGAGCACTGTGATGTAAAGCGGAAGCCCACTTGCCCTCAACAGAACTTTACAACCTATGCAGACTCCCTCCACTAGCAAAAACTCTTCAAGAGGCAGAGTTCGCACATGGTGGTCTCCCTTTGTGGAACTGCACTCATTGCTTACGTGACCCTGTAATGGCACTATGAAGGGTTCTATCTCAGCCATCTCCTGACATGCTCATTTTCTATATGCAGGGAGTTTTATTGTTGCACGGGGGTGGGGGAGCATTCAAATGTGATTCCCCACCTGCAGTCCAAATGGTGTAGCCTAGCAAGAACTTCAGCATGTGATTTTCCTGATTCAATTCGTACAGTCTGGTTGCATAGTGCTGTGGTGCACATCAAACTCCAACATCAACGATCTGGTGCCCTTGTGTTGGCATTGGGACCTGGCCTTGTTCAGCTCATGACCAGCAAAAACACTCCTGTGCCAGGATCTGACTGCTTCCCCACAATCTAGATTACAGGAGTGCCATTAATAAGCAGGATTTACGACAACAGATCCACAGATTTCCTTTCGCAGTGTTCTAATGATTGTTTAAGCCCTGAGAGAACCTGAGGAGATATGAGCAGGTTCTCCTGAACTTTGACAGAAACATGGTTTTCTGAAGGTACAAAAATTCAATTAGTGGTCCCTTGACTTGCTCATCCTGCCTGTTTGCTAGCTCTACAACCTCGCCAATGGCCAGGTTTCCTTGTCTGCCATTACTGATCTTCCCATTGAAAGCTATCCTGATGGATCTTATGCCACCTTTTCTGGTTTGAATCACTAGTGTGTATTTTTGCCTGTTCACAGATATTTCAGGATTTGTCTCCCCTCTAAGTTGTTCTGCCCACCAAAACCCCACTATTCTAAAGCGCCACACATTATATTCTACTTCAGAGATGTTATGGGTGCCCCCCTAAATAACAGGAGTTGCTGTTCCATCTTACTGGTTTGCATGGAAAATACAAAAGTAGATATGCCAAACAATTGGGTGGAAGAATATCACGGGCATCAGTTGTGTGTAAACACATCGCCCAGGGATGGGGAACCTGTGACCCTCCAGATGTTATAGGACCACAAATCCCAGCTTCCTTGATCAGCATTAGATGATAGTAAACTTATGCAAACCAAGTCATAGTTAAATGATCATGAGGGCAAACTATTACGATAAACTAAGGTGGTTTAGAGCAGTTGATTGCACTTAACCAAAATGATTAGTCTTGAAGGGCTATTGGGGGGTGGAATAAACAATAAAATGAGGAGTTGGAAGAAAAAGGAGGGGGAACAGAGATAGGAGGAGGAAGAGAAGAAGGGAGGAAAATTGGGTTTTTGTTTTGTTTTAAGAGACTTGAAGAGTTTTAAAGGTGTTGAGATATCATTCCTAGAGATTGCAACACTCTCTGAATGAAGGATAAACTGACTGTGCATATACATTGACTTCATTTCTATATATTCCAGTTAGCTGTATCAAATGATTACTTTATCTATTAATTGCAGGAGTGTGTTCCAGCGAAGGTGAACCAAAAAAGCTGCAGGGGGAAAAATCAAGTAAGTTATTTACCAACTCTCCTTTCCCTGTTTCACACAAAGGACAATCCCTGTTTCTTACCCAGTATTTCTATGTCAATGTACACCATGCCATTCTTAACAAAAGTTGTAGAGATGCAGGGCACGGATGTTTCGTAGATTCTGTCTGGATTCTAAGTGCCCACACATGGAAGGAATTCTGTCCACAGCCCAGGACAGAATTCAAACTCTATACCTTGTTGAGCTTGGAAAAACGCTATCAGGATCATCAGTAAGTTATTAACATACATATATAAAACAGTGTGAAAATGCTATTTTGACAGCCCTTCATGTGGTTTTAGAATGATTACTGATGTACCAGAATTCATATGAGCCATTAGATATTATACAGAACACTGTGCAAAAAATTAATATCTTATACCTCACAACAGACCCAAACGTTTGTACTGGCCTTCAAAAGCAGCCCACTATCATATTATGTGACAGTTGCACAACAAAACCATTGGATGTTTTCATGTTAGCTTCTACCTGTAGATTGGCTGATTCATACATGCACATCAATTGTAGTGATAACGGCAACATGAATGGATGACCTAGGTGTGTGAATGAACCACCTCAGAGCTAAAATGCAGAATGAACATTCAAAACCACAAAACCTTCCTTCCAACACAATAGTCCACAGCAGAGGCAGTGATGCATCTGAACATGAGTAGCCTGAAATGGTGGGGTGTGTGTGGAGTGTTATTGGGCTCAGATCCTGCTTGTGGGTTTCCCAAAGGCAGCTGGTTGGCCACTGTGAGAACAGGATGCTGGACCAATCCAGCAGGCTCTCCTTACTTTTTGTTGGAATCCATCCGCACGGTCAACTGCAAGCCATCAAGTGTTGCGGAAACAAGTAGTGAGACGTAGTATAAAGCACATGCATGTGTGAACCAGCCAAATCCTCTTGATTGTTCTTCCTATTCCACCAGCTTCTATTAAATCCCATATTTAGAAGGGGGAACTTCAGAGGAAATCCAAGTTTCTTAACATACAACACATACCAGGACAGCACCATACAGGTGAAAATACAGACACACACACAACTTGTCGGCAGGCTTGATGCCTTCTCATACAGAACTGCACAGTCCAGCACACGTTAAGATGATGAATTTTTTTAAAAAACTGTGTTTAAAACACACAAAACCCACGCTGAAGCTTTTAAGCACAAAGTAGGGAACACACTGGTAATATGGAGAATAATGACCAGTCATCATGTGTGGTCTTGCAAAAGAGCACATGATGGACATCTGTGGTTATTCTCTGTTAGGAAATGCACAAATGTATACTTGCACCTAGTTCTCAAGTAAAAATCTAAACCTGGTAAAAGTTGCAAGCTCTGTATTGAATGGGAACTTGGATGGAAATGAACATAGTTTGGAAACTATATGGAAATGTTTTTAATCTTTACAGTTCAGTTCAATGTGTTCTCGGAGGCCCCACTAATTTTAGTAGGATTTACTCCAAAGCACAAGTAGCAAGAAGCTTGAACTAAAACAAATCACAACTTGACTAAATACGGATGGGCAAGCAATTTAGGAAATCATTTAATTCAATAAACTGATATTTCTCCAGGGGTGGCTAACTTGTGGCTCTCTAGCTGTAGTGGGCTCCAACTCCCATTAGCCACAGCCAGGATTAGCCAATGATCAGGATAATGGAAACTGTAGTCCAGCAATATTTGGAGTGCCACATGTTAGCCAACCCTGATGCAGAGATTTTTTTTCTTTACTCGAATTCAGTAATTTCTTGCAAGTGTGGGAATGGTAATACACACCTGGTTCCCAGTCATGGGAACTCTATTCATTTCAGTGGAGAAATCTGATTGTGCATCCCTTTGCACAAATGAAACTGTTATGTACTGAGCTGAATCCTAGAACAATAGGATCCAGAATGCAGCTGTCTGATTCGTCCGCAGGAGCCACCCAATCCAGCTCCAGGTGGAAGTGAATCAGTGACCTGATTAGCCTGCAGGAGCAGCCAATCAGGCTTCTGGAGGCGGTGAATCCGCAACCTGACTGGCCTACAGGAGCAGCCCGGAATTAGCCAATCACACGGGGCCCATTGTGTAAATAATGTATATATAGCTAGACGTTTTGGGAAAAGTTTCATTCATTGCTACTATGAGCTGAATAAAGAGAATGAAATTCACACTCGACTCCGAGTATATTTCAGAAACTGTGCCCTCCGCTAAAGTGAATGGGGGAAATCTCACGCAGGAGCTCCAATTCTGGACCTAATTTCTCTCTGTGGCTAACACAGCCTCGTATTTAAGCACGCACCTTGTAGAAACTGCATGCCAACGAGTGAGTAAGCTAGTGGAGGAGGAGCTGAGAGCTCTGCTCCTCTGAGCAGATTGCAGGAGGAGGGAAGCCCAGGATCAGGAGGAGGGATGCGGCTGCCCACCCCTTCTCTGCCAGCCTACAGCAGGCTAGTAAAACAACTGTAGGCTAGCAACCTCTGTAAGCATATTTACAAAGGCTGGGCCAACACATACTTGTGGAATTGTTTTTTTGAAGCAGAATTAGTTGGGGCAAATTCCCTTTATAAGTGACAGTTGCAGTTATTGTGCAATAATCTGGAGACGTGAAGCTGCTGTAATCATTTATTACAGACAATTATCTAACAGTGAGGTAAGATGTAACATTTAATGTCTCATATTAAATACTGTGTGTGTGTGTGTGTGTGTGTAGACTGTATAGAGCAGCCTTTCTCAACCTGTGGGTCCCCAGATGTTGTTGGACTACAACTCCCCTCATCTCTAGCTAGCAAGGCCAGAGCTCAGGGATGATGGGAGTTGTAGTCCAACAACATCTGGGGACCCGCAGGTTGAGAACTGCTGGTATAGAGAGTCTTTAAATATTGGAACGTTCCATTAGAAGTTAGAAGAGGTTATTACAAAACCCAAAGCAAAGATCCAAACCAGGTCAGTCATGGAGTTGCATGGTGCAGTGTACCTTTGGTTACTGGAGAAAGCAGGAGGGACTGTCTGGCCAGCGCTGTGGCAGCTGGCTTCCTTCTGACTTGTACCAGTCCCAAATCTCACGGACCCTTTGGAGGCCATTGCTCTAGCTCTGTCAGTGTTGGCATCTGTGCTGCAAGACTTAGGGCAATGCCAAACACTTGACGTCGCATACTGTGCATCGTGAGCAGTACCTGCAGCGCTGGGCAACAGAGATTACAAGGGTGCATGTGCATAAGAGAGGTCATTGGGTGGGGAATCACATCATCTCCAACTTAAAGAACAACCAAGACTTTGGCTGGGGAGGGACAGGGTTGGAATCAGGCCAAACAAGGAGCTGGCATTTAAAGGCCATAGATCTACATGGCCACTATGTAAATCTACTGTAGGATGCAATGCTTTGAAACGTTTTTGCATCCTGTTGTAAAGCTCTCATGTAGCAGGGAGGAGATGCACACAGAAGCAGATTGCCGTGTGTGCAGGCAAGGCGGGTGCAGTGTGCATCTCAATGCACAACCATATTGCACTGGTCATCCAGCTCCTGCTGGAATGACAGGATGCAACTTTTGATGTGGACTCACATCCGCATTTGGGGCCACTAGTTTTTATGCAGAACTAGTTGCATGGGAGCATAGCTGCCTCAGGGTCACTATTTCCCATGTGTTAAAGAAGAGCATTCAAGGATACAACCCACCCGGCATAATTCCCATAAAAGTCTTCCGAATTTCAAAGGCTTTTGTGAGAGAGAGCTCAACGAGTTGCTCCTTAAAATAGAATAATAATAATGCCAAGATATAATATTAGGTGCCCAAATAAAACTCCTGGATTTCATAATGAAGACTGTGGTTTTTCTGACATTTTTGTTGACATCATAGATACAAAAGCACCTGAAAATATGCCATATTTCCGTGGTAAATACATTCTACTAGTGGGAAGAGAAAGAAAATAACCACTAGCTTTGTTTTACAATCCCTTGTCCAAGAGTGCACATACTGTAGTGCTTAAATGGGTAGATTCTATAGCAGTTCTTATGCTTCCACTTGCTCATGAAGTTGTGCAAACTCCTGGACAATTTATTGTGCAAACAGGGGGGGGGGGAAATAGGAGGAATGAAAAAAAGAGAATATTTTTATATGCCACAGCGGCAGCTAGAATATTAATAGCTAGGAATCGGAAAAGTGAAATAGTACCAACAAAAAGGGAATGCCAGGATAAGCTATTTGAATATCTTGAGTTGGCAAAAATGACGGATGAGATTAGGAGACAACCTAACCAAAAATTCCAAAAGGAATGGGGAATCTATAGAGATTATGTAAAAAAAACCAGTGTCTCCAAGTAAAAACTTGGATTTGCTTTGAATAATATTTGCAAACCACAATATGGATTATTAGTATAGTATGTGGAAAATAGGAGAAATGAAGAAAGGATAAAAGGAGAAGTTCAAATAGATAAAATAGACCCACTTAGAGGAAGATGGAAGTCTATTGGAGAAGACAAAGAATTCGGATTAAAGAATATGGTGACATAAGTCTGTACATAAGAATTTATGGATTTGTAGTTGTATGTATGCTTTTTGTATTTTGTTTCTTTGTTTTTAATATATTTTATTAATTTGGTAACTTTACTGTTTATGTTTGTCTATTAAGTAAGAAAATTAATAAAAAGCTATTATGTGTGTGTGTGTGTGTGTGTGTGTGTGTGTGTGTGTGTGTGTGTGTGTATGAATTTGGTTTTAATTTTCTTGTGCAGGGTGTTAAAACAGAACTTCCATGAGCTGAAGATGCCCTTTGCTTGAAGATGCACTTATGGATCCAACCCACAGCCTAGGAGTGTCTTCAGAGAACTGAGAAATCTAGAAACTTGTTAGAACTTTCTTTAACTGTCAGGTAAAATGGGAGGTCCAAATACTGAAAAGCAGGAGATTTAAGTCATAAAGCAAAACAGTGAGTCATGAATGGAGGAGATGCATGGTGAACACAGACCAGCTGCACAGTGATAGCTGAACTAACCATATTTCAGCAGTAACATGTGCTGTATAGTACAAAAAATAAAAAATAAACAGGGAAATGGGTGTGACTTGCAAACACCCCTATTATGTGTCCCCTCCTAATTCAGCTGTGAAATTTTCGAAGAGAAATTTAGAATGAAAGCACAAGAGAAGAACCATTCTGTTACTTGACCAGAAAGTTAGGGGGGGGGGAATGTAACTAAAAACACTTCTAAATAAAATGGTGCAGAATTCCAGTGGATTTACATTTGAAAGGTTAACATCTATCCTGATTGAAACCAAGACCAATCTCTTTCTAGAGGACAGTTTCACAGTGCAGACACCCCTTTTTATCCACTATAAACATGTATTCTAATCTGTTCAAACAGTTCATAAATCAAATAACCCCAAATCTAGGATAAAGTTAAGAGGGCTTCAACCCACTGATGAGCAGGATTTAAAGGCATATAACTATTTGCTGGGTGTGACCGTTCTGTGTCCGAGGGAAAGCATCTGTAATAAACAGGGGAGTCAAGTCTACAAAAACACATTACCTGTTTTCGGGAGATCCAGCAACATTTTTCTTGCCACTGTGGAAGGAGGGGAATATAGTATGAATACAATTAATGATTGTTCCTGTGGTGGGAGAACTATTGAATTGTGCTGAAAGGTAGGTGGTACACGGCTGGCTCCAGCAGTTCGCAAAGCAGGGATGGTTGTTGTTAGGGTCCAGACACAGATAAGGGGCTCACTGAGAACATCAGGGAAAACAATTAAAAATGCAGGCCTAATTTCTCATTAGGTGGTACACCTGCACCTGGACTGCCCCACTTCAGACTGCAGGGGAGCTGGGAGATCCAACAATTCAATGTCTCTCTGTACAAAATATTAGTAAATCCATGCACTTAGAAAGCTAGATTACAAGGGGTCTAATCTAGCCGAGCCTTCTTTCTGACAGGCTAGTTTTCTATGTGGAGGGTTGAGGATTTCTTTGGGGAGGAGGGGGTAGGTTGTATGAAAGAACATTCAGTCCCAAGAGTCCCCATCTGCAGTGGTAACAGAAAATTTAATGGATTGAAATTTCAGTGAGAACTAGCACCCCATAAACTAGTTAAAGGAACCCACTGGATATCTATTGCCATATATTCTGTCTAGAGTAAGAATTAGGGTTGAAATGTTTACATTCTCTGCATGTTTGCAGAGAATTACGACCTATTGTGACCAGTGGGGTTTACTGTCAGGTAGGTCTGCATACTGCAAGTCTTAGTCGATAATTAATCAACCAATTAATTAATCATTCACTCAATTCAAAAGGTGCCCCCCATTAAGTGGGAAACACTTTTTCTTTCCTTTCAAAGGCTGTTAATTATTTTAATACAAATTCCGGGTGGCAGGCATCGTCTTAGAAGATGAGTTCCCTCCGCCCTTCTCTCATAGAACAAAATGCCTCATAGAAGATAGTAACTGCTTGCTATTAGGGATGGACAAATTTGTCAATTTCAGTTTCTCTCAGTTTCCCAACTTTAGGTTCAGTTTCCCCCTTTTCTGCACCCATTTGCAAGTGCTTCTTTAAAGCCTACATTAAAAATATGCATTTTCATATGCATTTCTTCTGATATGTGCAGTCTTTGCACACAAATTTGCCTAATATACACATTTTTGCAAGCAACTTCCCCTACCACAAAGCGGCTTGGAATGTTATTTTCAATGATATATGCATTTTTGGGCATACTTTTTGCGTGGAAAAACACTTCACAAAATTCTGAGAAGTGTAGATCTTGAGGGCAGCTGCATCTTGGTTCAGGAAGTGCAAACTAGTTATAGATAAGCATCGAAATGCAAGCTGAATGAATTTCTCCCCGTGAATGATTTTCTGCTCTGTTCCTAGCTGCAATACATGTATGGCTAATCTAAATAATGCGTGGGGAACCTGCGGCCCTCCAGATGTTGATGGATTACAACTCTTATCATTCCTGACTACTGGCCCTGCTGGCTGGGGTTGATGGGAGTGGTAGCCCAGCAAAATCTGGAGGCTGTGAACATTTCCCGTATTTTTCGCTCCATAAGACACATTTTTCCCCCTCCTAAAAAGTAAGGGGAAATGTGTTTGCATCTTATGGAGCAAATGCAGGTGGGAGGCTCTGCTCAGCGCTCCCTTTAAAGAGCCGGGTGGAGCATGTGTGCGGCTCTTGGGGGCTTTTCCCCGAGGAGGGAGAAGGGCAGCCCGTCAGTCCCTTCTCTCTCCTTGGGGAAAAGCCCCCAAGAGTCGCACACACGCTCTGCGCTGCTCTTTAAAGGGAGCACGGCTCTTGGGGGCTTTTCTAGGACGTGGGGGAAGGGACTGACAGGCTGCCCTCTGTCCCTTCCCCCACCTCCCGCAAAAGCCAGCAAGAGCCGTGCGCTCTTTAAAGAGTCGCGCCTAGTGTGTGTGCAGCTCTTAGGGGCTTTTCCGTGAGGTTGGATAGGGAACTGACGGGCTGCCCTTCTCCCTCCTCGGGAAAAAGCCCCCAAGAGCTGTACACACGCTCCGCGTGCTCTTTAAAGGGAGTTCAGCTCTTGGGGGGTTTTCCTAGAAGCCAGAACAGCAGAGGGATCGCTGCACAGCGATCTGTCTTGCTGTTCTGGCTTAGCCGCGTGAAGCCTCTTCAGGGCAGCGGGATGAAGGCTCCCCCTCTCTTGAAGAGGCTTTGTGCGGCTATCCCAGAAGCCAGAACTGTTCTGGCTTCTGGGATTCAGAATATTTTCTCTCTCGTTTTCCTCCTCCAAAAACTAGGTGCGTCTTATGGTCTGGTGCGTCTTATAAGAGCGAAAAATACGGTAATCAACAGCAATAAAAGACCACTACTGTTATGGGAGCAGCTAAAGAGAAACTTTGGTTTCCTGTTTCTGATGTACTTATGTACTTGGTCACTTAATTAAAATTGAAGTGTTTATAAATCAGGTGCTTTGCAGATATACAGTAGGATAAATAGACATATGCATTTAGATCTTTAGTTTTGAGAACTGTCAATCCTTTTTTAAAAAATAGACTGCCATGTTATTGTTTGTTTATTTTTAAATACACACCAGTAAACCCCATGCTCTACCAATACATTGACCTAAATAAATTACTGAGCCATTGTGATGGCACCCATTTACTGGGGGTATAGTATTACATTCCTCCAAAATGCCCATCCTTTGTGAAACACCTAATAGTTGATGGACTCCATACAGATTTCAGTGATTTGTGCCCAATTGTGTACTAATTGCCACTGACGTCCAACTCTCAGCTTGGTTTCCAGCTCTTGGAATAATTGCGTAGGTGCAGCAGTTTACATCTTTGGATCTCTCCAGAATTGAGGATCCTTCTTGCTTTGTCAAACAAAGCACTTAAATTATAAAGCTTTTCCTCAGGAGTTCTGATGCGTGATATCAAACACAGGGGAGATGCACACCTGACAATATCCCACCAATCTATTACTATTGAGAAGATCTATTACTGTGAGAAGATGGTCACTATGCCCATCAGCTAGCTACGCTATGCATTCTTCATTTTGAAGCATGAGAATGGAGTCCCTAAATCAAGCACTACTTATTTTCCATTGAAGCAGGGGCATTACAAACATGGAAACAGCAGTACTTTGGCTACACCAACCCCTTCATTTGTATATGCTCTGAAACTGGCCAGTCCAGGGGTGGTGAGATTTGTGTTCAACACAGATGTATCAACCAGCCTCGGACTTCAAGTTGGGAATAAGAAATTCTGACCAAAGTTGCCTATCCCCTGTTATGCAGCTATAATATACCACATAAAAGCTGTATGGGCAAGCCCAAGTTATCAATCCACTTGCAAGGTTACATATAGAACAGCAGTCAGGCTCGGTGGTGTGCGAGTGTGTATGTTAGACAAAGTAGTCTGTGAACGAAAAGAAGTGTTAAAATAATATACCAAGAACCAAAGGGCATGCAAAAAACATTTTAAAGATAAACTTCCACACCCATTCAGCTTGGGGGTGCGAGGAAATCTGAAGCAGTTTATTTCCAACATAGCCAAATTTACAGCAACATAAAGCAAATGATCCAGATCAAAGACAAGACCAAAGATTAGGCTTCTAGCAGCATTAGGCCTCTAAAATTATGGAAAAGGCACCGGGGAGTGGGAATCATTGTAGGCTATGCTAGCCTAAAGGTGAATTTGTTTTATATTTCTGTTGCTCCTGTTCCAATGCAATTTTTGGCATCGCCCTGTAACAAGGTCCTTATGGAACTAGTCTGAATGGTGACAATTCCAACTTAATTTTCAGCCTTCCACTACATATGTGTGGTGTTGATGTTTAAGCTTGGGCTCAGAGATCCCGTGAGCAGAATTTTGCTTACAGGGGATCCCTGCTGGAAGAAGAGGGGCGGCCATTTTGGCTGATTCCTCCTTCCCCCTACAGCCCCCCTGAAAGGCTGTTCTGTAGGGTTGCGGGGTCTGGGACCCTCCTGGAACAGTGGGGGATCAGTGAGAATCATCCCCTTCTTCCAGTGGAAGCCTCTGTTGGATCTCAGTCCTTTCTGTGACTGTCAGAACGTCAGGTTCCTCAACCCTTTGTGGTGGCTGCAGTGACACCCAGGTCCATGTGCATCTAACTGGAGGAGATCAATAAAATAGGTGTGACCGAGGACAGACAACTGTTTAACAAGTGCACTCAGTAAACTGGTCCTCTGCTTACATACCAGCTTTGCGCACTGCAAGATGATGAGTGAATATAAACGATAATTTATCAATTAGCAAACTCTTGAAGTGCAATAGAACTTTGCTCCTTATGCTAGTCGTCTGTATCATCCTGAGAAATAGTAAGGAATTTTTTTTTTTTTGCTACTCTTTTGCACTTAAAGCTGGGAAAGTAGGCGACTGGCATGATTGTCTACACTACCCGGCAGGGTGATAAAGATGGCCAGCTATTTGAGTGGCAACGTTCATCCATTGGCAACCATCATCTTGCAGTGGGGGAAAAGTGAATCTTACAGAAATTGTTCTTTTAAGTGTCTGTATCAAAGGAGCTACTGAATGATGACGGCAGGGGAGTTGTGAAATTTAAAATGAGAGAGAATGGCATGAGACAATGCAGGGGGGAAATACAGTCCCTTACAGCAATGCAGAAGAAAAGGAAAATATTCAGAGTTGTGACAAAAGGAATCAGCAAGTGCAGATCTCAGCGGGCAATTCTCTATTCTATTTTGTTTTTAAACTTTACATGTTAATCTTTCTTGATGTGCTAGCAATGGGCTATATTAGACGGTCGAACGGAAGAACAACAATTACTGACTATAAACCCAGCTGCCGAGCTATAAGTGCTTTCTGGTGCAGATATCAAGGGCCAGTTCACACATGCGTGTTCATCACTTGATGGTTAGAGAGCATCAAGGGATGACTTGCATATGCAAATAGGCCATTAAAAACTAATCACTACAGGTAGAACTTTCACGTCACCTCAACCACAGTGCTTTTCAGTAGTTTGTTCACACATTCAGCTGACGGTGTTCAAGTGCTGAACAATCAAGCATATGAGAACCAGCCCATTTGGCTGCAGTTGATCTACTTGCTATTGCCATCTATTTTCTGATTTATTATGAACTGCTCCCCCCCCCTTTGGCTCTTTATCATGACAAAGAACTCAGCTAGATCGGTCAAGAAAAAGTGTTTTATATGCATTGTATATGCATTATAACACTGCGACAACACGTTTAACCGAAACGCTTCTTTGATGTGTCTAGATCCAGCCAAAGACTACAAACAAGACTTTAGATAATGTTTGGGGATAATGATACCTAGTCTTGTGTTAAGTGAATATAATGGGCCAAGCAATCCCTAGTGTAATTAGTGAAAAACTTTTGAGCCTAGTAGTCAGATATTACATTATAAGATTGGTACAGGAGAGAGAGAATGCTTTGGACAATATGGTTTTATTTCATTAGAAGCACCAATTAGCTTGCTGTTATATGTGCAGAATGGGACTCATTCTACAGAGTTGCGGCATTATCTCAGGGCCAGGGCCAAATGTGGCCATCCAGGCCTCTGTAACCAATCTTTGGGACTCTCCCTGGGAAATCTGCCTCTCAGGCACAGCAATGACCCTGCCCCATTCCCTCTTTCCGCCCCCATCTACCTAAAATATGTCACTGGCTTCAACTGATATTGCTTGCTTGGGTAAGGAGTGGGGCAATGCACACATGCAAATGTAGAAACTTCTGACTTTTGTGTGGGTGTACAAAGGCGTCACATTTCTTGGTGCTCCACACAGTTGTGCCTCTGGCCCCTCTGATAGGCAGCACCCCAGGAGAGACTGGGAGAATGCGTCTTTCAGACTTTGAAGGGTCACCCATCACTGTTCTAATGGGCAGAGCCTCAGGCAGAATGAGACGGGCAAATGCTGGACGGTTCAACTGCAGGCAGTAACTGGTAGAAGACAAAACACCCCGGTTTCATTTTGCCACCTTACTCTGCATAATGTTGTGATCAGGGTGGGGGGCAGAAAAGTTGCCCTTTCCCCTCAGGCATGAAAAGTTAAGAAACAGAAGCAGCGCTTGCCAAAATGAACAACATATACTTTGCCACAATATTAGCTTGCATGGCGAACATAGGAAAGCCAACTTTTGTCAGAAGGCATTGTGGTTAGTGCAGATAGGAAGACAACAAAATGCTACATCGGAAACAAAACAATGTGGCAGAAAACTACTATAAACTCACGTGCTAACAGCCAGCGATAAGGAAAGCCAGTCAACTCAAGTCAATGCCAGAGATTCATTTCTGCAACATTAATTAATTTAGTCAGGGCTGTGTGCTCTTTATTTCTGGTCGTTTTCTAAAATTAAAATTCTACTCCAAGATCGCTGGAATTTTGCCCCAAGAAAAATGGAAGGCTGCAATCCATATCAATTTATGTATATATGTATTTGCTTATTTTCATAATCAGTCGTAGAGAATGCAGGGTCTAAAAGCTTTATAGGATCTGATTCATGACAATGGGAGGCACTAAGTAGCCCCCCCCTTTTGATTTGATATTTCACCAGGCATTTCCCACACTTTTTAAATTAAAAAACAAACCCAAACTTATACTCACATGGGCCAGAAAATTACTTTTTTAGGAAAAATAAAAATGAAGGCCAAAGTTCTCAGGACACTTAATTTGATATTCTCTATAAAATTTGGTGCCCTTTCTGCATTTGCACAAAATGAAGAACTTACACAGCCCTGAATATAATGTTAAGGCAAATGAAAGCACTGGCTTGATGCAGGCCAATAATGAGGGTATATCTGTAGACAAATTAAAAATGGCTTAAGAGTCATCTCCCTAGGGAACTCTAGTTCTGAGAACAGAGAGATCTCAACATCGCCAGCAATTGACAGTTCCCAGGATTCTTTGGGAATGGGGTGGGAAGCCACAGTGGTGAAACTGATTTAGAAATTAAGTTTATAGTGTAGGTATACCCTGAATGGTTTGCTTTGGCCAGCGGGATGCATTAAAGAGAAATGGGTTTGGCTTTCAATCTTGAAAGCTTCAACATGGCACAGAAACAATCCTAGTGGAAGCCTCTTCCACTGGTCCAACCAGGAAGCAAAATTAACAATGTAGGAAAGTACCTGAACTCTCATCCAGGACTCTCATCCAGAATCCAATAAAGACTTGGTATAGAGTTGTAGAGATGTCTGGCTTGATCCTGATACAGTGATACCTCGCAAGACGAATGCCTCGCAAGACAAAAAACTCGCTAGACGAAAGGGTTTTTTGTTTTTTGAGCTGCTTCGCAAGACGATTTCCCCTATGGGCTTGCTTCGCAAGACAAAAACGTCTTGCAAGTTTGTTTCCTTTTTCTTAACACCGTTAATACATTTGCGACTTGACTTCAAGGAGCAACTCATAGAACGCGGTGTGGTAGCCTTTTTTGAGGTTTTTAAAGACTTTGGTGATTTTTGAAGCTTTTCCAAAACTTTCCCGACACCGTGCTTCGCAAGACGAAAAAAATCGCAAGAAGACAAAACTCGCGGAACGAATTAATTTCGTCTTGCGAGGCACCACTGTAGCTCTAATCCCTCCTCTTGGTAAGAACTACCAAAGCTGCACTATTTGTCTCCGTGGAAGCAATTGCCTTTTCTGTATACTTTTAGATCAAAAGCCGCGAGCGTTTCCTCTCCTGTGGAATGTTTGCAAGGTAGTCAGCACCATCTTCCTAAACACCTTGCGCCCTCAGCCCACAACTGAGCTTGCGATTCAGAGACATACACCTGAAGCGTCCATGATGTCCACACTGGGGTTTTCTCAGAAAGCCTTTTCTCTCAGTGACAGTCGGCACAATCAGGGCTGGTCTTAAAGGGGTGAAGGGCCCAGGGCAAATCACACTGTGTGTAGTCCCCCCCCCCCATTGCCTTGACCTCCCCCTGCTCTGCCACCCCTCTTCCTCTCCTCACCTCCCCCCCCCTAACATTTCCCCCTTTCCTTCTGCTTTAGCGATAAGAATGACAGTAAGGCCCCCCACCTCCTCCCTCCCTGCCTTGTTCTAGGAACTGAGAAGGCAGAGACCCTCCTTGTGTGGGTGAGAGACAGATGGGTTGCTGGCTGTGGCACCCAACATGCCCCCTCCCCATCCAAGCACAAGGCCAGGTCTGGCCCCAGCCAATCTCCCTGGCCCAGTCCCACCAGGGATGTCCCCGACCACAGTGGTCTCTCAGGGTTCTGTTTTAGAACATTGACTGCAGTGTTTTATCATCCTCTGCCCAAGCATGTGCCATTTTAAAAAATTAACTTATCAGCTAAATTTCTATCCACGCTTCCTCCCGAAAGAAGCCTTGCTTAACTGTCATGGCTACAACTGGGACTTATAACTGGCAAGAATGCGAGAGGGAGAGGAGGGGTGATTTGAAATGCAACTGTGACACTATCATATTTAATTTCCCCTACGGAAAAGGCAAGGTGTGGGGGATAAAAAAAAAGCACAATGGGAGAAAAATGAGGCACACAGAAAGGTTCTTAATAGTAAAGGTAGAAGCTAAGAGGTCACCTTAGTCAGACAAGTTAGAATAATAGAATTGCAATGCAGGGATCTTTCACCCAACATATGGTTTGACCCCACAACCCTTAGATCATGAGTCTCATGCTATATCGACTGAGCTATCCCACTCGGGTTGCTCCGTATCGGCTACAATGACTAGCTCTGGTTTTCCATGGTTTCAGACAGGCGTCTTTCCCATGGCTACGTGGAGATGCCAGGGAACCTAGGGCCTTTTGTATGCAATGTTGGTGCTGTATGACTGAACGGTGTCCCTGTCCCACTGAGGCATGGCTCTTCTCCTGGGCTAGAGATGTGGAGATGGAGAACATGGGTCTGCCCTGAAGCACAACCCAATAGAGGTCTTTGCCCACACAAGTTCACCCCAAATAGCACAACTGGCTGTATGCTAGGAGCTTGGAACTACCTCTTCACCCCTCCCAATCCAAGTCCTTCAAATATTTGGAGGGGGAAAAAATAGATGTTCTGTTCTCTTTCCCAAATGGGCACCTAACCTTTGGTTGTTGTTCCACTTGCCCCCTCCCCAAGAGTTCGGGAACAGTTTGGTGAAATGAACAGAGAAAGTAGAAATGGGAGACTTCTGGCCGCACCAATGACAGGAAGACTTGTGCCCCATTGATGAGGACTAAGCTTTTGCGCCAAAGAACAGGAAGTGGAGTGCTAAATACTCGCAGACATGGGGGTAGTGTGAACAGTGTAACCCTCAAGTTACGAAAATAATTAAGGAATCTGTACTCAACCAGGCAGAAAAAACTGCGAAGCCAATCTCCAGTACAGATTTAGGCATTGCGGGAGGGCAGGGGGAAATCAGTGGTTGTAGCTATGCATTTGTACATACGTTCAGCCATGGGCGTAGCCAAGGGGGTGGGCAGGAAGGGGCAGCTGCCCTCCCCATCAATAAAAGTCAATAAAAAATACATAGCCAACTGAGGTTCTGCCCCCCACTAACAAGAGGCCTGCTTCCCACTAACAAAAATTCTGGCTACGCCCATGCATTCGGCAGCTCTGAACTCTGTCAGGAGAGATTGGCTGTTGTTGTCAAAACAGCTTGTCTAGCAAGAAAGAGAGACTGGGCAGGCCTAAATGGAGCCCCACGTTCTCTTCCCCAACAGCTGTTTGGCAGAATGCCTTATCTTTCTGACTGGTGGTAGTAATGTGCTATATACACGTAGCCCTGTCTGTGTGCAAGTTTCCTTAGCCTCCTAACTGGATTGCTATTTGGCTCTGTCCTTTCATATTTACAGCAATTAAGGATAGACAATAAGAAGACTAATAAAGGAGACTTTGGATGTTACGAAGCAAGGTAACTTAAGGTAAAAAGGCACGTAAGGTCATCTGTTTTTTAGAGTCTTTATTTCAGGTCAACCACACTGCTATATACAGAGAAAAGTGGGTTTCAAAGCAACTGCGAATACAGAACAGGCAAAGTTTTGTCTAAAAGTTATGCCATGCTTTTTAAAAATCCAGCGCACAATTTTTCCTCATATTTCCTCATTTCTTCTGGGCCAACATTACAAGGTTTTGATATCTTGTGCCTTTTGCTTCTCTAATTCCTGAGCTACCACCTCCCACTTTACACTCACAGCAAGGTTCAGGTTTCAAAGGCGACACCTTAAGCCTCAGCGCTTAAAGATATGCCACAGACAAGGAAAAAAGAAATTAAACCCTGGACATCAAATGTCTTATCTAAAATGACATCATTGAACTACGCCAACTAAGAGGTCTACATATTTGGCAAGCCCAAGCCCTAGGCACACTTTCCATTCCAACTTCCTATTTCCAGTTTTATTTAATCTGCAGGAACATACTCTGGAGCTATTTTATATATAAATATACTTGCTCGCAGAAATCTGCCCATCTCCCTGTTTCATTTACATTAGTTAAAAGCTAGAAATTATAATAGCTAAGCCAGTCAGCATTTTCAAGCTACACTATACGTGTGGTGAAGGCCAATCTAATCCATTTTACAATTCAGAGGACTTACAGGATGGTGGAGGGAAACCAGCAACAGAAAACAAAAGACAAGCACTTTGAGGGAAAAAACAACACCCAGTGTTATGCCTTCCTAGTGTATCAATATACGGAATACTCCTAGGCGCTAACTCAGGAGAGCAGTTTATTCTTTATAGAGCAGGTCTGTCTTGCACATTTGTTTACTATTCATAGGATTTATTTAGCTTTTGACATTAAGGATTTGCGCCGAAAGGCCGTGATGCCAGTTGCGCAATTTCGCAAAGCGTGGGCTGTTACGTTCCGTTTCAAACCTTTCCCTGTGGCATGAAGAAAGAGACAGAGGGAGAGAGAAAGAGAGAGAGAAAGAGAGGGAGAGAAAAAGGGAGAGGAGGAAGAAAGAAAGAAAGGGGTTAGGGACAGTGGCTACCGCTCCCCTGCCTTACAACTAGGGCAATGGCAATTTATTTGGATTTAAGTTGCCTCAAAAATCAGCGCAAAAGAGAAAAGAAAAGGACAAAAAACAACACCACCACCAACGAGCCTTTTGAAGAAAAATTGGGGTAGTTTTTCATTTTAAAATGCTCAGCTTAATTTAAACACAAATTCCTGCCCCTTAGTCTGAGTTTGGCTTGGCTTGACAGGGCTGCTTTTGCTAGGAACTCATAAGTGTATAGCCTCATCATTTTCCTGCCAGCAAATTTCCGTCTGATTAGGCGGCAGAGTTTTACAGCATGCAAGAACAAAAGCAAACAATTTAAAGCATTCTAGCATCTAAGTAAGCGTACGGTAATTCGTATCCAACGCACACCAAACACAAATCTCAGCAGCTGTTTAACAGATATTTTCCCATTTCTGTTATTAAAGTGTGACCGATTAGAACAGCCTTACACCAACCTGGTGCCTTCCAGCTCCCATCAGTCTCAGCCAGGTTAGGGATGATGGGAGTTTGAGTCCAACAGCTTCCAGATGACACCAGGTTGGAGGAAGCTAGACCAGAACTAGCACAACAAGCTTTGGGTAAGCTCAGAGGCAGAATATTTGACCAAGATGTTTTGGCATCTAGGACAGAGAATCCAAAGGCATCCCTCTTGCAGTAGAAGGGAAGATAATATATCAACAGTGCAATCCTATTCAAGTTCCATTGAGCTCAATGGGCCCTACTCCCAGGTAAGTGAGGATATAGGGTTGCAGCTGGAATAACTTGCAATTTGACACCCAAAATTGCAGGCCTATAAGTGGCTGCTTCACTATGTACAGGTATAATTCTGCAATGTGTCTGTTAACCCCTATGAGTTTCAGGGGCTCTCAGCAATCTTTCCACAAATGTTAAAAATGCACAGAATCTGCCAGGCATTCTACAACTCTGTGGATTGATCTGTGCCAGTAGTTTAGTGGGACGACCATACAGAGCTGGAAAAATTAAGAGAGACAGGTAAACGAGAACGAAGAAGAAGAAGAGGAAGAGGAAGAAATAATTCGTATGATTATCTCAATGTTTGTTTATCTGTTAATAAGTTGTTTAAAAAGAAGAAGTCCCTGGAGCCCCAAAATATCCTTATTTTGATGCAGCACTGGAGCGTGAAACTGGTGAGATGAAAGAAAAAGCACACCCCTGTTCATATGTTATGCCTTCTCCTGATGGGGTTCAGTAAAACATGATGAAATGGAAAGCCCCTTGAATTGAACTTGGTTTCCTTTCTTTTATTTTGCCAAAGAAGACAGATTTGTGGATTTGAAGGGACAGGAATTTGTAGATGGGTTTGCTTTCCCCAGAAACTGGAAATTCTTGCCCTGTGTACAATCTCCCTGAGAGAGTTTGCTCTAAATGAGCAATATGGATTGAGGTGGTCTAAGTACTTATCAGAGTCTGCTATGCTATTGAGGTAAGACTCAGTGATGCCCCTTTCCCTGCATCTTGACACCAGATCTGACATGTTGTTAATTGCGCAGATATAATTAACAGGTATGCTTAAAAACAAAGGTAAGCAGTAGCTGCACTCGTAACATAAAACTAGATAACGGGATAACAGCCGCATGGGTGTTAATTGTGTGAATAAATTGATTGTGCCCAAGCAGCAGCAGCAGCAGCAGCAGCACTGCAAAGGGTGTGGGTCCAAATTGCTGTGATCCAAATAAAAACTGTCCCCACCGCCAAACATCTGTATGGAGAGAAACCTCCATTGGCACCTATGGAGGCTATCTGGCTGATGCAAATGGCAACTTTGAGGGATCAATGTCCATTGAGATCATGGCAAAGAGCAGTGTTTCCCAACCGGTGTTCCGCGGCACACTAGTGTGCCGTGAGAAGTTGGCTGGTGTGCCGTGGGAGGGAGGCGGGCGAGTCGGGCGGTGAGAGGCGGCGGCGGCGAGGATCCGCGTCGAGCCGGGGGCGGCTCCGCGGTGGTGGTGCCGAGGTTTCTCTCTCCATTCTCCCCTCACACACACACACAGGAAATAACAGAGGATCAGCTGACAGGACCCAGCCAATGGGGCGGCGGCGGGGCAGCGCGTGCAAAAGGGAGGAGCGCGAGACAGCGGACGAGGAGGAGGCCGGCATGTCCGGGCAGCAGCAGCAACAACAGCAGCAGCAACTCCCGGCGACGGCTCCTCAAGCCCCGGGCAACCCTACTCCCTCACCGGCCTCGGCCGCCCTCCTGCTCCACCCGCCGCCGCCTCCCCCGCCGCCGCCGGCCACCTCGGCCCCGCCGCCGCCCCCTCCTCCGCCCGCTATCGCCGCCACCACCACAACAGCCGCCGCCGCCTCAGCTACCGCCGTCCCTCAGTCCCTCGCTTTGCTGCCTCCTCCTCCCCCACCCCCAAAGCTTGGAGGTTCCCCGGCAAGGGGGAGGGAAAAAAATTGAAAACTTTCACTTTCGTGCGTCCCTCCCGGCGTGACGCTGCGCGCTGACGTCACGGGGCTGTAATGGTGGTGTGCCGCAAGATTTTTTTCCTCAAACAAGTGTGCCTTTGCCCAAAAAAGGTTGGGAAACACTGGCAAAGAGGGAAGTTCCCCATCTCTATAGTACAGCTTGCTACCATGCCAATGGTTTCTCCTGGGTCCTAGTGTCTGCCCTTCTTTGGCTGCACACAGAGGGCTGACAGGACTGAGTGGAAGCAGCCAAGAAGGCTTGCTGGTGCCTCCCCACATATGACCTTTGAACTCCCCCTCCACTGGCATTTGGCTGACATGCCACACTGATGTAGCTTTGCCCTTAAGTCTGTCATGGCAAAAAAGTGTAGGAGAACATGATGGATTCTAACTGGCTACCACTCTGCTACCAGAAAGCGGGTTCAGGATTCAGGATTGGTGGCTTGTTTGTTTTTTAAGTTTCTAAGTAACATATGAACAGGACCTTGGTTACCGTCGAAGCCAAAAGAAGCACAAACAACAAACAGAATAAACAGTGGAAACCAGACCTTGAAAAAAGGCTTTGAAGGCGATACACAAAGCACAGACATATTGGGGAGTCCTTCTAATGTACCATTTCCAAGGCATGACTCCCCATCCTAGTAAACACGGAATGCCCTCCAAGTGGTGCCATCAGGCCAGGACTTTAGGGCAGCCCAACTCAGCACTGGAGGGCCTGCAAATGTAGCATGGCCTGGCTGAGAACATTTGAAAGAAAGTGAAGGGATGCACAAAGCCACCTAAAGGGAAGAGTCTTCCTGCCTCCCCTTTGACATACCACTATGTCCAGAAACTAACTCAACCAGTAGAGGATGGCCCATTAGGGCACCTGGGGCAATACCCCACCAACCTCAAGTCTGCCTCAGCCAGTATCCACCTGCCTAACCACTCCAGGGGTGGTTCTGCTGGTCAGCAGAGAGAAGGGCATGGACAAAACCAGAGTTAGCTGCCTCTGCCTGTCTCTGGCGCCACCTACTGTTAACCTCCCTTCCCAAGAGCTACCAGCCAGCATTGCTGCAGGCCCCCATCTCAAGTATCCTCTTCACCCTTTGTGACGTTTCATGGCGTTCTGGAGTTAAGCCGAGCTTTTCCTCACCTGTAGTTGGTGGCATGGAGTAGGGGCAGGGAAACGAACAGCATAATTGCACCCACAGGATGCTATGTATTGAGGAGGGGAGATGGGAACTCAGCACAGGCCTGTCCCATGAGCCTTATAACATGCAGCTCTGCCCTTAGATGTCTCCAAAGCTTCAACAGTCCATGGCTATCTGCACATCATACCTTTAAAGCATGTTCAAGGGACATCCCTCCCCCCCAAAAACTTTTTGGGGCATTGTAGTTAACTAAGGGCTATTGGGGTGTGAGGGGTGAACTACACTGCCTGGTATTCTTTGAGGGAAAGAATGTGCTTCAAATGTGCTTTAAAGGCACAGCATGCATGCGGTCTGTAGGTGGGAGGGTTGGCTGAAGACCAGAGGTGCCATCTTCTTAACAGGATTGAGGGGGCCCCATGGGCAACACCATGTGATGCCATGACGCCATGCGCATGACACCCTGACGTCGCATAATGCAAGAAGCCAGGGGGCAGAAATTGCCTTGGCCCTTGGCAATTGTCGTCCCTATGCCAGCACCTCTCCTGCCCCACTTGCCCTCACCAGCAGCCCAGCTGCCTTTCAGCAGCCTTCCGTGGGTGGATGTGAAGCTCTGGCTGGCTGTCTCCCTAACAGCAGCACAAAAGAGTCCACAGTGGACCCAGAACTCCCCAGCCTGCCACACCACAGATGCTCCTCGAAAAGCAGAGCAGGAGGCGCACAGCCCCACCAAGCTGCCGCTCTGCTTTGCTTACTTTCCCATTCAGACAGGCTCCACTCTGGTCCTCCCTGTCTGTGCTGCCAACTCTCAATCCCGGACTCACAGAGCCCACAGCAAAAGCATCCTTGCGACGCTGCAAGGAGCCAAGGGCAGAGCCAAATGCCCCTTGAAGTTGGGGGCGGGGTGCTCTGCTTGCTCAAAAAATATTTTTTGGGGAGGAGTGGAAACTGCCTTGGCCCCTAGGAGTTGGCACACCTGCTGAAGACGTTTTGCTGCCTGAGGCAAAGGGCAAGGTGGTGCCTCCTCCAATCTTTCCATGTGCAAAAGCAGTATGGGTTGGAAGCTGACTCTTACTTCAACTTCAGCACAGAAAAATACCCTCCCCTGTGCCTGAGAGCAACAGACTGGCTTGTGAGGTGTAGAACAGGTTGTGTGGCAAACAGAGGTCTCTGTCCTCCAACTTGATCTCCCTGCCACACAACTCCTCCAGCACAGGTTAGCTGAGGCGTCTGCCTCATTCTCCCTAATGACTCTCTCTCTCTCTGTGCCATTTATTTAGTGCACAGTTCTCTAGCTAGGCTGCTCCAAATCAAATTAATAGGAGTCTCCCAAAAGACAGCATTTCTTTTAGAAAGAAAAGCTTACACACACACACACACACACAGCCCATGTCAAGATATCTCCCTCTGTCTCGGCATGATAAAGAATTCAAGAGATGTCATTAGAGAAAGGCAAACTACTTCACAATTCACTGAATAATTCATGGCAACCCCATAACAAAGGAAAATATTACAGTGAATGGGAACTTTACAATCTGAAGCACCACATACTTTCATTCTGAGAAAAGGCCACACATTAACAGTGGTTGGGACTGGTTATGGAGTGACAGTCCCCAGGCCCAAGAGTGAAAAATGTAGTTATTTTCTTTTTTTACTCTGGAACTGCAGGGTTTTTGAGTGGAAGACTATAAGGAAACAGGGAGTTCTGTGGAAAATCATCCAGCCCTTCTGATTTCCCACAGTGAATGAAGTTGAAATACAGAGGCGACACAGCAACAGAGAATAGTATTCATGTGCTAATTAGCAAGCAGATTGTCTCTTACATTGACAGTCTGAAAGGACTTATTTTGATTTTTGTTTGCATCCATCTATGGCAAGCTTCCTCAACCAAATGCCCTGCAGATGTTTTGGACTACAACAGCTGCCTGGGGCTAATGAGAATTGTAGTGTAAAACATCTGGAGGACGAGGCTGGAGAAGGCTGGCACAAGGGCAGGTCAATTTTGAAGAGCCACCACAAGGCGGCATCACCCCACAATTGTTGCATGAAAGTCTACCTGCACAGCCTGAAAGCAGCAGAAAGGAAACATTTTCCAAGATGGGAGAGTATTGCATGGATGGAGACTTTTGCAAGTCCATTTTACTAGTTGCATACTGATGAAAAATATCTTTTTTTTTTAAAAAAAAATACTCATTAATGGTTTTAGGCCTCCTCTCTGAAGACCACACACAGTGAATACTGGAAGAATTACATATTGCAGTTGCCACAGGCTCTCCCACAAGCCCATTGCTTTGGAGGCCATGTTGTACAAAGTTAAAGACTCCACTATAACTATACTACTAACAGTACTGGGAGTTTGACACAGTACTCCATCTTTATCTATCCAACTTTTTGGAATGATGGGTGAATGTGTCTGGTAGTCTATGTTGGATCAGGACGTAGCATACCACTGCAGCAGCCCCTTCTTCTATGGTTTAAAAACCTGCTACTTTGACCACAGATCCTTCTTAGTCATCTTTTAAAAAATGAATCTGCAGGCTCAGGATAGTACTGACTGAATGTGTAAACGCCTACTTTAACCTTCTGGCCCATCATGCCCAAAGTCACAATGTTCACCAGCAGCTGAGCACCCCTGGCAATCATAGTTTGAGAAACAAGTGACATGCACAAGGCTGACAACACACAGCACATGACGCATAGAGTATTGTTACGTACATTCAACAAATTACGCAGTCTTCTATAAATGGATGCATCTGCCTATTTCCACTTCTGAAAACAAAAACTATCATTCCTTGCCTGACTTTCAACTTCAGGGGTTTTAAACCGAACCTTTCCTTTGTTGGCCAATGCAAGTTCTTTGAGGAACATATTTTGCCTTCAAGGGCATGCAAAGGAACAACAAACAGTCTCATATTAATGGGTCAGATTGTGTTACTTGTGAAAACATCTCAAATCCTGGGGAATTGTACAGAATCCAAAATACTTAACTGATGCAGAAGCTATTGCCTTAGTTCATACAGGAGTCATAAACAGAGGCACTACATGGTAAGAAGCCTCTAAGACAGTGGTTCTCAACCTGTGGGTCCCCAGATGTTGTTGGACTACAACTCCCATCATCCCTGAGCTCTGGTCTTGCTAGCTAGGGGTGATGGGAGTTGTAGTTCAACATCTGGGGACCCACAGGTTGAGAAAGGCTGCTCTAAGGTGACTGCTTCTACAGTCCCGCTCAGAGTCCCCATTCCAGCACTACTGTCCCCTTGAGCACCCTGTTCTCCTTCCTGGAAGGAGGTGGGTGGTAGTGCCAAAAGAAAGATGGAAGGAAGCTTTTCTTAGGTGGCTGTAGCAGTTGTCAGAGCTGCTACAGGAACCCAGAGTGTTCTCATTATGCAGAGGCTTTATTTAGGGTTCCTGTGCGAACCAAGTCAGAAATGAGATGTTACAGTAAGTCAGCTACAATCAGAATATCATTCAGCAGAGCTCCAAGGGATGTGCATTTTCTGTCGCTACCCAGCACATATACAGCAAGTGTAGATGCAGTGGAAAAACCCACATGTGTGGATGTCACACATGGCAATCTACATGCAGAGATGGCACACTGATTCTAACGGAATGCCTTCCATGTGCAAATTTTGCAACATGTGATGCAGTTCTCTAGCCTGTAAGCATTCTGCTAAAACAGAAGAAGCCAGTCTAGAGACCTTAATCTTAGAATAAGCGTCTGAGAGACAAGCAAAGCTCCAGTTTCATAAACGCCTGGCACTGAAGGCGAATGGCAGCCAAATGTACCTGCAAACATACATCTAAAAATTTTCTGGTGGGTGGGTGCTTTAGAAATGGGGATATGCATGGAAGAATCACAGGGATGAAACACCAATAAAAGCAAATCTGCAGCAGCGCAGTGGGAACTCTGGCGAGGCAAAATTATAAAACCGATCACAATCCCAAGACCCCGCTAGAAGAATATGCTTAGGGAGGGAGAGCTACGCAAAAAGAGGGTAGACTAGGATCCAGAATTATCTACTCCAGACAGCTACACATAAACTGAATGTAGGAACAAGGTAAATCCTGTAGCCTATTCAAGCTAGACAAGCACAAGTAATGGATTAATATTTGAGCTTCTGTGAGACAGAATATGTGAAAATGGACAAACACTTTACTCTAGTAGCAAAAGCAGTCCTGTATGCTCATACTGCATTATTATGAGAAGAAACAAACCAAATAATCTTGGTTGAGTTGGGTTTTTGCTTTCCCCCGCTTTAGTTTCCATTAAAACAAACTTTAGGTGTTTTAATCATATCGTTGGGAACAACTCCTGTACCGTGATCATCTGTGCATCTCCATTGAAACAAGTGCCAATCACAAGGTCATCCAAATAAATTGCTCATTAAAATTTCAAGACTAGCCACACCATCTTATTACATTTCCATCCACTTAACACAATTTAGGGCAGTCACATGCACACTGGCTCATGGGGGGCTGTCACACAAAATAATCCCACCACAAACAAATGGGAATTCCTTGTGCAAAGACTGGGCACGCCCCCTGAAATTAGGCCACTTTCCCATCTATTCCACCTAGAGACTCTTTGTTAAGCCAACAGCACTTTCATTTTAGTGGTTTGAGTAAATGTAGTAGGCTTCTTAAGAACTAAATTTTCATAGTGTTCAAATTAATGCCAGTTTAGAGCACTAAATATTTGTTATCAGTAAAGAGAAGGCCATAGTACTTGCTGCTAGTTGCCTACCTTGATCTCCTCAGGGCATCTTCATCTGGATCTTGCACTGCAGATGAGAAATTGACTCCATTAGAGAGGAAAAAACAAACAAGACAACTAGGTGGAGATTACAACCTAAGTACAAAGGGAGCAGGAACTGGTAATTCAGGTTCTCTAGGGATCAAATGACACTTTGCATGGGAGATCTGTGATTGGCTCTCCCAATGCTGGCAGGTGTGAATTTCTATTCAGTGGTTTGAATTAAAATAGGAAAAAAACCTACTTTGAATTTCTCTTCCTTTCCGAAATCTGGTTAAAGTGTTAGTTTATTCTTCCTGCTTTAAAAAAAATAAATCAGTTTTCAACTAGAACACCACTTAGGATTTTCTATTTATGTGTGATTTCAGTTCACACTGTTACAACTGGAGGAGGAATAAATTTGTTGGTCTTAATATCTCTTAAGAACCAAAGAAAGAAATTGCAGGATGAAAGGAGGGGTGACCATGATTAGACTTGTCTCAGCAGCAACTTCCCCCCATTGCACCTTAACTTGACATTTTGGAATCTTTTTGTTACACTGCCATTTCAGTCAGCATGTTCTGTCTGAAATGTTAATGTTTTGATTTTGTAAACTGTCCTTCGCTGTCCCTTTACCATCTCATTTCAGGTTTGCTTTTGGAACAGACACAAAACTGATAGCCCTGTTGGATGGTTCACACCCAGATACCAACAAGGGATAAACTTTTCTGCTGACCTTGTTCCTATCTAAGGCTACTGCCTGGCATCATACAGTTCTCATGGACAACTGGAACATCAGGTCACTATGTCAGGGCTTCCTTACCAGTGATTTTATTTTCATCTGTCCAATCAGATGCAGAGGGTAACCACTGGAGAGGCTTGCTAGGCCCCATGGCAATTGGCATGGGGCACTCCTTAGGCTCCAGAGATCTTTAACTCAAAGATGGCTGAGGAATTATCTGGACCTTTGGAGTTGGTTGTCATCAATACATGGATCAATACATGGATACCTGGGATGCTAAGGCAAGTTAACTTAAACAAGGTCATGGAAGTAAGATTCCCAGTCCTATTCTCTGAGTTGCAGCCACCTGCACTCCTGAAACACTTCTCCAGAGAGTCAGGGGCCCTCTTGAACAATGAAACCAGTTGGGCAAACCTCCACCCAATTTTGGACAACCTTCCCTTCCCCAGCAGATTGCCAAAGTGAATTATTTGTGCCCTGGGGGAATTAAACATGCTGACAATCAATATGATGGTTGTCATGCCATCAATGCAGGCTCATGGCATTGGTATTATCCTGCATCCTTTTTCATATGTTGGTTGCTATGCTTCTGCAACAGCATTATGATAGTTTTGTCTTCTGCACAGACTGTGTCCCTTCTTGGCAAGGACCCTGCCATGTTGATACACACTTAAGTACCGCCTAGGCTTGGCTACTGTAAAACATTTTGTGTGGGACTGCCTTTGAAGATTACTGTAGAGTGGTGTAACATGCTATAGTCCAACTCTTATGAAATGCCAGGAGATGGGAACACACTCAGCCTTTGTTTTATTTTCCGGCCACGCTGGCTGCAGTTCTGCTTCCATGCCCAATTCAAGAAACATAAGAACTTGTATATAGCATGGAATCGACATACCTGAGTGATGGTATCTCTCTGTATCCATCCTCCTGCAATCCTTCAGCATCATCTCATGCCCCCCTTCAGTTACCATCTATTCATGAAATCAGGCCTGGCATCTGAACATGGCACCCTCAGGCAAATGTCAAGGACCCAAGCACATTGGAAAGCCCACCCTGGCTGATGCTAGCACCTCTTTAGTTCCCCCCCCCACCCTTACAAAATGTTTTTAGGAACCAGGGTTGAGAGGAGTGTTGGGCTAGGTAACTGTTGTTGCTGCCGCCACCATCTTAATTCCCCCCCATGATGCCTCTGGCACAACACTGTAATGCTGCAATGTGATGCCAGTGGCACTGAGAGGGAATTAAAATGGCTTCCCCGCTTAAGCACAGAACTCCACCTCTCATATTACCTTATGACTACTGGCCGTTGGTATACAGAGGGAAAACAAAGAATTCCATCAAAGACGTGAACTGGGGCTTCCCAGCCTGACTTACTGTACTCAGTTCCTGTCATCTGAGCCAGGATGCGGAAGGACCTGGACTGCAAGTGGGAAGAACGGCGACTCCAATCATCAAGCTCATCTTCAGGCTTGTTCTGAGTTTTAAGCACAGCCTGATACACTGGAGAGGCACTGTCTACATGAGGATCTTTAACAGGGAGGCTACTGCAATGCAGAAAGAGGTGCACTGTAAAATGGCCAATGCTGATTTTGTCCTCCCCTCCCCAACACCCTTCCTGCGGCTTGTCTTCAGATCCCCAGTTCCACTTAACCACAGTTCAGTGAGATGATGCACTTGTGATCAATGTAAATGTCGGCCAGCAAATGTAAGGAGACTAACAATTCTGACTTGCATTTGTTGTCCAAAGGGTATTTGTGGTTCTGGTGGTGATGGAATGGAGCCAGACTAAGTCCCATTGAAATCAGTGGTACTGAGATTAGTCATGATAAACTTTTTCATTTTGGTTACAATGGGAGCTAAGCGCAACCAACAGTTGTCTGTATCCAACTCATAACCATCCATATATCTATATCTCTATATATTTCTATATATCTATATCTATACAACTTTGCCCATCTTCTACTTAAGAATGATCAGTACGTGGACCTATTCCAAACTATCAAATAAATCTACCAACAGGCTAAAATATTTCAACTCATTTATCCAAATGGCCTGCAATTGTCCAAAATACTTCGATAATCAGTTCAAATAAACTCTTTACATAGAACTACAGGGAGCGGTTTTTCTTCTTCTTACACCATGATGGATTTTCAGAGTAACAGATCTATTACATTATCTAGGTTCCACTTTCCTCTATTATCATTTTGCTGTAGAACTATTATATCCCAGGCTTCTTCAGCCTCAGCCCCCCAGATGTTTTTGGCCTACAACTCCCATGATCCCTAGCTAGCAGGACCAGCGGTCAGGGATGATGGGAATTGTAGTCTCAAAACATCTGGAGGGCCGAGGTTGAAGAAGCCTGTTATATCCTATATGTAGGCATATTGAAACCATACATTGCTTGGCCTTTATCCCACTAACTTATCCACATCCGTGTTAACAGGTTTTTTTTTTTATAAAAAATAAGCCTATAAAATAGATAAATAAATAAATAAATGCTCAAACTTTTATGCTGGTATATCTGCCTTCAACGACACCATAGCACCATGTTTTGAATATTGTTGAAAGATGGCAACTGGTGAGTGCCATTTGAGGAATATTTGCTCATATTATAAGGATATCAATGCTGATCAGAGGCAGCCCACTAAACAAAATTATGTGCATACATAATCATGGAATTAAATTCACTTCCCTTATCACTAGTAGCATTGTATTGGGCATGTAATGGGTCACCAAGGAACTTTTTTTTTTTTTTTGCTTTCAGGTGGATAGCTTCAATTAACAGAGATGGACACTCTTCAATTTATATCATAAAAAATAGTCATACATTAAAACCCCCCGCAGGCATCACAATGAAATATATCACCAATGCAAACATCTTGGAATGGGAATCCATTTGATCCCAGTCTCCTGCTTACAATCTGTGGAGTAGACCAGCTGCTAAAGCCTTGCTGAATCTAACCAAAGTTCATCAGGCCTAGCATTTTGATTCCCAACAGCAGCCAGACAGATGCCCTTGGAAGCTCACAAGCAGATCATAAATGCAGTGTTTTTCCCCATGGCGTTTGTTCCCAGTTATCTAACAATTACACAGCACACCGGCTCTGAACACTGAAGACTTGATTTAGCTTGCATGGCCAATAGACCTCTGCTCCGTTAATTTATCTAATCCCCTTTTCAAAGCTGCCAAACTCCAACAGCCATCACCTTGTGATAGTGAATATTCTTCTTATGTGTTTTATGAAGAAATACTTTCCTTTGTTGCTACTGACCCCAATGTTCAAAGACAGAACAAAACCCAAAAAAGGTTTTCGGAATTTGGCTCCTCAGGTTAATTGTGTCATTGAACTTTTATGATTTATATTAAACTGGACAGCTAATAACTGAAATCACGACACACCACAATGACAGAAATCCAAGGAACTGTAATCTGTATCTTGTTATCAGGTTCATTCAAAGTATATCTGAATTTTTTGCAGTATAATCCAATGCATGCCTACTCAGAAGTGAGCCCTGTTACTGAGTTCACCATGAATTACTCTCAAGTATGTGTGAACAGGAGTGTAGCCTAAAATGTTATTCACTTCCTTGGCATTTGTAGTCCATTTCACTTATTCAGTGGTCATTTATTTATGTATAGTTCTGCAGTGACTATCCCTTTAAACAGGGGCAGAAACAGAATGATAAAAGTTTCCTGCTTGGCAGGGGGTTGGACTCGATGGCCCTTGTGGTCTCTTCCAACTCTATGATTCTATGATTCTATGAAAAGTTTATGGAAAGAAAATTCATTGGAATATGCATGAAAAAAGAAAAGGCAAAACTATCTTGTCTTGGTGTATTATGAATTAAACAGAAGGTTAGGGGAAGAAAACTCCAAACTTATCATCGTGAACAATATAAATACAACCACCTTCCTCCTCTCCACCAAAGTTATAAGTAACTCCTGTATACAGGCAGGACTTCCTGGAACCTCATGTAGACCACTTTTGAGTTTTGATGGAAGATAGGAAGATAGGATTAAGATGCATTTAAAAAATCTGTGCCAAGGATTAAATCCAAGAGACACCCGCAAAGAACTGGCTCACTCCATTTAAAAAAAATGTAGCCAATATGAACCAGAAAAATGCTATGTGCATTAGAATCCAAGTGAATTTGAGAATAGTCAGCATAATCTCACATCTGTCATGCACAGAGCTTTGCCCAAGCAAGCCTGCAAGCCTGTCTGTGGACTTAGAAGGGGGAAACTGAAATGCATTCACATATAAAGCACAGTATAACATCTACTGGGAGAAACTAATGTACTGCAGGTGAAAAATTAGGAAGCTTAAAAAGTGAAAAGGAGCAACAACAAGAGCTGTGCAGCACTGAATGAAGCACATTCAGAGGGCTCTTAATTTAAAAGCAAAAAACCAAACCCCAAAAACACATAGAAACATTGTGAACAGAGCCCAGCTCTAGTATGGAACTGTATACTAAAGGTATATAAGGAAAAAAATTAATTGTGAAACTTTATGTATATTACATTATTAAAAAGGTGTCCCCCAATTTTATGAATTTACGCATGCTGCCTTGGGAGGGCTTTTTGCCCAGAAAGGCAGTGTAAAAATATTTCGGATAAAAATAATAAAATAAAAAATATGAAAACCCTGTGTCCAAAACATAGGACACAACATGCGTCTATGGAGTGTGTGCTTTTAAAGAGTGACTTGGTGTTTGAGGTAACAGGGAAAATATTATAATGGGCATATACATTCTGATAAAGAAATAAAGTTAATTATTTCGCTTTTTGACACCTTTCAGAGTCTTGTATTTGCTCTTACTGCAGATTTCACTGGAGCAAAATCCATTCCCCAAACTCAGAATCTGTCTTTCTGCTTATATTCTGGGTGGTTGGGGAGTCAGAAACTTTATAGTTCTTAATTTATGTATTAGGGTCTTTCCCACAGAAAACCAGTACACATGTGTTGTAGAATCCACATGTGGAACAGTTTCCTAAGGACTGTACCACTTCAGACTGAAATTAGCATGGTAAAGGTAAGACTAGCTCAAATCTCTTGTCTTTTTGGGGGGGGTTTTACCAGCAGAACATTGTAACATGTAATTCCCATGTGCAGTCTAAAGTGGTATCACCCAGAAAGACCTGCACCACATACTTCTACTGCATGTGTAAATCACTCTAAAGCCGAAATCCTTACAATTCATAGGTAAACCCCTTTAATGAGATTTAACCACAATGCAGAAGTGTGTCTTCTATTTTCATATGTTTGGTGCTATTATACTGTGACCTATCTGGAATTTTCTGGAGGACATGGTGGCTGTATTTAGTGTTTTGGTGTTACAATAATGAGCCTAGCCTGTGCCTGGGCTCACACGCTTCCCCTCCTCCAGCACAGCCATTCAGTGATCAAAAACTTCCGCTTCCATTTTAGATTAACCATAATTTAGTGTGTTGTCTAAACCCTAAACTGTGGTTAATCTTAACTATGGTTAAAGAAACAAGTCAGCTTCACAAACTATAATTTGAAGTTGACTTCTTTCCTTTACCTATGGTTAGGCCCAGTGGGTTTGGATGGCATGGCAAGCTGCAGTTAGTAAAAAAATGGAAGCCAAAGATTTTGAATTCCTCCTCATAACCATGCGAAAGGAGGTGCGAGGAGCCTTCAAACCCAAGGAAAGGATAAGCTCATTGTTGCAACCCTAAACAATGGCTCCTTCTTGAGCAACATTCTACTGTAAGAAAAGATATGCTGAATTGACTGTTCAATTTTGTGTGATCAGCTGTTTGGAAGATCCCACTGAACTGCCATCAGCAAAATACTGGCGCAGTTCAGACCCTACCTGATTTCTCACAGGAGACACCAGACTCCCATATCTCCATGAACATTGCAAGAGGGTAGCCTAGGGGGCCAGAGCTCCCAGCATTTTATGCTGTGCCCTAGATCCCTTGTCTCCTTCTTCCCTTTTTAAAAGAACACACTTTATAAACTCTGCTAACAGGGCAGCTGGGTAAGACTCCAGCCACGCACCACTTTAATATGCCCAGGGGCTCCTATACATATAAACCAGCGTATGCAGATTTCATTCAAATTTGTTTGAAGTCCTAGCAAGACCCCTGCTCCCCTTCCCCATGCAGATTGTGTCCCATATGATGTGAGTGCTAAATGGGAGCACCTAACTGATGCTGTTCACATAAGGTGTTCCCCAACAAAAGAGTAGAGGTGATTCAAATCAGGCATCAACATGACTGGGAGTTCATGTGGTGCACCCCCTGCCACTGAAAGGAAGTTGTGGACTTGGTAAATATCTGAACTAGGCCAGTAAAATTCTCCGCCATGAAAGTATTTTTAACATTCCTGAGTCTGCCTTATATGTCTTAATTTAGCACCGATACATACTAAATGTTTTTAAAATCTATAAAATTGGAAAGAAGTGGGCCATACATAAGAGGAAGATTAAGTTCTACTCTGCACTTCTTTGGTTCTATAGAGTTGGAAATATAAATCTACTTACGCCAGTGGAGATTCACTGTGAGTCATAGGATCAAAACCCAACAAAGAGTATTGAGTGTTTGGGGTCCATCATAATGGAGAGTTGGGATGTACACAACAGAGCAACATTAGTATGAGAAATTAACGAAAACCCACAAGGAATGTATAAAGGGGGGAAAGAAAGAGAAGAAACCATTATCAATACAAGGAGTGCAAAGGAGTAAATTAATACATCAGCAGTTGGAAGAAGCTTGCTAAAGTTGTTAAACCTAGGGTAGCAACGTTGCTGTTCTGTAACTTTGAATGCATTCAAAATTTTGCAATCTGCACACAAAGCAATATATATATATATGCATCATAAGAAGGCCATACACATATAACTTCCATCAGGATACTGGAGTAGCACAACTGAGAGTTAACTCCTAATCGACACAGCAAGGGGAGGTGGATGGAGGAAGCTGAATTCTTCCCCACACCCTTGCTTTCCCACCCTAGGCAGTTTTAAAAAAACACTGTTGTTCCACTTTTTAAAGGAAGTTTTCTTCTAGTCTCAGAACACCATTACACTGCTTTAAAGGGATTTTGCACACAGCTCTGCCTTCGTAATTGGTTGGGTTTTAGATGTATCTGATAAAATATTAGATTTCTTTCTCTTTCAAAATGAAAAAGCAAAAAAGGTAAACCCTATAGCCTTGGGGAAAGGGGGGTATGGACAAATAAAACAGAAATTCTAGATTTATCATGTCAAACCAACCCTTCCTCCCAGTTTCCCAGATCCTGTTGTCTCCAGCACTTTATTCCACATCACGGCACTTAGCAGATTGCTCAAAATGAAAGAGAGGGCAGTGTAGCATGCAGGGAGGAACCGGGGCACACAAAGGAAGTTCTCTTACCCAGCAAGTTCACCACCTTGCGCCTGGGCCTGGCCTGCAATGGCATCCATGATAGCATCTTGAGAATACATGCTTATTGGGGTGTTATACTGGGCGTGAATGATGGTGGCCTTGCCACCAGGCCCTTTCACCTCAATGGGTTTGTGCGTAGACAGAGCAGAATCCTTCAGGACGTTGGGGTTGAAGCGCTCCACGTACTCTGTGCTGGGATGGGGGAAGAGTGAGGTTACAGAAAGTGAGGGAAGAAAGAAGAAAAGGGGCAAGGAAGTGATGGTGGAAAGGGAGGGAAGGAGGTGCGTGCACAGAGGAGCATTCAAGGACATCGTGCACAAGTAGAGAAAGCTTTTGATCAGACAGAATGGACTTGAAATACCACGGCAAAAAAGGGCAGGACTTGCAGCCATTCCAGAGAATGGATGACCTGTCGGTAGCTTCTGCTTTTGCGGAAGAAATGCTATAATATCCCACCATTAAAAGCACAACGTTTTAATTCTGAGAAAGTGTCTTTCTTCCCTCAGATAGGGCACCCACTGGCACTGTGACAGCGGTTGGGAAAAGCCTCTGTAATACAAGTGTAGGGAATATTTGGCCATGCAGATGTGGCTGAGCTGCAACTCCCATGATCCCTGCCCACTGGCCATGCTTGCTAGGGCTGTCCCTTGTACAGTGGCCATATAAAAGTCAGTGGTTTATAAACGCATCTCTGTCTCTCACACCTTCACTCTAGCAAGCCAGGGGGATTATCACAGGCCAAGGACACATTTCAGCCTGACAAAAGCACTCAAGGCGACTGGAATGTGTCCTTGAAATGGACACATCCTATGACGTAGCCTGGGGGAGAGGCCCAAAGGTCAGGCAGAGAGGCAGAGAGAGCCGTCCTTGGGCTTGAGGTTATTCACTCCTGCTCTAGGGGCATCGGATATCAGATTCTCTTCCTGATGCATATGACCATATGCAGTTTTTTTCAAGAATTTTCTAGAAAACCCACACCACTGCTTCTGGGGCATGAATGTAAAAAAAAAAATCCCTGTCCTCCAAAAAGGAAATGTGAGTTAGGGACAGAAAATCTCCCAATTTGTTATTGTTCCTGAAGCCCAGTCTTATTAAAGTTGATTTAGAAATAGAATCAACGTGGGCTGGGTCCCTGGTAAACGTATATAGGATTACAGCCTTAGCAGGCTATTGATGCAACTCTTGCTAGGTCATGGTATCAGAAGCTCCCCCCCCTTCTTTATTTCTCAAATGATATTTTATAAGATACCTTTGTTGAAAGTCTGCCATACAGAAATAGATAATACAAAACCAGTTGTACGTAGCTGCTGGATTGCAAGAGGGACAAGACTGTCTTTTTAAAAGCTCTGAAGCAGAACAATACTCGACTGATGTAGATGTTCCTGTCGCGGCAGCAGTTTGACAGGAGAAACGACGCCTGACCTGTGGGATGTTTATCTCCCTCACAGCTATCGAAGGGGTGGGAGCCTTTGGGGAATGTATTTTGATGAACTAGGGAGGGACAGTTATAAAACAGATACCAGGATTCAAACGACGCAGTACATGCACAGACACTTCGAGGGAACAGAAACCTGCCACGACATGAACACATTAACTAACATGCATCACAAACTAAAATGTACATTTATAGTAACATTTGACTTCAAATGGTTTGAACCTCTTAGCAAGGTATTTCACGGCAAGAAGCCTCCACACACTGGTTCCAACAGCCACCACAGGCAACTGTAGCTAGTAAGCCTTCCAGCCTAGCCATGCCATGCTCCCGGAAAAGGAAAAGCCACTGCCATCCACTCACTCCTACTCTATACTAGTTATCAGACTTTGTGGCCAGTACATGAAGATCCTCTGGGAGCCACAACAGGAACAGAGAGGTCTTGCGGCAAACCTTTTGAGTGGATGCAAAATAATTAAATAAAGCCATTCCAGACCAAGTAATGCATTTGCAGTGGCACCATAATACTATGTAAGGAGGAGGAATATTCCTAGAACGGAACTACCAGTAGAACACACTAGTGCCATTTTATGCCTGCCACACCACTGATCTCTTGTAATGTGCATTCCACTTGCAAGCACACGCACACAGCAGGAACAAACAGGTTCATGCTACCCCAGGAAGTGGGGACATAGTCAAACATGTAACACCGGCACACTGTTTAATACTAACTTGGCAGCAGTGTTCGCTATGACCTGGGAGGGAAGAGAAAGACAAAAGGAGGGGAAATCAAACCAACAGATTTAAAATAAAATAAAAAGAGCATGAGGCTAGTAAGTATTAACCAGGCTTTATAAGGCTTTTGCAAATTCCTCTACAAATAGGAACAGAAAGCAGCTGTTATGTCCCAAACCTCCCAATGTGATTAACAGAGGGAAAATGTAAGGATTACAGTTTATCCACCAGGATTTATGGAGGTACTGTGACATTTTGCCTGAACATGAACACCAAGTTTTTATTACTGTAACATTGCTTGGCATACTGCTTGGCATGCAAGGGCAAGATAGCAAACTTTTGAAAGTCGCTTTGGAAAGTGACTATTAGATAACAACAGCAACCCATGTGAACACAGTAGATACTACACAGATGCATCAAAGAGATAATGCCTCACCTCCACAGTGCTAAGCACTCTGGGATCAAGCATCATTCTTTCTCAACCTTTTCTACTGCTAGTGTATTGACATCTTGCTTGACCAAGAACATCCAAAGCAAATATCAAGAAGCTGCACATGTCATAAACCCTCATTCCTAGGGTTCTGTCACACCACCACCGTGGAAATCATGGCAAAGCTCTGAAGCGAGAGGCCAATTCAGTTCTTTCTCCTATATAAATGAATGGCTTCTATTGACCTCATAGGACCTATGGGAAAATTTATAGCAGTTACACTTGCAAACTCCACTGTGGTTGGAAGACACTAGGCACTCCTGGTAACTAGGGAATCAAGAGAAAGTGTTGGATCCAAGAGATTCTCCTAGCTGTGTGTATATATATATATATATGCTCCTTCAGGGTCAGTGCAACTTCACCTGTATCAAACTCTCCCAAATTGCAAGAATTCCTAACCAACATAACCAATGTCTTGTCTGCATTAAGCTTTAGCTTGTTTAGCCACTCATTTCTGAACACTGACCTACCACTTTTATTGCCACACTGGTATTAGATTATGGCAAGAATTGTGTGTCACCCACACATTGATGACCCCTCTGCTCAAATCTCCAGATGACATCCCAGTAGTTTCATATAGGGGTTGAAAGTATGGAAAATCAGATGGAACTCTGGGACACTCCACAGGTCAAAGACTATGAGATGAAACAGCAGTCTCCCAGCATCACTTTCAGGGAGAGCCTCTCCATGAATGAATGGAACCACTGAAGAACAGTGTTCCACAAACCTATCCCCACCAAACAGCTTAGAAGGATACCATGGCTGATTGTATCAAACACTGCTGGGAAGTCCAGGAGACGCAACAGGACAGCCCTCCCTCTGAGCATCTCATAGTGTAGGTCCACTAGGGTGACCAAGTCAGCTTCAGTTGCAAAACCAGGCTGGAAGCCAGATTACAATGGTTCCAAAGAATCCAACCTACAGTTGGAAGCTTGGTGACCAACTCAAGAGAGTCTGGTGACTGATAGGATCAATATGTCACCTGCTATCCACTGATGTAGGCCAACATTGGGTTAGCTCCAGGAATGAATGTTGTCTTATTAACGTTTTCTGCAGCTCAGTTCTTAGGACTATTTCACACATTACATAGCAGCAAATGGGTCTTTCCACTGCATTTATGCTCAGTAGGGAGCTGCAGATAATTCCAGCTCTTTGACAAATGCACTTATGAGACACAGGTGTTTTTGCAACAATGTTTTTGTTCCACTTACTCCTGCCACATTTTTAACTGCACACTTAAAGAAAATGCAGGTGCACAGATAATAATGATGTCACCTCAAGTGCAATTTGGGAGGAGAAGCACTTGTGGACTGGCCAGGCCCTTGAGTCGACCTGAAACTTATTCTGCAAGGAACAACCTAGAACCTTGACCATCTCATCAATTTTCAAGGATCAAGCACTCTGCCAGATATACCCCACAGATCCCTGTTAGACCTTGCATGAATATGAATTGTAAGCCGCTTTGGGAGCTAATCTTGGCAGGGTGTAATGGAAGGCTGTTCCCGCTGTCCTGAGAGGTGAACCAGGCTGGAGCACTGTTCCTAGATTTATTTTTGTTATCCCCCCCCCTTTAAAAGGCCCAGATCTGGTTGAGGAAGAAACTCAGGTTTATGTTTTTAATTTATTAGAGGAGTCTTCTTAGCAAGCCGTTCAAGTTGCCGCTAGCAAGACTCAATCCACGATTCTTCTGATAGCTGACAAAGTTAATGAGGGAAGGGATTTTCCTGTGGATCCAGGGGATCAGGTTGCTGTGATTGTCTTGCACACTTCTCTTTAATGGACAACAGGGGTCTGGTGGCAGACACAGAGATTTCTTAAAAGAAAGGCGAAGTTGCATAGTATGAATACATAGATGTACTGTTTACTCCACTGCTTGCTGTCCAAGTTTTAATGGGGGAGGGAGAAAAGGAAGGGGGAAAACACTGGTTGCCAATACAGGAATTCACATCAGGATAATTAAAAGTTTCCCACTCCATCTTGTTTCCTGCCTTTCAGTTTCTCTCACTCAAGAATATTCTCCCACTGGCTTAGTAAACTGTGCTTTAATCCAAATATATCTGCCTGTTACAGAAACTCACTGAGATATATTAGGAACAAGTTGTATCAGTAAGCAGATCAGTGATTCTATATCCATTTTAGGAATGTGCAGGACAGCTGGGCATCTGCTTACTGAGAAACACGGTGTAATAGTATCATTTTCTGAAGTGGATGCTGTTGGCTATACTAATCCTCTAAGCTATGCCCATGCACGTAAAACAACATTTTAAAGTACGGCATAAGCCTTTAGTGATATACCCCTTGAATAAGAGGGGAACTAACTCTTCCACAGTATCTGATTGGACTTTCAAAACACATCAAAGGCAGAACGCAAACTCTTCACATACCAGCAGTCATGAAAATGGACAACTGACAGACCACATCTAACATAGCCTAATGAAATTGGTCGTGAACCCTGCGAAGCAAAGATGGCAGCCCAGACCTTGAGAGGGCTCCTGTATCTTTAACAGATGCAGAGATGAGAGAAGCTTGTCAGGAACCACCACACCTGGTGGAATGTTCCATTCTATGCAACTCTTAAAGGTGCATGAACTTGAGGTCTTGCACTGGTTCCCAAACTTGTGTTTGAAAATGAGACCTCCATGCAGGTCCATTTTCTACTCCTGCCCCTCCAACCAGTTTGGTGCACTCATTCCATTTCATTTGTATATTGTCAGCTTTTGTGACATCCAAATATTTTCCACTGAGATTTGCCATGTGACAAGAGGGCTTGAAACACTCTCTTTGTTGGCCCCACCTCCCCTGTTGGGTTTCCCAGTGGACTGGGAAAGGGAGAGGGGAAGTAATGGACATCAGTATAGCAATAGACTCTCTGTGAATTCATTTGCAGTAGTTTAAAATAATAGAACGTAAGACAACTTTTGCTTATGCAAAAGATGAGCACTGCCAGGTCCAAAACAGGACAAGAGCGATTTTGTAGAGCTCGTATTGCCACAGAATCTAATATACTGATCACTGACCACTAAACAAGATTTTCTCATCACATCCCCATTGATCTCATCCAAGGAGGCCTACAAATGGAATGACCATTGAATGCTACACTTTCACAGCTGCACAGACCTGGCACAGAAACACTTGTGTTGAATGGCAGAGTCAATCTGTGACATGGGTGGAATTTTATAACTATGGAAACAGTGCTCCCTCCTAAAGGCAAGCCTCTATTATGGGATGAATTAAAGGAGGACACATGAAATTTGATAATGACGTGGGAGTTGTCTGGGAGCATATTCATGCCAGACATGGACTATCACTGCCAACAGGCATCAGGGATGTGAATGTGCTCATGAAGAGCTAGGCGTCATGTTCATACTCATGGAGATCGTTAAAGAGGAAGTGCAATATGGGTCGATCTCTTTCTTTTATTTGTCTCTCTACACATATACTAGCTTAGGGCTCATCCAACCTGATTTTTCTCTGTGCTTTCTTGGCACCCACCCACTCTTTTCTGGTCTGTGCCTGAGCGCTTGCTCTCTCCAACTGCAAAAACCTGCTCTTTAATGCTTTTGGAAATCCATAGTAAGGTTGATGGTGAATCCTTTCACACTAAGGAAATAAAACCAGTTTAGGTCAAAGCTTTTTGTTTAACTAAATCAGCAAGAAAATGGACCAGTTTCTGATGCGACATCAATTTCATACCAGAGCAGTTCTAAAGAGGTCACTGTGATTCGATTGCTAATTGTGTGTCACCTAGGATTAAAAGTGCCGTTGAATGGAAATCCAGATATAAAGAGGATTATCTTAGATATTTATAGCTATTAAAGTATTAACGAACTGATGCTCTGTCCAGATGGAAACAATTGATCACTCTTCATTTTACCCCCTCTAAAATGCTGGTGCTTCTTGAATAATTTCTACTGAGTTTCCCTAACAGTTTTCCACAGACTCCTCACTATCTTCTGATTTGAAAACACATCTGAATGAGCAAAAGCCTAAGAGTTTTGAGACACAAGATTTGGAAAAAAACCCAGAGGATCCTACTAATTATTCCTCAAACTCCATTTAATGCCATTGGAAGTTGTTCGCTGTGATGGATAAGGGGGAGAGTGAATTTAAATTCTCTGTACTTTGTTGATGCTCTATAGTATCCTATAGTATCTACCGTAGTCATTTTATGTTGTATGACACTAGCACAAACCAAACAACATCGTAATTCAAAAGCCCAATGGTTATTTAAAGAACAGTGACTTTGAGGATCTATTTTTCAGGAAATCATTTAGAAAAGTTGGCTAGTATTCAGTAGTAGTCATGTCAATCATTACCAGATGTTTAGGACAAAAAAGGAGTCTCTGTAACCATTATACCCTGCTTGTGAGCTTCTCAAAGGCACCAGGCTGGCTACTATTGGTTTAGGTGGACTATGAAAGGCGAGTTCTTATGTACTTGATTTAATGATGGATTCAAGACAAATGCACACTCACTACCCAGAATGCTTCCAATGAGCTGTGTATAGAAATTGGCCCATTCACCAAACTATCTAGAATGCATGATCAGAAAACAAGTTTATTATATTTACATACCCTCTAAGAAGTCCACCTTCTGAAGCCCTTCGTGTGAGACTTAACTTATGCATCTCAGCCATTTCCCTTAGAGTTTCTGCTGAGTAAAGGCCAATGGGGTTGTTATATTGCCTTGCCGGGCTTAGCTGGTGTTTAGGGCTATTGCCATCTGTGATCGCTGAGCTTGTTTTGGAACCTAGGTCACTTTTTGCTGGCGAAAGGTCAGATGCCACAGACTGAGAGGACACTGAAGATCTAATGTTGACAGTCTTTAAGAAGGAGGAACTATGTGACAGGCTCATCTCTTGTTTGCTGAGGTAGCCTGAATATGCTCCATTGCTTGCTAAAATGCTACTCATGGACCCAGCCGATGTGCTACTTAGAGGATTGACGCTTGCTCGGTTGCCATTGACTTCCAGAACAGTATCCTGTAGAAGCAAACATGCAGGCAAAAGAAAGAAAGAAAGAAAGAAAGAAAGAAAGAAAGAAAGAAAGAAAGAAAAGCAATCATAGAACACATGCAAAAAGAAAAAGTCTACAGCTCTGGAATTCTACACATATCTGCAAGGTTGCCAACCTCTGACTTTTAAAAAATAATACTCTCCTTCTGGAAACCAACATGTCAGGGACAGAATTTTACATATCAGAAGTGAAGCCAGGTGGTTTTAGGACAGATTCTGGTGAAATTTGGAGATTTCTGGTTTTTCAGATGCCAATAGCAATTGCTTGACAGAAACACATAGTATTATGCATCAAGTAAGAGCTGTCTGGTTGGCAACCCTACATATCAGACATTTGCAATAGAATAGATGTATGCAACCTTCATAGCCTTGTATTAGTCAAGCGAAAATATTAACCACATCTCTTCCCAAAGCAGCATGTTTCTCAATTCAAGATGCATGTCAATAAAGCTTTTCATCTGAACAACTGCTGATATTAGTTACCATACATGGTTCAACTGCCCATTTGTTCTTACAGAAAGGATATGGGGTTCTTACATAAATTTGGCTTTTAGGATGGCATCTAACTACACCTACAACATATGCACATATCTATATCCATGTTGTTATGTAGATATGGGAGGGCTAATATTTCGACAATCGTGCCACATATGATTAGTCTCAAAATTAAGGGCCACTGCCAGCAGAGGCAGAAATTCATGCTAATAAAGGTCGTGCAATGTGGTTAGCAAAATAGGCTATAAAGAAGATTCTATTAATAGACAATCTCTCTGTACACTTTGCATTTGGAAAAGTGGAACATAGCCATGTACAGCCAAGGAATCTCCACTTCATGTTGACACCCCCCCCCCAAAGACTAAACAGGAAGAAATTAGGCTGCTGTCAGATATCCTTTCCATTATTGATATCCTGCTAATTTGGTCAAAATGCAGAAGAAAGGGAAAAGACTGAGATGTTTGAAAAAGCCAACACAAAGCCAACATTCTCCTGGCAGGACCAAAACTTGAATTCAAAGGAGAAAGTGTATTGATAGACAGGGATCAAACGAGTGGCTCCTAGAATCCAAAGCAACTATTCTGCAGCACATCACTCCAATTTCACCACTGATTACCTTTGATCTGGAAACATTCGATGACAACACGCAATACTGTAGCACAATGACTTTTTCAACAGTACGCAAGTGCTCATTGTTTTCACAAAGCACAGGTGTATAGAAATTGCTCTCCCTTCCTTTCTGTTTTTGCGGTCTCTGCCAATTTTCTGAGAGCTCTTCCCTGTTGCTTCCGCCATTCCTCTCCCCCACAAGCAATTTGGGAATGATGCTATGTAAGATGTTCCAAACGGACTTCATGGGTGTGCGTGAAATAGTGATTGCCAGCAATAGTTTTGTTTTGGGTTGTTGTTTTTTGCTACTGGTGCCCTTTGCTACTGGTGCCCTTTGCTACTTTGTCCCCTTTGGTCCACATTTAAAGGCTTTTCCGCCTACGATGCTTATTACCCAGGAACACAGAAAATGGCTAGAGCATCTCTGAGTACTAGTAACCAATAATCTGTTGGTTTGTATGTGTTGCACTAAATCACAAGGAGTGTGTGTTATAAACTAAATTTTTTTTTGCGTCCAGTCAAGGGTACAAATTCTTTGCCAACTATTTCATTTCAGTTAATACAAACTAGAGATGCATGACTAGGCAAGATGGAAAATTCTGATCCTAAACCTTCGCTGCCTTGTGGGATATCTTCAGGACGAGGAGAAAAGGCTAAGGAATAAACCCTACACAAATCTGGAGTGGAGTCCCTAAGACAGTTGGATGGCATCTTGTATGCCTCCTTGCAGCAACTCCTGCAGCCCAGCTGGTGCCGAAGGTATTACTCTGCTTTCCTTTGGACCACCTCAGCAAGGATGAGAGGTGGGGTTCTGTTATCTGGCTAGCCCAGGACCTCCATATACACTGCCCAGGCTTCTGGCCCAGGGAGATCATTTTAGTGCTGCTAACACAGCAGTTTGACTTCACCCCCGGAGGTGCACCCAATGTCTCCTGAGACAGACAGATGCCGCCAACAACAAGTTTATACCTGGTGAATACTGTCTACTCTGGCAGCAGGTCTCTATAGCCTGCCACCTGCTCCACCTGTCACCTGCTCTTTTTAAATGGAGATGCCAAGAATTGAACCTGAGGCTTTGGCATGTGAAACATGGGCTCTCCCACTGAGCTTTGTTCCCTCTGTGTAGCTTTCTCTTTTCCGTCTCTCTGGCTGTCCCAGTGTGGCCTTAGGGGTTACGAAAATGAGCATTATTTTTTCCACGGCAAACCTACTGTAACTTTTCTTGTGGCCAGAAGAGGAGGCTGTTATCCTGAGCATCATCCCTGGAGACATATTACTGTCATCTTGCTAGAATACCTTATTTCATGGCAGAGATGGAGTTGGTCTTTCATTCTGTGGCTTCTAGCAACATTGTGATGAATGGAGAATTCAGGAAGCAGGAGTCTAATCTTTCCCAGTGATGCCACGTAGGACATAACTGGCAACACACACACACACTGCATCCCCTGACTGCACTCTTTTTACTTTTTTAAAGTGCACTCCCCCCCCCCACTTAAATATATAATCTTGGGGAGGGAGACGGAAAAAGAAATCTATGATGAAATGGCTTATACCTAGCAATGTTTTATGCACAGATACCTGAGCCAGCTACATTTCATACATTTAGCTCCTTACTCTAATGATCTATTCCCATGAGCAGTGTAACATTGGAGGAGTGAATTGGCAAAAGCCCATAGATCAGCTTCCTTAAGTTGTGTGGTACATTGTGACTGGGAACTCCTGTCCAGGAGAATGAATCTGCGATCCTTGCACTGATGTTATGCTGCTCTTGTAGGCAGGCCACTTGCACAAGCCCTTAAATGTCCAGACTCAGCCATATCAGGTGCAGTATGAACTGGCTCTCAGCCTGAATCAGAAATGCAACCCTCCACCCGTGTCCTCCTTAGGGACATGATTTGGAAGTTTAGGGACAGTCACTTATGCTTCCTCTCTTGGCACTTGCTTCGAAATCTGAAGCAGCATGGTAGCAATATCAACCCTAACATCCAGAGGCTCTTGGTTGCAACTCAGCAAAGCTCTTATCCAAACCTGTTCCACAAAGCCCTTTATTTAGAGATGCGAGGAGTCACACGTGAGGTACTTGATCAGTAAGAGTTTGCTGAGCAGGCTTTCTGAAGGGATTTGTGCTACTCCTGTGACAGGCTTGTTGCCCTACCATGGTTCCCATAGAGATGCAGAACTGATGGTAATGGTATGAACAGCATCATGTGGGATGTGAAACACAAGAGCAGTCAAGTAAAACATTCCTAGAGTGAACATGTTTACACACGGGGAGGAATGTTTGTCCAGCCAGCAGGTAAACTTCCTGTTTCCTTCTGGGCTGGGACAGACTTCCTCTGCATGTGACTAGAGGTGGGAGTGGCCTCACCTGTGCAGGTAACGACAAAAGCACAGGGCAGGATAGCCATCTCTCTCTCTCTCTATGACTACTTTTGTAGAAGAAGCAACATCTGCTTAGCCAAAGATGCTTCCAGCCAAGAGAGGACAAAGGGACTGTCTCCTTATGAGATAGTATCCAGGTGTACGTTACTTTTCTAAGCTAAGTCTGCCTTCTGGGATCCGATTGTGAACAGAATGTGAGTAAACTCTTTTTTATACTTTTATAGAAGACTGTGTCATGTCTTATCTTTTATGGGGGAATAAGGGGGAAATACCGGAACAGTTATTATAGAGGCTTTAGCGAGCCTGAGCAAATGCATCCGCTGTGAGTTTAAAAAAGGGAATGTTACTCTGCTAAAATTGTGAACTTGTTTACACAAGTTGGAAAGGCTATAATTAAACAATAAATTCTCTCTTGCATCCCTGAACATTCCCACACATCACACTTAGGGCTCATACAGACTTGTGCTGGATTCATAGAATTGTAGAGCTGGAAGGGACCCCAAGGGTCATCCAGTCCAACCCCCTGCAATGCAGGAATCACACAATTATTGAATTGTAGCATTAGAAAGAGCCTTGAGGATCATCTGGTCCTATTCCCTGCAATGCAGGAATATGCAGCTGCCCCTTATGGGGACTGAACCTGCAACCTTGGCATTATCAGCACCACACTCTAATCAACTGAGCTATCCAGAAGACAGGTTTCCCGCTTGTCCTGTGCTTTCTAGGCATGAGTCTGAACGGTTTGCTTGCGCCACCACTTCCCCCAGGGAAACCAGTTCTTTAGTGATAAATCGGAGCAAATGTTGATCAGGAGAAATCCTGATTGACATTTGCTCCAATTCATCAGTATAGATCAGATTTCCATGGGGGAAAGGGTGTGGCAAGGGCAAGCCTGGATAAGCCCTAAGTTAGTGGGGCTGAGCTGCTGCTGAAGTTCAGGTGTCCCTGAATTCACCTGTGCTGTAATCCAGGTAGCATTGTAGCATCCTCCCAATTTGTGAGGTCCCTCAAGGCCTTGCTACCTGCACCTCTGCTACTTCCCTCTCATCTGGAATGTTATGAGGCCTTCCTAGGGCAGAGTCAAAGCCCCCTGCACCCCCTCACCCCCCCCTCATTGGATGTAGCCCTGCATCCTACAAGCACCACCTGAGCCACATGAGTAAAGGACTTAGATATTACAGCTTGTAGCATGGGAACCAGCCACAAGCAAGCAGAGCCAGCTCTGCAAAGGTTAACCTAAAGCAGCTCTCCACAGGATGGGCCCAGCAAGAAATCGGCACTGGTCCAATCTTAAATAATACGTACTGGTTCCCCCACAGTGAAGCATGGGGGAAACCTGCCATTTTTGGCCAGAGAACTGCAAACTGACCTACTTTTTCTGCTATGGACTACAAATGAACATTCTAAAAGGTGTCCAGGAGAGAGAAACATTTAAGACTTCACACAGACCTTTGACCTTACTTGATCCTGGGATGCCAATGATAACGTCAAAAATTTGTATTTCTAGAGCGAGGGCTCAAACACTCTTTGCAAATCAAACAGCAGTGCCGCAGCGTTCTGTTGCAACTGGTAACCGGAATAATGAGCTCAAATGTAACATTTATTTATCTGAAACTTTTTTTTTATCCCATCTTTCACTGGCAAGGTCCCTGAGGCAGCATAATAAAGGCTGCTATCTAGAATACAATCAGATGTCAAATCTTCAGAGGTCACTGGTCCTACGGGCAATTGCTCAACCAATGTACCTAAGCTGGAGCTGATAGATCTATTCTGGTAATAGCTGCCACTTTAGGCCAAGGTGTCCATAGTCTTCTTTCTCAAGGCTAGGACTGCAAGCTTGCTTAGTTTCTTCAGGAGGGTAATCAAGTAAGGTTGCAAACCTGCACCCAGGTAGGCTATTTGAACCCTAACTGCATAGAGAGAGTCCTATGTGCTGTGCATACAGTTGAACTTGAACAGGTTCTATGAAGACAGTCATGAATTGGCACAGGCTGAGAGGATGGAAGATGGGGAGTAAACACACACACATAACTCAATGTGGAAAAGAAGCTATCTCACTGGCTTTGACTGATTCTGAGGTATCTCAGTATGTGTTTGCTCATTCTCTACAATTCATCTTGTGAAACAGCTCCCCTCCCGCAACTGGTCTGTTTGATCTGCCTCCATGGTCTTCACTGTCACTTGAGCTCTAATCTCCACCATGCTTATGAAGTGCATACACGACATCACGGTTTTCATTCCAAATTGCTTATTATGGAATAACTGCTACCACCTCATTCTCTATCACAGATGGGGTGCGAGCGAATCAGTGTGTGGCAGGGGAAATGGCCTTGTGTCAGGTTGCTGCCAAAGAGAAGCAGAAAGGTACACATCTGGAATATCTGGTGTGATGAGCCGCAGGAGTTTTCCAGAGCACCTACCTTTTGATGAGGGATCACAGGCATTGGAGAGTCAATTCTTGGGGTGGCTGTAGGAACTGGAGCAGGACGTTTTGATCTGGAATTAATGCAAAAGAAAAGGTAATTGATTAGCTGGAATTTCTCCCCATAACTTAAAGATAGCACTGAAAAATACTTCAGAGAATATAATGGTGGTCTCTCCCCCCCCACCCCTGTCCCCCAGATCAGCCTCCCTCCTTCTGGTTTGGTAACAGTAGCATCCACTTCTTCTTTTGGGTCTCTCTCTCTATATAAAAGCTTGTTGCTGACTTTCCATTACACAGAAAGAAACATAACCAGGGCGGGGCTACACAGACGTTGGGCCGCAGGTAAAGAAGCAGCCTTGGTCCTCTGTGGCAGGAGTCACTGGGAACAAGCTCAGCCCTCAATTAAGACTCAGCCAGATTTCTTTTGTGCTGTTTTTCTAGGCACAGGGCCAGGTTTTAAAATTCTGTATCTGAGCAGGGGGGTTTTTGGGTCCAGGTGCTTTCCCCAAGAAAACCGACATTTTACCACTGAATCGGAGCAAACCGCAGCCAGGTTTTTCACGGATTGCCATTTGCTCCAATTTAGCAGTAAAGCACAGGTTTTTCTGAGGAAAGAACCAGGACAGAAAACACAACATATTGGGACACAGAGCTTTAAAGTGCGGACTTGCACCTGGAAAGTGCAGTACAAAAGTATGTCTGGATGAGCCCTCAGTGATATCCAGTGCTATTTTTCTAGAAAAAGACATGCCAGAACTCACCACGAACATCTCCCTTGTTCTCTTAGAATGGCAATGGCGCCCACCTGAGAGGTGCTGGAACTAAGTTTCGGTAAGTTCCAGCTGAAAAAAAAAGCCCTGGTGATATCCCCACTGAAGCATTTGGTTGTCAAAATCTGCCCTCCATTCCTGGCACTGGGTGGCTTTTGTCTTCCTAGTCCTAAAGTAGGTTACAAGGCCTCTTCATGTGCACAGAACCCTGAAATATGCTATGACATACCATGAACACACCTCCTCTGTCATAACAACAGGTATTTGTTGCTCTCACACATAGCACAGTACCTCGAATTGGGGACATGGTTCTTAATTTTTTTATACTCCTGGCTAGGGGTGGGCAGTATATCAACATACACTATGTAGAAGAATGAAAGGTTACTACCCCCTTTCTCTCCCCCGTCCCCTGCTCTCTCTCCCCACCTCTTACCCCCCAACCTTATACAGCATACAACACAAAAATCTCACATTGAATATAGCCGACCCAGAGAAATAACTTTATGATCTGAAAACAGAGACGAAGTTTGTACTATTGTAACCCAAGAAATCCTTAATAAAAACAATACTAAATAAATAAATCACCTGAAACAGACCTCAAGTTCAGATTGCGATAACCGTTTCTCCGGAGGGAGCTTTAAAACAGAGCATTCATGTCCAGCAAGGGGCCATCACTGGGAAGGGCATGCTGGACAATTTGCTGGGAACAGCTGTGAGGGGCTATCCCTACTGTTGCCCGCTCACTCCCTCACTGGGAAGGACCTGCCAGAGAGCGTGGTTGCGATGGCTCCTCCTGCCCACCCCCTCCCTCCCTCCACATCCCAGGACCTTGACATCATGATGTATTGCCATATTGCGATGGTTAGCTTGTGATATATCATGATGTTGAGAACCAGATATTGCCCAGCCCTACTCCTGGCTGTGAATTGTTGGAGGAATTTCTACAGAAGCACAACCGTTCCTGTCCTTGGCCCCCCAAGGGACTTCCATGTATATGGGCTTGCACCCAAGCTGCTTGAGTGAAGCAGCACAGCCAGAGGTGTTACAGCAACCTGTGCTCTTCAAAGGCCTTCAAAGCCATGGGCCGCTATGATGACATGTCCCACGCCTGACTGATATGCTGCCATTGTCGCTGCCATTGTTATTCTTGTGGAAGCTCTTTTCTAACATTAGCTTTTAAAGGCATTTCAAGGCACCACGCTAGACACAAAGGCTTTACGGATAATTCTTGTCTTGAGCATCTTCCGCGGTGGCATTTACAACTGAGCATGAAAGCTCACTGCATTAGGCATACAAAGAACTGAAGGGGAGGGCAGCAGAGGTGAAATCCCTCGAGGAAGAATGAAAACATGATTTATGCAGGGGCCATGGTCTCTCAAGGGCTTGTCCCTTCGTTCAGGGACACAGGTTTCCTGGAGCTCATTCTTTCACTGTCAGGGTCAAATCTGAACAAATAAATTCAAGGTTCTTTCCCCCTAAAGTAAAGGAACTGCTATTGAAAGAGGAAAAATATGTACGGCTGTGAACTGTTTATTGCACAAGCACTAGGGAAAGTTTTCATTAAAGAAGTGCAAGGTTTCAAGCCATGACTCATTCCCTCCTTCCTCAACCCTCTTTTTGGTCTTCTTAATGGGCATTCTAATGTAATTTCAGAAGTTTCTTGTACATGCATTTTTTATGCTTCCCGTTTAATTGCGGAAGGAGAAATTTGCACCTCTCTCCGTGTAATTTCCAAAGCTGTCATGCATCCAGCCCTCGTGTGATCTCCCCAGGTCACTCCAAACCTTGCCAAGCCTGCTCCACACCCTCCTGGAATATTTTCACCTTGCTGGAATGGGTCATTTAATTATAATGATACCTCTTGCCTACCTGGGCTGAAGATGCATATGTGTACAAAATGTACTGATTCTGTGTGGTTTAAATGTGGCTTATTATACAAAGGTGAGAGTCATATTCATTGCTCCACCCACTTTCCCCTATGGTGTTCCCCACCAGTGGAATGTGGCCTGGAAAGGCTGTCCAGGAGAGTATTTGACCCTTGATCTGAAAAAATGTTTCTAATCCCTGCACTACAACGAAGTCACTTTCTTCAATCTAGTTAACATACGGGCTGAATATTGCACTTGGTTAGTGACATGTGTGGGTCCTGGGCTACGGGGAAAATAAAGGTGGGGTGTGCATTGCTTTAAACTCTTGAAGAAAGGTACAAGAGCATCAAGGCATACTTCCAGCTTCCCTTTGGTGTGTCACGACAAATGATTTCACAGACAAAACTGAAAAGGTTGCGTCTGTCATCTTGCATTTGTAGCTCCTTGGTGATCCTGGAGCAGGAATGCCATTTTATTCTTCAAGTTACTGATTTGCATCATGTTATATTGCAACACGACACATAGCCTCCCTACGTTCTCTGGAGCTATACTATTCAAACTATTGGTTTTGCTTATATTTATTCTTGCATGAGAATCTAAGAATACAGCTGCCAAGTCCTCAGTGGCAACCACAGATTCAGTTATGGTGGGCAGCTGGAAATCTCTGAATCTTTTTCTACATCTAGAATAATGCTGTTTTAAAAAAGTTGCTAGCAATCCACAGAGACAAAGAGTGAGAGAAACAAACCTCACTGGGTGTTAGAAAAAACAACTGCCTGCCAAACCACATTTGTGGGCCTCCTCACTGCTCAAATCAAAACGAATACCAGCAATCTGGCGCAACACACGTTTAACATCTACTAATATCACCCTGTTTCTCTGTTGTTTCACCTACATTTCTCATGGTTTCTGATCTGCTGGTAGCTGGTTTCAACGAGGCACATTAGCAAGACAGGTTCTTGATTTTAGCACTATAGACAGCTCCTAGCAAGCAACTTGCTCCAGGGAAAATTGAAAGTGAACTGAGGCCTTACGAGCCTCTGCCTCCAATGTACACTTTCACTTGATTGAAGAATGGAGATTGTTAACAGGTCAACACTCGTCTCTTCTCCCCAACGCCTAGTTTCCCAAGCACAGGGGTTCCACAATGCAACCCCAAGCCCCACCTGAGGTCTGAATAGGTATATCCTAGATGCAGGCCTACAACCTCAACGAGAACTAGGCCTTGGCCTGCATAACAAAGTACCAACTACATGGTGCTCACAAGCTCTGATCCATGCTTCACTCCTCCCTTGATCACTAACCCACAAGCACTCCCCTGGTTCCTCATTCTGAGAGTCCAACTATCTGTTCCTCTTGCTCCTCTTTCCTCCTCTACTTGGCCTGCCTCTCTGGAATTTACCTCAGCTTTCCAGCCAATGATTTCCTCTTACCATTCGGTCAGATCGCTTAGTGCAAGGGTGGGGTGGTGCCTGCAGCCCTTCAGATGCCATTGGACTCCATTATCATTAGCCCCAGCCCAGCATGGGCAAGCGTCAAGGATGATAGGAATTGTAGTTCGGCAAGATCTGGCAGGCCACAGGTTCTTATTTCTTTAGAGGCCATGACTCTACTGATAGCAGGTGGGGTGGGGGTAGTGAGTGGAGATTTCCAGAATCACACTCAGTCCAGTTATTCAGGGAAGGGAACAATAACCTAAAATCGTACAGCCTCATTTACAGTGACTAAGCCAGCCTTTTCTCAGCTTTTAGGTCTGGAACTGCATTAAAAGCAATGGTCAGGTTACTTACAGCAGTCTCAAACACACCTGTAGTTTCAAAGCAGCCCACTTTCGAAAAATCCTGTTCTTTTCATTTCAAATTCTGATCCCAAATTATATTTTTCGGGTTATTAATGCAGTTCTAATATACAGAAAACAGAAAGGAAAATAATCACATGCTCAGATAGCCACGTGAGAGCTGCACTTTATCTGATTCAAAGGGTTTTTGAATTTTCTCTCCATAAAGGGCCACTCAACAGAATGAGAGTTTCACCTTTTCCCCTTCCTATTCATTTTCTCTGTGCATTGAAAGACAGAATAACCAACATTTGTGCTTCTGGATGAATGAAGCAAATGTTGACAGTTCCAGAGAATTACTTAACTATTTTATAGTGCTGTCATACAACCACACTTTGGTTTCTTTAAGTATTAATGCGAAACCAAAGCCACAATTGCAGTGGCATCTTCGAACAGCTGGAAGCTATCTATCCTGCTAGCCAAATAGCATTCAATGCCCTGTAATGCAATCTGGTTGCCAGATCAATTACACCTGAAAACAAAACAAAACAAAAGCATCGGCCACTGAATCAAATATCAGTAGATACAAAAGAGAACAGATCAAGTATACTCACCCAAAGCACACTCGCTGCCTATCTACTTAAGAGTACAAATCTCACCTCTGAAGAAGATGAAAACAGTCAGTAAGACCACTTGTATCAAGAAGGTTGTAACATAAGACAAGGGAATCAATTCAGTATTTTTAAAAGTGGTTGCGGAACAAGATCTCCCAAACAAATATACCAGAAAAATAAGCAACCTACTTGGAAAATACCACGTAGGCACAAAGAGGTGCAATGGCAGTACAAACCACAGCATTTATAGCTGCATCACTGTGAGTCCTTAATATAGGTCATTTTAGCCTATGCCTTCATAATTTGCTGCTTATTTTGTCAATTCTCTCAGCTAATCAGCACTAACCATAAGCAGAAGGTAGTCTTGTGGCAGATCTAACCTGTAATAACTCTTTATCATGGCTTTATTCAGTCCGTGTCAAGCCATCAAGTGAGACAGAAGCACCATTAATGCCTGCTGTGACCTTTACAAGGCGAGCACAAAGTAATGTTGCAGAAGGAGATTATCTTCAACAACCCACCCAGGAGATATATACCCCAGACAAATGTGAAGGTTTGTTTTCACATTACCTTCTCCATTGGTATTTTGGGAGTGGGGTTCTGGGTGAGCAATGTACATTCCGCAAGAATCTCTAACCGCGAGGTAGGTTCTTCTGAGTAATAAATACTTCTGTGCCCTTTAAAGACATGGCATTGATTGATGGTCTACTGGGTCTCCGGTGAAGCTAAGAGGGTTTATGTGATGCATTTAAAACTGAGCTCTCCTCCACATGCAACGCAACAACTGACAGTCTCAACTTATGCATGTCTACTCAGAAGTAAATTTTATTGACTCCAAAGGGGGTTGCTCAAAGACAAGCACATACAGGGTTGCCATAGGAATTACAATGCACTCTTAATCTAAGGCAAATAAATACACATCCCTCTCAGCATTTTTACTATATATATCTCCATGGGAAAAACAGCTAGTTAAAAATGGTAAAATAAAAATAAAAATACGGACATTGCCTAGCCAATGTTAAGCACCTTTAAAACCCATTGATTTCAAGAGGAGATATTGAAGTGCATATTTTAACTTTTCATTTGAAATCAATGAGTCTTAATAGAGCATAACTTTGTCTCTGTTATTCCCACAGGATAGCCTATAATATTACCAACAGACTGCCCCACAATTACAGATTCAGTTTTATGCCAGCGGTTGTCTGGCTGATTAGTATTTGACTACGGGTCTGTCTACAGTTCCCTTGCTTCACATTTTGCTATGGCTTTGGCTCACATAATTTAAATTCAAGTCATTTTCTTTGGTTATCTGCTCATCCAGGAAATTGGCGCACATTTTCTTTTGCATGAAGTCTTCGGGTTATGCTAATAAAACGAGGTCAGCTCTCTGAATATTTGGTTTCATTTAGAGCAAAGTCCTGAAGACAGGTTGCATGCACAAACATTAAGACACCAGGTCATGCCTGGGCACAAGTAGGTAGGACATACTATTCTGACCCTGTTCTGGCAATATTTTTTTAAGGCTTTCAGGTGACATGTGCAATAGAAATACTTTCCCCACCAAATCCTGGGTTAAAGTCTAGAAAAATAAAGTTCTGGGTTCTATTTATTTCTTGGATGCTGATAGTTCTTTAGCAACAATGGGCACCTACAGGCTGGCTTCTGTGATCTCACCAACACACACACACCAATTCACAGTAATTTTTTTTCTTAAATCCCCCCCCCCCTTTCATAAGGCTATGGATGAACACATATATTATAAAGCACGCCCTACCTTTCTGAGCTGTGAGAAGATCCAAGGCTACCTCTGCCTGGGTTCCTTTTAGAGGACAGATCACTGGAGACTTAGATGTTTTTGTGATACTTTACATACATTCACACACAAATAGAGTACAGGTGGAGACAAAGAGCACAAGCACTCCTGGTGGGCAGCAGGCCTCACTCTCTGTTCCAAACTGCTTCTATTGCTACCACTCTTTCACACATACAAATCTGTCCCTCTTGAGCTTCACAGGGAGTCACCTTCCCCAAACTGATGGCAATCTCCATTCAGAACATCCCAGGAAAAAAAAAAAACAGCTAATCTTTGCTATCCATTAGGAGACATTTCCCTGGCCACTGTGAGACATTAGTTATTAAACTGCTTAACACTAGGCTCAGGCCTGCAATTTTAGCACCATGGATAACATACAGTGGTACCTCGGGTTACATACGCTTCAGGTTACATACGCTTAGGCTTACAGACTCCACTAAGCCAGAAATAATACCTTGGGTTAAGAACTTTGCTTCAGGATGAGAACAGAAATCGTGTGGCGGCAGTGCGGCGGCAGCGGAAGGCCCCGTTAGCTAAAATGGTGCTTCAGGTTAAGAACAGTTTCAGGTTAAGAACGGACCTTCGGAATGAATTAAGTATGTAAGCAGAGGTACCACTGTATTTTACTTTGAAAATATATCTAATGAATCAGACACACAGCAGAAGAGGCAAAGCTGGGGATTGATTCATGTGCTGATCCAGCACACAACTTCTTGGTGCCTACATTTCCGCCAACAATTGCAAAGCCAAGTTCACGCTGCAGATGAAGAGCCTGTTGTTGAGATCATTTAAAAAATGCTACATCTGTCTTCACCCTAACTGCATTTGCACACATCAACAGGGACACAGACCGGGGGTGGGCACAAGCACAGGCATTTACTGTATGCACTAGACAACTGCGGTGCCCAAATCATGGCAACCTTGAGCAGGGAAACAATTTGAATCATGCTACCAATGCTTTCTATTACGTCTGCTTCAGATGCTGTCACCACAGATGTTAAATGCCTGATTTATGACTGAATCTGCTGCAAAAGAACATTTGTCTCCCGGCAAACTGCCAAGGCTTTTACAACTGGAATCAATGGCAGTTTAGGAGGAGTGTCTGCACTGGAAATGAGTTATGTTAGAGGCAGTTCCTTAGACTGGGAAGATAATACTATATTTGATTTTTTTTAAAGTCTCATAGTTGTTGTTTTTTTACCCTTAATCTACCAGGTTGCAACAGCATAAGAATTCTCCACAAGTTTTTATGAGGTCAGTAAATATTGTATGAAGATCCCCACCACCATCTGCAAATATCTATCACTATCTGCATGTGGTGTAGAAGCTTCAGCTGCAGGTCAGAAAACTCTGGAGCCACTGATGTATATTATAGTTGCTGTAAAGGGAAGCACACGAGACTTGTACTTGGATAATGAAAAATGAAATCATCTGTGGTCAAAGCGAGTTCATCCGTTATCACAATAATGAACACTACAGAGATCATGGATCATTTAAATTTGTATATATGTTGAAAGAGGCACTATTGAGAGCTAAGCAGTGCTTGCCGGACTGCATCACTTCAGACTGTCGGCAGAGGATTCCTAGTTTGAGCGGTCTCCAATCTCCTACATGGACGCTCGGGTTGCGAATGTGAACCATGTGGGATGCACGTTTGCAACCCGCGTCTGCGAATGCGCAGGTTGCGATTTGGCGCTTCTGCGCATGTGCAAAGCACGATTTAGCGCTTCTGTGCATGAGCGACTGTCAAAACCAAGAAGTAACCCATTCCGGTACTTCCGGGTTTTGCCGGTCCATAACCCAAAAAAAAAAAACCGCAACCTGAAGTGGCTGTAACCCGAGGTATGACTGTATTCATATATATCCTGCAGACAATGGAGGAAGGAGGGTCTTCAGCTCTAAGGCTCTAAGGCTCACTTCAAGGCAAGTTTTTGCTCTATAACCAACCCTCAGTACTTGTTTTTATCCCTCTCTTCCATTTTATTTTTTAACTTCTTTTTCCACCAATCGCTCAGAAGAGGCTCAACTCCCCCTACTCAGCGCTTCATCTCAACATTCCATAAACTGCTCTTATACCATAAACTGGCTTCTTTCCCCCCTCCTTTACAAATCACCCAAGGTAAGAGATTATCCTTATTGCATACCCATCACAAGCCAGGGCAGTGCCAAGTTTCAACCTTTCCCTATAGCAAGCAACCTACACCTAGGCAAAACCACTGCAGATAGTCATGCAGAATCACCCATAGGGGTAGGCAGAGAGGGAACTCAATTTGCACTGCTGTTGGGGTGGCGTGCACTGGTGTCAAAGCCTCACAGCCTCTTCATTAGGTCCTCTTGACCATCATATTGAGGGCACAAGACCCCTGTGAAAACTCAGTGCATATTGATGGCCACCTGTCATGCATGCTTCAATTGAGATTCCTGCACTGTAGGGGCTTGGACCCAAAACAGCCTTAAAGAACATGCCTTGTAACACTTGACTCAAACTTATTCCCATTTTAATTTTTAAAAACAAACTTGGCCATCAGTAAAAATAAATAAATGAAACAGCTTATGGTATATAATTTCATCCACCTTGAGATAGTCAATGGGCTCAAGCTAGGGTCACTAAATGTGGATTTGAAAAATACTTGCTTCGGGGCTTGAACCAAAGAGGGGAAGAAGACAGGGCAGGGCCTAGGAGGTAGAGCTGCTACCTTAGCAGAATCGTGAAGGGCAGTGACTGAACTTGGTAGGTTGAGGTGGAACAATTTGCCACAATATCAGGATGCAAAAACAAGTGCAGAACAAGTGGGAAAACAACACACCTCTAGTTTTGAAATGTTTAAGTCCAGTGATATACAGCTGGTAATTCTGCACAGAATTCGACTTTGCTAACAACATGCAAAATAAAATGGCATTTGACACATATATGGGATTTTAATCTTGATTATAAAGCAACTTGAGCTTAATTCACACAGGGAGGCAGTGGGGCAGTGGCTGCCTGAAAATGCATCCACGTAGAGCAGCATAAACAAGTCTCATGTGGAAGCACCAGTTATAGGCCTTGAGCCCAGTGGCTACCCAGCGCATGCCCCAGGTACTCCTGTGGGGTGATTGTTCTCTTTGAATCAGACCTACAGCCAGGCCTACACAGCAAAACATTTGGAATTTCCATCAGATTCCATCATCAAAAGTGGCTCGGCAAGCTGCTTTAGATGCTGCTACCTTAAGAACAGGATGTGCAAGTTCGTAATGTTTTCTGTCCCCAGCCCAACAACATCACATCCAAAATGCAGCCTTTGAATTATTTTCTACTCTGGTGTGTGTGTGTGCATGCACATGCAATACAAAATTGGCTGATAATGCCAAGGTTGCAGGTTCGATCCCCATATGGGAAAGCTGCATATTCCTGGCTTGCAGGGGGTTGGACAAGATGATCCTCAGGATCCCTTCCAACTCTGCAGTCCTACGATTCTAAAAAAGGTAGGTTTAAAGGCTGCATTTACGTTATGTGTTTGCACAGGAATAGGAATCATGAGGAACCAGGACACCCTGCTTCCACACTACAACACAATGCCCACAGCAACACTCTTAAGGTGGTGCCTTTTAGCCATCTCCCCTCAATGGTAGTAACTTATCTCCTCATACTTTTGAAGAGTAAGAGACAGGTTGTAGCTGGCTGATTTTATCTTGTTCTGGGCCTCTAGGTGGGTCATGCCATCTGTGTTGACTCCATCAATTGCTACCACCAAGTCCCCCTGGTTCATCTGGGACTGAGCTGCCTTGCTGCCTGGCGTAATCTGCAGGAGGAAAAGAATGAGAGAGATAAACAAAGGCCGTCAAGACAGAGCACAATTCATCTACATATATGCTTGCATCTACTGACCCATGTGCTCACAGTCACCTACAGCTGACAATTCAAAGTCAAATCAAATTGATACCAGAGGGATGCACTGGATTTCCCTGCTCTATCCAACATCATTTCCAGAAATCTGCACACTGCAGTGAAGATCTACTTCTCAGCCCCACTCATCTAAATTCCTGCTAACAAAGGTGTTTTGGGGAATGAAACATACCTAAGTATTAAGTTAGCTGTTCTGCAGAGAGATAGCATGCAACAACATTGCACAAACTCTTTTCACAAGATCCTTTCCTTGCTCCTTGGCACAGGGATTAAGTTCAATCCTAAAGGTCTTGTTTACACTAACAGGTAACAGGTTTAAATAGATGCATCACTGTTTGAAATAAGATGAGTATTAGCTCACCTCTAGTGCATTTTGAAATTTACAAACAAAAACAAGGTCATTTCCATTTATTCCCAAAGGTGACTGAAAACAGCACAAAAGGGATATTTATCTGAACTTGTTTCAATTTCTCTCTCTCTCTCTCTCTCTCTCTCTCTCTCTCTCTCTCTCTCTCTCTGACAGAACATGTTCCTTCATGTATAAGGGCTACTGTCTGTGAATTGGACCTTTGTTCATTCTGAATGGTAGCTTCCATCCATTCACTAGCATTTGTTCAGGATAACTTATAGGTAGATTATGCCCATTTTTGGATATTTATAGAATAATACTGCCATATACTGCTCAGCTTCTCACAACCAAGGGTTATTTTAGATACACAGGAAGCATAATGTTAGTCTTTGAGCATATGCAGTTAAGTATAATTAAGTTCCCTCTCTGACAACTAGGGTCACAAAGGAAGGTTTCCAGGTTTCCAGCCCCCATTTGCTGCTCCTCCTCCCTCCTCCTCCTCTTCAGTCTGGGGCTGCCAAACCATGACAGATCTTGACAGAGCTGAGGGACTCATGACCTTGTCCCCTGATTCAATAAGCACCTCAACCGCCCCCCACCATTTTGTATCTCAACAGCTTCCCCCCAAGACTATGTTTGTTTATTTCATTTATTTAAGAGACCCTTAGACCAGGGGGAGGGGAGGGAACTGTCTTCCAAAATGGGTTACAACCATTTCCAACACATATCCCATAAGAAACAGACTTTAAACATTTAAAGTATCCATTGCCATGCAGAAAAATGCAAACCAATTGACCTTAATACAAAAAGCAACCACCACACAGCCTCCAATATACAGAGCCTAATTAGTCCCCAAAGGCAGGGTTACTTTAGATACGAATTAATAATGATAATGCAAGTCTTTAAGGTCCATTTGGAAATAATGAGGGCCGGGACTTGCCTGATACCACATGGAACTGAATCACTAGCCAAGGAGCCAGATGCGGTTCCTAACTACCTTGAATGCACCAGGTAGGAGGCCAAGGAATGGAGGAGGGCCCATTTTCTGGCTAGAGCACTGGCCCTTTAAGGACTCTAGTTCTCAAAAGCAGGTAGAACCTAGGAGAGGTTGACTGGACATAAGAGGCTCCAACTCTCACTCAGAGCTCTCCATGGTGCTGCAACCCCTGATATGTCAATAAGTCTTGCTTTGTAGGGTCCTCTACAAAACCAGACCAGGACACCACCCAAGGGTTCAGGCAGAAGACTCTTTAAGTCCAATTTCTGGGCCCTGTGAGAGTACTGCCCTCAGCTGCTGGCTCCTGTATGTGCAAGGCAGAGGCAAATGGTGATGAGAAGCCTAAAGGAAGGGTTCTGCCACAGAGGAAGGGGCTACAGAGCCCTTTGCCTGTGCCTCTGTTTTGTGCAGAGGACTAACAAGCAGAGCAAACACTGCTGTGATTCAGCCCTTGTTCAGTTCAATACATGCCTCTTGGTAAAAACAAAAACTATATCTACAAAAAGTTTATATTAACGAATGCAAAGTTTGCGATGAAAACAAAAAGAAGTAAGGGTTTGAGCCTGGCTAAAATGAGCTCTTTAAAAGAAAAGAAAGACATCTTTAGCCGTCACCTCTATAAGACTATACATTTCCCCCATCTTGAAACATAGATGCCCATCTTGTCATAAAAATGTTAACTACTCTGTTCTGCTGACATATCTGCATTCAGGAAAGCTGACTCCTAGTGCTTCACACCTGCTTGTACTTATCAAGAGTGGAGATTCATTGCTGAGTCCTGACTCCCTTGCTGAAAAAAGCCAAAAGACGGCCTAAATTTGGAATTCCTGCTCAGCACATCAGCCTCGCCCCCTTCTTTCTTTAACATCACCCCATGAACTCACAATGAATCAAACACTCCCAGAAATATATATTGTAAACTAGACTTCTTTCTGTTTCCCTAATTTTTGCAATGTTTGTGTGCAGGTGACGCCAGACATCCCCTTGTGAAATTGAGGTGGGAAGGACCCTGTAGGAAGGCTGTTCCCTTTTGGACATGCTAAACCAGAATGAGAACTGGTTCATCTTAAAAAGGAACTTTCCAATCTCTGGTGGGAGTGAGGGTGAAGAAGAATCAGAGCGTCGATTCCATAAAGCAATGCTGAAGCTCCCTAGGAGCCCTGGACAAACTGCTCTGAGATTCACCAGCATGTATCTATATAATAAAGGACCTTGCTTAAATTCAGTCTTGCTCCCCAGGGAAATGCAATGACTTCTCAGTACTCCGATAGCAGTGATAAGAGCTGTACAACAAAGCAACAAAGCTGGATAGAAAAGCAAGCCTGCAGAGCTCTTGAAAGAGGATGATCTTTAACCAAGGTTTGTGAGTCCAAAAGGACTGCCTCCTCTCAAGGGCTGAAGTATAGCTGCTAAAATTAGATGCTAATTGGCCTGCACAATCTTACTTCCAAGAAAGCTAAAAGCATGCAATTGGGACCAGTGCAGGGGACACTCCGTTATCAAAAGCCAGCGACGTTTCAGTACACCGTGACAGATAAGGTGAAGCCAGCTCTGAAGTGTCAGGGAACATGAGGGAACTATCTTGTTCCAAACTAGGAGCAAGGAACGAATTGAAGTGTCTGTGTCTGCTTACACAAGGAGCTTGTGCACTGCAGCTGACCACAGGTCAAGAGGGCCCAGAACTGGTTCTTGGGACTGGCCACCTCTGCCGCATCTAAATGCTGCCAAATTCCCTTAAATGGGTGGAACAAAATATCACGAGGCACAGCTTTTGCTGGGCTGCACCATTTCAGACTGCAGGAGAGGGTTGATGTCTTTAAATGGTCACCTGAATCAAAACATTTTTGAGAATATACTGAACTGGCAGGCAACAAATAGGAATTCTCATAAACGGTCGGGCACACAGTGCTAAATATCGCTGAACGTTGCCTGCGAAATCAGTCAAATATTAAAATACTGCTACATAGCAACAAGCACTGCTTTCACAGAGAAATATCGAATACCAGCACAGCCATAACCAGGGCTAGGGGAGATCAGCTTGACCCTTTCCACCAGCCAGTGAAGGAGAAGCTGTATGTTTTAGACTTCTATCACCATTCCTTTTCCATTTTGTATCATGTGTGCGGGCAAGGAATTACCTTTCAATATCTATACAAGGTTTAAAATTTTCTATCGGAAGCAACAATGTCCTTTAGTGGGTTGGGATCTCTACTGCTCATCTGTTGTGTGTGGTTATTATTGGCTGTGTTTGTTGTAGCAGATTTTAGTGTTTACATTACATTTGTAAGCAATTTGGCATCATTTTTATAAGGAAAGCAGCTAATAAATATCAGTAATATTAGCAAGACACAATCCATTGGCTTTTGAGGCAGATGGATGCCAACAAGCATAATAAGAATGATTATTATTGCCAAATATCAAATACTGAACTCAAGGAACATTAGAGGTCAGATGCTGATTTAAAGTATTCATTGAACAGGCAGCAATGCTGTGAATATTCCACATAAAAATTAGCAAAGTTTGAGCAAATTTATTTGAAACTTGATCATACAATCGGTCTACCGGGTTAGGGGGTCACCTGTGTCATCCTGCCCAACGGAGGATATCAGCACACATTTGGCCCAGACGTGTAGCAACACATCTCTTTTAGTGCGGCCCTTGGTGGGGCATTCTTTTATATGTGTTAAAATCATGCACAGGGTAGGTGCAACACAGCACATGCTGTTTTTGACCCCTGCATCCTCATCCCTGCTGGCTCCACCCTGACCTTCCTGTGTTGTGCAGGAAGATCTGAAGGGATATTAATGTGCTTTTATGAGTGCACTTAGAATCTCCCCTGGGGTCAGGAACTCTTGTTAAGGGGAGGCTTATAAGCAGGCAAAGGAGTTGGAACTGGCATGTGCCGCCACAACCCCTCCAAAACATCACAGATTTATTAATCACCTTCTAAACCAGTGTGTCAATGTGATCTACGCATAAGATAACTGAGAACAGTTAAAAGCACACAAAAAAAACACAAAAGACAAAACTAAAACTAACAAGCAGACAATATCATCATTGGCTCCCAGTATGTTTCCGAGCACAATTCAAAGTGTTGGTGCTGACCTTTAAAGCCCTAAGCGGCCTTGGTCCAGTATACCTGAAGGAGCGTCTCCACCCCCATTGTTCTGCTCGGACACTGAGGTCCAGTGCCGAGGGCTTTCTGGTGGTTCCCTCCCTGCGAGAAGCCAAGTTACAGGGAACCAGGCAGAGGGCCTTTTCGGTGGTGGCACCCACCTCCCACCAGATGTCAAAGAGAAAAACAACTACCAGACTTTTAGAAGACATCTGAAGGCAGGCCTGTTTAGGGAAGTTTTTAATGTTTAATAGACTATTGTATTTTAATATTCTGTTGGAAGCCGCCCAGAGTGGCTGGGGAAACCCAGCCAGATGGGTGGGGTATAAATAATAAATCATCATCATCATCATCATCATCATTTATTTATGCCTCCACATCCACTTTCAAAGCCTGACAGAGGTGTACCCACTCAGTGTGTTCATTTCTCTTCCAATTCCAGCGAGTTCCAAGTAGAAAATATATTAAAATTCTCTTCCAATTCAAAGAGCTGTGCTGTGTTTTTGAGAGACATTTAAATCTTGTTCATTGATTATGAAGCCCCAGGCTGTTCAATATAGTTATTGCATTTTTGCCCCATTTTGTGATGTTCTAAGCTCCATCTTCTTCTCCTAACCTTGGCAAAAGCTAATCATGTTTATTACTGTTTGCACACTAGTAGTTTCAATTGGGGATTTTATTCCTTTTACTTCTGGCAATTGCACTGGGATTACTTTAACTTACTGACTCCCCCTAGCCTGTTCTGTCTAATGCAGCTCAATGAAAATAATGTAAGTGCTTCATATTTTCATGTTGCTCCAAAGGCTTTTTATTTTTCAACCTATTCAGCATATCCAAGCTGTAAAGTCACATCCTATAAGGTCACTCAAGACAATACAAAGGGTTTTGAATGCGATACCCATCGACCTGAAGTCCCTTTTCATATTCAGCTGCTTAAAATAGCATTGACTTTGAATATGACCTGATGTTCCAGGCACTGCCTTGCTGCTCATGTGACTGCTTTTATTGCCATTATTATTTGGTCAAATGAGAGTGTACACTTCTTATTCCATACATATTACATGTAGTCTCTGAGAATCAAGTTTTCCATTGGTTTAAAACATTTAACTATCCTAGCTCTGTTTGTATATAAAACACAGACCGAGAAATAAGCAATATAACTTAAACTGTGCTTTATTCTTTTTGCCATTTGGGGTAATCATAAGCTATATTTCCTTAGCTTCCAAAAAAGTGAGAGGGAGGGCAACTTCCTCTGCAAGCGATAAAATTCTGGATGTCAGTCTACTTTAGCAAAAAGTATCCCCGACCTCCCACCCCACCCCAAGATTATTGCTACGAAGGTTGCACACCAACACCCAATCTCTGCTGAACAATTGCAAGATCCCAAGGTGTTCCAGGCAGCTACCCAAAGTCATGTTTCCATTGGGACTGCCATGTCTTTAAGAAATATGGTTTCTTTTACATATGTTTACACCTGAAGCCTTCAATGGAGGGGGCGCAGAACATTATGCCCCAAAAGTGTCCCCCATGGCTCCTCTCTTCAGCAAGCTTGGGTGCAAAGTAGCAGCCAGTCATGGCTCCCAGTCTCTCAGTGCAGCCTCCTCCAGCCAGCGCCACATAGAGTTCTTCCCACTTCCTCCTTCTCTGTCCCAGAAAACCCCATGCCAAGTAGCTCCTCCCCTTCTTCCCGCTATCCCAAACCAAGTTTTAGAAGGTGACGATTTACCCACAGCCTACGTCATCGCTCAGCGTAACCTTGGCAACCTCCATTGGCACAGGCCCAAGGATTTCCCTGTGATGCGCCATCAATACTTTTTGTCATACTTAATGGCTCCTATCCCAGGTGAGGCCCTGGCCTGGAAAGGGAGCGTAGCCTGTATTTTGCTACTGGCCTGGCATCTTCCCTTCAATACTCCAAATATGAGCTCAATCCTACCCCTTTTTTAATTTCTAACATTCACTAACTAGCAGTTATGGGTGCCCTTGCACCCCCAAACTCTGTTGCCCCAGATCTGCAGCAATATTTTCTCAAGTTTTACAATGCAATTCTGCATATCACAAGAAGATACTCTAACTCTAATAATAATAATAATTTATTATTTATACCCCACCCATCTGGTTGGGTCCCCCCAGCCACTCTGGGCGGCTTCCAACAAAACACTAAAATACAATAACCTATTAAACATTAAAAGCTTCCCTAAACAGGACTGCCTTCAAATGTCTTCTAAAAGTCAGATGGTTCCTTATTTCCTTGACATCTGATGGGAGGGTGTTCCATAGGGCGGGTGCCACTACAGAAAAGGCCCTCTACCTGGTTCCCTGTAAGCTCACTTCTCGCAGGGAGGGAACTGCCAGAAGGCCCTCAGAGCTGGACCTCAGTGTCCGGCAGAACGATGGAGGTGGAGATGCTCCTTCAGGTATACTGGACCGAGGCCGTTTAGGGCTTTAAAGGTCAGCACCAACACTTTGAATTGTGCTTGGAACCATACTCTATGGCATACGTACTCTATGGCATACGCTGGGTAGGGGGAAGGAACCACAAGCCCAAGGTCCAAATGTGGCCCCCAGGACTCTCCCCCAGGCATACCCAAGCCTCATTGAAATGAATGGGAGCTGTACGAGAGCATTGGGGCAGCTCCCACTCATTTCAACAGGGCTTGTGTAGAATAATTTCCCTGTTGGGTGTTACCCTCTTCAATAAAAAGAGTGAGCAGAGAGGAAAAACAATGTCTGGCTCTGGAATTACTTCCATTTGTCTTTATTTTGCACCTTGGAGGAAGATAAAATACAAGTGACTTTCAACCTGAAGTCAGCCATCCAGAATGCTATTTGCCTCCTCTGTGTCCTTTGTCCTGAATAATGGAAAGTGTAAATATTTCTGAAACTACAGTTAATCTTTCCTCTCTCTCTCTCCCTCCAAAGACAGCTATGGTTGATATTTTTGGCTACCATCTGAAAGAAAAGAAAATTGCAGCACAAAATGCAGGGCTTATATTTCAGTCAGCAGAATGTTTAACCAGCAGGTGTTCCATTCAAAGCATTTTGCAACTTTGAAGAAACCTTTACACACTATTTTTCCAGAGGAGAAAAACCAAACCAAACAAACAGAGAACAATAACCATGAGAATCCAATGTACAAATGTTTGAGGCATAACAAATCTGTTGTATCCATTGTTGACTGTGCTGCACATCAAACCCCTAAAAGTAAGAAAGAGTTCTGTCTTCCCACCCTATGGATATGCTAGGACCCCTTCCCCAAACAATCAGTTTTTGGTTTTTTAAAGGACATTTTTTACCTACAGTGACATGGAGAAAAACATGCAGACCACATTTTACTTAGCTGCTCAGCAAGAAGTAATCTTGTTCCCAGCTTCCAGTGTCCTGGCACTGGGGTGAAAGCCAAGCAATGTACACTTCCTTTTAATAAGAAATATATTTCCAAATATAAGAAATGACATTAACTTTGGTTTTTGGTGCTTCACGTTTACTTACAATGCCCCCTTCACATCATCCCGCTTTCTGATTACAAAATATCTGCTTGTAAACTTAACAATGTTCTTTTTTATTTTAAAATAAAATAATTGAAACTTAGAGGGAAGTCCCCCAAAAAGACAAGGGTAGGACGTAGGGGAAAGATGCATCACTTGTCACTAACAATATGACAGTCATTATCCTAGATTATTGACTTGGAATGATTGAAAAAATGATATGCCCCTACTTAAACTCATGAGTAAAATCAATGAATACGGTAAGTAGGGGTAGAGGGCTCCATGGTCTAGTCTCGTACCTGATGTCATGGAAGCACTGCCCCCCCTCCCCAACACCCTCACACTGAAATGGGTGTCTAGAGAGGGGGAGACTATCATATAAGCTTCCCACCATCAAAAGTCTACACCAGTGCATAGAGGTCAGGAGGCTGGGACAAGTGATGTTAGGGGCAGACCAAGCTAGCATGGACCCTATCACTTGTAAGATAAAAGCCAGAACAGAATTCTTGTGATATATATTCAACAACCAATCAACAAAGGAGCATTTATTGTTCAGAATATGGATTGTGCAGAAAAGCACTAAATGGGAATCCAAGTTCTTTAATTTAATGTAGTATCCATTTTGCACCATTCCCCCCTAATATTCTCATAATGATCCTGGGCAGCAGCTGCAGATGAGTAGCAGGCACAAGGTCATCCCGTGTCAGGACCTACTGGTGCTAAAACAAGGAACATTCAGATGCAGAGTCTGCAACCTATTGCGCTCATCCACTAGAATAGAGCTGGCGAACTTGTGGCCTGTGGTGCAAATGCACCAGCAGGAGTGCTGGATTGACTCCACCAGTGTGTTTACACTGCACCAACCTTGCCCCTCCCTACTCTGGTATGCAGCAGTGACACAGAGTAGAGATACTATATCGAATAGATGGAAAACTCTTTAATTTGAGTAGGCTGAAAGCAAAGAATAAGGTTACAATAACTTCTATCACAGAGCTTCAGTATGCTGATGACAATGTAGTGTGTGGACACTCAGAGGATGACCTCCAAACCATCCTAAATATCTTTGCAGAAGCTTACAAAAAGCTTGGCCTATCGCGCAACATCCAAAAAACCAAAGTGCTGCACCAACAAGCACAAAACAACCCCTATGCAGTGCCACAAATCCAACTCAATGGTGTAACATTGGAAAGTGTCCATCACTTCTCCTACATCTTTCCACAAGGGCCGACATCGATACTGAAATCCAGCATCGCCTGAGCTCTGCGAATGCAGCTTTCTCCCGATTGAAGTGCACAGTGTTTGAGGACCAGGACTTTCACAGGGAAATCAAAATGCTTGTTTACAAAACTATTGTACTACCAACCTTACTGTATGCTTGCGAAACATGGACCACTTATAACAGCCATCTTCAACTACTTGAAAGATTCCATCAACAGTGTCTCCCCCCAAAATTTTACATATCACTTGGGAAGTCAGGTGAACTAATGCCAGTGTACTGAAATAAGCAATGATTCTTCAACATCAGCTTTGTTGGACTGGTCATGTTGTTCAGATGCCTGATTATCATCTTCCAAAGCAACTACTCTATTCTGAACTTAAAAATTAAAAGCATAATGCTGGTGGTCAACAAAAGAGGTTTAAAGACTCTCTCAAGGCAAATCTAAAAAAAAAAAAAAGGAGTATAAACACCAACAACTTGGAAACTCTGGCCTGCGAGCGCTCCAATTGGAGAACAGCCTTTTCCAAAGGTGTCATGGACTTTGAAGATGCTCAAGCTCAGGACGAAAGGGAGAAATGTGCTAAGGAGGAAGCCACATTTGGCAAACCCTCACCATAATCAACTCCCACCCGGAAACCTATGTCCCCACTGTGGAAGGACATGTGGATCCAGAATTGGCCTCCACAGTCACTTACGGACTCACTGTTAAGACAGTGTTCATGGAAGACAATTTTACTCTGCTGTGAGTGATCGCTGAAGAAGGAGAAGAATAATAATAATGCAGCAGTGACACAGTTGGAAGGAGGTCAGGAGAGCAATGCAAGCACAGCATGCTGCCCACTACTGCTAATTATATCCTACCCAACCCAATAGACCACAAGTAAACAAAGACACAGCATAGCATGGCACCAGTGCTACATTTATTGCATAGCATGGCAGAACAAGCCCAAAGAATAGTGTGTTTTCCTGCAGGGCATTTTCAGTGGGTATGAGTTGCCTAATTAAGTCAAAAGAATTTTTGAGGAAATATTTGGTCCGAATGCATTTTGAACCAAAGCACCTTTTTCCCCTGTGGATGCCCACCTGTAGTTCTTCCTGTCACAACAACATGCAGAGAAACAGCAAGTCAGAAAGCTATTGTTCAACAGACAAAATCATTTTCGATAGGAATAGAAAGAGCTGTCTGACTCTTCTCCTCCTTTCATCATCTGGTGTGAAATGAATAATTCAAGGCTGGCAAACAAATCAGACGATTGAGCGAGCACAAAGTGGTTCTGTTAATTTGGGATTTCTCATGCCTGCAACATGGAGATCACATACATTAATTGTAGTAGGGGGTGAAATCCGCTATTGATAGTGGAGGAGGGTGGGGTGCAATTAAAAGCCGTTTCATGCACCCTTGGCTAAATTTCTATGGAAAAGTGGGCTTCATCCATTCATTCCTGCAGCCAGGTCACATGCTTGTTAAATTAAAATGACATTTTTTGGGTTTCATCAAAGAAAGTCATCGTGAAAGAATGATAACCACGGCAGTGTATGGAAGGGGAAATGGATCAGTGAAACAGATTTCATATTGGGTCAAAACCAGAAAAAAGCCTTATCCCAGAACAAAAACATCAGTGTCGTTAGGTACGTAGATCCTTTGCCAATGGGGGAACCAGGATTTTGGCCAGCATGAACTGAATGGACAGGAGTCAGGTGGGTTCTGCAGCGTCCAGCTGCACAGGGTGAAGACTTGGTGCTAAATTCATTGTGAATGGTGAATGTAATTAGCTGCCATTCCTTCTCCGGAACTGAGACTGTAGCATTGACCTGACTGTATGGCACACTTTCAGTTCTCCACTGAAAGCCTTTTGAAAGCTCTTTAAACAGCAAAAGTGTATCAAAGATGCTTGGGGAAGGGCTGTGGCTCAGTGGCAGGGCACCTGCTTAGCATCCAGAAGGTCCCAGGTTCAATCCCAAGCATCTCCAGCTAGGGTTGGGAGGGACCCCTGTCCAACGAGAGCCGTAGCCACTCCATGCTAACAATACTGTGAAGAAGAAAAATGCACATGATGTCAGGATGTCAGAGGGGCCGGGGTTGGAGCCAGGTGTGGTGGCAGCACAGTGGCAGCACAGATTCAATGGCCGCAGGTACTCCTGCTGCTGCTGCCACTAGCTGGAGCTACCTCCTGCCACCTTTGGACTGGGGGGGGGCACTCCTTCCCCCAAATCACTGGGGGTGCCAAAAGGGCTCGGCTCCAAGGAGATGGCACCCCTGGATTCAGTATGTCAGTTTTCTATGTTCCTGGGGGACTCCATAGTATGTTTAATTGTGTTACTGTGTCAGAGTCACAGACATGACAAACTGATTTAATACCTTCAGTGCCTTTCTGATCAATCTTCATATTTCTATGATATGAAGCAACAATACAGGCTGAGGGCGGTGTGCTGCTAAGGGTGCTTCTTGATGCCTCTGTTAAGACTAACAGTAGTGTAAACAAAGCATTTGAAATTATATCGTTAAAGGGGTACTTCTGGTTTTAAGATTTCGAAAGACTGTTTTGGAGTGATGATAAACTCTAGACCCATGTGCTGATCCTGGAAGCTCATAGGGATTGCCTCTTTTCATCCACTTTTCATCAGATCAGCGCTCTGAAACAGCATGCCAGTCACATACCATAATGTTACAACACCTGGCAAACACTGGCAAGAGGAAACAACCTTAACCTGTCAGTGATTTAGTTGTTTGGCTGAAACACACCAGCCAAAAGTTGTACGTGGTTGGGTTCTATTTTCATCCCCTGCAGTTCAGGGTATTGCCCATTAACAGTTGGCCCATCTCCAATAATAATCATTAGCAGCTCCTGCCACCACCCCAGTTTAAAAGCTTTTTAGGTTTTAAATGCTGTTTGTGTGGCTCAGACCCAAGATCCCTTTAAAACAAGCCTGTCTTCGTCGGATGCCTCACAGACAGAGCAGTCCTTGCCTTGCGATAAGGCGGCTGTTTTATCAGATGATGCCTAAGCTTAGGAAAGGGGTGGATTTGAGGTTAGGTCAAAGCTTATTTTCAGTCCACAGTTCAGCCAAATAGCCCCTAAAGTGGCTCGCAGAGGTTCTAATACAAAGTTACAAGATTAAAATACCATAAATCAAATCAACCCCAGGAGCAGTAAAATGTTCAATAATAAAAATCCTGGTGGAAACGTATGGTCTGCACCAGAGGTGGGAAACTTACTTCAGGCTGAGGGCCACCTGGGAAATCTTCCAGGGGCCACATGCCTGTGGTAGATGAAGCCAAGAGAGAAAAAGTAGGTAGGGGCAGAGACAACAGTGGGCAGTGCAGCACATGGGACTTTCCCCTTTGCGCAGATCACGAAGTCGCACACAAGCCAGAGGTCCACATACACAACTCCATCTTCCTGCCAGGCAAGCAAGAGGCATTATCACAGCTTCGAGAAAAGCACTTGAGGAAGCAGCAGAGCACAGACATTGGCCTAGGGAGAGTCCTAAGGGCCCCCTCTGAAGATCTCAGCAGGCAGGCAAGATCACAAGGGAGCAAGGGGGTTGGGTTACATTAGACCTGTGCTTTTCATGGCACAGTACTTTTATAATCCTTTTAATAATATTCATAAATTAGTTGTCTTTATTAATTTTTAAAGCATTGTTGCCCATCTTGAGCCCAATGAGGATAGGGCACATCAATAATAAAACATGCAAACTAAATGGCTACATTTCCATAGCCTTATAGTGTTTTCTTTTTAATGGCAAAGCAACATGCTAACGATTGCCCCATTTTTCAGATTATGGAGGTGGGTTGGCACAGGTGTTTTAGACAGACATAATACTCTAGGATATTATGCAGACCTCAGATATGCAGATGACACAACCTTGATGGCAGAAAGTGAGGAGGAATTAAAGAACCTTTTAATGAGGGTGAAAGAGGAGAGCACAAAATATGGTCTGAAGCTCAACATCAAAAAACGAAGATCATGGCTATTGGTCTCATCACCTCCTGGCAAATAGAAGGGGAAGAAATGGAGGCAGAGAGAGATTTTACTTTCTTGGGCTCCATGATCACTGCAGATGGTGATAGCAGTCATGAAATTAAAAGACGCCTGCTCCTTGGGAGAAAGGTGATGGCAAATCTAGACAACATCTTAAAAAGTAGAGACATCACCTTACCAACAAAGGTCCGTATAGTTAAAGCCATGGCTTTCCCAGTAGTGATGTATGGAAGTGAGAGCTGGACCATAAAGAAGGCTGATCGCTGAAGAATTGATGCTTTTGAATTATGGTGCTGGAGGAGACTCTTGAGAGTCCCATGGACAGCAAGAAGATCAAACGTATCCATTCTTAAGGAAATCAACCCTGAGTGCTCACTGGAAGGACAGATCTTGAAGCTGAGGCTCCAATACTTTGGCCACCTCATGAGAAGAGAAGACTCCCTGGAAAAGACCCTGATGCTGGGAAAGATGGAGGGCACAAGGAGAAGGGGACGACAGAGGACGAGATGGTTGGACAGTGTTCTCGAAGCTACAAACATGAGTCTGACCAAACTGCGGGAGGCAGTGGAAGACAGGAGTGCCTGGCGTGCTCTGGTCCATGGGGTCATGAAGAGTCGGACACGACTAAATGACTAAACAACAACAATACTCTAGGAGAGGTAGAAACTAGAGAAATTCAGTAGGTGATGATTTTCCCACTATGAATATGCCTGTCAGAAGCAAAAGCAATAGTCTTCTGACATCTTAAAGACTAACCATGTCCACAGTGGCATGAGTTTTCATAGGCAATAGGAAATTCCATCAGACAAAATTGCAGTGGTGGAGGCAGCTGAAACAAGCACAGATCACATGAGAAAATATCTCTTAAGTCCCTTGCTTATCAAAACTCTGGCAAACCCCTGTTTATTCACTGAAGCTTTTAAATTGCTTTTTTAATTAAAACCCCCCCATACTAATAACTAACGTTGATTTGCTCTTTTATTTGCTGCCTCATCTTTTATTTGCAGTTTTATGCATTTGCAACTGCTCAGCCTTGTAAATCACCCTGGAGTAAATTTTGACAATGGGAGATATAGAAATAAACAAAATGAAAATGCCACAATACACTTGCTAGTCTTCCAGCTGCCATGAAATGGAAAACTAGGGATAGACAAACAGTTGATTTTAGTTCTCTCTCATTTTTCCAATCTTAAATTCACTTTCCCATGTTTCTGAATGGACTCTTGGGCTGGGGAACTGTTTAAGGGCAGGGGTTTCTTGCTGTTATTGATTTTTTAAATATCTTTATTTTTAGATCTTATTATGGTTTATGACCTTTGTGGAAATTGTTCAGTTTTGTTGTGTAGTTTTTGACATGTTTTATTTATTATAACAACTTCTGCTTTGTTTGTAATTCTGGAAACCTTTTCATGTTGTAAGCTGCCTTGAGAATGGTTTTAACTATGGAAAGGTGCCATATGAATAAAATAAGAAAGATTTCTGCAGCAATTTGCTTTCAAAAAAAAAGTCCTCATGAAAATTATTCAGCATTTTAGTTCAAATTTATTCTAATAAATGTATTTTTATATACAGTGTTGACTACTATACACATTTTTACGAGGAATTTTCCCCAATACACTGCATTTTTGTATGTTATTCACAAATAAATTCATTGTTATGCACTTTCCCCTAATATAATAATATATACTTTTCTGAACATTTTTAGAGAACTGCGCTGAAAAATTGAGGTAAGTGAGACAGCTGGAGTATGGCTATGTTTTGGTTCTTTTGTTTCAGAAAGTGCATAAGTGATAAATTCACCTTTAAACATGAACTGCTTGATAGTGGCAATGATGCAGGAATGTATCTAAGTGATCTAAGTAAAAAACTGCCAAAAAACCGTGGCCCATTCTTAATATTATTTTCTAAGTACTATATTATAAGTATGTATATCTGTATGCATATGTATGGTTTTTTTAAAAATTACTGTAGATATGCATGTATTGAAACTTCTAAGATGTCTTAAGTGTTTCCTTAATAATAATTATTTTACTGTATTTATCTTGATTTTGAGCATGCTAATTTCTTTTCTTTTTTTAAGTTTGGGAGTTTAAAGGAGATTCAAATGCATACTGACTATGAGCTGTATCCCACTAATTTGTTCTCTCAGTGCAAGGTTTTCTGCTTGCACAGAGTAATGCTCCCCCCTGTACACCCCCAAATCTGTTCTGGGTCGTCCCCCCCCCCAACCTTCTACAGCAGATTTGGGGAGGTTGCAAGGCAAGCACAGGGAGAGCAGGTTGGTCTCTGTAAAACAGGTTCAGCAAAAAGCTGGCAGTGGAGAACATCGACTGACAAGCACTCATGATGTCACAAAGACACCTCCCTACAATCCCTGGAGCAGTTTTGTCTTTTTCAATAATAAAAAAACATGCTTTAGTTGTTTTAATTTTTTTTTTCTTTGCAGAGGATGAACATATACCGGTAAGTGGATAACATCCTAAAACAGCTGCTTTTGCAAACTACAGGGATGGGAAATAAGTTGAACTGCACATCCTGCTCCTTTTATTTTTGTTCTCTTTCTATGCACATGCAGTAAATGGAACCTTCCCAATTCTGATTAATCGGTAGGGGAAGCTTCCCATTACTTTTTTCAAGGAGACCCTGGTTTGCTGTCCTCTGAATATTAGCTAACCCTTCCGACAGCACGGTGTCCAGCTCAGCATTCCTCAAGGGTGAAAATGAACTATTAGCTAACAATGTGAATTCAGAATGGTGTCTTTGAAAGGGAGTGGCAGGGGAGACTCCCAGGAGACACACACACACATATCAAACGGAGATGTATTAATAACTTGCTCGCAGCCCCACGATGACTCAGTTGCATGTACTTCTAGAATTACAGGCTCCCCAAAGGACGGTAAACTGACACACCCTTGGTGTTGAAGAAGGGTATGGTTTAGGCTCTGCTTGGAATGAATTGGCCAAGGGCAACTCAGGATTAAGAAGAAGAAGAACATAACTGCTTTGGATCACCTTTCTAAGGAATTTACAAGGCTGGCTTGTACCTTCTGGGTTTATTTTTAGCAAATGTATTCTTTATCCAAGTTCAGGATACCTTTGCATGGAAAACAAGATCTTGAGGTAGAAACAGGGCCAGCTGCCCTTTGCCCCTGCACACTAAATATAGCCCCATTCCTTGATCCTAACCAAACTCGATTCCTAGTTCCATAGCTCAAATGTATCCCTGGTTCTCTCCGTGGTGCTCCTCAGAACAAATTGCATCAGCACCAGAGCAGTCATCTTCCTTGGCTGTCTCCCATTAAAATGCACTGCATGTGCACCCAAGTATTCTGTACTTGAAATGACAGAGACCCTCTCCAGTCCTCAAAAAAAAGATGGCCCCTGTGAATATTTCTGCAAATTCTCTTTGGTATGCTCAATCAATCAAACTGGCATCAACACCACAAGAGGATGTCCTTCTTGCAAATGGGACAGGTATACAGCTGCTTGGAGAACTGGCCAGTGGAAGCATTTCCCCATGTGGCAAAGGAGGGCTATTTCACACCTAGTCAGAAATGGGGGAGCGCACTATGCCAGCAAATGCAACAGCTGATCAACCAGCTCCCCTTGTGGTGGCGCACCAAAAGTGTGGTAAATTGCCACAGCCAATGGGGTGTATTCACTCTTTCTTAAATAAAGAATATTTAACCATGTGCAAGAAGGATCCTTCCTTCTAGTGTACTGCAGCAGATCTTCCTTCCTTCCTTCCTTCCTTCCTTCCTTCCTTCCTTCCTTCCTTCCTTCCTTCCTTCCTTCTTATTGGATAAACAGTCACCTGTATGTAGCCAGAGTTAGAATCTTTGGCTATTTAAGATAGGCCTGCCTTGATCTGGGCCCCTGCAGATGTTATTGGCCTACAACTCGCATCAGCCCTGACTATGGGAAGTTAGAGCCCAATAACTTCTGAAAAGCTGAAGGCTGGGAAGGCTGCCAAAGACCCAACAGAGGACAAAATATCGGCCTTGGACATGGAAGACCAGCGTTGTTCAGCTACGCGCTCTCTCTCTCTCTCTCTCTCTCTCTCTCAGTAGCCAACTTCACAGGATTGTTGTGAGGATAAAAAGGAATAATTGCATTTCCACCCCCTGGTGCTCCTCAGAGGAATACTGGGAAGCAAATGTGATAAAACAAAATAAATAAAATTTATGTTGTGCAGACCATCAGTTTAAGAGCCATCTGTTTTTCGTGTGTTTTGGTGGAAGCTGCTACAATTCCATCATCTTTGCACTGAAGCCTGTGGGCTTCGTTCCCAGTGCATCAGCTGGATAATGGCTGAAACCTTGCAGACAATAAGTTATCAGTCACATCCCTGATCAAGGCCCTTATCTTCGTTTGCTTTTTCTGTCCTGCATGACCCTGTAAGAATGTGCAACATGATAGCCTGGGAAGAAGAAGAAAAAGTAACAGCCCACCAAGCTGGCCTCTTTTGGCTGCCATCCAGCAATGATAGGGATTCATGCTTGCCATATGTAAAGGCTGATAAAAAGGTAGTATTCTACTTATACTAAGGCTCCAGGCAACAAAAGGGCATGTGCTTGCAAGGAGGAGGCATGCAGATAACAAGACCCTCCGCCTTTCTCCAAAAAGCCAGGAAGGAAAATAAAAGTTTAAGTATTAAAGCTAATGCCCTATTTCAGCTACCAGTGTATATCGTTTCTATAACACTTTAAAAAGCATTCAAGTAGTTTGGGGAGGTACTAATAATTCTCTTTTGCATATCCCCCCTTGTTTTTGGCATCCATCTGTCCCCGGAGACAATGGAGTACGCCTCCAGGGGTGAAGTCAAACTGCTGTGCTCGCAGCACCAAAGTGGCCTTTCTGGAGTGTAAGTCTGGGCAGTGCGTATGAAGGTCTTGGGATGCCCAGATGACAAGACCCACCCACCCCTTTCCACTTGTGTACACAAGGATAGATTATGTTTTCATGTGAAGGTATATATAACTGCAAACTGCTACATAAAGCCGTACTGTGAATAAACAACATTTGTGTGTTGCAGAGGATGTTGCAATAGCCTTTGTGCGTTGCATTTGTGTGTTGCAAAGGCACATAGCCTTCGTTTCTAAAATTCCAGAATAATTTGTTGCTTTTTGCTTCAATAGGCTAGCACAGATAGTTGGGTCAATCATTTATCTCTGTCTAATCATTAGCTTAGTCATGCTGGCCACATGACCTGGAAAAACTGCCTGCGGACAAACGTCAGCTCCCTCGGCCTGTAAAGCGAGATGAGCGCCACAACTCCAGAGTCGTTCACAACTAGACTTAACTGTCAGGGGTCCTTTTCCTTTACCGTTTAATCTACCCAAAAGTTGTTGTGAGGATCAAATACTACACCCTCAGTTGTGTTTCCTTCAAGCTTTACGGGTGGTAATATTTCAGTTAGAAAAATAATCAGTTGACAAGCTCCATGCCTTCCCAGTGTCGCAGTGAAAACTAATGGGTGATATCCAGCAAAATAGTTCCATCTGCACAAGGACTTTTAGCTGCATAGTAGAAATTCCCCACTCTCTCGTCTCCTTGCATGCCCTCCTGCATGTACTGTAAATCTGCTCCCAAGGGTTGACAGGAACCACTTCTGAAATAATCTAAGGGCCACATTCCTTCATGGGGAAGCTTTGCAGGACCAGATGCCAGGAGTCATGTCAGAGGCAAAAGTGGGTTGAGCCACGGATGTGATGGTTGTCTTTGTATGGTAGGCTACACTCCAGCCACAAAATTCAGAGCTTCTGCATTCACAAACACCTCTTTCCATCCTTCACCCAGGCAAGCGAGGGGCATCATCACTGTTCAAAGACTTATCCTGCCAAGCAAAAGCACTCAAGGAGAATGAGGAGCATGGCCAGTGAGGAGTGTGACCAGAGAAGAGGGTAGGAGGCAGTTGTGTAGCGTGGGTTGCCAGTCCCCGGAGCCGTGCAGAGGTGGTGGGGTGCGTGGGAGGGAAATGGACAGAGTATGCATGCACATTTAACTGCACAACGGCATCCATGTCACCCAGGAGATCGCAGCCACAGAGATAAGAAAAGAAGAGTCATTCTGTTGTCTGAAGAGGTCACTTCCTGGTTCGCATGGGGAAGCTGTTTTCAGTTCAGCCCAGCAACAGAAGCATGTAGCTGAATTGAGGCAGCACCAGGTGTTGAAATTTTTCACCCCAAACAATTTGGGAATTTGGAAGGCTGCAATTTGGCCCAGGGCCTGAAATTTCCCCACTCCTGCATTTCATGCAGATTTTTACAGTAGAGGTGGGAAAATGTTTCTAGCCCAAGGGCTGCATGCCCTAGTCTTGGGCAAGGGCAGATGCAAAGTGGGCAAAGCAATGAATATATGCATATTTTTACTTTGTACGAATTGAGGTTCTTCTTTAATTCAGAGGCTGGATCTCCTGAATAAGATTCCAACTAGTTCACCCATTTTATCCTGACTGCACTCTTTGATGCTTGAAATTCTGCCCTGCCTATTGCGGATGTCTTATTCTTCTTGCATCTACTACAAAGAAACCTGTGGCACTCTTAAAAGACCCACAAATGTATTATGGCATGAGATTTTGTTCACTTCATCAGACATATCTATTTGCATTTGCTAATGCCATCTCCTGCACAGGGTATAACTTTGGAAACCACACACTGCTGTGATTAGAAATAGCAGAATCAAGAGACACTGCCTTTCTTTTTAAATGCCTGTGCTTGTGGGACTTCAACTACTTAAAAAGACCACTCAATAGAAATGGAGTTAATTATAAATGAAACACGTTCTCTGCTCTGCGGCATTTAGAAGCCCTGGCCTTCCTTATTTGATTTGCTGCATGATCTGAGGTAAGCTGTCGGCTGAGGAAATGAAAAGACAGAAATGCACTCGTTTATACAATATTGTGAGCATATAGGGTGACGGGGGAGGAATGAACAAGGAGCAGAACTGCACATTTGTTTTTTTCAGATGCCAGCTTTCAGATGTGATTGTGCTCACTGGAGAGTTGTGAAGCAGATGGGACCTAGCTGAGTTCTGAAGATCCCCAACCCATAGCGGCACCTGGTTACATAAATACAGTGCTACCTCAGGTTACAGACACTTCAGGTTACATACGCTTCAGGTTATAGACTCCGCTAACCCAGAAATAGTATCTCGGGTTAAAAACTTTGCTTCAGCATGAGAACAGAAATCATGCTCTGGCGATGCGGCAGCAGCGGGAGGCCCCATTAGCTAAAGTGGTGCTTCAGGTTTAGAACAGTTTCAGGTTAAGAACAGACCTCCAGAATGAATTAAGTTCTTAACCCGAGGTGCCACTGTATATAAAGAGATCAGTGGGTTCTGGATTGGAAAGTGTTTTCGCAACTAAACCAGAATCCTCCACGTATTAACCTACATCCACATTCTAGAACTCAAGCCACACTATCCTGCTAACAGGTAAAGGCTGTGTTCACTCTTTGTGCTACAACACATATGTGAAAGTGCTACACCACGAAGAAGTGAATCCTGGCATCCACCCTTGATCCCAGGGGATAACAAATGAGGTACCATATTAAAAATAATGTAGTATTCTCTGGCTGTGAACTGCCACTAGACCCAACAATAATTCTTCTATGTTATCATGAAGGAACACTGAACATTGTAATCTAAAATGCACAATGAATTGGTCGTGCACTGTGAAACTGAGTATTGCAGCTCGCTGGGGACGAGTGCACTGCAGCTTTATGACTAGCTGAAGAAAATATGGCAAAGTGCTGCAGTGACAGGGCTGGCCTGTTACATCAATGTTAGTGATGACTGCTCACCACCTGACAGATTGCAAACCACCATTATTTGTCTGAAAATTGCATCATCCCTTGGGATGATGCACATAATGAATTTGGAATTCAGAATACATCACACTTATATTAGATCTCAAAGTATTTGGAAGATTGTTTCCTTGGCTTTACTCTTTAGCATGACCTTCCTTTCATTGTACCCATTTTTCAGTCTCCACCCACCTGCTCTTTTGACTTCCTGAACAACAACGAGACCTCAGGATAGATCTCACTTTTCCACACGCTATCAGCTGACACGCAATGAACCATTTTCAAAATCTCTTGTAAAATCAGCAAGCAATGAATCCTGGGAATGAAGGCTCCCTAAGGCAACTGGCTATGCAGCCAGTTTATAAACATGGCAGCGCAGGCAGCAGTGGGATGTGGGAGAAGGGACTATGAAAGATTTGCAAAGGTTAATATCTGCTAGGCCTACTTGACAGTCAGCTCAACATGAGCAACCAGAACCCAAGATGTGCTCCCCTAGGTAATCTCTAGGCATTGCACACAAAACAGAATAATATACAGTACTAATAACTCCAAAAGTATTTGGATACTGGTTACTTGTGTTGCATTTGGTATAAATCTGTCTTGTTCCGACCCTTCATCATCATCATCATCCATTTATTTATAAGTGGTTCCAATACAAAATGTCACAGTGCAGACTAAGGTGCTCCCTGTTCAGGATTCCAGCCGCTCCATGTTTTTCATCCTGGTTTTCCATCCATCCATGTGTCCCACTCATCCCATCAGTCACTATTCCATGGCCACTGAGCATATGCAATCTGCACTGGGCAATCTGGAGAGGAGGCCCTCCCCTTAAGGTTCCCCCACCCTCAAGATTGATGGCACATCTGCAAACCTCAGAGTTCCCCCAAGCCTGCTGATCTCTTTTCTCCTGTGTGATGGTGATGTTGTTTTACTTACATAAGCAACAGTACTCATAGGGTGGATCTAGAGACAGGAAAAAGTGCTATGAATAATAAGTCAGAAATTAGATTGTTATAAGAAAAGGGAAAAAAATCTGTGGGAAAATTGTGTTTTACAATTTCCTGCTCTCTTGCACCACCTGGTGTCCCATGTTTAGAGTGCATTCAAATCTCTGTTTCTTTCCTAATGTAGCTGAGTTCTCTGTGCATTGATATACCATATATCTAATGCACAAGTTGCCGTTCTGAGCCCGGCTTCGACTGGGGAAGGCGGGATATAAATGGAATTTTATTATTATTTATTATTGCTTTATAGAACAACATAAAGGAGACAGATTTCTTTCCTGTGGAACTTTATAGTCCATGTCTTCTGTTTACACTTGAAAGATTCAATCTCTTGATTTCAGGACTTGGCCAAGATCTTTTTCAGAATTTCCCTAATTTTTACCTCTTCCTTCACTCAGTTTCCTTCAGCCTTTTCCTAAACACATCTTGAACAACAGAGGTGCCATTTCCAGTAGGCAGGGAAAAGAGATTTTATTGGATCAGGCAGTAAGATTCACAGCAGGGAACAAAGGCCAGTCCACCACTTGCATATATTCAAGTTAGGCAGATTAATCCCTAGATAAGAAACCTCACTAGGTTCAATTCAGTTTATTTCCAGAAGGATTGGAGCATTAGGGTGCAATCTTATGTATATTTATTTGGGAATAAGATGTATAAAAGATAGCAGGACACACTCCTAGGTAGATCTGCATAGGACAGAGAGGTTAATTGCCCCAAAGATGTCTATTTTAAGAACATTTGTGGTGGTTACTCTTTAATACCAGCTAAGACAGGGAAGGGGAACACATGACCCTCAATGCATTGTGGGACTCCTGCTCTCACCAGCTTTACTCAGCATTCCAATAGCCAAGGATAATAGTTTATGTTGTGAACAACCCTGAGATCTACAGGTATAGAGAGGTATACAAATTATATATAGAGAAGAGTTATTCCAGGGCAGGTCCTGGTCTCCCCATCTATCATCTATCTATCTATCTATCTATCTATCTATCTATCTATCCATCTATATTTCTATTTACACCCTGCTCTATTTGTAAAATGTTTGCCTGACCTTTGCTGTACTTCTATAAACAGACTTTGCCTGTCAACGCCGGCCAGCGAGATCTCAAATAAAACAGAAGTTGCTGGTCCTGCACAGAAATTCCAGGAGAGTCCATTGAAAGATTGCCAACAATAGCAGCTTCCTGTGACTCTCTGGAGCCCGTGTTGTTGATAAGGGATAGAAAAGAGGAACATCAGGTACTGTACACGGACAAGGCATTTCTGATCTGGTAGGTCAGGAAGGTCTGGGCAAGGCCGCCCAGGGCTTTCTCTACAGGCTCTAGGGAGAGGTGATTGTTGCAAAAGGAGGACTGGAAGGCTGTGCTGAGCCAGCCAAATGACATAGCTCTGCCAAGCGCTTCCATCGCAAGAGAGAGAGAGAGAGAGAGAGAGAGAGAGAGAGAGAGATCATGATTTATTAGCACTCAGATTTGCATCCCGGTACATGATCCTGGAGCAGCACTGCAAGCAAGACTGCACTAGGTCATTCCTATAGGAGCAGGTTGTGTAATCCTCATGAGTTTCCTGTTGGAGGGCACCTGTGACATGTGATGCAAAGTAGCACAAGTCTCTTCCCCTGTGCCATTTTTAAGAGCTCCCCCCCCCCCACCGCCCTTGAGCTCCATGCAAACAGTCTGGCTCTTTCCTCTCCCAGAAACATCAAAGGCCACGTATCCCTAGAGGAGAGAAGTGTCACCAGTATGCCTACGACACCCAGCTCTAATTCTGCTTGTCATCTGAGTCAGGTGAAGCTGCAAAAAGGTTTAACCTGGTAATGGGCTAGATGAGGCCATGTACACCAAAGCTTAGCCCTGACAAAACAGAGGCACTTTGCATAGGTGGTTGTCTAGTTCGAGGTGGCGGTATTCAGCACTCTCCCCAAAAGAACAATTTGGAAGTGCTTCTCAATCCAACTATACTCATTTATTTGCAAATATTTCTATACTGGCAATATTAAAAAATATATATATCCGGGCAGTAAACAACAGAAAACATAAGGCAGAAGACAGCCTAAACTCATCAATAAAATTACACCAATAAAAACAAATTTAAAATAACAAGCCAATGAATCTAGAGTTGCCATATTTCAAAAAGGGAAAATACGGACAAAAAGGTTGTCGAGATTTTCTTCTTTTGGCAAAGTTGTTTATTATTAACTCAAGTTAACTGGATCACACTTCAGGGAAAGCCTTGGATAACAAATGTGTTTTAAGCAGATGCCTAAATGCATCTGGAATTGCGTTCCAAGGAGCAGGTGCCACAACACTAAAAGCCCTGGTTTTTATAGGTAAACCTTAGAAGCATGCAGCACAACTAAGAGTGCCTCACCCAAGGAGTTTGTGGATTGGGCAAAAGCTTACTACTACTACTACTACTACTACTACTACTACTAATATACCCACAGATTCACAGAACTGAATCAGGTAAGGTAAGGTGTTCCTCAAGATAATATGATTCCAAGTTGCTCGTAGCTTTATAGGCTAAAAGCAAGACCATGAATTAGATCCAGTCATATAGCAGCAGTAAATGAAGTTTCTTTACCAATAGCATCATGTGCTGCCAAAGCATACCCCACCTCACTGCAGCATTCTGTACCAGCTTTGGCTTTCAGACCAGCCTTAAGCCAAGCACTGTAATGTAAAGAACATTACAGAAATTGAATCTGGATGTTACCAATTCCTGAACTACTGTTGCTAAACTAGCCTGACCCATTTTAAACAGCACTGGGGGTGAGAGCACTCCTTCAGAAGCCTTTCCCAGCCCTACCTGAAAATGCCAGGGATTGAACCTGGGATGCTCTGCATGCAAAGCATGTGTTACATGGCTGAGTTACAGCCTTGACAGCTGCTTTAAATCTCTGTGTGCACACCAGCTCCATGCCCAGAGCTATATGCAGGCACAGAATCAGGCTGTCTGTGGTTTGTGCAGCAATGACATCCATGCAGCCCAGTTCTTCAAATGGCACCAGATTATTCTGCAGTTCTATAAATGGCTCCTGTGTCAGGACCTGGCATGCACAGCCATTTAAAGGGTCCATTCTGTGCTCAAGGGTCATATAAAAAGAAAATGCAAACTAGGCTATCCACAGTAATCTAATGAGCTTGATGGGATGACATATGTGCATGCTGATCCCTTAATCACCACAGGACTAAGGGGTGACTTGCACACGTAAATGTGCCTTCACAGTTCTAACGCCACAGGCAGAACTTCCATCTCATTTCCCATCACCTAAAACACAATGCATTTCTTTTACATATCCCACTGTGGGTCATATCATGGGTGGGTGCTCATGTGCTTTGCACTATGTAAAGGTAAAGGTAAAGGTAAAGGGATCCCTGACCATTAAGTCCTGTTGTGACCGACTCTGGGGCTGCAGCGCTCATCTCGCTTTATTGGCCAAGGGAGGTGGCGTACAGCTTCCGGGTCATGTGGCCAGCATGACTAAGCCGCTTCTGGCGAACCAGAGCGGTACCTAGTTATCTACTTGCACTTTGACGTGCTTTTGAACTGCTAGGTTGGCAGGAGCAGAGGCCGAGCAATGGGAGCTCATCCTGTGGCAGGGATTCGAACCACCGACCTTCTGATCGGCAAGTCCTAGGCTCTGTGGTTTAACCTACAACACAACCCGCGTATTTAGGATAGTGCAAATTTCCCCTTCCTGTGTCTGCTGCATGGAGAGCCTCACCTAACACATCTCACTTTGAGCATCATAGATGAAGGCTTATCTGGTCCTCTAAAATGTGGGGAAGGTATCTAGCCGATGTAGGTGGCTGAACTAATTGTCAAACATCAGGAAATGCATCACTCCCCACAAAAAAAGCAAATGAAGTTGTGGATTTGCATAAGATTCGGATATGCTCGTTTCTGTATAGATGCCAATGTAAAAATATATTTACAATTCACATCTATACAATGTGTGTGTGTATGTGTCTATCACATCACCACAGTGGGGGAGACGGTGGCCAAGTGACCTGTGTGTCTGCTCAGTCTACTGTCCAGGTACTAACTGCTGATGGCCCCTGCTCTCCCATCTCATGGTTCCCTATCATTGGACTCAACAGGCATTCAAACAGAGGACACCTTCAAAGGGAAGGCTGTCCTCTGTGAAGCATGACACATGGCGACTTTGATCATTGCACGCAACTCCATCCGGATTGGAGCCTCATGTTACAGAGCTGCTGTGAAAAGGATTTCTACTTTTCAAATCTGTGCCCGTTCCCCTTCAGCTTTGAAAAACGTCTCTTCCAGCTAGCTGTGAAGGGCTGGTATTAGTTCCACCCTAAATCCTGCCACATCAGTGAGCGAAACGAAGTCTGCAGGTGGATGAAAAAGACTACCATAACCTCCACATCTGCTTCTTACAGAAGATGTATAGAAAGCAGATCTCCAGAGGTGGGGCTGGAGGTAGCATGGCTTCCCTCAGAGATAAAGCCTTGTTATGCTTCTCATGTCACAGTGGTATTTTTTAAAAGGTGTTTTCATTCTCCAACTTCAGCTGCAAAAAAATAAGTGTGCTGTATTTGCTCATCACCATGGCTTGTTATGGTTGCTTCTCCTATTCCTCTGCTCTCTCACCACTGTCAAGCTTTCCAACTGCAATCTCACGGGGGCAAGGACCTACTGCTTTTCCTGCCGCTGCAGAGCACCATGATGAACATTGATGGTGCCATATAAATGAATAAAATGTAAGAATAACAATGTGCATGTGTCATCAAGCACAAGTGTGAGGAGAAGCACGCATGCCTTAGAAAAGTAGCACGAGGAATTTAATTGTCTAATACCTTCAAAAGATAGATACAACTTATATTTTTAGGTAATCTCACAGTAGCTTCACAGGCATCTCTCTGTCTATCTCAAATATAAAATGCAAGACATATAAACAACCAGACATTAAATATAAACTGAAAAAAATAAAAAGAGCTTTTGGCAAAGCCTAACAGGCATGAAGGACCAAGAAGCTTTCTGCCTGGCATTCCAAAAGAAAGCAACACTGAGGCCAGGTAGGGCCTTGAAGGAGAGAACACCATATAACGCAGACACCTGGGCTCAGCAATATATCGCTGTATTGCCCAAAACTGGTTTGATGTTCATATCGTGATGTTGGTTTGACTTGGCAATATATCGTGAATCATGATGTGTGTTAGGGCTGGGCAATATATGGTCCAAAACCAGTTTGAAGTCCATATTGTGATACTGATTTCATAATTTTTGAGCTGGCAATATATCATGTATATGATACGTATGAGTGTGTGTGTGCGCTATGCAAAAATCATGATGCGGGAAAAAGCATGAAGCCAGCCAATGCCTCCACATAGCTCCATCCTTATTTCAGGCATCATGATATATTGGTATATCGCAATGCTTAGCTGGTATCGTGATGTTGAAAACCAGATATTGCCCAGCCCTAGCAGGCACCCTCTTGAGTGTGAGTTTTCCAGAATTTTTTGAACTGGAAAGACTTCCTAGGCACACTAGGTTCCACTTCAGCATGTTTCTTTTACTTACATTTAATAAGGGAAGCCAAAAACTTTGGAAGTGCCAAGCTTGCCTAATATTGGATTTGCAATTGTCATCCATTCACTGAGTCTAACCATTTTGAATTAATTCATTTATTTATTTATGGTCAAGCGGTATATACATTTCATAAAATAAATATAACAAATAAATGATTGCCAATGAACTTATGAAAATTTTCTGCACGGTATTGCTGGCTGCCACCTGCATCACTTCTATCAGAGGAGGCCCTCAGAAAAAGAAGCAGAATCAAAACTGTTTGGTTGGCTGATACTTGAGAAGGCACTTGGGTCTCAAGCTTGAGCAGTGTGATCCTAAATGTACCTGCTCCCAAAAAAGCTTCATTAAATCTAATTGGACTTACTCTTACTCTTAACTGCAGCCTACAAGTCAGTACCAGCCCTTTAAACTGAGTCTGGAATCAATCAAGAACCCCAAAGCAGTAGAAGCAGTTGGGTGATCATAACACTCTGACCAGCTGCATTGCTGCTGCTTACTCAGAAGCATGGGTTACACCAGCGAGTTTGCACCATGCTGACCACACCACTGCCCTCCACTCTCCTCTGCTTCCCAGCAAGCAGCAGCAATGTGGCCTGCTGGAGGTCAGGCCATCCACTACTCTTCCAAAAGGGGTCATTTTTCTATTTTTCATGGCCCTTCTTTGCAGTTTTTGGGAACTGTTTTCCTTCTGCCTCTCAGAACTTCTCAGCTTCATCCCTTCCTTTCCCACACACTCTTTTGCAAAAGGGTCGCCACCTCTCTCAGAGGGGAAAAATTGTTCATTGATTTAAATGCATGCAAATGGAATTTGCTATGGCCTAACAAGAAAGCCATGGTAAAAAAATAAATAAAAATGGGACAAGAGGCAAGATCCCCAAGGAAGGAGCAATGCTGCATTCATGCCACTCATGCGCCAAAGCAGATTGGCTACGGCCTAGGTAATTTGTAAACGTTTCCACCATGGCAACAACAAAGAACTCCTTCTTCTTGCCTACCATTGCATTTGGAAAAGTTTTATCCAGTGAGGCTGTTCTGAGTTGTGAATGCCCCAGTATATCTGGGCTGACTTCACCCGTCAAACTGAATTCTCTTCAGCCTTTCGGCTGAGGCTTCACAAATTGAATACGGTCAGGAGTTTGAGGTTTCAGATGCTCAATCCTGTCTTCCCTGTTTGGGCTAATTTAACCTGTCCTTTTTACCAGTACAGTGGGTGATGAGAAGGTGGCCATGTCCAAATGGAAAACCTTTGGTGAGCAACTAAATTCCCATTTGAAATGTTTGAGCGGTTAAACACTCTGTGCAAGGCAACTGGGCAGAGCCAGCCAAATCTAAGCATAATGCGTTGAAAGGTCCTTCAGACCTCCCTGCTGCAGATTTTATGGAAGAAGGACCATAGCTCAGTGGTAGAGTAGATGCTGAGGCTTCACAAATTGAATACGGTCAGGAGTTTGAGGTTTCAGATGCTCAATCCTGTCTTCCCTGTTTGGGCTAATTTAACCTGTCCTTTTTACCAGTACAGTGGGTGATGAGAAGGTGGCCATGTCCAAATGGAAAACCTTTGGTGAGCAACTAAATTCCCATTTGAAATGTTTGAGCGGTTAAACACTCTGTGCAAGGCAACTGGGCAGAGCCAGCCAAATCTAAGCATAATGCGTTGAAAGGTCCTTCAGACCTCCCTGCTGCAGATTTTATGGAAGAAGGACCATAGCTCAGTGGTAGAGTAGATGCTTTGGATGCAGAAGGTCACTTGTTCAATCCCTGGCATCTCCAGGTAGGATTGGGAATGCCCCCTGACTAGTACCCTAGGAAGGAGAGAGGGAGGTGTTATGTACTGAAGTTCTCACCCTGGGCCAGCAGGGGGATACTGTAGACAGTTCAGGTCCACATATGCAAATAAGGGATCGAAAGTGACATTCAGTGATTGGATAGTTACAGAAAATGGTTACTGTTGCATTCTAGTGGAGCTCTATATAAGCGAACCCTTCAGTTCAGTTCTGTTCTGGCCTGTGAATAAACAAGAGCTGTTTGAAGAATCGCTGTGTCGTCTGATATGTTCACCCACAACTTAACAGGAGGGATCTGTCAGTTCTGGTTCTCCCAGTTACCCATTTCTCCAATCTTAAATTCAGTTCTCCATATTTCTGCGGTATGAAAATTCACCAGCATTTTAGTCTGAATTTCTCCTATTACACACACTTTTTTCTCCTGCTCCGGAAGGCAGGACTGTAACCAATACCTTCAAGTTACAAGAAAGGAGATTCCAACTGGACATCAGGAATAACTTTCTGACAGTAAGAGCTGTTCAAAAGCTGTGGAACCGTCTCCCCTCAGCAGGTTGTGGGCTCTTCTTCTTTGGCGGTTTTTAAGTAGAGGTTGGATGGCCATCTGTCATGGATGCTTTAGCTGAGATTTCTGCATTGCAGGGGGTTGGACTAGACCCTCGGGACCCTTCTAACTATACAATTCTATGAAATATCCACTGGTTTGTTTTTCAGAATAACCTACTTACATACAGAAAACAAGCTTTTCAAGAGGGAAGATCCTAACCAGCCCCAGCCACACAGGGATGAGAAAGTTGTCCCAGCTCAAATTCTGCCATTTGCACAACTTTGAAAAAAGTGCTATATTTTTCCATTGTGTCATCCTATCTACTATACACACACATTTTAATTAAGTGGAGTGTTTTCTATTGAGTTGCATAATATTTAAGAAAAATATACAGGCTCATTGTGATGGGTACATTTGGGCTGCATGTTTGATATTTCTTTTTTATGCCTTTTGGGTAATTACCAACAATATGAAACCGAACCCGAGCTGAAAATATACCAAGTGCGTTTAATGTCAACATGTGACTATTTGCATCCTCCAACTATTTGCAAGCTTTGCTGTCTTTCCAAACAAAAGTGCTTTCACTTCATCTCAAATTCCTTCCTCATGCTTCTGCAATAATAAATCCATGAGATTCCAGGAGGTATTCTACCGCAAATTCATATGATCAAGTGTGTTTAATTTCCTGGCCTCTTCAAGGAGGCCCACCTAACGCTTTGTAGATCTCAATCAGAAAAAAGGTAATAATTTATCAGACAGGGAAGAATTGTTACATCATAAGGATTTGATCTGGTTAATAAAGCCTTTGTTTTTTGCATGTTAATTGGACTGAAACAGCACAGGTGCATTTTTGAAAGATGTCTTCCTATTTTGCAATTCTACAGCTCTCTTTTCCAGGCACCAGACATGCTCTAATCTCTCATTTCTTCTTTCTGAAAAAAGCCCCCCAAACAATGTTGCTTCCAAACTGGGCATGAAAAGACACACATGAGCTGAACAATTTGGGGTGACTATTTTGGGTAATGAGTACAGAGCAGTGGCTTTTCTGTGGATGTATCCTCAGATAGAATGTGCTTCCCACAGAAACTTATCTGGCCCTCAATTGATTTTGTTCTGTTGTCAAGTGAATACTGTGCCTCAGGAAGCTGCTCTCTGATCATTGCATTGGTGGGCACATAAGTGAAACTTTAAATCAGCTGCTGTCAAATATTACATGTAGGCCTGATGTGATCATTCGCTTCAGTAGTTATTGTAACTTTATTTTTTAAGAGGACTGTTTTTATCATGGGTTTCATGCATTTAAGTTATAGTATTTATGTCTTTGGGTGCTGAGAGCCTGGCTTCATAAGTAAGGCTCATGTATATAATTAAGTAGACCCCCTCCCTCCCTGCTGAACTGCAGGTGCTTGACAAAAACCTTCCTATTTAAGCAGGCATCTTAGGGTGATTTTCGGTTTCTGTGAAAAGTTTAATTGCCTTTAAACTTTGGGGGGGAAATGCATTTTATGTAGACAACATAGGAATTCTGAATATTAAGTTTTTTAAAGAAAGAAGAAAAGAGAAATACATGGTTAGAGCAATCCAACAGACACACCCCATGCTGTGCTGGGCCTATTTATTTATTTACGTATGTATTTATATTTCTAAAAATATTTATATACTGCTGTAATATAAATTTGTGTGGATTAGGCAGAGATATTCCAGCAGAGGCACGTGTGTGTGTGTGTGTGTGTGTGTGTGTGTGTGTGTGTGTGTTGATTAGGCAGAGGAAACCCAACTCTCCCAGTTCAGTTGGCCTTAAACCGCCCTCACCAACCCACCCACTGTTTACATTGAATTTATAAGCTCCCTTGGACTTTGCCACCCCCCCTTGTTTTACACTATGTTCAGCACTGCTATTAGGCAATGATGTTGATGGTCACGAGAGCCCACAAAACCAAGCTTCAGATCCATATTTAACTGAAGGAATCTCTTCTCTGCTATGCCTGACCTCAGAGGCACACCTGAAGCGCTGGAAACCAATGCTGCCTTATTTAGCTTGCTCTGGATCAAGAAGTTCAGTCACCTTGCCTTATGCTCACCACACAATCTGTAGTTCCCACCACCAACCTCTGCATTAAATACCACTATCAGGGAAAACACTTTAAAATTTAATTCGTGCAAATTTCATTTGGATTGCCTTGCTTTAAAAAGAGAGAGAAGAAGACAAGTACTAGAGTTTTTAATCCTGTTTTTTGTTCTTTTCTGTTTTTTGAGATAGGATTTGAACAGAGTCCAGTTGATCTCTTGTGTGAGGGTTTGATTAGCTGCTTGTGCGTGAAAACGTGCTCCCTCAGAGTTTGTGCGCCCCCACAAACCTCCGTGTGTGACGGAGCTCCTCAGACATGTCTGCTCTAGTCACTAGTAGAGTCCGACAGTGGCTGTCTGCGGAAGCGTTTCCAACAAAGAAGTTCCTTAACGGAAACGCGTCTCCTGGACTCACGGCGTGACAGTTTCCTGCGAGGTATGGGTCTCCCTATGGGAGACTCCGATACCTCCCCACTGTTCTCGCTGGAAGCCTCCCTGAGCCCTCCCTCCTGCTCGCATTCCCTCAGAGACCCACTCCTCCCCCTGCTGGTCCCTGCTTCAGCAGTTGAGTCTCTTTCATCCTGCCTGAGTCCCTCCACCACCTGATGCTCTGATGGCAGTTCCCTGACATCCACCTCCCCTCCAGGGCCCCCCTCACCCCCTCCCAATTCCTCCCCCCTGGGAGGTGAAGGGCTAAAACCCCGAAACGAATCTTCCTCATCTTCTGACGTCTCGAACAATTCTCTCCATCGATCGTCGTCCTGGCCAGCTGAATCCTCCTCCTCTTCAGAATCTGGGAACCCCTCCAACTCCTCTTCCTCGTCGGTGGTGGCAAAGTATTCCCTTCGGAACCTCGCTACAGGCTGAGGTTTACGTGGGAACCTCTGATGAAAAGTCTCTATTAAAACCTCGTCATTGACATCCTCTGCCCTAACCCAGGTGTTTTCCGACTCCGGTTCCCCTTCCCACATTACCAAATACTCTACTTGATCTCCCTTCCACCTGGAATCGAGGATCTCCGCTACATGGTAGCTGTGTTCCTTCTCCTCCATTGCTGGTCCCCTAGTGACCCTCCCCTCACTGTCTCCTCTATACGGTGACAGCAACGACCTGTGAAAAACTGGGTGCAGCTTCATGTGGTTCGGTAACCGGAGCCTGAAAGCCACTGGATTGACCTGCTGTATGACTTCAAACGGACCCAGCCTTTTGGGTCTTAATTTCTTACAACCTCCTTTGAATGGCAACCCTTGGGTTGACAGCCACACCTGGTCCCCCACCCTGATGCTTTCACCTTCCCTTCTGTTTTTGTCTGCTTGCCTCTTATATTCCTCCTTAGCCCTGTTTAAGTTGAGTTGGAGCTGGCGATGGATCGCTTCCATTTCTTCCACGAACTGTTCTGCAGCTGGAACGCTCCAGTTCTCCCCCTCCCCCCCTGGGAAGGCTCTGGGATGGCACCCGTGATTAGCCAAAAAGGGGCTCATCCCCGTGGACACGTTCTCTGCATTGTTGTAGGCAAATTCTGCCAACGCCAGCTTCTCCACCCAATCATTCTCTCTGTCATTAACATAACACCTCAAATATTGTTGGAGAACCCCATTTGCTCTTTCCGCCTGCCCGTTGGTTTCAGGATGACGGGCCGTCGAGAAATTAACCTCTACATGCAGTAAGCTCATGAGCTTCCTCCAGAACCTGGAAGTAAATTGTTTCCCTCGGTCTGAAACCACCCTCAAGGGGGCGCCATGCAACCTAAACACATTCTCTACAAACAATTTGGCGGTTTCTTCTGCTGTAACCGCATGTGAGCAGGCTATGAAGTGGGCCATTTTAGTTAACAGGTCTACTACAACCATGATGGCTGTTTTCCCTCTAGACCTTGGCAGATCAGTCATGAAATCTATTGCCACTGCTTCCCACGGTCTCTCAGGTGTGGGCAGTGGTTCTAATAAACCAGCCGGCGCCTGCCTCTCCCCCTTGGCTCTTTGGCATTGTTCACACCCTCTCACATACTCCCGCACATCTTCCCTGACCTTGGGCCACCAAAATTCCCTGGTAACCAGCCACATGGTTTTGTGTTGCCCAAAGTGCCCTGCTGTGGGGCTATCGTGCAGCTGCTTGAGTACTTTCTCCCTCAATTCCCCTTCAGGTATATATAACGCTCCCTTATAATACAATGCCCCATTTCTCTCCTCAAAACCACCGGGTTTGTCTTCCTCCCCTCTGAGATCCCTGAGTTTCCCCTGGGCGTATGCATCCTGCACCGTACCCTCTACCAATTCCCTTTGCCCCACCAAAGTCGCCCCACACACCCAGCGGTCCTCTGGAATGATATGGGTTTCTTCGGGTGCTCCCTCCCCCTCCAAATATTCAGGCTTGCGTGAGAGAGCGTCCGCCCTAACATTCTCTGGGCCTGGCACATAACAAATCTCAAAGTTAAATTTGGAGAACTCTTGGGCCCATCTCAACTGCCTTTGGTTGAGCACTCGCGCCGTTCTCCAGTACTCTAGATTTTTATGGTCCGTGCACACTTGCACTTTATGTTGTGCACCAACTAGCAGATGCCTCCATCTCCGGAACGCCTCATGAATAGCAAGCAGTTCTCGGTCGTACACCGTGTAGTTCCTCTCGGATTTGTTCAGCTTCCGCGAGAAGAAGGCACACGGACGCCACTCCGACTCCTCCTTCCCCGGCTGCAGAAGAAGCACCGCCCCTATGGCTCTGTCAGATGCGTCTGTTTCAACCCTTAGCTTCTTTCGTAAATCCACATGCAGAAGTTGTTCTTCAGAGGCGAAGGCCCTTTTCAGTTCCTCAAACGCTCGCCCCGCCTCCGCCGTCCATACAAACTTCTTCTTACTGCTGAGACAGTCAGTGATGGGCGCCGTCAGATGGGCGAAGTTGCGGATGAACTTACGATAAAAGTTTCCAAACCCTAGGAACCTCTGCACATCCTTCTTGGTTTTGGGTGTTTTCCATTCCAGCACTGCCTGTACCTTGCCGGGATCCATGGCCAATCCCTTGTCTGACAGGCGGTACCCCAGGAATTCCACCTCCTTGGTATGGAACCGACACTTCTCCAGTTTGACCCACAGCCTGTTGGCTTGCAGTCTGCTCAACACTTCTCTGACGTCTCTCACATGTTGCTCCTCATTCTCAGAATACACCAACACATCATCTAGAAAGGCAACGCAATTCTTGTAGAGCAAAGGGCCCAGCACGTGGTTCATAAAAGATTGAAAACACGCGGAGCCTGCTTGTAATCCAAATGGCATAACGAGGTATTCAAACGCCCCCAAAGGGGTAAACATGGTGGTTTTCCATTCATCCCCTTTCCTTATGCGTATCAGGTTGTACGCCCCCCTTAGATCCAGCTTTGTGAAAATCTTTCCCTTCCTCACCATGGTCAAAATATCATCAATTCTGGGCATAGGGAACGCCACCGGTTCAGTCACTGCATTCAGCCGCCTAAAATCACATACAAGTCTCGGCTTGTCCGCATTCTTTTGTCCACAAAGAACACTGGGCTCCCCCCTGCTGCTTTGGACTCTCTGATGAAGCCTCTCTTCAGGTTCTTGTCAATGAACCCTCGCAACTCCTGCATTTCCCTGTCTGACATGGCATACAACTTGCCCACGGGAAGCTGTGCTCCAGGGAGTAAATTGATCTGACAATCAAAGGGTCTATGAGGTGGTAGTTGGTCAGCTTCCTTCTCGCTGAACACGTCGCTGAGATCTGCATACTGTGGTGGTACCTTCACCTTCCCCATTACTTCAGTCCCTGCTAGGGTGGCTTGGGCCTCTACTGAACCCTTCTCCCCTTTGCAGTGTTCTAGGCAATGTGCTGAACCAAAGGACACCACTCTTTGATGCCAGCCAACCAGCGGATCATGTAGAGCTAGCCAGCTCATTCCCAAAATAATGGGAGCGCCTCCCAGGGTGGCCACATTAAACGCTATCAGTTCTGTGTGCCTTGCCACCCTCATTATCATTGGGACAGTCTGCAAGCGGACTCCTCCTCCCAACAACTCCCTGCCATCAATCGTGGTCACCTGCAGGGGGTTGCTTAAAGGGATGGTCTGTATCTGGTGTTCAGCAGCAAACTCCTTGCTCATAAAATTGCAGGAGCTGCCTGAGTCCAATAGCGCCTTTATTTTTAGGGGGTGCCCATTCTGCAGCTCTAGCGACACTTCAATCACTAGAGCAGGTCGAGGAGCTTCTGGCACGGGCACTTTCACTGCTCTTTGGCCTGGCTGCAGTGCCCCAATTGTGGCAACCAGGCGTTGGCTTTTACCTGCTCCGCTCCCCCTTCTTCTCCCCCCTCGACAGCTCCCACCATCCCTTGCCATTCCTTCCTCTGGGGGCAGACTCTGGCAAAGTGGCCTGGCTGTTGGCAGAGATAGCATTTCCGGGGGCCCTTTCCCTCCTTCTTAGCTCCCTCGCTGGTTTTTGAAAATGCGCGCGCGCGCGCTGTTCCGATTTCCATCGGCTCTGCCGGCGGGAAAGCTGGCTCAGGAATGTCTGGAATGCGGAACTCCTTCCAACGTTCCCCTCTCCCTTCCCGCCTCTCCAAGGCTCTTGCCTCCTGCCGCGCTCCTATGGTCAGCGCAGATTTGGTCAGCTGATCCATAGACTCCGCCCTGGGGCTCCGTGCCAGCTCGTCTTTCACCCCCGAAGAAAGACCTTCTTCAAATAGCATTTGAACGGGTGCCGCCGATAAATCCCAACTCAGTCTGTGAATCAGCATGGTAAACTCAGTCCAATATTCACGGACAGATCGACTCCCCTGCTTACAAGCCATTAGCTGTCTGCGCACCACCCCTTCCTCAATATCGCTGGAAAACATGATATCCATTGCACGAAAGAACTTCATTGTGTCCTTTAGTATGTCATTGTGCGTTGCCATTAGGGGTCGCACCCAGTCTCTAGCCCCTTTCTCAAGATGCCCAATTACAAAAGCAACTCGCGATTCCTCATCAGGGAACTCATCGAACTGCACATTAAGGGCATATTGCATCTCTGTCCTAAAAGCATGGTAGTCCTTGGGGTCCCCCCCAAATTTCTGCACCAATCCTGGTACCTTTCTGGGGAATTGAGTGGCTCTCCCCTTCTTGTCTGCATCCTGAGCCCTTCTCTCCTCCAGCCTCGCCGTCTGCAGGGCCAGTTGAACCTCCAACGCTCGGTATCTATCTTCCAAGCTTGGACCAGCTCCAGCCCCTGCTCCTCCGGTTCCGGTTGGTTCGCTCATGATGCCTTCTCTTGCACAGGCAGCGTACAAAGACTGTCGGACTGCTGTGAGGGTTTGATTAGCTGCTTGTGCGTGAAAACGTGCTCCCTCAGAGTTTGTGCGCCCCCACAAACCTCCGTGTGTGACGGAGCTCCTCAGACATGTCTGCTCTAGTCACTAGTAGAGTCCGACAGTGGCTGTCTGCGGAAGCGTTTCCAACAAAGAAGTTCCTTAACGGAAACGCGTCTCCTGGACTCACGGCGTGACAGTTTCCTGCGAGGTATGGGTCTCCCTATGGGAGACTCCGATACCTCCCCACTGTTCTCGCTGGAAGCCTCCCTGAGCCCTCCCTCCTGCTCGCATTCCCTCAGAGACCCACTCCTCCCCCTGCTGGTCCCTGCTTCAGCAGTTGAGTCTCTTTCATCCTGCCTGAGTCCCTCCACCACCTGATGCTCTGATGGCAGTTCCCTGACATCTTGCTACACGATCTGACGTTCATTTCATTTTGGAAAATGCCATGGAACAATGCGCACCCGGTAGCTTTTCTGGTAAAGCTGATTGAAAGTATCAACCTTCTTATGTGTTAGGGCTATCGGATGGTTGCTTGAGAGCGAACAGGCAGGATCCCTCACTGGTCTTTTCAAAAGCTTTATTATTGGTTCAAAAACCTTTACAATGCAGAACACGCATCTATTCCATGTCTTGCTCACTCACTAGCAGAATCTGAGAGAGGGTGGTCCTTAAACTTTCCCCGGCAGAGTAGTCTCTTGACCCCCAGCCTACGTCTCCCTTCTCTACTTGAAAGCCTACTGCGCAAGGAAGGCTTGAGTAAAGGGGGACCTCCCTCCTCACCGCTTTACTCAGGCAAGGTGTCCTGGCACCGCCTTGCAGCCTCCAAGCCCTGCAGCTCTTCCCCACTAGAGGCGTGGCTTCCTTCCTCCGCTGAGGAAGTGCTGCTTCCAACGATTTTTGGAGGCTCTCTGTAATCCATCTGCCTTTCCCCCTCTCGCCTCTGAGCCGATGGCAGTTCCCTGACATTATGATACATAAGAAGCTGGGTCTGAAATAGTTACCATACAGAAGGTGGGGCGACCTGGATCACACCAACCTGCCCTGTTATTTCACTGGTATCTGTAAGAAGGCTTCCCACAAAGGGGGTGGGGGTGGAACTACAACAGACTGTTGGGCTTATGTAGACTTTACATGTGTGGGCAGGGGTGCCAACTTCAATAAAATATTGGGGGGGGCAGGTAAGCCCTGCCCCACATAACTGATCACATAATGCAGCACATGCATACCATTTGAATGGAAATGCCCATCCATTTTGGGGCCCCTGGCCCCCTCAAATATTTTAGGGGGGGCGAAGGGACCTCAGCCCCTAGGAGTTGGCTCCTATGTGCGGTGCTGTTGCTGCTAATGCAGTCAATACAGGTAGACTAGCTGGATCCAATGGACTGAGCAGAGCCCAGGAGGTGGGCTGATCCTATATCAGCCCACAGATTTAGGAACGGTGTTTTCCTTCTCCAAGATGGGCTACCTTCCCAGGTTGACGAGCCCCATCCGTCCCGCAAGCACCAGCTGATCCTATTCTTGTGCTTGGCGGTAATAGCACTGGAGGAGGAAAACGGGACATTCCCGGTTGAAATCAGAAGCTGGGATAGCTTCAGTAATTCTTGAATGTCCCAGGGAAATAGGGACACTTGATGGGTACAGAACTATGGCCTGTAAATGAATTCCTTTATTTTATTCTAGGCATTCAACAGCTTCCTTCCACTTCACCGCTTCCAGGGTGGCTTACATTTAACAATTAAAATACATTATTCTGCCACCACAACCATCACTGCCTCAGAGGCAGATTTGAAATGCAGCGCTGTGCTAGGCAGGGTCTGGTCTTCTGCTCCAGGTTAGGACGCAGTGACCCAAAGGAACTGTGGGTGGAGGAATGTTCACATTACAGCTGGCCGATTTGCACCTGTTGAGGGGATAAATAAAGCAACGCTCTTCTAGTTTTTCATTCACAGCCAGCCCCTTGAGTTGCAGGGGAATGGAGACGGCATCTTCTCAGCCTGTCAAAGTGGAAACATTCCTCAAGTATGATGAAAGCAAAGCTCGCTACTGCTCTCGCACTGTTCTGTTTAGGCAGAGGTGGCAAACTTCACTAACAGCATGCTTTTGTGTTGTCAACCATGGACAATGTATTCCAACATGGTTTTTCAGCTCTCTCTTCTTTTTCTGGCTATTGTGCCTTTAACAGCAGACTTTGGATGCAGAATTTTAACAACAACAGTTTTCCATGGCACGAAGCTGTCCTGGAGATAGCCCCAGCTTTCTAGTACCAGCTCTGGAAAAGCCACTATTCCCCATTTGGTCTTCTTAGAGAATACCTTTCAAAACAATTTGTTTGAGTCCCTAGAACTTGCCATTATTCCAACTTCAGCTCCTCCGGCAGTGCAGGAATCTCTAGGGATCTCTTGGGGGGGGGGGAGGAGAAAGTGGCTACATCTTAACTGTATAGCACGCTCACATGGGAACATGTCAGCTCATGGCTTCCTTTCCACACTTTCCACAGCAATTATCTACGCACAGCCAAGACTGGCACTGAAATTGCCAGATGGGTTTATCTCCCCTCTCCTGCTCTGGGGGTTCCCTTTCTTCTTCTGCATCTGGCCACCATAGACAGAACCTCTCCCATCTCAGAGAAAGAGATCACAGAGAGCATATTGTTAAGCATCCTCTGCTTCCCAGAGTGGTGAGGACCTGTCCAAGTACAATGTTATAGGGCTTACTGGGCAATCCTATAATCCCACCTACTTAGAACTAAGTCCCACTGACTTCAATGGGCATTATCCTGAGCAAGTGGGTATAGGATTGCACCCTTAGCTTCCTTTAGACAAGCAGACTCCTAAAAAAGGCAGAAAACCCACTGGTTCCATATCAGATTCCCAAGAACAGGGGAGGGCCCCGACCCTGGTCTGCTTATGTCTACCTAAATTCACAATTCTTTTTGCCCCTACATAACCTTTCTCTAAATTAAAACTTGCTTTTTACTCGTTACATTACATAATTATATTTGTATTTTGCCTTTTCTCCAAGGGGCTCAAGGCAATGGTCCTCCCTGCCTCCATTTTATCCTTGCAACAATCCTGTGTGTTAGCTTAGGCCCAATATGGGCTGAAGGCCAACAGTGAGGTTCACAATGGAGCTTCTCTGCCCCTCCCATTACCCTGGATCTATATTACATTCTAAGCACAGAAGAGGCATTGCAGAGTTGGAAGAGACTCCGAGTATCATCGAGTCCAACCCCCTGCAAGGCAGGAATATGCAGCTGTCCCATATGGGGATCGAACCTGCAACCTTGGCATTATAGGCACCATGCTCTAACCAACTGAGCTGTCCAACCTCCCTGGATCTCCTCAATGAGTCAACTTTCACCACCTTCTGAGAAATCCCAACATCTAAACAAACAAACCTTCGCTGCAAACTATTCTTAACAGAAAACTCTGGAACTGGCCACCCACTTTGGACCGGCTTATGACAAGATGTATGTTGGATGTTCCGAATTACTTGCCTTACCCATACATTCCAGGGGTGTGAAGCAAGCACTGCATTAGTTCCTGATCAAAATGCCTTCCTACATTACAGGGGACTTTAAATATAGAGTGTCAATCCATGGCTAGGCTTCAGAGCAGCATACGTGCGATCCAGGGCAGGTAAAGACTGTCTAGCCCTTCGCTATTGTCATTTTATGTGGCATGCAGACACAGAGTAATTGCAGCCAGGGCTGGCTGTACATCAAAGGGCTATAGGCTGTTAAAGTACATTAAGAGTCGTGAGCCAACAGCCTTTTAAAAAGAAAGGGGTTTAAATCAGTATTTAGGTCAGCAATGGTGGCTAATCAGCAGCAGTGGAGAAACGAAGCCAAAATAGTCCAGCAATTGGTATTTGTCCTCCCAAGTATGGCAAGATGACATAGCTCCATGATCACGAAAGGCAGAGTTATTTCCAGTTCTACCAGCTGCCCCTTGCCAAACACACCAGAACTTGTAGAGGACTATGAATATGAATTAAGTCAAAATGTATATAGGAAGCTGCCTTATGCAGAATTGGACCCTTGGTCCATTTAACTTGTATTGTCCACAATGACAGACAGTGTTTCTCCTGGGTTTCAGAGTGCTGACATTTCCAGTCCACGTGGAGATTTTGTCTGTGAAATGGCCCCAATCTCCCTTCCTCAGCAACCCAACAGACAGCCGGGGGAGGGATGGATAGATCCTTTTGACAGATGTCTGAAGTGGTAGCTTGCAAGGGGCTCCCACCACACACTTCTCCTTCCATTGCTCCATCTGCACACCCACACCCATTTACCCCCTCCTTGTTCTCCCTCCAGGCTCGTACCTCCCATTAAATTATGTCATGAGCCATATGTTCCCCAGCTGTGCTCTACACGCCCATATTTCTGTAATAGCAAAATGAAGTATTGGTACTTGTAAAAGCGGTCAATGAGTGAGAGCCAAAGTGATCACTAGGGAAGTCTGGCAATACTTTCAATTTTTGCATGGATATTATTATTTAATGAAAGTTTCTGGATGTTGATGGAGCATGCAAGTTACAGGAAGCAAAAGAGGTCATTCTTGACGGCTCTATTCTGATCAGAGCCACTAGGAGAATGGAATTGATTTAATCCAAGTTCTCAGATGCTGCAAAGGAATTGATGGAGCGGGACTAACATACTCGGAATCCATACCCCCCCCAAAAAAAAATTACAGTTGCTCTTCTTCTTTTGAGGGATATTGCACTGTACTAAAAAAATATAATAGAAGCACGGAGCATAAGAATAGTGGGAAGAAATCCATTTCTCACATGACAATACCCTAATGATTTGGGGAAGGGGAATACTGCTCAGTGAATAGCTTCCACAGCCTTAAATCATGTGAACTGCACTTCTTCCGGCATCACGTTCGCAGGGTTGACTGAAATTTTGTACAAGACAGCAGGGGGACACAGCACCTAAGACTACGAGCTACAAAGCTGCTTCTTCAAATCTTACCTCTGTCATTTTATTATGGGGCACTGGCACTACTCCCCCCCCCCACCAAGTATCATAATTGCTCATGAAGATCTGCTGTCTCAATAGACAAGGTGCTGTTTTTGCACTCATTCAATATCCTGTCTCTTGGCCTTTCAAATACTTGCATTTTCCCTCTTTGATAACCAGAAACTTTCCTGCAGTTGCTAATTAAATTTTTTTATCAATGGATACTTAATGTCCATTTGTTTGTATGAACTGTCCTTTCACTTAAATATTTCCTGTGTTCAAGCTGAATGGGTTCATTTCTAAAGGCCAGAACAAAATTCCAGATGCATCACCTTCACTCAAAACATCCATGATAGAGTAACTCAAGTCGATTATGAGCAAGCCAAGTAATGTTATGCCACAATGAATTCCGAAAATAAAGAACATGTAACTGATACGAAAAATGGCAGGCGTGAAACACCTTTTTCAACTTAAACAATATTTATTTGCCACTATGCAGTGCCTGCTACTGCTACAGGCAAAGAAACACACATCATGATGCCAGAACTAACATCCAGAACACTAGATGTTGCTGATAAAGACGCCTGCCATTGCTGAGGTTCTAAATCCCAGTTATATTAAAAACTCTATATACAAAACAACAACAACAACAAAAAAACACCACGTTGGTAGTGCACGTGGTTGGCTTCAACCACCCACCATGCCCTGCAAAAAGATGAAGCAGAGTCATTTTGGAAGGCAATATGCTTAAAATTCCCCAGGAAGCAATAGCGGTGAAACCAAAAGTCTTTTTAAAAACAATCAGACTGCTGCTTCATTGCATACTAGCTCTGACATGCACACCTGCCTAGGGGATAGAGAACGCCGCCTGTTGATTCAGAAGGGCTTGCTCAAAACTCTGCCTCTGGGCCATTCAAGGCCCACCGTGGGAAATTACTCGGCAACTAGCTTTCCTTGGGCCTACTTAGAGCAAGGTATTGGCCCACCACCTCCTGGCAAATAGAAGGGGAAGAAATGGAGGTAGTGAGAGATTTTACTTTCATGGGCTCCATGATCACTGCAGATGGTGACAGTAGTCATGAAATTAAAAGATGCCTGCTTCTTGGGAGAAAAGCAATGACAAACCTAGACAGCATCTTAGAAAGCAGAGACATCACCTTGCCAGCAAAGGTCCGTATAGTTAAAGCTATGGTTTTCCCAGTAGTGATGTATGGAAGTGAGAGCTGGACCATAAAGAAGGCTGACTGCCGAAGAATTGATCCTTTTGAATTATGGTGCTGGAGGAGACTCTTGAGAGTCCCATGGACTGCAAGAAGATCAAACCTCTCCATTCTTAAGGAAATCAGCCCTGAGTGCTCACTGGAAGAACAGATCCTGAAGCTGAGGCTCCAATACTTTGGCCACCTCATGAGAAGAGAAGACTCCCTGGAAAAGACCCTGATGTTGGGAAAGATGGAGGGCACAAGGAGAAGGGGACGACAGAGGACGAGATGGTTGGACAGTGTTCTCGAAGCTACCAACATGAGTCTGACCAAACTGCGGGAGGCAGTGGAAGACAGAAGTGCCTGGCGTGCTCTGGTCCATGGGGTCACGAAGAGTCGGACACGACTAAATGACTAAACAACAACAACAAGCAAGCAACCTTTCTACTGTGGAAGGCCACATACCTTTGGGCATAAACTATGTGTCAGTACTGTAGTGGGAAGAGTCTCAACCAGGGATGGGGGGGGGGTGCCAGAGACAATAGTGTTCTGCATTAACAGAAGAAAGACTATCCTGGAAGAATACTGATCTTGAAATTTTAAAAAGTTATTATTTTATCAAACACAATACCGCCCCTTCCAATTGTTCTGAAACGAAAAGCAAAGAAGGAAAATATGGAGGAAATGAAGAGAAGGAAGGAACTCTGATGAGAGGAAAGAATGGGGCAGCCTCAGGAGATGTTGGGGGCTACATAAAATAGGCTGCAGGATGCCCACCTGTGACTTAGAAAAATGGTTGGCCACTCTTTGGCTACATGGAGATTGGGAAAGGACAGGCAGGCAGGATTCTTCTGATTTGGTTCAGAGGTTTATAATCTCTAGGGAGGCCCACCTTCTTATAGCACTGGGAAAGTTTACAGATAAGATCACGGTCACCTGTGAAGGCCACACACACCATTATTTTGGCTTCCTTCCCAACTTGGCAGCAAGCTCCCCGAAGCAAGCTTGTGGAGGAGCCCACAGGGACGAAGGAGAAAGGCAACCGAGCTGTGTTTGTGGCCCCGTGTCAACAACACTGGGCTACAGAGAACACGGAAACTGCTTTTCACACCTGCCTGCAAGAAGAAGATATTCGGTTCCAGAATTTCAGGCGCTGGAAGCTGCAGGGTGACCTTAAAATCTCACACGCCTGCTTCTCTTTCCTCGCTGCCACCACTCAGCCACTTATTTTTAGATAAATGACAAGGCGTTAAGCACAATGCTCCATTTCATGGGAACACAAAGATATGCCTTCACCTGTCACCCTTCTGATTGACTGCGGCTCCTGTGCTGCATGCTTTTGAAGACGCAACAGAGATCAGATCACCTGGACCTCCCAGAAGGGAATAACTGAAAGTTCTGCCAGCCATCAATTAATTTTTGAGCTTTTGTTATTATTATTTTATGTTGGAAGCTATTTAGTTATGTTGGAAGCTATGTAGCTATTACATATTACGTAAGTGTTCAGTTAAGGGACGCGGGTGGCGCTGTGGGTAAAACCTCAGCGCCTAGGACTTGCCGATCGTCAGGTTGGCGGTTCGAATCCTCGCGGCGGGGTGCGCTCCCGTTGCTCGGTCCCAGCGCCTGCCAACCTAGCAGTTCGAAAGCACCCCCGGGTGCAAGTAGATAAATAGGGACTGCTTACTAGCGGGAAGGTAAACGGTGTTTCCGTGTGCTGCGCTGGCTCGCCAGATGCAGTTTGTCACGCTGGCCACGTGACCCGGAAGTGTCTGTGGACAGCGCTGGCCCCCGGCCTCTAGAGTGAGATGGGTGCACAACCCTAGAGTCGGACACGACTGGCCCATACGGGCAGGGGTACCTTTACCTTTAAGTGTTCAGTTACGTCGACATAAATATGGCAAATATCCAGGTGTTGTGTTTTCTATGAGACCTTTTGTGTGAGGATATGTGATGCCAGTTGATAACTGATCTTTTTCAGTATTGCGGGTCTGTACAAATGTACCAGTGTGAGAACGGCAAAGGCAGTCGTGGTGCTTTGCAAAGAAGTTTGCTTCTGTCCCAAAGCGAGCTCTTTAAAAATGGGTCAGAAAGGGTTTTTAATGATATGGAGCCACTGGTCAAGGGACTGTATTATTGGGACTGTGCCATCACAAACACACAATTGTATCAATTCCTAGTTCAGTTTTGAAGCTGCTCCCCCCCCCAGGCAGTTTGGTTTTTTAAAGAAGAAATGAGGTGGAAATGTATAACTGAAACAACATACCTGTGCAATTTTTTTAAAAAAATGGTTTGTTTGAAGCATGCATGGGGAAAGGGTTAAGACTGCTGGGTGAATTATCATTTGATATATTAGCTTGTGCATCTGACATGCAAATTCCAAAGCCAGCAACAAGCCAGACTCACACCACAAAGTTAAGAACCCGCTCTTGACTTAAGCCTTCTTACACCATATATTTTCTTCATCCCAATATTACCAGTTCTTTGCTGTAATGTGTAACTTGGATAAATGAATAATCATTTTTAAAAATTCCCCATACCAATGAACCACCACAAGATACACACACACACACACACACACACACACACACACGAACAGAAACCAGATCTTCCATCCTCACTGTTTAAAAATACCATGTAACCAACTAGACTCCTTGACATATCTGCATTTAGCCAAGATACTGAGTCTGAGTTGACATTTTGGTGATATGAACATTCCAGCTGTTGTGTTTGTGGTCTGGGTTCGCCCCATTCATACATGCTCAGTTGCTGCTACAGTCATTGAAGTATGAATATCCATGGAGCTTAATTTATGACACAACGGTTATGTCATTTACATTAAAAAAATCTTTTTCTTCCTTGCCCCAAGAGTCTAAGGAGAGTAACCATTTTTCTCTCGTTTATCTTTACAAAATTCTTGTGTGTTAAATCAGGCTGAAAGTGACTTATCCAAAGTGGCCGGGTTTGGACACAACACTAAAAAGTATGATTTAGAGTTGTGCTAAGGAATCCCAGGTTTTTACACTTTCCATTATCTCTTATCCTCTGGTTATAGCTGCGAGGAGGAGATTGGGAGCTTTTGCTTGTTTTTAACTAGCTACATTTTAGCACCATGTCCTAATCTAGACAAAGTGTGGCTAGCGTTAATTACAATTTATTGAAAAGAGCCAATTCAAAATGCAATTCATGGAGGTGGCTTGTTTCAATAAACAATGCTTAATATTAACCTCAATTAACTGGTATGAATTAAAATGGAAGTGAAAGCTTCTGTTCTCCAACTCAGCCATGTCAGAGAAAGAAAGGAGAGAGGAAGTTCACAATCCCAAGTCTCGTTCATATACTGTAATGCTAAACCAGGCATGGCCAAACTTGGCCCTCCAGCTGTTTTGGGACTACAACTCCCATCTTCCCTAGCTAACAGGACCAGTAGTCAGGAATGATGGGAATTGTAGTCCAAGAACAGCTGGAGACCCAAGTTTGGGAAATACTGATCTACAGGATGCCACGTTAGGTACCCTTTGGTTTAGCACAACATTTGAATGAGGTAAATGAGACCATTGCAGAAGAAATATTCACACACTGGACCTCTTTTCTAAAGATGAAATTCTCTGCCCTGATGGTGATATATATATATATATATATATATATATATATATATATATATATATATATGATTACACCAGAGGCTACAGGTACCTGGTGGTAAAAGTCCCACACAACTTACCGGTATATTGTAAGAACTATTCCTGATACAGTGCCTAGGTGCCACTTTTATTTGTAATAAGGGTAATATAACAAACAGCCCATAAAACTTTATTCCTGACAAAAAGGAGCTTCTTGTCTGGTTTATGACGCTTTTATAGAGAGGACAGTATAAAAGTGAGATAGGACAGTATTGAAAATTACAGCTTTGTGTGATATCATCACTCAAATGGATAGCTGGTTGGATGTTCTGAGAGCAGCTTCTAGGTATCTCTTATTTCCTTATTCCCCATGAGCAAACAGTCAATTATCATGGCAAGAGAAAAGCTACAGGAAAGTTGAGAGACTCCCGAAAATACTCATAAAAAGATGAATAAATGCATATAAGAAATAGGAACAAACGTGAAAGGTTGATATGCAATTTCCTAATAAAAGTGTTAAAACATGTATCTACAAAAATATTTTTGTATATTTTTTATTTTGTATATTCATGTTTGCAAATCAGTCTCAAGAATGGAATCACTGTGTGTCATGAATAACAAATCCAGCTCTTGCTCTGTTGCTCAGATGCTGGTCTAGCATCTATTTCAGGATTTGCCTTATCCTAACATGAATACTAAAGCCAAGTTTAATTTTTCCTGACATTAGCACAGCAATTTAGTGCTCAAATTTTGAAAAATACTAATCCCAAAACTTTCCATGGCAAATGCTAGGGCTGATCATACCCTCTATCTTGCAGATATTAATACACACAGCCATAAGAAGTCTGGCACCAACTGGTATCTGAAAACCACTTACTATGTTAATTTTTTGCCAACATGAAATGACTACGGTGTTCTTGTCTGTAAACACGTAGTTAATGAATATTGAAGACTGGATCCCTTACGTACCCATGAACTGTGGAGCTCCGATAGGCTCATCACAGATTTTGGGGGAACAAGGCATTTGTATTATTTATACATACACAAAATTATACATGCATGGAAGACAAGGAGTGACTCATGGGTGTCTATGTGCAATACAACTATTACTGGACTTTCCCACTTCAAATAACAGATGGGGGCATAATACGTTTTAATGCTCTCCTTAAAAAAACAAAACCCCAAAATATCCTGTAGCTAGAAAACTAGCATGTCAGGAGAAACGTTCTAGCTGCTTCCCTGATATGCTAGCTTTGTATGTGCAATGATACTTCTTTTTTGCAATATATAGAAGCTTTCTAATCTGCAATCCCATAAATCACCTTCCACCTCTGCCTGCTCAATGCAATAAACTTCTATGGGGCATTTCCAGCTTCAGTATCTATCACCAGAGCCCCAAACTTGGAAGATCTACACCAGGAGTAGTCAACCTTTTTATACCTGCCACCCACTAATGCCACCCACTAATTTCCTTACTGCCCACCAGTGATCGATGGAAGGAGGATTCCGCTTGTGCCGTAGAACCCCATACTGCCCACCTAGAATCCTGAAACGCCCACTAGTGGGCAGTAGGGACTAGGTTGACAACCCCTGATCTACACTGCAGCTCTGGATTTGGGTATGGATGTCACAACCACAGCCTAATCCTGTTAATACTTCTTTTCCCTTAGAAGATTCTTACATAGTACTTTTCTCTCTGAGGAAGAAAAGCCAGGTAGAATAGAGAAGGGGGGAAATCGTCTTACTTTGGAGTGAAAAACCTTTCTGACCACTGCAAAACAGAGAATCATAAGCACAGTCTGGAATCTAGCCTCCTCCCGGCAGAAAGCCTCACAGGTTTTAAATCCTACCATGACGTTTTTCATGCACATTCCTCCACAGGTGCTCTTCAACAGAGCTAAAATGCCACAGGAACAGTATATGCACCTGGATCATTCAGAATTAAACATGAGAAGACTGGGATGGGAGGAAGCTTGGAAAACAGGAGAGGTGCCAAGCACAGTGGAGAAGACATAGTAATTAAGAGCTTTTATAGGTTCATTGCTTAGACTACTTTAGTTCATTTTAGTGGTCTCCTGCACTCCAAACAACTACAAATCATTCTTCATATTTCCCAAAGAAACATTGGGTAGCACCCAATTTTGCACAAGGGGGCTTTCCCCCCTTCCCTTCCCCCTGCTGCCACAGTGCCCCCTCCCTCAAAATATGCTCCAGAGGGGCTGCATGAGAGAAGTAAAGGACTCCATTCTGCTGGAGAGCAGACACTGCTGGATTTCACAAATGGTTGAGGACCACATAGTATAGGGAAGGAAATTTAAACATCCATGCAGCCACACTTGTCTGGATATCTCTTTTATTTCCAGTTATCTATCTTGCTGCTACATCCAAAGCATTTAGAACAAGCATATTGATCATTCATTTTCTTTTGGGCCTACCCAGCTCACTTCTATGCATGGTAAAATTGCGAGTGGGCTTTTATCTCACACGCTTCCGCCCTGCTCCCCAAAGGTGGAAATTATGCTTTATTGTGGATATTGAACCTGTAGTAGAAAGAAATTTCAGAGTCCAAGGTACAGTTACTCTTGCCTCCAGATAAATGAAGGCTCTCCTGGTTTGAGGTTCACTTCTGAGAGGAGGAGAGAAGTGTTCAGACCTGAAGCCCACTCCTGATCTCACCACACAGAGAGTTGAGGTAGGCAAGTAACAGCTAAACAGCCCCATAGTCTTCAGCAGGATTTCTGTGGCCCGGTCTCAAGAGAAGTGGTTCATCTCTTTAACAGCCCTGTGGCTACAGGTGAGAGGTTGATCTGTGGCCTTTCCCAATCCCCTTTCCCCTTGATCCTGCAGCTGACCCACTCCTCCAAGAAACCCTCTGCTGCAAGGAACACTACGCTCATGGTGCCCCACAGCAGGTGAGAGGGATGGGTGGCCTACGAGACCAGGTACAGAACTGTAGCCTCTTCCATAGAGACAGGATGTTTGGGTCGGAACCTACAATGCAATTCTATACATGTCAACTCAAAGTAAGTCCAATTGTGTTCAATGGAGCCTACTATCCAAGTTGGTGTGTAAAGGATTGCAACTGGCCACCAAAATTTCTGAAATTTCTGAGAAATTCTCATGTTCTGATTTTAGACTATTCAAATACATTGCAAATATTATTATTTTTTGGTCTGTATGCTTCTAAATAATTGGAAGGTACATTTCAGGCAGCAGTCATAAATAAACCCAAGTACTTAACTCCAAAGTGTACATTCTTTGTGTAATTATATAGGTAAACGGAAAACTGACTGCAAGCACCATTAAGGAGTCAGAGTCGTCCCCCCCCCCCCGTCCCACCCGTCCCCCAATTATCTTGATCCTTTTAGGAAGTCCCTGAAATAGATGGCTCCCCACCAGCAGGCCTTCCTCTGGTTAGGTCGCCAATAGTTCTTAAGGAAAGTGGAAGACTGGAATTGCAATAAATAGAATAGTCAAGGCTAATTGCACCAATTAAGGAATGCATTACTTGAAGCAGAAAATAGCAGGTACCTTTTTAATGCAAGGCATTGTTTTTCACACCCCAGAGGCCTACACTACTGGATTTAAGCTTATCCTATTACCGTAATTTGAAAAACTTTGCTGGAAAAGCACACCAGTGTCTTTTTCAGATGCTGAAAACGTTTCAGCCTCTCTCTGGCACTGACAATCGCAAACCATTCTGGTAGCTTAACTATTTTATCTGAACGCAGGAAAGGAGGAGATAAGCCTTACCAGGATGAGATACAAGGGGAACAGAAATAAGAGCTTGGTGTGATTGTTATTATATTTTCTGGGTAAGTATCCGGTTTGCAAACACTCGGCTCCACCCTTGTCGATGTGGACTTTTAGTTTGCAGAGTATGGGCAACGTTATGCAAAACAGAGTCTCTTTATCACCAGTTCAGATACACTTTTGCAGACAGAAACATTTGTGGGGAGAGGGAGAGAGAAGATCGGCTGCTAAAATATTTTCTCTGAATCAGAGAAGGCGCAAATGCAGCACACAATTTTTTTTTGGGGGGGGAGGGGTAGCACTGTATTAATGCTATCTTCATAGACACCCCCTCCCATTTTTAACCAAATACAATCTCCCTCTCTCTCATATCTGCCCAGGTCAGATCACACCATTACAAGCAGGTTTGCTTCCTTATCCAAGCAAATCTCGAGAGGTATTTTGAGTTGTTAGCACTTACTCTGGAGATGGTCAGAGGCATATTGAAGTCCTTGCCCCCTTGCAGTCGGAACCCCCATGGTCCGGGTCCGTTGAGAGTCACGCTGTAAGACATATTATCTCTCTTTTACGCCAGGAACCCCAGCAGCTCTGTGAAACAGAGGGAGGGGGGGGACACAGGTGGGTATTTTGGTTTTTAAAAAAGGAGATATTCTTTTCTCTCGCTCTCTCTCTTTCAATTTAAAGCAGAAAAATAAAGATCTTTTTTGTCTCTTGCCTGGTCAGTCCTGCCGAAGTGTCACCTAAGAATAGATAGGAGTTATAATGCGGATACTGATATCCCTGATGAGGGAGCCCATAAAAGGCATGTAACCAAACACCGGCTATGCAAAACCTCTGTGACTCAGAGGTCTAATATAGTCCCCCCCCCTGGGAGGTTAGCAGACCTTTCTAGACTCCTCAGGTCCCCTCGTCAGACTCAAAGCCACTTTTCTAAGATAATGAAGAGGATGTCGTTTTTAAGCGTGTCAGCCGCTTAAAAAACAATGACATGAAAAGGAACCTCTGGCCGATATACTCACTTGTCAATAGCATCGTTCTCAAGGCTTCCCTAGTGTACAGTCCCTGACCTATGTCAAATGTGTTTCTGTGACTCTTGTGTGTGAAAGAGAGAGCATTAAATGCACCATTGTGTGGTTCTGTTTTCATACGACTAGGGTTTCTGGAAAGTGAGGAGAAGAAATAAAGGGGAAGGAAGAGGGACTGCACCCCTGTTTTAAAACATATTGCGTTTGAAATGTTAAGGCTGCACAACCTTAGGAGTTTTCCCCCCTGGCTTGGGAAGCCAGGCCTCAGGATATTTTGCTGCCTGAGGTGAGCAGCCAATGGTGTCCCCTGCCCCAAACCAAGGGGTATATAGCCCCTAAGTCAGTCAAGGTATTTTGTCAACTGAGGCAGAAAAATACACCAAGCCCCTATCCCTGGTAAAACAAACAAACAAACAAACAAACAAACAAACAAACAAACAAACAAACCACCATCAGCAACAAATTGAATAACTATTTCCTTCCCTTTTGTGACAGCCTCAGTCAGTTGCCTGAGGCAACTTCCTCCCTCTGAGGCTTGACCCTCCTTGAAGGCCTCATTCTCTTCAATGTTCATGCAGACGCTTCTTAGATACTGGAGAAAATGAAGCAGGCCTCCATCATGTTGCACACTGTGTGTGCATTGGGGGCCTCTCGTGTTTAGGCTCCATATTTATTGTGTTTTATATCTGATGTTTTCTCTAAGGAGCTCCAGGTGGCATACATGGTTCACCCCTTCTCATTTAATCCCCACAGCAACCCTGTAGGCTGAGCATCAATGGCCCAACCCAAGGTCACTCAGTGAGCGTTATGGCTGAGTGGAGATTTGAACCCTGGTCTCCAAGGCCCAAGTCCAACACTCTAACCACTACACCACACAGACTTTCATCTGCACCATATATTTAAAGCACATGGGTTTCCCCCAAAGAATCCTGGGAGCCATCGTTTACCCCTCACAGGGCTAAAATTCCCAGCACCCTTAAAGTTTATTTAAATGTGCTTTAAATTTATAGTGTAGATGTGACCTTTGGTTATACAGAAGGTTTTCTTTCTCCTGTAACACACCAGAATGAATGCATCTTGGGACAGAACAGTCCTAAAAAACCTGCCCAATACCAAACCAAATGCAACACAGCAGCCATGTTCAGGGACGCGGACTTATAAAAAATATTGGGGGGGGGGGCCGAGAAAGCTCATGAATAATAAATAAGCTCATGAATATGCAAATAAAGTGGCGCCGCCTCCTCGTGAGCGAATAGGGGAGAGCGTGCTGCGCCTATTAATCAGCTCCGGAGCGGAAATTGGGTGGAGCTTTTGCTCGGGAGGGAGGGCAGGAGGCATGCAGCCCGACCCTGTGCATTTTGGGCTGGGGGAGGGGCGGTGATGGCGCTCTGCTGGAGGGGCGCCGGAGATTATTGGGGGGGCAGAGCCCCCCCAAACGAATTTTTGAGGGGGCTCGGGCCCCCTCAAGCCCCATGGAGTCGGCGCCTATGGCCATGTTCCAGAGGAGCAGGGGCTGGTGTTGCGCATGATGGCACACATAAAACATCCCAATGTCACATCAGGACCTCAGAGGAGCCAGGAATGTGGCTCCAATGGCCTGAAGCTCCTGCTGCTGCTGCCACTACCTGCCATGGCAGGAGGAGGAGTTGGCTATTGAAGCTGCTCCATGCTGGGCCCTGATTTTTTGGAACATTGGGGGGCCAAAAGGATGGGCCCCCAGGAGTTGGCGCCCCTGCCATGTACAATGGCCTACCAAGGCTTTGATAAACCTCCTGGTTTTACTACAACAACGAGGGTTGTCTAGCAAGCACCTGTCAGGCAGGAATGTCCAACAGCTCTCTGTGTGTGCACCCCAAATAACAAGATAAAATGGGGTGGTGTGCAGCAGATTTCCATGTCCCCAAGTTTAATCACACCATGTCGAGGTAGATCAGGGAGTCCCCAACCTTCTGAGTAGCTCCTTTGCTGGTCCCCCCCCCAATACACTACCTTCCCCTGTCTGTTTCCTTTTTGAGTGGGGAAACACCCAAATCTTGGAGGAGAGGCAGTGGAGAGGGAAGGGGTGGAAAGTGGGGGGGGGGGAGACTTTTTTCATTCTGATGGGCAAGTCTAGATTTTAATCACAGTGAATTATTTCCCCAAGGCACTCGATCACAGTGATGTGGGAGGAGGATGTTGAAGCAAATAAAGTGTTGTTTTCAAATGGGTTGTCATTGGCCTTCGATTTTTGGCTGTGAGAGCAGAGCTTAAGTGGTGGCGTTAGACTTCTTTCCCAGTCATTCTTTTCCCTAACAATTTTTTTTTTAAATCAGCAATCTTTTTCTTCTAGTTAGAACTTTATAGCCTCACCATCTAAATCAGCCAACTCACCTCTGGCTGCCTAAATTCAGCTAAGATGGCCAAGGATCAGGTCATGACCTCACATCTCCTAAAAGCTCTATTCACGTCATTTGGCTGCATACAAAAATAATTAACCTTATCTGCCTACTTTCTCCTTTCTCCTTTTTTTCTACTTGCTAAGGAACCTGGGTGTTTCACCTAAGGATGGGGGCAGACTTGAGTAACAGCAGTTCTTTTGTATTTTCCGTGTTTCACCTTCCCAGCAAGTCTTGGTGCAATTGCATGTCTGCTGCCTCCTCCATCTTAAGACTCTTCCATTTAAATCATCATCATCATCATCATCATCATCATCATCATCCAGCCTTAGGAAGAGTTCTGTAGAACTTAGAAAGCTTACACACAACTTGGTGAAATATGGGTTGGGCTAACAGAGGTACTGCCTAAAATAGATTTTGGTATTTTTCTTATGGGACAAACAACACAGCTATCATCCCTCCTAAAAAACTAAAAAATAAAAAAATCTGCAGAGTGTTTTTGCAAACCTGTCACACAAGACTACCAAACAGTTCTCTGTAACTCCCTACAGCCTTGATGTAACAGGGCCTCATTACACAGAACAATTCCCAATAGACCACTCTGAGCAGCTGCAAAAAAAAGTTAGGACTTCTTTCCTGCCATCCCCTGCTCTTTAGATCCTTGTCTATGCTGGCTTATTAGAGCTAGATGGAGTGGGTTAGCCGATTACTGGTAAAAAACAAAAAACTTGGCATCATAGGGTGTTACCCTTTGCCCTTAAAGAGGCAGTTGTGTATCCACTTCTTTAGAAGCCTACTCTAGACCCAGTGGTGCATAATAGGTAAAAGGTAAAGGACCCCTGAACAGTTAAATCCAGTCAAGCTCTGGATCAGTGGCTGAATGCAGTGGTGGATGGTGTCCCAGCTACATTAGTAAAAAAGCAATGATTCGACTGCACTATAAACATGCAACACCAGATGGCGCCAGAGAGCAGGAAATTTTAAAACAAGGTTTTCCATAGTAATAATAATAATAATAATTTATTATTTATACCCCGCCCATCTGGCTGGGCCTCCCCAGCCACTCTGGGCGGCTTCCATAAAAACCAAAAATACAGTAAAATGTCACACGTTAAAAACTTCCCTGAACAGGGCTGCCTTAAGATGTCTCCTGAATGTCAGGTAGTTGTTTATCGCTTTGACATCTGCTGGAAGGGCGTTCCACAGGGCGGGCGCCACTACCGAGAAGGCCCTCTGCCTGGTTCCCTGTAGCTTTGCTTCTCGCAGTGAGGGAACCGCCAGAAGGCCCTCGGCGCTGGACCTCAGCGTCCGGGCAGACTGATGGGGGTGGAGACGCTCCTTCAGGTATACTGGACCGAGGCCATTTAGGGCTTTAAAGGTCAGCACCAACACTTTGAATTGTGCTCGGAAACGTACTGGGAGCCAATGCAGGTCTTTCAAGACCGGTGTTATATGGTCTCGGCGGCCGCTCCCAGTCACCAGTCTAGCTGCCGCATTCTGGATTAGTTGTAGTTTCCGCGTCACCTTCAAAGGTAGCCCCACGTAGAGCGCATTGCAGTAGTCCAAGCGGGAGATAACCAGAGCATGCACCACTCTGGCGAGACAGTCCGCAGGCAGATAGGGTCTCAGCCTACGTACCAGATGGAGCTGGTAAACAGCTGCCCTGGACACAGATTTGACCTGTGCCTCCATGGACAGCTGTGAGTCCAAAATGACTCCCAGGCTGCACACCTGGTCCTTCAGGGGCAGTTACCCCATTCAGGACCAGGGAATCCTCCACACCTGCCCGCCTCCTGTCCCCCAAAAACAGTACTTCTGTCTTGTCAGGATTCAACCTCAATCTGTTAGCCGCCATCCATCCTCCAACCGCCTCCAGACACTCACACAGGACCTTCACCGCCTTCACTGGTTCTGATTTAAAAGAGAGGTAGAGCTGGGTGTCATCCGCATACTGATGAACACCCAGCCCAAACCTCCTGATGATCTCTCCCAGCGGCTTCATATAGATGTTAAAAAGCATGGGGGAGAGGACAGAACCCTGAGGCACCCCACAAGTGAGGGCCCAAGGGTCTGAACACTCATCCCCCACCACCACTTTCTGAACACGGCCCAGGAGGAAGGAGCGGAACCACTGTATAACAGTGCCCCCAGCTCCCAGCCCCTCAAGACGGTCCAGAAGGATGCTATGGTCGATGGTATCAAACGCCACTGAGAGATCCAGCAGAACTAGGAAACAGCTCTCACCTTTGTCCCTAGCCCGCCGGAGATCATCAACCAGCGCGACCAAGGCAGTTTCAGTCCCATGATGAGGCCTGAATCCCGACTGGAAGGGATCCAAATGGTCCGCTTCTTCCAGGCGTGCCTGGAGTTGTTCAGCAACCACTCGCTCAATCACCTTGCCCAGGAATGGAAGATTTGAGACTGGGCGATAGTTGGCCATCGTGGCCGCATCTAAAGATGGTTTTTTAAGAAGCGGTTTAATAACCGCCTCTTTCAGCGGGTCTGGGAAGGCTCCCTCACGGAGGGAAGCATTCACCACCCCACGAAGCCCATCGCCCAGTCCTTCCCGGCTAGCTTTTATAAGCCAGGATGGGCAAGGATCCAGGAGACAGGTGGTTGGTTTCACTCGTCCAAGCAGCCTGTCCACATCCTCGGAGGTAACAGATTGAAATTGATCCCACTCAACTTGACTAGACAGAACTCTAGCACTCTCCCGCCCCGGCCCTGCTCCCACGGTGGAGTCTACTTCTTCCCGAATCTGGGCGATTTTATCTGCAAAAAACTTTGCAAAATCATTGCAGGAGAACATGTGGCCCGTACTGGGCCCCGATGTTGCAGGTGGTTCCGCTAAATTGTGAACCACCTGAAAAAGTCTCCTGCTGCTGTTTTCTGCAGATGCAATAGAGGCGGTGAAGAAATTCTTCTTCGCCGTCGCTATCGCCACTTGGTAGGCTCGACGTTGAGCTCTAACCTGTGTCCGGTCAGATTCGGAATGAGTTATCCGCCACCGGCGCTCTAGCCGTCTCAACGATTGTTTCATTGCCCTCAGATCCGTGGAAAACCACGGGGCTGTCCGGGCTCCATGCAATCGGAGAGGGCGCTTCGGAGCCAAACAGTCAATAGCCCTGGTTAACTCCACATTCCAGCGGGCCACCAGGGAATCGGCTGAAAGGCCATCAACATGGGATAAAGCATCCCCTACCACTCTCTGGAAACCATTTGGATCCATTAAGTGGCGGGGGCGGACCATCCGAATTGGTCCCACCTCCCTGCAGAGGGGATGGGTCGCAGAGAAGTCCAGTTGCACCAGGAAGTGATCTGACCATGGCACTTCTTTCATTTCGCTTTTACTTAGTGTCAGATCACCAACATCCATAGAGGTAAACACCAGGTCCAAGGCATGTCCACGGCTATGGGTTGGGCCAGACTTATTCAGGGACAGCCCCATGGAGGCCATGCTTTCCACGAAGTCCCGAGCGGTCCCTTGTAAGGTCGTGTCGGCATGGATGTTAAAATCCCCTAGGACGACCAGGCTAGGTGTCTCCAGGAGAACATCCGCCACGACCTGAAGCAGCTCGGGCAGGGAATCCTTGGTGCAGCGGGGAGGTCGGTACACCAAAAGGAATCCTGTACTGCCCCTATTGCCCAACTTCCAGAACATGCACTCAGAAAACTGGGTCTTCCCAATAGGACGCCTGGTGCAAACTAATGACTTCCTAAAAATCACTGCAACCCCCCCTCCCCGCCCACGTGACCTGGGTTGCTGTGCGTAAGAGAAACCTGGTGGACAAGCAGCGGCAAGGACAGGCCCATCTGCTTCATCCAACCAAGTCTCTGTTACACATGCCAGGTCAAATCCTCCATCCATGATCAAGTCATGGATGGCAGTGGTCTTACGAATCATTGACCTGGCATTGCACAGCAGCACCTTCAGGTCACGTGGGTATCCCTTGCTGATTCTAGTATCCTTCCGGACAGGACCAGACCCGGAGGCAGGGATAGTCCTCAGACAACATAGGGGTTTTCTCCCTTTTGTTATAACGATATAATTTCTGGCTTATTTATAGTGGTTTTTTCCCTGTGTGTAGACCACCCTGTGTTTGAATCCTGGGAAGACAGAGGTTCTGTGGGTGGGTAGTTCTCATGTCCGAGATAGATGCAGGTTACTTGTTCAGCATGGGGTCGCACTCTCTCTGAAGGAGCAAGTGTGTCGCTATAGACCCAAGTCCTCTGTTACTGGAGTACCTTTTGCCAGCTCTGTCTGGCTTACCAACTATGGCTGTTCCTGGAGCTAGCGATAACATGACCACTGCAGTCCGTTAACTGGTTATCTTGAGACTAGATTACTGCAATGCTCTCTATGTGGGGCTGCAGTTTAGGTCCAGGGTATGTTAGTGACTGCCTGAACACTTGTATCCCAGCTGGATTACTGAGATCTACAGGTGTGTAGCTGGTTGTCCCCTGAGTTGGTGAAGCTCATCTGGTAATAAGAAACAGAACATTTAGTTTTATTGGCCCAGTCCTATGGAATGCTCTGCCAACAGAGATTCAGCAGGCACCTTCTGCCTTAAGCTTTAAAACTTTTCTATACTGCCAAGTGTATACAGGCAGTGACCATTTTAGGCACATCCAATTGACACGCAATCACTGATGCACGGGTCCTTTCGGAAGAGGGAGGAATGGGGACAGGGCATAATGGAGCAGGGGCCGCTTATGCATGCTCTGCCGATCTGCGCAGGGGCTCGGGAGCAGAACCCTCCTGCAAAATGGTCGCCGCCTGTCCTGGCAATTAAGAAAATATCATGCTATAATAGTTGATCTCTAATTTCAAATTTTATATTGTTTTTTTGCTGCATGGTTTTATTGCTGTGAACCGCTCTAATTTCCTTATGACTAGCCATATCAAAATATTTTAAATAATTCAAAACAGTGCCATTGAGCAAGTCCTAAAATGGATTCTGAACTGTAGTTGATGCAATGCATCTCATGTGATCCACCACTGTTTTAACTGTTGTCCTTTCAATACCATCGGATTCCCAATGAACTCAAAAGCTAATTATTTACTAGAGATAAATCATTATTGAACAACAATTTCTTTTTCTTCTTCATGTTCTCTTCTGTGCATTTTAGCTAAAATAATTTTAGTTATAATCTTTGCAGGTAAAGGAGGAATCTGTCAGGGATTGTTTTTGTTTTTCTTTGCTTATGGTGCTCTGTGAAGGGCTAGGCATGCTCTCGATGCTATATAAGGGAACAGGAATATTGCAGACATTTGGATTGAGAGCCTTGCCCAAGGCCACTGTTGGGTGAGTTTGCATCAGAGATGCAAGTAGCCTTCTAAAAGTATGTAGGTACCTGGAAGCTCACACTGTCCCACAAGGTGGAGTTCTAGTTCTTCCACGATGACCCTATCTCCACAGACTTCAGTTTCACATTTCCCTTAAACAAAGGAACAGTCGCTCTCCCTTCAAATAGCAAGGACACCGAGCCAGAAAAAGAAGGTCAAAGGCTTTGGAAGCAGTATTTGTTGAAATCATTTCAGGGAACAGGATGAGATTCTCTCTCAAAGATAGATACCAAAATGACCAAAGTTCACAAAGCCCCAGTGAATTCTGCCCTTTAGCAGCACCAATCCCAATTATATGCCCGGCATGCGAGGGAAGGAACGAACACCTCAAGGTAGTGGCTCAGAATAGGAACATCATCATGCTTCGACAACTAATGTCAAATCCGTTGCCATGCTGGAAACAATTCATAATGAAACAGGATAGGGAGTTGTCGTACCTCTGCTCACGTTAGTCATCGCTCTCCTAAGGATGTTTTACAGCCGAATTATAAGGCATAGTGCTAGTATGAACAGATTATTAGCAGAAATGGTGGTGGCAGCACAAGAGAAAGTATTGTTGTTGTTGTTAATAATAATTTAAGATTTATACCTGCAGGTCTCAGGGCAGTTACAACACAAAATCATAATATAAAATACATAATCAAAATAAAAACGAAAACAACCCAATAATGCCCCCCCAACCCACATTTTTAAAGGGCGTCAGATGTCAATTCACCAAAGGCCTGGTTAAAGAGGAACGTTTTTGCCTGGTGCCTAAAGGTGTATAATGAAGGTGCCAGGCGAACTTCCCTGGGGAGAGCATTTCACAGATGGGGAGCCACTGCAGAGAAGGCCCTTTCTCATGATGCCACCCTCTGGACCTCTCGTGGAGAAGCACACGAAGGAGGGCCTCCGAAGATGATCTCAGGGTCTGGGTAGGTTCATATGAACAGAGGCGGTCCTTGAGGTGTTGCAGTCCTGAGCAGTTGATAACTTCAAAGGCAGGAGGAGATAAAGTGCAGGATTGGGTTTCGGGAGCAAAATTTAGCTTCCTGACAATTTCAGCTTTCGCTTTCTTTTTTTGAAAGATCCCAGAGACTTAAGGCCACCTTAGGCCAGCTGATTCCAGATGCCATACAAAGGCAAAAACTTGTTAAGTCACCGAGTTCATTATTGTTGTATTTTTACTGCCGGGGAGGGAGAGAGGCACTTGTGAGGTGTTCTACCTCAGGTGTCACAATAACTTTACCAGCCTGGGATACCTAACTGTGTGTGTCTCTGTGGTGCGTGCCATTTGCTGTTCCACACCAGGCAGCAAAATGTCCCCGGCTGATCCTGCTCTTCCAGTTGTAGGACTTCCAGAAACCAGAAGTGTTTCTGATTGAGATTCCCAGTGACAAGGCGTCAGCTCTTTGTTCTGCAGCAAGAATGGTGTGGCAGGGAGCAAATGCCACAGCCACCCCTCACATCACTTTCTGTAGCTGCTAACAGCTTTGGGCTTGATACTCCTTGACTGGCTGCCTTATGAAAAACCAGGTACAGGTTACAAAGACCACACATCCCAGGTTTCCTGGCAGGAGAGGAAGAGTCTCTTTCATCATGGCAACGCCTCCTGTCATCTTGCTTTCCCTCTTGGTCAGTGTTAACTTTGGCTCTGCTGCCCACGCAACAGTGGGCACTGTTGTCCCAGCAGATGTCATCATGCATCACATGTCCTGGTAATTTGTGAGGGTGTCCCATCATCAGCCTGGACAACGGTGCCATCATTAGACAACACACAGTCTCCATTTTAAGGTGTGTCTCCTACTGCCAGCGCTGCTGGCTATTAGGTTTTTGTTTTCAAGTATGTGACGGGTTTAAAGGTTTGGTAGGCAATCTTTAAAATGTCACTGTAATTTGAAGAGAGCACATCTGGGAAAGCACCTCTGAAACAACACCTCATATGTGTATTAAATGCAAAGCTTCCCAGAGCAACTTGCTGAATGTAGATACCTTCTTGACCAACTCATTCCTCCATCAGCAGCCCCTACACCATATCGCCAGGCTCCCACACCCAAACCCCTTCAGTGGCAGAATTGTTTTATAAAGAGGTGCACAGGACTGCAGAGAACTCACTATGACCTCCCTTGTTCCCTTTTAAGGGCAATGGCACCCACCTGAGAAGTGCCAGAACTGAGTTCCGGTGCGTTCTGGCTGCATAAACTATGTTAGAAGTCGACCGATTTCATTACTTTTCTTCATAATATTAGGTGCTTCATTTTGAAAGATATGTCAGATTTATGGGAACATAAGAGAAATGGAAAGTTGTACACACTGTCTGGTTACACAGATTTCTCTTTCTTTATGCATAGATATGTTTTTAAATGGAAACAAGAATTCTGTTTTGGGAGGTTTATTGCTTAGCTTCCTTCTGAAGCCATGATCTTTTATAGGGGCAATAACACTAGATCTGCCACAGATACTCCAGGTCACAAATATAAGCTATTTACTTCAAATGCAAAATAATCAAAAGGACCAGATGCGGTTAGGAGAACAAGGATACCCTAATCCTTTAATGCCGTTTGACAGATACAAATAGGACATCACTATTGAGCTTTGTCATAAGATCAAAAGCTTTTGCCAGGTGTTTTAAAAAAGCAAGGCCTTTTCAGCCAAGAACCCATCCATAAAAATTTAAATGCAGCTTGACAATGGCGACGGCTTTGGGTCTTTAAATAATACTGACATTGTCCCATTAGATCACTGCCTGGCAGGAAGTCATAGCAGTGCGTCAGTTTACACTGGATTTCAAATGGGAGCTAGCAGTGATACAAGAAATGATTCGGAGTCCAATCCCGCGGTTGTTAGAAGAAGGGGAACCGCAAGACGATGAAACTGAAATGATGAAATTTCCTTTGACCCGAGTGAAAGGTGGACGGGCATCGAGCTAAACAACTTGTACCAGCAGCTTCTGATCTCCTCTTGCTCTTTGGCAGCACGTAGACATGTTAGCACTTACAATGATACAAAGAGGAAGAAATGCAATCGCCCAGTCCAGGCATATAGCCAGTTTAGAGTGTGTGCACAGAGGGAGGGAGGAAAGCAAGGAAGGAGAGGTTTCTCCAAAGGTACATTGGGGCAGCAGCATTAGTAAAGGCAAAACGAGGAAAAGCAAAATAGAAATAGTCGAATTTAAATTTTCCAAGCACCTTTTAACATTTTAGAAAGTGAACCTGGAACCCTTAAGAGCTAAGTGCCCAGTCATCTCAACACTTTTGGCCAAAGCACCGGAGAGCCACAGGTTATTTCTTCCTGGCAGACCCGGCTACTGTGCAATTAAGGGTGAAACGAGGCAAGGAGAGATGACCTTTGCTCCCCATTAGATGCCCTAGATGCTTCAGGCCTGACTACACTGCAGGAGCAGTAAACGTGTCACCTGCAGGGTCACATAAGGTTCTCTAAAAAGTAGTAAAGGAGAGTGGGCGGGGGTCAACTTTGAATGCTGGGAGGCGAATGGTAATAGCTCAGAGGGAGAGCATCTGCTTTGCAAGCAATCCCTGGCTTCCCCAGTTAGGACTGGTGAGAGGGGGGCAAGAGTCCCCTGCCCCAAACCCTCGAGGCTGCTTCTGGTCTTCACTGACAATCCTGAGCTAGATGGCACAATGGTCCGACTCAGTATAAGGCAGATCCTATGAATCAGGGAATGTAGGAAGGTGAGATGTAACCCTTGCCCCCCAACCCTCGATCATGATCAGAACCTCTCTCCACCACACCCTCCTATTGGAGCAGGAAAGCCCAGGGCTGGGCGATGTAGTGATATATCATCCAAAACCAGTTTGAAGTCCACATTTAAACCCCTCGAATCATGATGTGTGTGTCTGTGTGCCATGCAAAAAATCACGGAAAAGCCGTGAAGCCAACCAACGCCTCTCCATAGTTCCATCCTTATTTCAGACATTGTGAAATAGCACGACGTTGAAAACTAGGTATCGCCCAGCCCTACTCTTTGCCTCCACATACATAGTTCTTAAGCGAAACAGACATACATGTTACAAAATTAAAACTGGTTCCTGCGCTGCAGGCTGGAGTTAGAGGCAGGTTGGAGGTGCAAAAAGATCGAAGATGTGTAGTCTAAGGGACGTGGCTGAAGAGCTGCCACCCACGGAGAACAGCCCAAGTTAGACCAACACGCTGCTATTTACAAAAAGAGCAGAAATGCAAGTATCCCTGATGGAGATAAAGTTCAGGATTTTTGCTTTCAAAAGTCAAACACAATTATGTTCCCACGAGCCGTCAGGTCACTTATTTTTAGTAGTTCAACAATGGAGTGCAGCTATTTATTAGATTTTGTTTCAATGATGTTTTTTCCTTGAGCTGCTTTTTATGGATATTTATTTGGATATATATTTTTTTATTATAAGCAGCTGGAGGGTAAGTGCAGATGGGCATGTGGAGGTGGGGGAAAGGCCATCCTATGGGAGATGAACCATCAGACCCAAAGTCCTGCCAGACTCATAGACTTTAAGACTTGGAAGGTACCTCAAGGGTCATCTAGTCCAACCTCCTGCAATGCAGGGATCTTTGGCCCAACATGGGGCTCGAACCCACAACCCTGAGATTAAGAGTTTCATGCTTTTCCAGCTGAGCTATCCCAGCAGCCATTTTCCTCCCACTGAGAGGAAAAATAGTACATTTGTCCCAACGTCCATGTCCATTTCTTCCCATTGCCATGGAAATAGGAGGGTTTTGGGTCCACCACCAACATGAACCCAGAATACCGGCTTTTTACCTTCTCCACCAGATCACCAACAGCAGAGGAGCAACAACAATGGATCTGACCACAGAGACAAGCATGTGGTGTCCGAAAGGGAACTTCCCACTATCAATGGAGACAGAGCTTTGCAACAAAAATTCCTCTGGCCCCTGGGACATCTTCCCAGAGACCATAGAATTGAACCCTACAATTTTATAACTGAGGTGTGGGGGAACATCTGGACCTCTAGTTGTTGCTGAACTGCAACAGCCTCATCAAGCATGGGCAACGGCCTGAAATGATGGGAGCTGTAGTTCAACATCTGGACGGCCACGTTGCCAACACAAGGCAGAGGTAAAGGTAAAGGGACCCCTGACCATTAGGTCCAGTCATGGCCGACTCTGGGGTTGCAGTGCACATCTCGCTTTATTGGCTGAGGGAGCCGGCGTACAGCTTCCGGGTCATGTGGCCAGCATGACTAAGCCGCTTCTGGCGAACCACAGCAGCGCACAGAAACGCTGTTTACCTTCCCGCCGGAGCAGTACCTATTTATCTACTTGCACTTTGACGTGTTTTCGAACTGCTAGGTTGGCAGGAGCAGGGACCGAGACACGGGAGCTCACCCTGTCGCAGGGATTCGAACCGCCGACCTTCTGATTGGCAAGTCCTAGGCTCTCTGGTTTAACCCACAGTGCCACCTGCGTCCCCACACAAGGCATATCCACACACACATCTCTCTCTCTCTCTCTCTCTCTCTCTCTCTCTCTCTCTCTCTCTCTCACACACACACACACACACACACACACACTTATGTAACTGCTTAATTCTTCAAAGAATCCTGGTTCTAGTTTGGCAAGGCTGCTGGGAATTTTGTTAGAGATCATCCCCAGAGACTACAGTTCCCAGGGTTCACTGGGGCTACAGAGGAACTTCCAAGCCAGTTTAGGCCTGTAATATAGGCGCCCGCCCTTGATGGACACCCCACCACCACCAACACAAACACCACCCCCACCCCACTTTTGCCTGTTGGATTTTAGATTTCAGAGCAAAGCTGACCATTTGAAAACAAAACGTTTTCCTCGGAATAAAATCCAACAGCAGCTGTTTAAGAGGTCAGCAGTTTTAGGCTGCTAAATTGAGACTCGTTAGCGCCACAAAAAACTGGAAAGCATTTCTGCACGGTGCCAGCATGTAACTCAGCTACTAAAGAGGCAAGGTTGGGTTGGGCTGGTCGCTCCAATGTGCCGTAAGAGAAGCTTTTTTTGCTTTATTACTAAGCCTGAGAAAAATAGGGTGAGATTGACTTACTCATTGCTTGTACTGTATAGTTCAGGGGTCAGCAAACTTTTTCAGCAGGGGGCCGGTCCACTGTCCCTCAGACTTTGTGGGGCGCTGGACTATATTTTGGGGATGGAAATGACGATTTCCTATGCCCTACAAATAACCCAGAGATGCATTTTAAATAAAAGGCCACATTCTACTCATGTAAAAACACGCTGATTCCTGGACCGTCCGCGGGCCGGATTTAGAAGGCAATTGGGCCTTAGTTTGCCTACCCGTGGATTGCTAGAGGTTCCCTGCACCTGGGCTATATACCTTTCAGAGGCACATGATGCCATCAATCTCGTGCTGATGGCTAAATTTCCTCTGCGGGTGGGGGCAGAGGGGTTTAAGTGGGTGGGTCCAAAAGCCAACCCTTTTCTCTCTTGCCTTAGCCTTCCCCAGCCAGCTGGCTCCTGGGGGAAGGGACCTACTGCTCTTGCCAGAGGCCTGGCCTGAGGACTTGCAGAGGGCTTCTGAAATTATGCCAAGGAGCAATAATGTGGATTTAGGATTGCAGGTGGCCCACCCCAGGGACAACTGGGAGAGATTGTCTCAGGATCCGGAGTGCATTGTTATCAATAGGCTGATGACCTGCAGCTCCTTTACCTTTAATACCAAGGAAGCTGTTGGCTTAATCACCACCATCACCACAATTTTATTATTTATGTGCAATTAATTATATGGGCTGGGCAAGGGCTAATAAACTGAGGCTTAACCAAAACAAGACAGGGGTGCTTTAGCTCAGGAAAGTGATGGACTCCAGAACAGGGGTCCAACCAGTTCTCGATGGGGTGGTATTCCCCCTGATGAATCAGGTCCACAGATTGTCGGTTTTCCTGGATTCAGCCTCGTCCCTAGGTGCCCATGTGCCAATGGTCAAGAGCAGGCTTCCTCAACCTCGGCCCTCCAGATGTTTTGAGACTACAATTCCCATCATCCCTGACCACCAGTCCTGCTAGCTAGGGTTCATGGGAGTTGTAGGCCAAAAACATCTGGAGGGCCGCGGTTGAGGAAGCCTGGTCAAGAGTGTCTCAGCCCAGCTTTGACCGCTGTGCAGGCTGTTACTGTTGAGGTCAGATCTGGTCATGGAAACAGACATGTCCAATTGCAGCTGGACTTGGTCACTGCCAAGGACCAACCTTTGAAGAGGCTTCAAAACCCTCAGAATGCAGCAGCAAGGATGCTCATGGGCACTTGCCCATAGGATCACATTACATCTGACCTGCAACAGCTGCATGGTTTGCCATTTGTTTCCAGGCAAAATTTGGAGTGGTGTTTCTTTATCTATAAATCCCTAAAGGACTTGGGTCCAAGATTCCAGGGGGACCTCTTCCTCCCATACTCATTATGACCTAGCAGGGAGGATCTTTCCAGACAAATCTGATGTTGTTCTTCTAGTCAAGTTCCCTCTGATTGCTGTTATATATTTAATTTGTGGCTCTTAAATTACGGTTTTAATTGCTATAATCTGCCTCGTGTAACAAAAGTGTATTAGAAAAGGTGGCTATAACTTTTTATGTAAGTAAATAAAATAGAATGGTACATTCAAATATCCAGAAAAGAGATGTAACAAAGTGTGAAATGTTTAGTATTTATTCTTTTGTGTGAAACTTCATGCAAACTTTTTTGTTTTGAATGAATATCTTATTACAGCAAGAGGATATTATTCTGAGAATCAAGAGTTGTCAGCTAGAGGTGAACTTTAAAGTTTAGAAGTAAATCTGTAGAACTACTGTCAATATCCTGCTTCTCGGTTTGAGTATCAGTTCTGCGGAGATGTCTATTAAGCGTATTGTTTGAACTTTTTAATCTGAGTTGTGACATGGGGGGGGGGGCAAACAAATCATCTGGCTGAACTGCCAAGAAACCAGTGCAGCACAACTAATTATTTAAAAGTGTTTTAAAATGGCAATTCTGTGCACACTTACTTGGGAGTAAGCCTGACTGGCAGGCTGGATTTCTGAGTAAATATATGCAGGTTTTCTGTGTGTCATCTAATTGTCCAGTCACAAAGGCCATGCTGAGTCATCAACAGTTTCAGAGTGCTTTTCTACAGAATATTGTAATCCTTATTTTAATCTGAACTGAACAAGGGCTTTCCACTTAAAAAATAAAGGGAAGGAAACTACAGTGCATACATTAGTGGTTTGACAAGCCGCAAGAGACTGGCCTGAGCCTTTTTGCACCCATGTCTCTTAACCAGCAGCTTATGTGAGGGGTAAAGGAGACGGAAGGTGGGGGAGAGAATGATAAATATATAATGTGGCTTTGGATATGGGAGCCATGCGGTGGAAGAAGCCGGTGGACTCTGGGCTGTATTAGCAGCTCTGGCTGGGTGGCGGGTCACCCTTGTGGTTTGCAAACCAGAAAGGTGGGGTAGCAGAGGAGGAAGAATAATAAAGAAAAGGCTGATCCGGTGTGATTAGTGAGCAAACGGCCTGCAGCAAATCCCATCTGGCACATCCGTTTGATTAATAGCCCAACAGGCGCAAGCAAGAAACGCAGACAACAGGACAGCAGCCTCAGTAAGGAAAGCGAGCGTGGAGTGGGGGGTGGGGAGAAATGAGGGGCAACTCTCAGAGAGGAGAGGAGCAATCCTCGAATTGTAGAGTTGGAAGGGACCCCCGGGGTCATCTAGTCCAACCCCCGGCAAGGCTGGAATCTTTTTGCCCAGCGTGGGGCTCGAACCCACGACCCTGAGATTAACATGCAGTCAAGTTGCAAGGTAGGACAGAAGAAGGTTAGTGCAGCTAGACAGGTGACAAGGAAGGAGCTGGAGACCAGCCGGTCGCCTCTACCTGGGAGCAGCTCTGCAGATCCGCGCGGGGCTTCGCGTGGTGCCTCCTCCGGATTCCTCCAGCTGCACATTTATTAGTTGATCTCTGCCATCCCCGGTGACGCTGCCCACTCCAGAGCGGCGGCGGGAGGAGGTCGATTTCCTTAAGGTGGATCCCTTAAAGCTACAGCTGGCCACTGACTTGCATCTTTCTTTCTTTCTTTCTTTCTTTCTTTCTTTCTTTCTTTCTTTCTTTCTTTCTTTCTTTCTTCCTTCCTTCCTTTCCTTTCCTTCCTTCCTTCCTTCCTTCCTTCCTTCCTTCCTTCCTTCCTTCCTTCCTTCCTTCCTTCCTTCCTTCCTTCCCTGACTTTATCTAGCTTGCTGCATTTCTCGTGCTGGAAAGGAAAACGACAACTGCAAAATTAGTTTCTCCACCCTAGGCAGCCCAAAATTCTAAGTGGCAACACTACATCGGGAAATAAACATTCGGTATTAGATGCTTTTAACTCCGCCAAAAGAGCAAGGGGGAGAAAAGGGGAGTTCGGCAAAACTGAAAAGTAAATAAAAACGAATCGCTCAGCTGATAATGGATGAATGGGAAGAGACGGCAGAGGGCTCTCTCCGTTGGCTAAAATGGAGCTATTTACATGAATAGAATCAGCCACTGAACACTGACACATTGTGCTGTTGTTTGCTTTCAAATGGCAAATAAGAATGCAGATGAGTCGCCCTGTGTGATTTCTGTGATTCAGCACAGAAAGGGAACCACAAGCAGAGGCTGCACATGTAAAACTGTCATGTTCAATAGGTCTTTCAAACTCCTCCAGGAGTTTTCACCTCCAGTACCAGATTTCTGCTGTTGTCTTTTGTCATTATCTCCGTGTAGGATTTCTGCTTTCTGTTGTTTAAATTTGACGTCCTCACAGGTGCCAATAAAAGCTTGGAAATATGAAGAGTGAATTGGAAGATGACCAGAAACGGAGCCCAACATTGGCAAAACAGTAAAACTCAAATGATTTTGGTAGCTGTCCCTATACAATCCAAATTTATTTATTTTTAAAAGAACCCAGAAACATTCTAGCAGTGACATCTCCTGTTAAGGCTGTGACAGCCAAGGTGTCTATGATCGTTCCATTCGCATCGCAATCCATAATATTTATCGCATACTTATCACATACAAAACCACAAACCAAGAGATCCAGGTTAATTTCTGGATTAATGACAGAAATGACAGCTGGCTGAGCTAGGCTGGGATGAATCTCATCCATGCTCGCTAACTACGTAATATCTATTGATAAATGTGTCCTCCATTGATTTGTATAGCCCAAATGCTTCTCAGAGATGCTATTGGTACATTATATTCTGTTTGGGCCCTGGAAATTGGACGGTATAATCCAGTGTGGGTACCATTCAGCTCTATGATGCTAAAGGAATAAACAAGAACCTTATGGGCCAGGCTGATTCCCTGTGTAACTCTCAGTGTCACTTCACAACCATTACAATTTTCTCCAGGCACAACTGTACATGATGCTCAAAATACAGACAGCTTTAATACTTGGCTTAGCATTAATCTCCTTAAGAGTCTCTCCCCCCTCCCCCCCTGCATGTGCAGTAAAAGCTAACTGGGGGCCAAACAGGAGGAAGAGCACTAACGGCTTGGCACCTAGATGTGAAGTACAAACAAGAATTAAAACAAGAATATACAAAAATTGAAAGATTACCCTGTTACACGGGGCTTCACAGTTTACTCCTTCCTTCCTTCCTTCCTTCCTTCCTTCCAGTGGAATGAAGCAGGAATAAGAATGAAAAGAACCTTTTCCTTAGTTAAAGACATTGACCACAAAACCCCTTCTATTTGTCCTCCAAAAAATATTATCGGCACTCCCATGGCCTTCTCCCCATGTCTGCGGCTGAAGAATCACCAAATGCCTCTAGGAAGCTCACAAGCTGGGCATGAAGTTGACAACCATCCCATGGCGATTGTCCCAGACACCTAGAATCCAGGGACAATCAGCCTCTGAACTAGGGGCGAGAACACTCATCAACCCCAAAGCAGAGGAAATGCACCTTCAAAAAAGAGGACAAGAGAGCATTTGGGTAACATTTGCATATGTTCGTCTTATATGCAAGTTTAGATGGAAATACAGTACGTCTCACTATAGCCGGGAAGACTGTGACCTGTGTGCTTGCTCAATCTGTTATCCAGGTACTAACTGTTGAGGGGCAACTTCAGGACTCCTGCTCTCCCTTCTTATGGTTCTTGATCATGGGTAGGCAAACTAAGGCTTGGGGACCGGATCCGGCCCAATCGCCTTCTAAATCCGGCCCGTGGATGGTCCAGGAATCAGCATGTTTTTACATGAGTAGAATGTGTCCTTTTATTTAAAATGCATCTCCGGGTTATTTGTGGGGCATAGGAATTTGTTCATCCCCCCCAAAAAAAATATAGGCCGGCCCCCCACAAGGTCTGAGGAACAGTGGGCCGGCCCCCTGCTGAAAAAGTTTGCTGACCCCTGTTCTTGATCTTTGGACTGGATAGCCCTTCAAACAGAGGACTCCTTCAAACAGAGGACTACCCTCTGTAAGGCAGGACACATGGCCAACATGCTCTAAGCATGGAGATTCCATTTAACTTCAAGAGTCCGAAATTAACCTCCTTGCACCACTGTCATTCCTTGGTTCTGCTGATACCAACATTCCCTACTCCCTGGGGAATATGCCCTGTTGGGGTGTTGACATTGTGCAAATTTGTTTAAATTCAATCAGTCAATTGGTTCAAAGTCTTATATCAGATTACAGCACAATCCTGTGCATGTCTGCTCAAAACACCCGGGAAAGATGTTATAGGATAACAACCTAAAATGATTTGATTGATCAACCTAAAACTATTTAACTGGTTGACACTTAAACTAATTTGTTTTGTTTCTGAAAGTGGCTTGATACTGCATCCAAAGGAACAAGGTCCAAAACTCCAGCTCACTAGAATTCTGCATAGGGTGGTAGCATGTTGAGGCCTCTCATTTGCAATTCCACATGCTTGCTTCAGTCCTGACCTACTACAACCTCTTGCCATTCCAGGCATCAGCCCCTCTCTGGGAGCGCCTGCCAATTTGCTGAATTGTGACAGAGCGCCGAGTGATTTTTTTGTACTTGGGGAAACAAGACCATCAAGCACATTTTCACTTGAGCAACCTGAGCTGAAATTTGAACTCAGTGTCTCTGGAGGCGAAAAGCTCGTGTGCCACCCGCAGATAATATCTCCCAAGGACAGCTGTTTTAGTGCAAAAAGCCAAAGTGAAGCACCTCAGCTCACACCCTCTTTCAGCCTGAACACATCCTTCAGTTAAATAGGGTGCCCAATTTTCACAATGCATCATATTTTGTGCGTCATTTGGAGACGGGTTCCAAAATGTATGTTCTGTGAAGGATACATTGACAGCCGGAACAGAGACATAAGCACAGGCCATCCTTATGAACGATATCCTAGTGGAACCATTGACTTTTTTAGGTCAAAGATGCTTACATTTCCAGGCTTTAGAATGATGCATCTCAGGATATCTCACCTGTGATGGATATCGAGTGAAACAAAGTCAGTCTATAGCCTGATGGGATATGTCTCTATTGCTTTTATGGAAAACACAACCTCATTCTGTACTTATCAGTAGCAAACAAGGTGCAAACTTTTGTGAAGATGAATGGATTAATGAAGTTGAATCGAATTTGGTTGGGCCAAATTCCCCATCAGATGCCCAGAGACCATGCCTCTATTATTATTATTTTCTACACAGGTAAATTCACCTCTGTCACTACATGTCAGTGTAAACAGTACTGAGCTAGTTTTATGGCACACCTTCCTGTACATTTCTCCCATCCCTTTCCTTATTCCGAAAAATCCAGACTTTGGGGGAAGTCGGTTTGGTGCGCATGACCTCTCAATCCACTGTAGCAGGACGACATGAATTTGCCGGTCAGTATTATAGCTCTGTGTGGGGTAAAAATACAGTGCTCAGGATTCACTGAGGGAAAGAATGAATTCTGAATGCTTTGCTGGCATCGCAGGTACACAGCCCAGGTCTTCAAAAAGATGGGAGGACAAAAATAATCATAATGCGACAGTCTGGCAGTGATGTTAGTCTAGCAGGCCTGAGTGAGCAAATAACAGGAATTCCAGAGAAAAGGACAAATGTGGAAGCAACTCCTTTGAGCCCTGGTGGAACTTCCCTCCTGATGTAATTAGCAGCGCGGGGTAGGGGGGAGTCAGATTTTAAGCAGGACCACACCAGGGAGGAAAGAGTTAAACTTTCTCTTTCCCCGCCCACTGCAGTTCTAAAACTTCCCCTTCAATAAGACCCCTGGTATGGATTTACCCTGAGTGCTTTATGTCATGGGTAGGCAAACTAAGGCCTGGGGGCCGGATCCGGCCAAATCGCCTTCTAAATCCGGCCCGCGGATGGTCCAGGAATCAGCGTGTTTTTACACGAGTAGAATATGCCCTTTTATTTTAAATTCACCTCTGGGTTATTTGTGGGACCTGCCTGGTGTTTTAACATTAGAATGTGTGCTTTTATTTAAAATGCATCTGAAATATACTCAGAGTCGCAAAGTGATTTCATGCTCTTTATTCAGCTCATAGTGGTGAGGAGGAATGAATGAATGTCCCCTCAAAGTATCTGCTTTATATACATTATTTACACAATGGGCTGCACATGATTGGCTAATTCTGGAATTCTACTGTAAGCCAATCAGGTTGTGGATTCACTTATATCTGGAGCATGATTGGGTGGTTCCTGCCAACCAATCATACTGCTGCATTGTTCTAGGACCAATCAGACTGCTGCATTCTGAATCCTATTGTTCTAGGACCAATCAGACTGCTGCAATTTGGATCCTATTGTTCCAGGACCAATCAGACTGCTGCAGTTTGGATCCTATTCAACTCAGTACATAACAGCATCTCTGGGCTATTTGTGGGGCATAGGAATTCGTTCATGCCCCTCCCCAAATATATAGTCCGCCCCCCCCCACATGGTCTGAGGGACAGTGGACCAGGCCCCTGCTGAAAATGTTTGCTGACCCCTGCTTTATGTGATTCCCATCGTATCTGATGAAGCCCCAAACCTTTCTGTAAGCTATGTCGAATTGTAGCCTGGATTGGTTTATCTCATGTTGAAGTGTGGAGATTTGTTTGTTTGTTTGTTTAAAAAGAGGAGAGTAGGAAGGAGGGGACAAGTTTTCACACACATACAGGAGACTTCAAATGCTGCGGGAGCAAGTTATTCGCTAATTAACAGTTGCATTTCAATCCTCTTGTAAGCAGACACGTTCTAACAGCTGAAGTTCTTTTTATAGCAGCAGAATCTTCTTTGGTACACGCTGAACATTGCACTCTAGATTCAGATGGCATTACTAGCCGGCAAAGGATTTCCTCACTACTCACTGTAAGCAAAGTTGTACCAGGGGGATAAAGAATATTATGTATGCCACAGCATATTAAATAGTAATAAAAGCCAAGAGGCAAAGGAAGCAGTTAATGGGCACTTGGCCGCACTGCAACATACAAGGTGCAGAGTAGATTAACCTGCTACTTTTGTTGTGCACCAAAGTCCTGCAAGCTTTCAAAGTTCCACAGGGGCTTCAGTCACTGGGACTCACATTGTGTTTATTTATAAGACTTATTAGATGCCTTTCAAGGGCAAGTAAGGCAATATACCACACATATTTATCAATTGGAGATGGAGACCCTAGACTCACTTAGGGCTCATTCACACTTCCCTTTGTCTCATGATATCTTCCGTTTGTCGCATGATTTCTAGGCAAGGGTCTGAGAGGTTTTTCTTTGGTCTCCCCACTCTACTTGGGAAAACACACCATTTACTGCTAAATCAGAACAAATGCAGACCTTCCAAGTGTCCCTGTTTTCCAGGGAGAGTCCTGGATTTACAGAAGCCGTCCCGGTTTCTGATTTGATCCCAGAATGTCCTTCTTCTCCTTAGGACATTCCTATTTTCATCTGAGAAATGTTTGAGGGTATGGAGTTATGCGACCCCCAAGCCAAGGAGATAAGTAACTATACAGCCTTTAGAAGTCATCTGAAGACAGCCCTGTATAGGGAAGGTTTTTTTTAATGTTTAATGTTTTATTATGTTTTTATATATGTTTGAAGTCGCCCAGAGTGGCTGGGGCAACCCAGTCAGATGGGAAGGCTATAAATAGTGTAGTAGTAGTAGTAGTTGTGGTGGTAATAATAATAATAATAATAATAATAATAATAATAATAATAATAATAGGATGTCTCTATTTTCACTGGAGAAATGTTGGAGGGTATGCAACTGCCCACCTGCAGAAAACCCAATTGACGTTTGCTCCGATTCAGAAGCAAATGGCAGGTTTTCCTGGGGAAAGCGGTAGGATGACAAGAAAAGCCTCTTGGATCCATGTCTAGAAATCAGGGGACAAACAGAAGCATGGATGAGCCCTTAGATAGGAGAAAAATCCCACTGGATTCAAAGAGACTTACTTTTGAGTAGGCATGCATATGACTGGGCTGGGGGGGGGACTTTAAACTGCCCTTTGGTCAAACTTTAATCTGCCCTTTGGTAACTACAATACATAGATATAATTGCAGTGATGACGTGGTTGTTGCTGTCTTGCCAGAGTGAGAATACTAATGGTCGGTCAGTGCTCAGTTTCCCCAAATTAGGAAAGAATCAAAGCTGATATATTTCTGTCTGGGTGCACCCAATTGTTGCTGGTGAAGATCCCAAGAGCAGCAATGGCTGGTTTCCCCAAATTAGCATTTTAGCAGGTACACATGCAAAAAACAAGTTCATGAGAATGTGCGCACTGGCTCATTAGCAGAGCAAGAGGGCACATTTTGGGACTTTCAGAGATTTATAAGATTCCTGTTTATTTGGTTTTGCAGAGAGTGCATATTTCATATATTTCATATTGTTCAATGTTCCATATAGATTATAGAAAGAGTTTACATTGATATTGCATTGTTGTACAGTACTTGGTCATTGTGTTGCCTTGGATATTACTGATACTGTTTGCAACACAGGGGTTTAATTGTTTGGTTACTCATTAGCAGATCTGGCAACAAGCCCTTGACTGTGGTGTGAACCCCGTACATGTTATTGGTGCTGCAACAAACAAGCCAACCTAGATTATACTCAAGACGGCCTTCCTAATCTCCCTTATCAGCCCTGGGAAAGAGAAGAACCCATGGTATGTGTCTAATATAGGCCCTAATGGGGTAGATTAGGAGGTCTGGGAGCATATGGTGGCGAAGATCCAATTCTCTGGATCGGCATTGTGAATCGGTGGAATTAAATTGGAAGCCTGATTTGGCAGAATGACATCTAATATTTTGTTATTAGACTGTCTGTTCAATCAGTTTAGTATCTATCAGACCCTCTGCCTTAAGTCAATATCCTGCCCAGACAGATGAAGGGAGGAATTATAATCAATCTCTTTCATCTTTTTATTTAGCTTCCAAGAAGCCATCCTGGTTTCTGCACTGCGTATTCCCTTCTTTTCCTCATTGACCTCATAATCTTGCTTTCTACCTCAAAGCAATAATGGGGAGTAATAACATCAGAAATCAAGCAGCCTCGATATCTGGCAACAGGTTGTGGATATTTATATATACAATTTTTTATTGTTTAAAAAGAAAAAGTACATCGAGATACTGAAAATCATAAAATATTGCAAAGTACATCGCCATTACATTATTTGTTCCCAAAGACAATGAATTCGTTCCAATTTCCAATAAAACCTACACTGTGTTTTCTGTTATGATACTATTTTGCATTGGATATAGGTTGCGTGAAGTTCAGGTTCGGGGCTGTGTGTGGAGGGAAGGAAGGAAAGAGAGAGAGAGAGAGAGAGAGAGAGAGAGAGAGAAGCAAAATCCTCTGGAGGGCAAGCTTGAATCAAGTCGCTTCTATATGGGGCAAGATGTACCACATGATCTCCTCTTGCCTATTAATGTGAAGGCATTTCCTTGTTCTGGGTGCTGGTTTCACAGGTTGAATGTCTTCCTGTCATTCTCAGGAGAGGGCAAGTTGTCATTCTCAACCCTATTTCTGTGACTTTACTGTTTTTGATGTTGAATTTTAAATTGTAACCTGCTCTGGCACTTGCTCGTCATGGGCTGGCAATAAATTTATTTGCTTATTTATCTGAAAAAGTGCCAAGTTCAGGGCCCAGTGCAGGTGCAAGTCCTGACATCTTGTTGATAGAAGCCTAGAATACACATTACAGTTACTGTATTGCAGAGAGACACCTTCTCTGTCCCCATGTTTGCAATATATGGACACTAAGTATGTTTATAGATTTGCCTGAAGATACAAACTTTGTATCTGGGGCAGGGGGAATGCATAGAAGCAGTCCTGTGAGTGTTGCACCCTGCATGTTCAGTCCCAGGCATCACCCCTGTGCTCAGTGGGAAAGTTCTGCAGAGGGTTCCTACTTATGAGTTGACCCCCTCGGTGCCACTGGGGACTCTGAAATAGCAGGATCCCTGATCAATTATGTGAGCCCCCTGCTTGATGTGGAGACATTCAGGAATGCGGAGGAGCAGGGGGTGGGGAGCAACTTGCATGAGGACATTGGAGGCATGGCTTTCATGCACACCCCACCCCTCCATCCACACTTTGGAGCATTTGCATGTTCAGCTGAAGGCCTGGGCATGCATCCCATGTTGGCACTGGTACCTCCACAGCATCCATTAAGTGCAACTTGGTGATGGGTGTAGACGGGTGTCACACGGTCTTCCTGTGACACTTGTCCCATGTGGATTAAGCACAGTGCAGATGTTACATTTTCCATGAGACATGTGCATAACCCCCATGCCTTGATCTTGACAGAAACATCTTATTTATACATTTATCTGTATACATACAGTAAAATGGCAGGCACCACTTTTTCCCTCTCCAAAGGGCTCTAGAGTCCATTTACACACGATCTACAAGACTTGAGGTGCAGTAATATGCTATCAACTTGTATCCTTCAGCAGAACCTGTGACAAAAAGACCACTTAGCTATGCCTGAAAGCCCTATGGATGAGATCTCATCCGCCAAAAATGGTATGGACTGGTTGCACGATGGGATTGATATGCACATAGGCCTTGTCATGGAAGGCTGAGTGGACAGACTAGTCAAGGAGCTAAACAATAACTTTATTGTTTCTCTAAACAAGAACAGAACAGTAGCAGGAACCTCCTGACATCACTTAGCTACACACACAAGCCCAGCACCACCTAGTGACTAAGCTATGCCATGACACTATCCACGCAGGCCTTGAGTCACACACCTTGGTACCAAGTAGCTGTACAGCTCAAACCAGGAACTTTGCAACACCAGGTGCCAGTCCTCTTCTCTTGGCACCAGCAGGGCTGCTGCGTGAAGAAGGAAACTGGAGGTAGTTTAAGGCAGGAGGAGACTAACACCACAGATAAGAATCCTCCTGGTCCCAGGAATCAGGCAATTGAGGACATAGGAAGCTACCTTAGACCAAGTCAGATGGTTCGGTCAATCTGGCTCAGTGTTGGGACCTTCTGCAACAAACCATGTGCTCACCCACCATGGAGCTACAGTTGTTCCCTGTTCTGGAGAGCCTATCACAAACCACTGCTGGCTGTAAGGCTTCAAAATCCCTCCCTTAATCCAGGCATCTGTTTGTTGCAAGAAGAAGCCACTAGGCTATATAGCCCTTTGAGCTACCAGGCTAGGGGGCCACCAATGCATGTGCCAACCAGGATCTTCTACAATACTTGTGAAAGGTCTCACTAAATATCCCCTTAAAAAATCAACAACGTTTCCTGCTTGGCAGGGGGTTGGACTCGATGGCCCTTGTGGTCTCTTCCAACTCTATGATTCTATGATTCTAGGGACAGTTTGCTGTTTCTGTTCAGTTTATATTGGCACTGCTTTGGCTTCTGTGTTGCACACATGCTCATATTTCATTGGATGGCAGGACTGGACAACCAAACCTCCCTTCCATTCAAACCAAGAGTGAGCAAGTGCAGTTGTGGCTGATGTAGGTGCTCCCTGCTCCCCATTGATAGGGGAGCTGATGCAGGGAGGGTGCCCAAGCCATCTTTGGTCCTGCCTCTTTCAGATGTGGTGGCCATTTTGTGTTATGCCACACCATGGCAGCCATTTTGCGACTGGCACATGCAACACTTTCTCAACATTCCCCCCACTGGTCAAAAAAGGTTGGGCATGTCAACCGACTCCCTGCCTGCTGCCTCTCCAAGCTGGACATTATCAGGGATTGCCTGCCTGACAGTTGCGATCTGTGGATGGCTGGGTGTAGACTGTCCATACAAGATTCATGTGTGAGCCTGTTCTCAGGATAAAACGGGCTACTGCCTCTGTTTGTTTTAAATGCTCAACTTATTAACACAAACATCGTGGAGAACGCAATCAACATGTAAAGCAAATTAACTATTGTGGAGCTGTTTTTGAATCTTTACAGGAAAGCTGGCGATTTTCATTCTTCTGCCCCCTCTTCCTGCTTCAGTGATGTTTTGGAAGGTTTTCTACACTAAGCTGACACATGTGTGTCTCTGGCGTAGGACCTAAGGCACTATCCTGGCACAGCCACTCTAGCCGGCTGCTGGAGTTCCTCTCCCAGCTATAGCCACAGTTCCTGGAGCATGAAGGGTCAGAGTTGGATTGAAAAGGCAGCTCCATTCGCTGGACGTTGCTGTAGGTTACCACAATGCTGGGTATCTGGGCTGTAGATGAGAGGTAGCAAGAATCTTCTGCCCTCACGCCAAAAGTGTACTGATCGTCACCTGTCTTAAGAAAGTACGAAAAAGAAGAGGTTAATACACAATGTGCCTGAGTAGACAACAGCCTATGGGGTGGGTGGGAAGCGATGTATATTTGCCACATGCATTGGGAGAATCCACCCTTGCCAAGACAAAACAGGCCTCAGAACAATGTGCATGTCAAGAGAGGAGTTCAGTGTTTGTCCATCCCCACAATCAAAGAAGCAAGGTAGATACAATGCATGCAACATCTGCTGAAAAACCCTATTTTTAAAGGCACAGCCTCTATTTAGCCACATTCCACCACTTCGGACTACAAGTAGGAGCTACAATTTTCTGGATTCTCCTGCCTGCCAGAAGAAAACGAGCTCACCAGGGAGAATGGTTCTAGAGTCTAGAATGATTCTAGTAACTATGCTACTTTCCTACTTGCAAGGAAGGTTTTCTTTTTCATAGTCAAGCATTAAAAAGTGACACACACACCTTGCAGTGTGAAGTGGTACAGTCTATTCTAACACCTCAGGACTCTTGACACCTCATTCTGCTGCATGCAGAGACCTGTTCTCAGATTCATGCTACAGATTTACAACAGGGGTTAGCAACCTCCAGACCGCATGCCTAATTAGACCTGGCCGGCTCCCCATTTGGACCGCAAGCCCATTTCAGCCAAGCCAAGCCAAGCCAAGCCCCTTGCCCCATGTATGACATCATATATGATGTGTGGACAATCTTGCCACTATGGAATGAGCATTAGGTAGCACCTGTAATGGTGCCAGTCACGCTGATTGACGCACAGAGTGGGCATACATGGGTGTAAGGCGAGCCTGCAAGCAATCTGGTCTCAAGCCATTAAGGGTTTTATATACTAATGGTAACATCGTGAACTTGGCCCGGGAGCAAATTGGCAACGGGTGCAGATCTCTGAGCAGAGATGTAATCTGTAGTAGGGTTTCACTCCCATCAGCAGTTGTGCTGCAGCGTTCTGCCCTAAGTGCAGCTTCTAGATCGAGCACAAAGAGAAGCTGTGCAAAGAGGCATTGCAGTAATAAGCCTTGAAGTCACCAGTGTGCTACTTGAACTACTTGTCAGTTTTCATTTCTTAGTACAGAAAGTATTGATCCGATGTGCTAGAGATCTTTCCTATTCTACTTAATTCAGGAGGGTTCTGGAAGCAGAAGGTTCATGATGTTTGGGTTATTGCTTCAGAGAAGCTGAGTACAGCCGGCTTAAACAAAACTACCTCTTTCAGTCAAGGTCATGCTGACTATAAAAATGGGGCCAGAAGGAGCTTGGGCTTCACTTTCTCTTTCTATCTCTTTTCCTTCTGGCGTGGTGTTCTGTATATTGTATGCTCAGTGTTAAGGTTTAGACTTACTATAAATTATTGAAAGTTTAAGTTAAGTCTGCTGCAACTGGATTTCTTATGGACAGTGTCAATCCTGAATGTATTGGATTTGTGACCATAATGTTTATTAGCCTTCAGTGGCCGTTAAAGCTCTGCTGGATGGAATATTCATTGCCTCTGGTCTATTTCTGGGGAATCCTGCAATGTGTTTTAAGTTTTTACTCTGCTAACTATACATTGGAATCTAATCTGGATAATATTGAGTAGAATTTCAATGACACTACTGTGGTCAAGCTCTCCTGGTGCAGGAACATCTGTAGCTGTCGCACCACTTACAGCTGGCGAAAGGTGCTTCTAGCCAGAGGCTACCTGGGTCTCCAGCAACAAAGCTGGATTCAGAATCACGCCAAGACTACATACCTGTAAGTCTGGCTTCATCATCAGCCCAAAACTATGGGGAGGCCACATTGTTCACATTTCCCACAGATTATTGAAAGCTGGATGGCAACTTACCAGGCTATCTCCAAAGATGTAGTTTCCAAAGGCTAAGTCCTAAAGAAACAATATAGAGAATTGTGCAAAACGTCCACAGTCATGTTTCCACATAGCTCTTGAACTGGTTAACCCAAAGAGTCATTTTTAAATCAGGGGCATGGATAGAGTGGCCTGTTGCAAAAGAAAACAGGGTCACTGCCCCACAAAAAATCCTGTAGAAGAGGGCACTTCAGCAAGTGCCACTGGTTGTGTAAGCTGCACCTGTTGAATTTCCCTCTTCTACACAACTCTCAAAGGTGCAGGAGCCTTTAGCACCTGTTCACTTTACATGTGCATTAATTCCCTGGCTTGTCCCCAATGCATGTTTACTCAAAAGTAAGCCCCATGTCAGTGCATAGTAAAGTGTATTCTTCCACGTCTGTCTTATGCATGTTTGCTCAGAAGCGCCACTTAATATTTAAGGGTGCATTAAGGTTGCAACTTTCATTGCATGTACATGTACTAAGGACTGTGGGTTGATTTCAGCAACAAGACTTTGAGCTTGGCAAATTCTTTTTTCTTTTTCTTTTTACAGGGCGAGAATGGAGGCTGTGAAATAATAGATTGGCCCAGGCTAGCACCCTTCCAACTAGCAACTCACCCATCCCAGCTATGCAGAGTGAAAAACGATCACCTGCTAAGTAGCAGTAGATGAATGCAGGAAGAGGTTTGATCTAATGAAGGGAGGAAGCGACTCCTAAAGATGCGGGAGAATTTTGTGCTTCCTGAACCAACATGTGAATTAAAATGCATTGAAATCCATATTTTTCTCCATTTTGTGATGCAGCACTCTAACCAATAATTCTGTCCGAGACAAAGCATATATTATGGGGAAGTGGACACAGAAACGTGTATACTGGTGAAAGTACTGTTCAAAACCGCATTATATTAGGGGAAATGGCTTGCAAAAATGTGTCTATTAGGGAAAATGGCATATAAAAGGTGTACATTGGGAGAGAGGGGCAGACTTTTAAAATAATAATAATCGCAGACTGATGCGGAAACCAGGCAAATTGAATTTAAGACTGTAGAAACAAGAAACTGGGATGAACAGATTTACCCAGACCTAGATACTGTCCTAGAGAAAGGAGGGCAGACTTCTGGATTTTTAAAAAGAAACTAAGCACTTTTGATTCTCTTTGCCTTATGGAATATGCAGTGGTGACTGAACTATGCTCCCTATGCAGCATATAGAAGATTTACAATGAGCGGCAAATACTGAGCAGTGAAATATAACAATATGCACCACTACCGCTACCATATTACAGGCCAGAAAAGAACCAGTTTGATATTTGAGCTATAGCCAGGGTGCAAACTATTAGCAGTATCAGGAACTGTTGGCAGGGAAAGGCGTTCTGGCAGTGTGGTCATAGAATTGTGGAGTGGGAAGGGACCTTGAGGGTCATCTAGTCTAACCCCCTGCAATGCAGGAATCTCAACTAAAGCAGCCATGACATATGGCCATCCAACCTCTGCTTGAAAACCCCCAAGGAAGGAGAATCCACCTTGAGCTCCTTGGAGGAAAAGCGAGATGGAAATGTGATGGATTAGACCAGTGGTTCCCAACCTTTTTTGGGCCATGCCCCACCTAAGCATATCTAAAATCCTGACACCCCCCCTTGATATATTATTCTTATTTTTCAAAAAGTGAACTCCTATGCATGTGGAGGAAGCCTAAAAGGCCATTAACTTGGTTTAAACAAGCTTCCAAATTGCCCCCCCAATCAAATTACCCCCCCCTGCGGGGCATTGGGAACCACGGGATTAGACGGACGGACAGAGATATAAATAAATTTGAGCATGTCAGGTGGGAGGTGTTTAATATATGGCATGGCTGCATTGCTTTCCCTGAACATCCCCATCCCTGAAAGAATCACATGAAATGTTCACACTATGAAAAGAAACCAGCAATCTGGGATATTCACCTCTGCCATAGAAATGTCATCTGCATCCACTGAAGTCTACAAAAGAAGGGAAAGAAAGAGTGTGTAGCAGTGCAGACAGTTCTTACCCCTGGATATGGAGTTGTCACAGCATGGTCCTATCCTTCTCTAAGTGCTGTGTGAGAAGGATAATTCCATATGTAAGTTATGATTGCGCCCTCTCTTAATAACTGTGCAATGTATTGTGCCCAGTGCCCGGTACAACTATGACCTGGCCAAATGAGGAATGAGGGGCGACCAATTATTAGGTATTCTTTTCTGCCATCCCAGGACTGGGGCCACCCGTTGCACCAGTGCTGTGCTGCACACGATAATATATGCCCAGCGGCGTAGCGTGGGGGGTGCAGGGGGGGCCGGCCGCACCGGGCGCAACATCTGGAGGTTAGGGTTAGGGGGCGCAAATCCACGGGTTAGGGGGCACAAATTACTTGCCTTGCCCCGGGTGCTGACAACCCACGCTACGCCACTGTATATGCCCAAATATACTGTTAAAAAGGTAAAGGGACCACTGACCATCAAGTCCAGTTGTGGCCGACTCTGGGGTTGCGGCGCTCATCTCGCTTTATTGGCCGAAGGAGCCGGTGTACAGCTTCCGGGTCATGTGGCCAGCATGACTAAGCCGCTTCTGGCGAACCAGAGCAGCGCACGGAAACGCCATTTACCTTCCCACCGGAGCTGTCCCTATTTATCTACTTGCACTTTGACGTGCTTTCGAACTGCTAGGTTGGCAGGAGCTGGGACCAAGCAACAGGAGCTCACTCCGTCGTGGGGATTCGAACCGCTGACCTTCTGATCGGCAAGTCCTAGGCTCTGTGGTTTAACCCACAGCGCCACCTGCGTCCCAAATAAATATACTGTTATGCCCAGTTTAAAGGACCATCCCATCCCATTCCCATCTTGCAGGACCAAGAGCAAATGAGATCAGAGGATAGGACTGAGATTATTCCAGCAGCCAATCACAAATCAGCAGCAGGCCCATAGAAGCTGCAGCAGGTGAGAACAGCTCCCTGATCCAGAAGGGCACAGCCTGGGGCCACAGGGCTGAGCTCAAACGCCTCTGGGAGTGTTTATGCAGGAGAGGAAAAGCAGGGGAAATTGTGATGGGGTGAAGGGGTGACAAGCGCGGAAAGGAACCACTTGCACACACAAAGGCACCCAAGGAAAGAAAGGTTGCAAGCTGAATAAAGTGTGTGTTTTGTGCATGGGGGTGAGGCTGATGGGGTGGGGGGAGGGGAGAGAAGCAACATTGGCTGGACACAATGTTGCTTTGTTTCCTCCCAGCCACTATTTATAGAAACACATTATTTATGGGACACGACTGCGGTCACAGGAAAGCGAAACAGTATTTTGGATTTTCCATAACAAAAGGCACCATATAAAAACAAGCCAAAATGCCAGAGAGAGGGAAAAAGGTGCAAATATTCTGCCAAAGATGCCCTTCTGAGGGCAACAGTGACAAAAAGTGGTGGAGAGCTGGAAACAGAATGCTGGGTGTTTATTTTTAGGAGAGGGGCGTCAAACTAAATTTGCCAATTCCCCTGTGACTTTGACAGCAATCTGATGTGCAGAATGGAAAGGACCAACATCAATGTGCACATCCCACCAATGGAATGTGATAGGGAAGCATCCCCCTGTTAGAAAACGTGAATGCCAGGCTGCTGTCAAAGGCACAGAAGGAGGGCCGGTGCAAAGACAGAAACGGTAGCCCTGGTTAGAAGCCAGCTTCAGGCAGATCTACATTAAAGGGTATGTGTTTACGCATGGCTATGACAGATCAGTAAACCAAAATGTCTTCACCTATCATCATCAGCATTCACACATACAGTGCACACAATTTCCTTTATCTTGGGTCCATCCCACCAGTTTCCACCCTTAGAAGGAGCACTCAGTGGTACATGCTGGACAGGAGAACAATACTATGGGGAATGTTCTTCAAGGTGAGTGCTGCTCCTCTTGTGACAAATCTTTGCGTTCTCAGATGTGGGGAAGTGTCAAGACTTCCACTAAGTGTTCAGAGACTCATAGAATCATAGAGTAAGAGTTGGAAGGGACCCTGAGGATCATCTAGTCCAACCCCCTGCAAGGCAGGAAAATGCAGCTGTCCCATATGGGGATCAAACCTGCAACCACACTCTAACCAACTGAGCTATCCAGTGTTCATCAAATGACAGGGACTGGGCACGAAAATGCTGCATCAGGATGGGTAAGCTATGATACAGGCAGCAGAGTTTTTCTTTTTCTAAAATGCTCTGCCCAATCTTATCTCCCACTAGCCTCACAATTTCTTTTTCAGCGGCTTTTGAAAGATTCCTTGCTCCCCACAGCACATTCTCATCAGCACTGCTCTCCCCTGCTTATGTTTGGCCTGTGCTTTGCATAATGATTTCCGTACAGTTGCCGGGCACACGGCATTTGCTGTTTTGTGCTGCGGCCAGCCCTCCCCTTCAAATGTTAGCGACACAGGATCTCCCATGCTGCAGAACTGGCAAAAGGAATAGCACACATGGAAATCGTAATTAGTGAAGTGGGAGCCGCTTGACTGCCAGGCATCTTTTCAAATTAACAAGATGAAATAGGTGACAGCTGCTTGTGGGCTGGTGTTGGAGATTGCGTCAGTGCCAATAGGTGTGAGAAGAGGAAGGAGATTAGAGTGGTGTCACAACCGAGCCAGGATATGTGCATGGACTTGTTGTGGTTTCTATAGGGAAACACTCTTGTTTTTAAAAGGGAAAGCATATCTCACAAATGAAATGGACAAACTATTAAGTTCTCCTCTATTTGAGTCTCCTAATGGCAGCTTTCTTATACAGGTTACTGAAGGCATTTGGGAGGAGGGGATGGAGAGAGAAAGAGAAAAAAATTACTGACATGGAATAATACAAGCTGAGGCAGAGATCTGCAGACCTGTCTGCTCTGACAATAGGACGTTTTGTTACCTTTTCGAAAATCCCTGAATCGTGGCTTTTCAGTTTAGATTTGACTTTGACATCGTTCATTTCTGCCGTGGTGTCTTCACCCATCTCGTACGAAACTTGCCCGCTAGCACCTCTGGAGTTCAGACTAGAGATATCCGCCTCTGTGTCAGTCCATTCCTGCAGTGACAGGCCAGCATGAAATTTTTTCAGAGAGTCTCTTTGGGTTTAATGACTTTCCCTCAATCAGTTCAGTTATGTGCCAAATGGCTCTCATTAGAGAAAAGAGCCAGCAATGTGAAAGGGACTCCAACAAATCCTGTCTTGGGGCCAGTTAGACAATCAGTAAAATCAGGAGGTGGGGCTGTTCCTAGACTGCACCCGTTTAGGCTCTCTGCCTCCCCACCCACCCCTCTTTTTAAAAAGCAGACTTTCCTACTGCACAAACGCCCTGTTGGACACCCTGCACAAAATGAACACACAGCGTTCTTTGCTCCTTGCTTACACCCTATATCAGTGATGTTATCTCCAAAGGAGTCAGTAGTTCTTATCTACTTTACAGCGATAATTCATTTATGGCTCTGCCTTGTGCAGTAATGTTACCCGCCTAGAGAAGAGGAGGGTACAGTCCAAACGAAGGTGTTTTAATATGGTTTGGGTAGTTTCAAGTATGGAAATGGAGTGCATTCTACCCTTGTAGCCCCGTGCTTAATAAACACATAAGGACAACAAAAGAAGATTTTACAAGCCCTTACAGTTGCTAAGAGTCTTATACTTTTCTGCCTGGAAAGATAAAACACCCACCAAGTATTATGCAATGGTTTGAGGACCTCACGGAGCTACTTACATTTGAACATATGTCATATAAACATCATTTTTGTGTGGATACCTATTTGGGCACCTGGAGGGCTTGTATCAATTTATATATTCTACATTAGATGTACATACTGATGCTTACAGCATCCATAATGTGAACTGATGGTGGGTTGTTGTTGTTGTTACTATTAGTATTGCTCATAGATTATTTTTCTTTTTAATCAAATTTACCGGTAACTATTTTTTCATTAGCAATTTCATTTAATTTCTGTAATAATGTCCCCTCTTCCTTTTCTTTGTTAAGTTTACAAATAATTTTTTTTAAAAAAAACCCCAAAATAAACCTGTGTCTCCCGCATGCTCTCATTTTCCCAAGTGCACATTCTGTGTCCCACCACATACCAACCCCACCCTGCTTTCATAGCACAGTGGTACCTCGGCTTAAGTACTTAATTCATTCCGGAGGTCCGTACTTAACCTGAAAATGTTCTTAACCTGAAGCACCACTTTAGCTAATGGGGCCTCCTGCTGCCGCCGCGCTACCGGAACACAATTTCTGTTCTCATCCTGAAGCAAAGTTCTTAACCCGAGGTACTATTTCTGGGTTAGCGGAGTCTGTAACCTGAAGCGTATGTAACCTGAAGCGTATGTAACCTGAGGTACCACTGTATATGCTGCAGATTTAAGTGCTCCTTGACTGAAAATAATAAACATTCTGTACAACACTGAGCATATCAGGGACATGGTTAGACCAGGGTTCCCCAGACTTGGGTTGTTGGGCTACAACTTCCATCGTCCTTGACCGCTGGTCCTGCTAGCTACAGATGATGGGAGTTGTAGTCCCAAAACAGCTTGAGACCCAAGTTTGGAAAACCCTGGGTTGGACCAAAGCTTTCCCCCCAATATGCTTGATTTGATATCTATTACCCTCAGTCCTTGGCATTGGTCACTAGCCCCCATTATAGTCTTGTTGTGACAGTGAACAGGTCCAAGCAAGGCCAGGGCCAGACTTCAGGGGACACTATGCATGATTTAGCTGATGGGACCCACCCCACAGTCACCAGTGCCCTGCCAGAGCATCCTCCTCCCCAGATTTTGTTAAAGGCCTAAAACAAATTGTGAGTTTTAAAAGCCTTTGTAGCTGCAAACCAGAGCAGCAGCACAGTAATAATAATATAATAATAATTTATTATTTATACCCCGCCCATCTGGCTGGGTTTCCCCAGCCATTCTGGGCGGCTTCCAACAAAATATTAAAATACAGTAATGCATCAAACATTAAAAGCTTCCCTAAACAGGGCTGCCTTCAGATGTCTTCTAAAAGTCTGATAGTTGTTCTTCTCTTTGACATCTGCTGGGAGGGTGTTCCACAGGGCGGGTGCCACTACTGAGAAGGCCCTCTGCCTGCTTCCCTGTAACTTGGCTTCTCGCAGTGAGGGAACCGCCAGAAGACCCTTGGCGCTGGACATCAGTGTCCGGGCTGAATGATGGGGGTGGAGATGCTCCTTCAGGTATACTGGACCGAGGCCGTTTAGGGCTTTAAAGGTCAGCACCAACACTTCGAATTGTGCTCGGAAACATACTGGGAGCCAATGTAAATCTTTCAAAACCAGTGTTATGTGGTCTCGGTGGCCGTTCCCAGTCACCAGTCTAGCTGGTGTGTTCTTGGCCAGCTCATTTGGAGGTGGAGCCAAACAGTTAGGTGGCCGCTATGAATGGAAGCTGAGTTTGGCTCCTAAGCTGTATCCACACACCTCCACTTGGGCCTGGCAAGAAGTGGTGGTCTGAGCTGATGAAGGGCCCTTCTATGCCCTGGGCCCCTAGTAGTGTGGTAGGAGAGCTGGGGGGAAAATTCACATCTGGCACCAATGTACCCCTTTGGTTTCAGATATTATATGGGTAGACGAGTCTAAAAAGCCGAGGCACAAATTTTTAGGGCCGTCCTACGACTATGGTGGCTCATTTTCCAGAAGTAACTCTGGAAGTGTATACTCAATTCTGACCCCACTAAGCCTCCTGGTGTATGTTTTGCTCTAGGGAGCTTAGTTTGGTCAGAATCAAGTATACACTTTCAGAGTTAAAGCTAAATACAATACTTCTGGTAAATGAGCCACCATAGCTGTGAAAATTTGTGTCCCGGGCTTTTAAAGACCCGTCTACCCATGTCATATCTGAAACCAAAGGGGCGCATTGGTTGCCAGATGTGAACTATATTGGCATTATTTTCAGCAGGGAATGGCAACCAGGTGGCAGTATACCATAATGACAGCTTGCTATTGTGCTCAGGGACCCCAATCAGAACAAAATCTACCCCCTACCCCCAACTGAAACCCATTTTGAGGCTCAGGAGAAGGAAGGGAAGGTTTTGCTCTCCCTCCTCTCAGACGTCTCACTGACTGCAACCTACTTATTTTCTTCCACAGGAATCAACAAGACTCTTTCCTATCTCAATAATTTTGTTGCTTCTTCATCACATCAGAGTGTGAAAAAGAGACAGGAGCTTAAAAATAATAATAAATCTACATGATGCCATCATTTCAGACTAATCATTCTGAAGAATAGAGAGACACCTGAGAGATTTTGGCCTTGCTGGAAAGAAAGGCCCATTCTGAAAAACAACAAGGAGCCACAAAAATAATTCATGGAAAAACTAAAATATTTATCTTGTCTCATGTAGAAATGTGTATGTTGTACGAACATGGGCATTCCCAAGTTGGCTTTATTTTTGCAAGATCTGCTTTGTTGTATTTTTAATCAGGGATATAAAATAGATGGAGTGCAGAACCCACACAGCTCCGAAATCTCCTGTAAGAATTTGGAGCATGCCAGCCTCCCCTAAAAGCACATTAACCTAAAAACGTAACAGCTTAGGGGGCATAATAGCATTTTTGTGTTTTTAGAGCTGGTCTAAAAAAATTAAAAAAACTGGTTGAAAAAGAACACATTATTCTGCCTTGGATGGCACAGAAGGAAAGTCTCTTAGATTCCAAAGTGAAGAACCACTTCCGGCTTCTTTGCAAGTAACCACTAAGTACTTAGCAGTGATACAGCAAGCTTCGGGTTGCTGGGAGGGGGATCCGTTGATGGATTTGTCAATTTGTCTAAATCTGCCAGCAAATCTCTTTCTAAATTCAGCCTGCTTCACCCTACAGAAGCATTAGCCCTCACGTCACAAACCCGTTTCCTTCCCCCTTCCCCCGCGAAGGCTTCATTCTATGTTATTGTTGCAAAACAGTACGATCACATCTTGCATGCAATTAGGTTGCACTATTGCAACCTTGCATGGCTGGCTTGTTGATTGCATGCAAGGTAGAGAGCCTGGCACAGAGAGAGCTTTTAAGCTCTCTGCCTTGCTCACAGGGATCTGGGATTGTCTCGTGGGAACTTGGATGGCCCTGTGAGAGCCTCTCAGAGTGCTGTAAGCTAGGTGGAGAGCTTAAAGCCTCCCTGCCTTGCTTAGAAAACAAGGGCGGTTATGTGGAGGTGGTTCAGGTATATGCATTTTTGCATCCCCAGAACACACAAGACATGGCCTCCCTCAAGTAATAAAGGTAAAGGGACCCCTGACCATTAGGTCCAGTTGTGGCCGACTCTGGGGTTGCGGCGCTCATCTCGCTTTATTGGCCAATGGAGCCGGCGTCCAGCTTCCGGGTCATGTGGCCAGCATGACTAAGCCGCTTCTGGCAAACCAGAGCAGCGCACGGAAACGCCGTTTACTTTCCCGCTGAAGCGGTACCTATTTATCTACTTGCACTTTTATGTGCTTTCGAACTGCTAGGTTGGCAGGAGCAGGGACCGAGCAACAGGAGCTCACCCGTCACGGGGATTTGAACTGCCGACCTTCTGATCGGCAAGTCCTAGGCTCTGTGGTTTAACCCACAGCGCCACCGGCATCCCTCCCTCAAGTAATACTTCACTCTTTATGTATTCAAAAATCTTGTGAACTAGAAGTTCAGACTTTAGGTGAATTCCGCCATGATCAGACAAGGAGTCTAAAAAGAGCCTTCATATATCGCTGGGCTACAATTCCCATCACCCCTGACCATTGGCCATGCTGGCAGGGCCGGATAGAAGCTGGAGTCCAACAATCTCTGAATGGCCACAGGTTCCTTATTCCTGCTCTACATGACCAGAAGCCTCTGGCTGCCTGTAGCAGGTGCTACTGTTGGTGAGTCCTTTTTTTAGCCTTCTCTCCGCTGTGCTGTTGCGAACCCCCTCATTCACCTGCTGGCAGTTCAGGGATTTTTCCTGCAGCACCAGAGGCTCCCCACTTGTCGAATGCTCTCTCTAGGGAGACTCGCCTGGTGTCTTCATTATACACCTTTAGGTGCCAGGCAAAAATGTTTCTCATTAATCAGACCTTTGGCTGATTGACATCTGATGTCCTTTTAAATGTGTTGTGGACTATTGGGTTGTCTTTGTTTTTATTTTTATTATGTATTCTGTGTTTTTTATATTGTGAACAGCACTGAGATTTACGGGTATAGGGCGGTATTAGTAAATACATAAATAAATAAATAATAATACTATCTAATAGCTGCTACAGCCAGCCAGAGGCTTCTAATCACATGGAAGCTCTTTTGGGGCTTAGTACGGGGTGAGCACCTGTTGCTTGGTCCCAGTTCCTGCCCACCTAGCAGTTCAAAAGCATGCCAAGTGCAAGTAGATAAATAGGCACCACTCCGGCGGGAAGGTAACCGGTGTTTCCGTGCATTGCTCTGATTCACCAGAAGTGGCATAGTCAAGCTGGCCACATGACCCAGAAGCTGTCTGCGGACAAACGCCGGCTCCCTCGGCCTATAGAGCGAGATGAGTGTGCAACCGCAGAGTTGTCCATGACTGGACCTAACGGTCAGGGGTACCTTTACCTTTACCTTTACTACAGATCTGTAAACCTCGAGAGATTCCAGAGATTTTGAGCTCCGTTTGGGTCTCAGTTATAGAATCATAGGGTTGGAAGGGACCCCGAGGAATGCAGGAATCACGACTAAAGCATCCCTATCAGATGGCCATCCAACCTCTGCTTAAAAACCTCCAAGGAAGGGGAGTCCACCACCTTCCAAGGGAGTTCATCCCACTGTCGAACAGCTCTTACCATCAGAAAGTTCTTCCTGATGTTTAGTCAGAATCCCCTTTATTGTAACTTTGAAGTCATTGTAGAACAACAATGGAGTCGCATCCATTGCTCAGCTATTGTTTGCCTCTGACTGCATCTGCTGCTGGCATGTGGCCCCAGGAAGGTTCCTCACCAGTGAATGTGGCCCTTGGGCTGAGAAAGGGTTCCCCACTGACGACTTAAGCATGGACACGTCTAATCTATGCCCACCAGCTTGTTGCACACCCCTTTCATTGATACTGTAGATTAGACAATGTAGATGAAGGTTATCCTTACAGATTCACTGTCTGAGACAGAAGAGAGCCGTCTGTTTCCTCTTGGCAGCCCATTCATATCAGAGGACTGGCTGGTGACAGTGAAACGTCTGGTGGAAGGGAAGCTGTTAGATCTGGAGTCCTTATGAGAAACCCTTAGCAGAGATCCAAGGCAGGGAAGAAATTTTGCAATCGCCATTCTAAGGGATAAGAAATTAAGACCATCAGTCTTTTTTCTACCTCTGCAAGGACAAAACACAGACTAAAACATTTTTGTACATTCATTCAGAGAGGGAGAGGCGAAGAGCGTGAGAGAGGCCATATTGAATTAAAGACCTTATTGGACTATAAAAGGATATGACTGCACTGTGGAATCCAGTTTACAGTTGTGTGCATCAGCCCGTTCACAGGCAGAAACACATGTTGACGGTGTTTGTTCCCACTAGTATCAAAATATAGCAGGAAATCCTGATTGCTATCTGCATCATGAAATGTGAAAGGAAGCTGCTCAGATGAATGTGCACTCTTTGGGTCTGCAGATGTGGTTTGGGTCCCAGCGTACGACATGTAAGCTGCCTCCAGTCAGGCATTACCCTTGCTAGATCAGGAGTGCTTCAATACAAAAAGGAACGGATGCTTGCATTTTCATTTCAGCTGGCAGAATCTCCACATGGTGGGTGAGCAGTCCATGTGTGGCAGCTTGACAATGGGGACCCCTGCTGCTACTTGGTTTTCTCCTTATGAACAAAACTATCTGATCTTAAACACTGACATGCCTGCAAACTTCACCGGCATGCATACCAGTCACTGTATATATCATATATATATATATATATATATATATATATATATATATATATATATGCAGGTTTTGGTGTCTTCGGGTGTCTTCGTCGAAACGTCGCCTAGACACCCCAACTCTTACACGGGAAGACACCCGAAGACACCAAAACCTGCATTCCTGTACCCGTGAAAATCTACGAAAGCATATATATATATATATGCTTTCGTAGATTTTCACGGGTACAGGAATGCAGGTTTTGGTGTCTTCGGGTGTCTTCCCGTGTAAGAGTTGGGGTGTCTAGGCGACGTTTCGACGAGGTCTCACTCGTCATCTTCAGGCTGGTGCTTTCGGCTTCTTGTTACTAGAGCTCTGTTCTAGTAACAAGAAGCCGAAAGCACCAGCCTGAAGATGACGAGTGAGACCTCGTCGAAACGTCGCCTAGACACCCCAACTCTTACACGGGAAGACACCCGAAGACACCAAAACCTGCATATATATATATATATATATATATATATATATATATATACTCATTGTACAATCATATGATCTTTACCATTCAAGAACTGTCAAGCAAAGAGACTTCATCAATTCAGCAAAAACAACTCATTTTGCCTGGGGGTTTTTCTGACTTTGCATTTAAGATGGAGATGATTTGAGGAGCCAGATGCTGGGATTTTTGACAGCTGAGTATAGCTGAGCATAAGAAGGGGGCTGTCGATGGGTGCTGCTTGTGAGAAAAGCTGCACCTGCTTAAATCCCCTGTATGTGCACTTGTAAATTGTTACTAGCCTGCTGAGATGCTAGCATCAATTTCCATGCATGACATGGGGCCAGAGTGGCTAGTAAAACAATTTTTGCCTTTTCACTGTGGGCTGGTGGAGGAGGGATGGGTCTGATGGATGGGTTTTCCTCCCTCCTTAGTCAGTGTAGAAACCAAGCAGACTGGCAGAGGAGGAACAGAGAGATCAGGCCCTCCTCCATGAGCCCCCTCGCTCATTGGCATGAAAACCTTTACTGCCGACACCTACCAGGTGAGATGTTAAATATAAGATAGTGTTAATATGACAGAAGTGGCATCCCGCATTGCTTGCGGTTGCCCTAAAAGAAGACCTGTCACTGGTTGCAAGCCCCAGTTCTTTACAAAAGGTGAAGCTTACCTGTATTTGGGGTGGGCAATGGCGTAAACGATTGGGTTGTAGATGGATGAAGCTTTGGCAATCACTGCAGGTATTGTGTTCATTAAGGGAGTGAGCACATGGGAGTACCTAAAGCAAAGCAAACACACTTTCTTAGATTTAATTCTGCCAGGGTATGGCTACTGTCCCTTTTCCCCTTTTACATAACATACTGTACTTTTGAATGCTCCTCCACAAAGTTCTTCAAAGTGCTAGTCCACACTGGATAAATTCAGACACGCAAAATCTTCTAAATGATGCACCTCGGCTGAACTTAGGAGCACATTCACATGGAAAACAGATTTATCAGCCTCCTCCCTGCCCAAAGGCATGCATTTAAAATAATGAAAAACCTTGATCTGAAGCAGCAACTCAGCAACGGCATAATTAAATAGATAATTAAGTAGATTAAAAGCAAGATCCTCTATTAAAACAGCAACATCACCTGTCCAACACTGCAAAACAATGCACACAAGCAATTAAAAAAACAAATCGCTGAAGCACAGCATCAGCAATTGAAAAAGAACACTGTGGCCATTAAAAAATTTCAACAACAAAAAAGTGGCAGCTGGAGTAAAAGCAGGAAGAGCAGGAAGGTATGCTCAACAACAAGTGGAATCAACAGCATCTGCCTTGGTAGCAAAAGTGTTTTGAAACGAGAGCATCTTCACCTGTTAGCTGAGAAGTGCTATGGAACTGGTCATGTGGCTTTCCACTGGTAAGCTGTTCCATGGTGTATGAATGATGAAGAGGAGGCAGCCATGACCTTTTCTAATTTTACTGGGGGACAGTGATATGGAGGCACATAAGGCCACCATATCACTGAAGTACAGCAAGTCTGGATATGGTTAGTGTCTGGGTGGAACAACCTGTGTGCCACTAGGGGTTCCATGACTGAAGGAGGGATGGGTGGATGACCAGGCAAAAACCTTCCCTGTGATCTCAAAGAAAGAGGACCACAAGGAACTTATGGCAGCAGTGAAGCCAAACTCCAGCTTGTTTATTTATGGAATTAATATCCTGCCGTTCCTACCCAAAACTGAAACAAGCATCAGCCAGCGAAAATTCCTGAGCTTAAGCTGGAGATACATTTCTTTTGTTTTGCTCTGATCAGAAACTGAGTTACAAAGTTCTGCACCAGGTGAAACTTCCAAGCCAGCTTCAAGAGCCATCCACAGATATGATTTGAGCTTTCTGGAGATGATTTCTGCAGCCACAACAACGGCATCTTTTTCAGCCATTAATAATGCAGGATTTCCCCCCTAGGTAGCTGTGACTTTATCTGTGATACAGTCTCCATGTCAAAGCATCCCTGGGGATGGTGGGACAGGTAGCATCATGTGGAGAAAGTTTAGGTTCAGGGTTTGTTTGTTTTTTGCATGTCTGCACTGGCCAATATCCTCAATTCCAGGTAAATCTAAAAAAATGTGTCTATAAGATCAAATACCGGGAGTTGGGTGGCTAACACATGCCACATTTATAATCTCCTCTACTTTGGTTACAGCTGCCGATTATAAGGAACTTCCTGCAGTAAAGCACCTGGATTCATTGGTTGGCCATTTGTGGTGTGCTTCATTCACTGTTTCTGTTAGAATCATAGAATCATAGAGTTGGAAGAGACCACAAGGGCCATCGAGTCCAACCCCCTGCCAAGCAGGAAACACCATCAGAGCACTCCTGACATATGGTTGTCAAGCCTCTGCTTAAAGACCTCCAAAGAAGGAGACTCCACCACACTCCTTGGCAGCAAATTCCACTGTCAAACAGCTCTTACTGTCAGGAAGTTCTTCCTAATGTTTAGGTGGAATCTTCTTTCTTGTAGTTTGGAAATGTTCTCATTTCATTTCCCCCAGGCCCCTTGCAGACATAACAAGATTTTTTGATTACCCTGCAAAAGCCAGCAAAGCTACCATCGAATATGGAGACCAGGAAAGGACATAAAGCAAGATGATAACCAGGGCTACTTTGGCCATTTTCCATTCATTCGTCATCCTCTGGGACAGCCTTTGAGATTCTTTTGTACCATCTGAACTGATGGTTTGAACAGCCCTGAGGAAAAGAACAAAATATGAATGAAGGAACAAAAGTGAGGTCTGTTTACACAGAATGCCACTAGTTTATTTATTACTGGGTCAAAGCCATTGATATCCAAAGATCCACTTTCACCAATGGAAGCACATAGATGTGTTTGTGTTGTCAATTTGCCCTTTTCACAGATGCAGCTTCAGCAGTCCCTGAAAAGCCATTTGGGAGGGTTAGGGGCTCTCAACATAGGAAGCCAACTTGTGCTGAGTCAAGCTATATGTGCATCAAACCCAGTGTTGTCTCTGACTGTTTTGGTGGCTCTCCAGAGTCTCAGGCTGGGCTCCTTCCCATCATCAGCTTTTTGATATTTTACCAGAGTTGAACTTTGAACCTTCCACAGGCAAAGCACATCCACACTGAGCCATTATGGCCCCTCCTTCTTTTGCTCTGGAGCAGAATGCAGCATGATGGAGGGAGCTGTGTCTGGGGCAAAATCGCAAGCTCCAATTATATGAGAGTGCTTCTGCATGTGGATCTTTGAGTGCAAGCATGTGGTTTTCTTTCCCCAATATAATCAGTCACAAGATTTTCATCCACAAGAAGCAGCTGGTAAATCGGGCATGAAAAATTCAAATCTTCGGCATGCGCTGCCAAAACCTTCATTATCTTGCCAGGCTCATCCATCAATACAAGCTCAAAGCTGTTTCAGAGATGTTGATTTGTTATCGTTACCAATAAAGGGACCCTAGGAATTACAGCTCTGAGACAATGAGGGTGCCAGAGATCTCTAATATTGGCACCTTAAAAAAAACTGCATTTCACAACTTCAACAGGGCAAGAGATTTTCAGTGAGGTTTAAGCCTGCAGTGTAGAACTGCCCATTGTGTATACCCCTCAAACTGAGATTGCAGTGTGCATGCAATGCCATTTTCCATCTGATCATGCTGCAAAGGTGTCAAACTTCTACCCTCCCTTCTTCCTGTATCATTCTTTTTTCTTTTTTCACTTAACACCCCTTTCCCCCATCTTCTGCTTTATGCAACAAAAATGCAGTGTCATTTCTTATTAGGTGGGATAGCACAGTTGGTAGAGCAGGAAACTCTTAATCTCAGGGTTGTGGGTTCAAACCCCATGCTGGACAAAAGATTCCTGCATTGCGGGGGTTTGGACTAGATGACCCTCAGGGTCTCTTCCAATTCTACAATTCTATAGAATAACAATTATAGAGTTAGAAGGGATGCGGATCATCTGGTCCACTGCATACAGCTGCCCCATACAGGGATCGAACCTGCAACCGTGGCTATATCAGCACCATATTCTAACCAACTGAGCTATCCAGGTTCTTGATGATTCTGATTCCTGTAGATGACCACACATGTTCCTCATTCTTTCCTGTGCCTATCAATCCTGGGGAAGGATTCTCCAAGACAGCTCTCAACAGAAGCAGAACAAATTGTGCAAACTATGAAAATAGAGGCAAACTGGACTAATAATGATGCTTTAGAGTAGACCCACTGTAATCGATAGGACTTCTCAACCAGTGTGCTCCAAGCATCAAGGGAGTCTGGATCTAACCCACCATTAAGTGCTTTCAAAATAATACATTAAATAAAGCAAAATCTAATAAAAAAGATGGGAAAGGGGGACAGACACAAACGAAGGGAAATAACCATTGGCAGAATTTATACAGGTTGCAGAATTTTGCTTTCCATGTTCGTTTTAAAGCAAAGAGTACAAACAGCTCTGAATTAGATTTACCTTCCATCCAATACATCATGTCAGTTCTTAATTGCAACCCTGGTTCTCATTCATCTTTGTAAATTAGACTCAAATAAAATCTGATTCGTCTCTGTCTGTTCCAATCCTCGGATAATTCATGGAGCGATTCTCCAAATCAGACACCCTAATATCTCTCTGAAATCTGATCCAAGTGCCTATCAAAATGATGTGGGAAACTGGTGCAGAATCTACAGCCGTTTTTGCCTGGACTTCATGTTCCTGTTTTGTTTCCTACTGGCTGGAGGTCACAACTTTGGGGGGAAGGGGGTGGGGGACAAAGTAACCTTCCACTAACGCAAACAATGGGAAGCACATGCGTGACTCACCTGTTTGTATTCCGGATGGCTCTGAAAATGAAGAAATAGCTGTATATGATGGCAATTAGGGGAATGAAGAACACAAAGCAAAAGAGGAGCATTGTGTAGGCACGGACCGATGGGGTGAAGGTAATATAATCCCAGGAGCAAGATGTCAGCAGGCCTTCCGGAACATAAGCACCTTAGTGGAAAGAAAAGACAGGAAAAAAAATAAGCTTTCCCTCCAAAAGGTATTGGAACTTAAATTTAAAATGTAATCAGAAATTTCAAGCTTACTAAAGCTGTGCAATACAGTGGTACCTCGTGTTAAGTACTTAATTTGTTCCGGAGGTCCGTATTTAACCTGAAACTGTTCTTAACCTGAAGCACCACTTTAGCTAATGGGGCCTCCTGCTGCTGCCACACTGCCGGAGCATGATTTCTGTTCTTATCCTGAAGCAAAGTTCTTAACCTGAAGCACTATTTCTGGGTTAGCGGAGTCTGTAACCTGAAGCGTATGTAACCTGAAGCATATGTAACCCGAGGTACCACTGTAATGCTGTAAACCACATTTCAGAGGATAGCCTTTTGCTTGCTTGCTTTAGAAAGTCTGTAGTTAACTCATAGGATTCATTGCCGCGTAATCTTGTGACAATTTAACAACTAGCAAATTTATATTCTGGATACGTTTTTGTGGACTACATCCCACCTTATCAGATCCATGAATTGTTTTCCTGAGTTGCAGATCAGCAATAACTAATACTGAGCTGGGTGGACCAAGACTAGATGACTCTGTATAAGCCAGTTTCCTTAGGAAGGGAATAGTGAAAATCACCGATATGCTGCACATGTGCAAGTGAGTTGTGCTTGCACAAGAGACTTCCACTTATGGAAGAGCACCTTAGGATGCAAGCTATTGCACTGAGGTGATTAATATCCTGAAACTTAATAAAGACAATAATACTGGTCCATTATGAATTTGTCTTACAGTGTAAACAAGTTCAGTGCAGCTCAGATCTGACATTGTCCTCTCCTTGCTTCAGCTCCTAGAAGACTCCTGGTGTTCCATTACAGAGATGGTTTTTAATTTATCAACCTTGCTCTGGCCACAAGATAGATTGTGCAGACTGACACCTCTCTATTCCCTGCTGCTAATGGAAGGTTTATTTGATAGGCTTTGATGAACAACTAACACATCTCCTTTTGTTGGCTAAAAAGAGCCATACCTCTCGTGACAAAGCACAAGATGAAACAGATTATTAAAGCTCTTGATAAAACCACCAGCAGAATAGAAATTAATTTGGTACGTATAATTAAGTTTGCGGTTAAATAAACATTGTTTTTAAAGAAACACAAAAGAAATAGGAACTATTCTCCTGATGGATGTTGTGTAGGAATGCAATTAACTGCGGACATTAAACTGCTGTAGCCTCGGCGATTCCCAGAATTCCTAGCAATAACTTCTATCATTTCTGCTTTGGGAACTGTCACACCAGATGTTGAGCCCAGCTTTCCCTATTGGTCCCGTGAGAGTGCATATTTTGGATACAATGAGAATCTAATTATAAACCAGTGAGTCTAATACTCTGTAAGTGATTATTCTGTCTCATCAAATTGTGCCTCTTTTGGAAGTGAGCTTTCTCATATTGCCCTCTTAAGCTATTCGTGAAACCAAAGAGTCTCTTGTCAAAGCAACTGAAATTTGCTTTTGGTGCATCTTGCATGGATAACACATATTGAGTTGGTTTTTATGAGGCCTCAGCCCTGGTCAGCTTGTTAGCCACACAGAGACCTTTGCCACAGGTGACATGACAAGAAGGGCAGGAGATTTGCAGGTCCTCATCAAATCAATCTCCACCATTTGGCACTCCAGGAAGACTGCAGTTGCTGCAGCAAGGTATTCCATAGCCCTCCTCCCCATGCAAGAATGCTCGCTCTGAGCTGAGATGTCCTCAGAGTCTGCCTGCGCCACTCCTGTTTTCCCAGAGCAAAGATAACAGTAGTAAACAAGTAAACTAGTAAACTCTTAAGCTTATTATGATTATGATTATTTGTAGTAACAGCCCACCCATCACCAAACAGTCCCAAGGCAGGATACAAAAACATAACAATTCAAATGAGTACAATGTACAATTAGAATCATAAAATAAAACCCACAAACACAACCAATATCAGAACGACAAAGCAGCAACACAGAAATGCAATGCACAGCAGCGTAGGATGGGGGAAGATGTCTACTCAGTCAAAGATGTGGGCAAAAAGGCAAATCTAACTGTCAATAAACATGTGCTGATAGTGCAAGGCACACCTGATTCTAGCTACAGTAAGAGCTGTTCCACAGTAGAATTTGCTGGCAAGGAGTGTGGTGGTGTCTCCTTCTTTGGAGGTCTTTAAGCAGAGGCTTGACAACCATATGTCAGGAGTGCTCTGATGGTGTTTCCTGCTTGGCAGGGTGTTGGACTCGATGGCCCTTGTAGTCTATTCCAACTCTATGATTCTATGATTCTATTTTCCATGTGCTCCCTCCCAGCTGTGGACTTTATTCCAAAATGCTACGTAAATTAGGATATGGTATGGAAATTCTGTTTCACAACTAGATGGACTGGAGGGAATTAGCAGGCCAGCTCTTCAATTAGGTTAGGAAACAAGCTCTGATTGCCCTGTAAAACCTATTACAATGTTACCCTCATATTATTTCTACTCCGTATGATTTGCTATGTGCTTTATTGCTTCATGTTGCTATGTTTTGATTAAAAGCTCAGAACATCATTCTATTTCACATGATGATAGCAATATGCTTTGAATGGCACATTGCACATCAACAAACCAGCAGAGCTGTTTCAGTTACAATTCTGAGTTTCTAGTTTCTATCTACCCTCTACTCCCCATCTCACTGGGTTGCTAATAAGCAATTTGAACTTTGATTAGAGGACCCAATTAACAGTAGTGCATTGGCCGGGTAAACCCAAACACTGATTGGATCTCCAAATTAACACCTGGGGGGGGGAGGCAATGAATATTCAATTTTACTGCCCCCTCCCATAAACTTGCACCTAGCACTCCATCTCTTTGACACACTGTGAAAACTTAACCTTAGAGCACAGCAAAGACGTAAAATGTTGGGAATTGGATCAAACACACACACTATTCCATGTCATCAAGGCTTTCAGTATGGCCCCATTGTGAACAATCAATCTATATGAAAATCAGGAAAATATCCTGTATTTATTCATGCCTATTATTTATGCTGTTCAGCTCAGCTTGAATGCAGAAGGTTATGCAAATGTTATGCAAGATGCCCCCCACCCCATTATTTTTCATCCCTGATTTTATCTCCTCTTTTCTCTGTAATTCGCTAATGAGTTTCCCAGCACAGGCGTCACTGCAATGTAATTGAACAGACCGTAAGCACTACAAAGCTTTTCCCCTTGGTTGTATGTCTTAGAGATTTGTTCGCTCCGAACCCGTCTCCCTTACAGAGAATTTCTTCCTGTTAAATATGTAAATCCTCTTTCATCTGTCACAAGCTCTAAAAGGCCCATTCTATAAATTCCTGCTTTTCCTCTCAGTATCAAGTAATCAGATTTTAAAAAATTCTGTCTCACTTACTCCATCCAAAGAAGGGAGGAAGGCTCCATGCTAAGGAATACAGCCAGACTCCTAACAGGATTAGCAAAGCTTTCTTCTTAGACATTACTCCAATGGAAGCCAAGGGTCGCGTAATCACAAAGTACCTGTCCAGGGCTATCACTGTTAGAGTGATCATGGAAGCGATGCCGAAAAGCGCTCCACAGAAAGCGTACAGCTCACAACCTTTCCAGAAAGAGCACAGCAGAGTTAGCAGGCAAATCAAAATGCACACTTATTTTACTTGATTTAATCATAGACACTAGGTGAGGGTAGGAAGGGACTTATTCGCCCTTTCGATTTCTCTCTGTTTTCTGTTTCTCTCGCTTTAAATTCACTTATCCACATTTCCACACCGTTTCATGGTGATGATGATTGTTTTAAGTTCCCATGAAGCATTTGAGATTATTTTCACCTAATAGGGGACTTCCGGTCGGTGCCAGCGCTTAATGGCGGTCCTAGCTCCGAGCTCCGGAGAAGGACTGCTTCGCAAGTTCGGGTCTTACCCGCTACGGCAAGCGGGGGACCCCTAAAATCCCAGGCGCAGAAGCCTGAGAACAAGGAGACTCGGTGGGCACCTTTGCGCCCCCCGGTACCGTGAAAGAGCCTTTTTAAAGGCTACGGATCGACATCGGGAGTGAGCGCGGTGCTGAGAGTCGCTACCCAGCCTGCGAAGTGAAGCCGCGTCGCCATAAGCGGAGAGCGCCGATTCCTTCCTGAAAAGAAATTCGGACTGATTCCCCGTGAGTAAGAACTGGAAAATAACTGGGACTCTTTTACGTTTAAAAATTGGGCTAAAAACGGGGGAGATTTAAACAAAGGAAGTCTGCCTCCCCCCGACTGCATGAAAGCGAAAGCAACGGAACTTTAAACCTGCATCCGTTTAAATCTGTCCTTTGATCAGCTAAACCGGACATTTAAACCTTTGATCTCCCCTCTAGCAAGCAGGGCAGAGGGGAGGCGAATCTGACCATTAACTGCATGACTTATTTGGAGGAAAAAAACATCTGCTGTCTCATCTGTTTGATTGTACGAAACGGTCTGCCTTCTTAGTACACTGAACTGACTTTTCCCTGTGAAGTGATACTTTGATACAAAGTTTTTACACTGCCTGACTATTGTATATCACAAGAAGAAACAGTATAAATTGGGCAACTGTGGCAATTTGATTTAGTAACGTTGGCTTGGACTGTGTTAATTTCCCCTTTTTCTCACTTTTTGGACTGTCTCCTTTGTTTTGGTACTTGGAAATTTTGTTCTATGGCCATTTTGATTTGCTCCCTCTAGAGGATAAAGTAAAGTTCGGCACGGCTTAAGACAGTGGAATTTTCCAAGGGAGAACAAATCCCGTGGGAATTGACCTTGACATGAGTGGCCCACAAGAAGAGATAGTGACAAGAGCCAAGATCAAGCAACAACAGCAACAACAACAGCTGCAGCTGCAACAGGCAAAGAAAAGAGGTTCAATTTCAGGCGCAACAGCCGGATCAGCAGGAACAACAGGTCAAGACAAAGGAGCAGCCGTCTCTATGGAAGCTGTGACAGAGGCCTTGCTCAAGATAAACCAAACCCTGGAGTCTTTGACCAAACAGACTTCAGAGAACACACAAAAATTAACAGAAATATCAGCAAGATTGAATCAGAATACAGAATCTATAAATAGATTGGTAGAGGAGAACGCCACCACGCGCCAAATTGCCGAGGAGGCCAAAGCCACTGCCGGAGAGACACAGGAGAAGCTAGAGCCCCTTGCCAAGAAGGTCTATGAGCATGATGCAACATTGGCCTTGTGGGACTTACAGAGGAAAGAGAGAAACTTAAAATTAAGACTGATTCCGGAGAACGAAAGAGACAGCCTTGTGGAATACTTGACACGGGAGTTTGTGGATTGTTGGGACCTTGAGGAAGACGAATTTAAAATTACGACTGCCTTCAGATTGGGTAAAAAGCAAGATAGAAAGACACCGAGAGACTGTTTGATTACACTCAGATCCAAGGAGGAGAGAGACAAAATATTAGGATTACACTTCGAAAAGGCCCTGCAAATTGGAAACTCAGCTGTACAGATCTTTAAAGACATCCCAAAATACATTCTGGATTTAAGAAACTTTTACAAGGACCTGGTTCTCTTGCTAAAGAAGAATACTATTCGCTTTAGGTGGGAGTTTCCACAAGGACTGTCATTTGACTACAAGGCAAAGAAAGTGAAAATAAAGACAATTCAAGACAAAGACAAATTTTTGGCAAGATACCAGGAGGATTTACAGAAGGGGACTGTGGACGTATTTGCAGAACAGAGGAGAGCATTGGACATCTTGAATCTCTTGCCTGGACAAAAATCATTACCATCAGAAGAAGAGCAACAACTTGGAGCTGTTGGAGGAGTCTTAAGAAAATAACAAGATGGCTCTGCAATTCCTTAGTTGGAATTGTAATGGGCTCAATGGGCCTTTGAAGAGAAGACAAGTATTCCATATATTGAATAAAGAACAATTGGACTTGATATGCTTACAAGAAACCCACATAACCAGAGCCCATAGGAGATTACTTTCAAATAAAAGGCTAGGACAAGAATTTATTTCATCAGATAAAGTTAAGAAGAGAGGAGTTGTAATATATGTGAAGGAGAAATGGGCTCCAAAAATGATATTCAAAGATGAACAAGGGAGATATCTGGCTGTGGAGATACAAGTACATGGAGAAAAATTCTTAGTTGTTGGAATTTATGCACCAAATGAAGGCAAATCTGACTTCTTTAAGAGACTTCATGAAACCTTGACGGACTATTTGGATTATAATATGATAATCATGGGAGACATGAATGGCGTGGTCTCCACTAATATGGACAAGGCACAAAGACTAACAGTCACTAAAGAAGGGAGACTCCCTAAGACTTTTTTTGAAATGACAGAAAATATGGACTTGATAGACATTTGGAGAACAAGGAACCCTCTGGAGAGAGAGGGAACCTTTTTCTCCCAAGCAATGATGACCTGGACCAGAATTGACCAAATTTGGGTTACTAGTGGACTGGCTCCAAAGATTAAGAAAGTGGAAATCTGTCCAAAAACTTGCTCCGACCATAACGCCGTGAAGATGGAGATGAAACCCACAATAACTGGTCAATTTAGATGGAGAATGAATGACACCCTCTTTCGAGATAAGGAGATTCTCACGAAGGCCCAAAAGACCCTAAAAGACTATTTTGAAATAAATTTGAGGACCGACGTGGAGAAAAGAGTGATCTGGGACGCAAGTAAAGCGGTTATGAGAGGATTTTTGATTCAACAAAATTCAATAAAGAGGAAAAAACAAAATGAGAAAAAAGAGAAGATCTTGGAAATGATAAAGGAAGGAGAGAGGAAATTAAGAACAAAACCAAAGTCTCAGGACATTTTAAGAGAGATCAAGTTATATCAAACTCAATATATGGAATTGATGAACCAAGAGATTGAATGGAAGATAAAGCAAATGAAGCAAAAGACTTTTGAATCAGCAAATAAATGTGGCAAACTTTTGGCATGGCAATTGAAGAAAAGGCAGAAACTAAATACAGTTACAAGCCTAGAGGTGGATGGAAAGAACATATCTAAACCCAATGAAATTAGAAATTGCTTTTTAAGTTATTTCAAAAAACTCTATACTCAAGGCCCGCAAAATGAAGAAGATATAGACAAATTCCTTGGAAGATATGGATTACAAAACATCTCTCAGCAAAGTAAGATGGACTTGAACCAGAGAATCTCAGAACAAGAGATAGAGGCTGCCATTCAGAATATGCAACTGGGCAAATCTCCGGGACCAGATGGATTGACTTCTAGATACTACAAATCGCTGAAGGAATGGTTGATTCAACCATTAAGAGAAGTTTGTAATGAGATCCTTGAAGGAAAAAGGGCACCTGAATCGTGGAAAGAGGCTTACATTTCACTCATACCAAAGTCAGAGACTGAAAAGACCCAACTCAAGAACTACCGCCCAATATCATTGCTCAATGTGGATTACAAAATTTTTGCAGACATTTTGGCAAAAAGACTTAAAAGAGTTTTGATGGAGATGATTCATAAGGACCAAGCAGGCTTTCTCCCTAAAAGACACCTGGCGGACAATGTAAGGAATGTTATAGACATTCTGGAAAAGCTAGAGGTGAATATAAACACTAAAGCAGTATTGATATTTGTAGACGCGGAGAAAGCCTTTGACAATATTTCTTGGAGTTTTATGAAGAAGAATCTGCATAGGATGGGGGTAGGTCCGGGTTTTGAGAATGGTATGGCTGCAATATACTCTGAACAAAAGGCCAAACTGATTGTAAATAATGTGGTGACTGAGGAGCTTAAGATAGAAAAAGGAACACGACAGGGGTGCCCGATCTCCCCATTACTTTTTATTACAGTTCTGGAGGTCTTGCTGAATATGATAAGAAATGACCAGCAGGTTAAAGGTGTGCAGGTCGGAGCTAAACATTACAAATTAAGAGCGTTCGCAGATGACTTAGTATTGACTTTGCAAGAGCCAAACACTAGTACGAAAAAGGTATTAGAAATAATACAACAGTTTGGCCAGGTAGCTGGATTTAAGTTGAACAAGCTAAAAACCAAAGTTTTAGGGAAAAACCTAACAGATATGGAAAAGGAGAAATTTCAAGAGGAAACAGGTTTGACTGTGATCAAAAAGGTCAAATATCTAGGGGTTTATCTAACATCCAAGAATCAGAATTTGTATAAGGACAACTATGAGAAATGTTGGTCAGAAATCAAAAAAGACTTAGAAATATGGTCAAATTTGAAACTGTCAATGTTAGGCCGAATTGCAGTAATTAAAATGAATGTATTGCCTAGAATGCTATTTTTGTTTCAGACCTTGCAGATTATTGACAAGATGGAATGTTTTAAGAGGTGGCATAAAGATATTTCGAAATTTGTCTGGCAGGGCAAAAAGCCCCGAATTAAATTTAAAATACTGACAGATGCTAAAGAAAGAGGGGGTTTTGCCCTGCCGGACCTAAAATTGTACTATGAGGCAGCAGCTTTTTGCTGGCTCAAAGAATGGATGCTCCTCGAGAATACAGACATTTTGGATCTGGAAGGTTTCAACAATGCTTTTGGTTGGCATGCATATCTTTGGTATGATAAAGTTAACAGTGCCTTCAAAAATCACATTGTTAGAAAAGCATTGTTTAATGTTTGGATAAGATATAAAGATCTACTGGAAAATAAAACCCCTAGATGGGTGTCACCAGTGGAGGCTAATGCTGTGAAAAAACTCAATATGGAGGTCGGATGGCCGAAGTATTGGGAAATCTTAGAACAGGATGGAGATAAGTTTAAATTACAAAGCCAGGAAAAATTGAAACATAAAGTGGAAAATTGGTTTCAATACCGTCAAATAATGGAATTTTTTAAACAGGACAGGAAAGTCGGCTTCCAGGTGGAAAAATCAAAATTAGAAACCGAATTGCTAGAACCTACCACTAAGAATTTATCTAGAATGTATAACTTGTTGCTGAAGTGGAATACAGAGGAGGAAACAGTCAAATCAGCCATGATTAAGTGGGCACAGGATGTTGGTCATAACATCATGTCAGATGACTGGGAATGGTTATGGAACACCGGTATCAAATTTACGGCATGTAATGCCTTAAAGGAAAACATTATGAAAATGGTATACAGGTGGTACATGACCCCAGTCAAGCTGGCAAAAATTTATCATTTGCCCGATAACAAATGTTGGAAATGCAAAGAGACTGAAGGTACCTTCTACCACCTTTGGTGGACATGCCCGAAGATTAAGGCTTTCTGGGAAATGATTTATAATGAAATGAAAAAGGTACTTAAATGTACTTTTCCTAAAAAACCAGAGGCCTTTCTCTTGGGCATTGTCGGCCAATTGGTGCCAAAGAAGGACAGAGCTTTTTTCATGTACGCTACAACAGCAGCAAGAATACTCATCGCAAAGTATTGGAAGACACAAGATCTACCCACTCTGGAAGAATGGCAGATGAAAGTGATGGACTATATGACATTGGCAGAGATGACAGGCAGAATCCGTGATCAAGGAAAAGAGACAGCGGAAGAAGAATGGAGAAAATTCAAAAGATATCTTAAGGACTATTATAAACTTAATGAATGTTAGAGTGTTTTGGTTCTTAGGAACAAAGGGATACAGTGACATAAGGCTAGAATATAGAGATGACTAAGATGATTAAGGTTGGAAAGTAACAATTGGGAGTTGCTACAAAATTATGGACATTGGGATGCAGAAAGGGGGGGTATGGGGAAGTCTTAGAAAAGAGGTTTATGAAAATATGTTATGAAATTATACGTGTATGTTTGTTTTCTTAAGTGTTTGTTTGTTTTTTTTAAAAATTTCGTAAAACCAATAAAAATTTTATAAAAAAAAAAAAAAAGAGATTATTTTCACCTAATATGCACATGTTGGGAAGCAATTTTCACTAATGTAGAGAATTTCTGCAAAGCAATTTCCCCCAATATAATGGGTGGAATATAAGAAATATTTAATGGAAGCCACCCAGAGTGGCTGGGGCAATATTAGATACAGATAGGTAGCCGTGTTGGTCTGCCATAGTCAAAATAAAAAAATTCTTTACAGTAGCACCTTAAAGACCAACTAAGTTAGTTCTTGGTATGAGCTTTCGTGTGCATGCACACTTTTTCAGATACCTGAAGAATACCTTCTGATACCTTCAGGTATCTGAAGAAGTGTGCATGCACACGAAAGCTCATACCAAGAACTAACTTAGTTGGTCTTTAAGGTGCTACTGGAAAGAATTTTTTTATTTTGACTGGGGCAATATTAGTCATCCTCCTCCTCCTCCTCCTCCTCCTCCTCCTCCTCCTCAGGTTACAACAGCAAAGGGAACATCACCTTCAAGTCTCAAGAATGGCTTTTCTTGACCAAAGAGGCAGGGTGTGCGAAAAATTGGGAAACCATCAACAAACTATTATAAATTCCTTGTTAAGTCTTCAATGGCAGTTGATTAAAAACAACAACAGCAGTCCCACTGGCAATCTGATAAACTTCTAAGCCAGCCTGTTCAGTCTAAATGATTTGGGGGACAATCTGTTTCTAACATACCCTTTTCACCAAATACCCATCGTTTGTTGAGACTGCTGGTGAAGAAAACTGGACACTGGGTGACGGCCATTAGGAAATCACTAACAGCCAGGTTGATAATGAACATGTTGGCGGGAGTCCGAAGGCCTCTGCTCCTGTGAGAGAAGAGAGGAGAATGCAAGTAACTCTTAAGAGGGTGTCAGGGCTACGGCCTCATCTGCACCTTATATTGAAAGCGGTGTCACACCACATGACTTCCTCAAAGAATCCTTGGGACTATTGTTTGTTAAGAGGCCTCATTCCCCTCACAGAGCTCCACCTCAGAGTGGTTTAACCATAAATCCTCTTCCCAGGGAGCTCTGGGAATTGTAGCTCAGGGTTAACGACTCTCTTCACCCGTAAGAAATGACATTTCCCATAATTCTTTGGAGGAAGCCATGACTATTTAAAGTGGTATGACACTGCTTTAAATGTACAACACAGACTAAGATGTTCAAAACAAGCAGCAAGACCAAAAAAAAAGGTAAGCAACTTACGTTACCAGTGTGGGCAGATTCATATTTACACACACACACCCCACAAATTGAATTTGAGCCCCATCTTTACAGCAGGGGTAGCCAACCTTTGTGTTCTGGGGTGCTTCTGTATTCTGAAGATATTGGTCCAAAGGTCTGAGGTAGATTTTACAAAGGCAACTGAGATGATCACGAGTGAGGGCTTCCCAAGACACAGGCTTTCATCTATCAGTACAGCCTTCCCAGTTATAGAGAAATGCATTCAGGCAGAGCATTGCCTACAAATAGGTATATTTGCGTGATATGTGCAAAGGAAGCTCATTCGTAGAGCATCTGCTTTCCATGGAAGAGGTTGCAGGTTCAATCCCCTGTTCAACCTCTACATGTAGGGCTGGGAATGTCCCATGGCTGAAGCCTTGGAGAACCACTCCCAGCCAGTATAGATAATATTGAGCTACAAGTGAAAGGGTGGCGCTGTAAAATTTGGTAGGGCCACCAGTTGGTAGTGGCCAACTATTCACAACAGAGTGGCGCACATGGACAGGCTTTCACCACTAGCCCAGTGACACAAATAGAATGCCTGCCTCTCTGAATGGTCTGTCCTACATTTCTCCGCTGCTGGTGATTAATGGGAAATTAAAACAGATGTACTATGGATTTTCTGCATCTGGGTCATATTGTATAGGGAGGCCATTTTCCACTGCTGACCAGATTAGCAGCAGTTTCCAAATACAGGGATTAGATTCGATGGTTTTGTGTGTGCTTTAATCACCAGCAACATTAATAACTGCAGAAGGTCTCATCTTTTACTTTATTCTGCTGGCAACCTACACTATTTGAGGGAAAAAACAAGGAGGAAATGTCATGGCCCCAAACCCTGAGTCTTCAATTGCTGAACAGTCATAGCACCAAGGTGGAAATGGATGCACACCTAGCTCATCCTGGGTAGACCTGGTGTGTCACCAGATTCCACACCTCACCCCCCCAAACATCAAGGATGTACCTTCATCTATGGACTCCAAGGAATGCTCTAATGATTCCTTCACAGATCAAGGTAGTATCCATGGACCAAATCTCTGAAACCCCAAACCTCACAGCCTGAAAGGAGCACCAAAGGATGCTTGTCCTTTAACTACCCATAAGCCTTCAGTGGACCCTTGAGAACAGACCACAATGCTCTAGCACAGGGGTCCCCAACCGGCAGCCCATGGGCCAGAAGCAGCCCACAGAGGCTGTTTAACCAGCCCACAAGCCACCCCCTGAACCGACCTGTCTGCTCGGCGAGTCCCCTCACACTGCACTAAACCAGCAGAGTGCAGCGCGGGGACTCTCTTCCATGGCTCCAGAAATCGCATCTGCGCATGTCCGCTGTGCCGAAAATTGCTTCTGCGCAGGCGCGATTTCCAGCACCACAGTGCGCTGGTCTGGCCCACGGAGGATCTCCACAGGAGTGATCTGGCCCATGCCCAGTAAGCCTTGCCGACCCCTGTGTCTAGCAGTTGCACCAAGCTTGTGCTTCTGTAAGAGTGCTGGCCATGGTCCTGAAACTCTTGCTCTTGAACTCTGACCTAGCACCCTTGGCACCCATAGAAATGTAGTGTTGGAAGGTACCTCAAAGGTCATCTAGTTTAACCCCCTGCAATGCAGGACTCTCAGCTAAAGCATCCAGATGGCGGTCCGACCTCTGCTTTAAATATCCCAGGAAGCAGAGTCCACCACCTTCTGAGGGAGTCTGTTCCACTGTCAAACAGCTCTTCCTGTCAGAAAGTTCTTCCTGACGTTTAGTCAGAATCTCCTTTCTTGTAACTTGAAGCCATTAGTTCATGAGAAAACGTTTGGATCAGAAGAAAACAGCCTTGCTCTATCTTCCATGTGACAACCCTTTAGATATTTGAAGGTGACTGTCATATCTCCTCTCCTTCTTCTCTTTTCTAAGCTAAACACACACAATTCCTTAACCATTCCTCATAAGACTTGGTTTCTACACCCTTGATCATCTTGGTCACCCTCCTTTGCACACATTCCAGTTTGTCAATACAGTGGTACCTCGGGATGTGAACGGGATCCGTTCCGGAGCCCCGTTCACATCAAGAAGCAAACGTAACTAGCGATGGCACATCTGCGCACGTGCATGTTGCGTTTTGCCGCTTCTGCGCATGAGCGTGACGTCATTTTGAGCGCTCTGTTACTTTCGGGTTGCCGCGGTGCGCAACTCGAACATGCTCAACAGGAAGCATATTCAACCCGAAGTATGACTGTATCCTTTTTAAATGATGGTGCTCAGAATGAGACACAGTACTCCAGGTTTGGTCTGACCAAAGCAGAATAGAGTGGTACTATTAATTCCTTTGATTGAGATACTATATTCTGCTATGCAGCTTAGAATGGCACGAGCTTTTTTTTGCCGCTGCATCACACTGTTGACTCATGTTAAGCTTGTGGTCTACTAAGAACCCCAGATTCTCCCATCTTATATTTGTGCAGCTGTTTCTTTCTGTCTGAGTGTAGAAAATGACATTTGTTCCTATTGAAATTCATTTTGTTAGTTTGGGCCCGGTTTTCCAATCCGTTAGGGTCATCTTGAATCTTGTGGCACTGTGTCTTCTGCAGCATTAGTTACCCTTCCGAGTTTGGTGTCATCTGCAAATCTGATGAACATCCCTTCAATTCCTTCATCCAAGCCATTAATAAAGGTGTTGAACAGCAACCAGCCCAGGACAGAACCCTGTGGCACCCCACTTGTCCCTTTTCCCCAGGATGGCGGTGATCCATTAATTAGCACTCTTTGGGTTTGGTCAGCCAACCAGCTACAAATCCACCTAACAGATACCTTGTCCAGCTCACATTTGACCCACTTGATATTGGGCAGCATGCGACAGAAGAGCCCCAGTAGCAATAAATATCAGGTTGTAGCAAGCTCAATCCCATTACTAGAATGAGACCATGCCACAGTTGCTTTTTCCTGGCTTACTCTCATGAGATCTTGACACTACACATCCATTGCTTAATATTCTCTACAGCCTCTGGCCTAGTTCCCATTGAGTTGGTTTATCTTAATCTGAGCTGAAACCCTTAAGAATATAGTTGACAACTGAGTCCAGCCATACAAACATGTTTCCTGCACGTAGAAAGCTATCATGGCAGGAAAAGGGCTGCGTTTGGACATTACTCCTTGAAATCAAGTTTTCCAAGCAGAGGGGATTTTTTTTTTCATATTGAGGATCACACAACTACACAAGCCGGGGGGCTACACAACCCTCAACCAGCATTCTGCAATACCGCCCAGATATAGGTTAATACTTCATTGAAAAAGTAGGCCTCTGTCATTCCCTTTAAAAGCACAATTAAGAAAGGAAGCCTGTATAATAAATGTATGTGTACACACACACACACACACACACACACACACAGAGAGAGAGAGAGAGAGAGAGAGAGAGAGAGAGAGAGAGGGAGCACTAGGGAAACACAAATCAAGATGCCTTGAAAATAGTGGAACATTCCGTAGGCATCAACAGAGAACCGATTTTCTGTCAAGGGCACCTCGTTTCAATACCGTTAAGTTTGTCTTGGAATGGAAACATTGATTCCTCAGGCTCTTTTCCTAACTGCTTTTCTTCAAACAAATGCACACTGTTTATACAGTTCGCCGTTTCAAGAGCTTCCTGAGAACTCACTATGCAGAACAGTTTAAGGAATAAAATGCAATAAGAGAAAAGTGCCCAATTGAGATTCAGAATTACTGAACTAGATGGATCAACAATATACTAGGATTGTTTCCTAGATACATTCCAATGTCCTCTGGTGCTGCTAGCATGGAAACCTATCCCGGGGAATACTGCGCAGCAGAAAGTAACTGTGTTGAATACCTGCAGAAAGCAAAGATGACCAGGAGGTTACCAAGAGTTCCTGTGATCCCCACTGCGAGAATGACAGCCCCGATGGTATAGTGAGTGTGGGCTGGGACGTTCACTGTCGGGAAAGGGTGTGGGGGATTCAGCATCGTCAGCTCCTAGAGGGGAAACAGAATGGCAGAAATTCACAAAGGCCCCATTGTCTTTCACCCACCAGAAGGGCAGGTATTCCGATGTCTCCTGGCGAGAAAGAAGAAAATCAAAATCTGGGTGGAGGAAATATTTCAGAGAATATTTTCCAACCAGATTTGCTCATCTTTCAAATGTAAACACTGTAACTATGGATGACGGAGCTGCTTTGGTTTGCATTCACTAAGCTTTAAAGCATGGGAGTTTGTGCAGAAGTAAAGCTAAAAGGACCTCCTTGCCACCGAAAGAGAAAAGAATCCACATGGATCTGTTTTATGTATTAGCTACACCATAAACTTATATCAGCTTTATACATCTCCTCCGGCCCCGAGAATTCTGGAAATTGTAATTTTGTGAGAACTCACTGTTAGGGATCTCTAGACCACCCTTCTTGTTGCAAAACAATTCCCAGGATTCTCTAGGGAGAAGGAATGACACACATTTTAGCATCTGGTGTAAATAAGGCTCCAATGAAGGTAGTAATCAACATCCAGTGAGCTCCATGCCTGTGCTTACTCAGTGATGATAATGATGATATAAAAATAATAATACCCAGGTAATTCAAATACTGTGCCAAGAAAAGCTGTCACCTGTATGTATTCAAATTCAATGGATTTGAATGATTTCAGTACTCCCAGTGAAGGGGACAGAAAATAAGCTGTGCATGGGATGGGATCCCTGATCCACCCACTGGAAATCTTAATTTAGCTATACTCAGCCCGTTCCCCCACAACTAGCCCCCTTCTTTTTGTAACTTGCAGCTTGATGCCCTGGGCTCCTTTGAGAGGAAGAGCAGGACATCCATTCAATGAATGAATGAATGAATGAATGAATGTAGAGTCCTGGAGAACTCAAAAGCTTGCTTGCTATTATGTGACATTTTGGCTGGTCCTAATCAAGGCTTTGCCTAACTGTGGATTTTGGAAATACAGTGGTACCTCGGTATTGGAATGTAATCCATTCCGAAAGAACATTCAAATTCTGAAACGTTCAAAAACCAAAAACTCAGTAGCCGACAGCTGGGCCTCAGGATCTTGCACTCAGCAGAAGCTGTGTTTCATGTTCGACTTCCGAGGCGTGTTCGAAAACCGAAGCATTTACTTCTTGGTTTACGGCATTCGAAAACCGAAATGTTCATCAACAGAGACGTTCAAAAACCAATGTACCACTGTATTATTTTAGTTCTATGCATCCTCTATACTCCTCCATGCATCCACCTCCTGCTTTTTGTAACTTATAGTTTGATGAAGAGCACAAGAAAACTTGATAGCTTACTCACTTCTCTATCTTGTGACACTTTGGTCGGTCAAAACAAAGGCATTGCCTTACTGTGGATTTTGGAGTTGGTGTTGTTTTTCCCTTACAGGCCAATGTTGCGTGTGTGTGTGTGTGTGTGTGTGTGAGAGAGAGAGAGAGAGAGAGAGAGAGAGAGAGAGAGAGAGAGAGAGAGAATTGCAAAAACACCACAATTCATTTATGTTTAATGCCACACTCTTCAGAAGAACACCATCAATTGCAGAAATGCATCAAGCCCAAAGTGTTCCATCAAACCATTGAAGAATGAGGTGCAAAAAGAATCTTGCATCTAAGGCTTCAGGCCACTTGGTGCCAGTATTCTTTCATTGTATTGCTAGGACATGAAGGCAGCATTCAAGCAGCAACACCTTCAGTATAAGAACCCAAACCCCGCTTCATGCTGCCACTGAAAACAACTGGGGATAGATGTTTTCCTCTTTAGGAACATTGACACAATTCAAATCGCTCGTGACAATAATGAAGGAAAATGCAAAGAATTTTCTCTTTTTAATAGGCCTTTCTCATGCAGGTCCCTCTGGGGACCCTTTTGAATGAAGAGGGGTCCTTCCTCACCTGCAGAAGGACAGAAAGCAGTTTGCTGAAGTTGCTGGAAAGCAGGCACAATGGCAAACTATCAGGATCCCTATCCTGGAAGTCCAAGAAGCTGTGGCTTAGAGTGTAAACCTTAGATGATGAAGAAGAAAAAAGAATGTGGTGGGGTTGGGGGTCTAGGATAAGGCAGGTGTTTATAAAATTTATGCATGGAGTAACGGAGGAGTCCCCTCCCCTACATTTCTCATGGCATGAGAATCGATGCAACTGGCTGGCAACAGCATCAGGGCAGTCCAAACGAAGGACTTCTTTGCATAATGCACTTTTGACTTGTTGGTTTCCCTCCTCAAGAAGTGGTGATAACAGTCAGTTTTATTATTATTATTATTTTATTATTTTATTTTTATTTTGCTTTAAACAAATACAGATAAATATAAACAACTGAAATCACAAAAGAAAAATCCTTGATGATAATGATAATGGAAAAGGCTAAAAAAACTCCAAAAAATATCAAAGTACATGGCATAGAACATAAGTGTGATGGCCTGGGATTCCGAGTCTGAGAGCGATCCGGAGGAATCCCAGCCGGCACAGGAGTCCCCGCCTCCAGGGCCGGCTGAACTGGGGCAAGGCCTAGATGCTGAGGAAACTCAAGAGCAGGCACCAGGTGAAGCCATTCTGGCCCCAGAGGTGCTGGAAGACTCAGTGGCCACAGGTGAGCCTCCTCCAGGGCCCAGTAACCCTTCGGCCTCTCCTGATCTGCAGAGGCTTAGGGCAGAGAGGCGAAGGGAACTGGTTGCCCCCAGGAGGAGTGCTCGCCTTAAGGCCAGAGTAGGCGGGGCTCCTGGGGGTCGGGACCACCCCTGACCTTAGAAGAGGATAAAAGCCCACTCATCCCGGCCCCAGGTTGCGGGAGCAACGTCGTTGTTGGCTTCGGACCTTCCTGTGATCCTGATCCTTGCTCGGCCTCCTGTTCGTGACTAACCGGTACTCCTGTTCCCTGCTCGGCTTCCTGTTCCTGACTATCCAGTACTCCTGTTCCCTGCACGGCCTCCTGTTCCCGACCATCCGGTGTTCCTGCTACCTGCTCAGCCTTCTGTTCCAGCGTTCCTGTTCCCCGCCCGTCTCTCTGCATCGGACCTCGCCCCGCTTCGTGTGGACCCTGCTACACTCACAGTACCTTACCCCCGGGACCAGCACAGTTTGCTCCCGCCACACCCGCACTCCCCCTTCGTAGGGGTGCGTTCGGGAGGAGCCAGAGGCCATGGAGGACCAGGCGGCTGCACTGGTGACTTTGGCCCAGGAGAACCAGGCCTTAACTCACACCGTGCAGCAGCTCAATGACGCAGTCGTGGCACTTCAGCAACGCTTAGAAGCCCTACCGGCTCCTGGGGCCGACGCCCCGACTCCTGGCAAGTACCCAGTGGCTTTGCCTGAGAAATTTGATGGAGCCCCGGCCAGCTTTCCTATGTTCCTGGCCCAGGCCAAGCTATATATTCAGGGGCGAGCCCGGAACTTTCCTGACGACCGCACCAAGGTGCACTTTTTGATTAGTTTGTTAAAGGACCAGGCGGCCAAGTGGGCGTTGCCGCTACTCAGGCAAGACTCCCCCTTGCTGGCAGACTATACGGGGTTTTGCAATCGTTTGGAGGCCGCGTTCGGCAACCCCCAGAAAGGGAGTCAAGCCAACCGGGCGATTCGGCGGTTGAGACAGGGCAAGTCCACGATGGCCGCATACACCACAGAATTCCGGCTGCTGGCACAGGACTTGACCTGGAACGACTCGGCTCTCCGGGACCAGTATCTCGAGGGGCTTTCAGATGAGATACTGGACCAGCTGGCCACGATGGAACGCCCCACCACGCTAGACACCCTTATCCAATGGAGTCTACAGATTGACGATCGGCTAGAGGACCGGCGTCAGGCTCGGGACCGCCGGCACCTCCAGTTCTTGGCCCCAGTGTCGACCAGCAGCCCCACGGGCCCAGCTAAGTCATTGGAGGAACCTATGCAGCTTGGGGCAGTGCGGCCACGCCTCTCCCCCGCAGAGAAGTCGCGGCGTCGGGAGGGGAATCTTTGTCTCTATTGTGGCGGAAGCGGACACTATGCAAGGTCCTGTCCTGAGAAACGCCAGCCGCAGGGAAACCACCAAACCCCAGTAGCTGATGGCCCTGGCTACCGGGGGTCCCAAACAGCACAGAATGGGGCCGCACCAATTGAATTACAACACCTTATGGTTCCGGTACATCTATACCCTCCAGGAGGGCCATGGATTCTTACCCATGCGCTGGTGGATTCGGGCGCAACCCGCTCTTATATGGACGCTGCTTTTGCTGCCCAGCATCGGGTGCCACTGCGGAACAAGCCAGAACCGGTGCAGGTGGAGGCAATCGACGGACGGCCCCTGCGTTCGGGTGCCGTCACTCAGGAGACCCAGCCCCTGGTCCTGTGCCTCCAGCAGCACCGTGAGATGCGAACTCTGGATATTGCCTCCATGCCCCGGTTCCCCCTGGTGCTTGGGATGGACTGGCTGGAGGCTCACAATGTGCGGATTGACTGGGTCAAACGGACTGTACACTTCCCAGACCCCAGTTCTCCGGCTGAGACTGAGATGCTAGCAGCTGCGCCCACTGAGGAGGTTGCTGCAACGCTCCCCGCTGAATACCGGGACTATCACGACGTGTTTGAGGAACGGGGGGCAGACCAGCTGCCGCCGCATCGGTCCTTTGACTGTGGCATAGACCTCCAGCCCGGAGCGCCTCTACCGGTGAGTCGCTTATACTCGTTAACCGAGCCAGAGCGCGAGGCTTTACAGGACTTCTTGCACAAGAACCTGGAGCGTGGGTTCATTAGGCCTTCTACCTCGCCCACTGCTGCGCCAGTGCTCTTTGTTAAAAAGAAATGTGGGGAGCTCCGCCTTTGCCATGATTACCGGGCCCTGAACAAAATCACCATCCCGGACCGGTACCCTTTGCCCCTTATTTCGGAGTTACTGGAGCGGGTGCAAGGGGCGCAGGTGTTCACCAAGCTAGACCTCCGGGGTGCCTACAATTTGATTCGGATCCGTGCCGGGGATGAGTGGAAGACCGCATTTGGGACCCGGTACGGTCAGTTCGAATACCTGGTTATGCCCTTTGGTTTGTGCAACGGGCCTGCTGTGTTCCAACGGTACATCAACCACGTGTTCCAGGACTTGCTAGACAAGTATGTGGTGGTGTACTTGGATGACATTCTGGTTTACTCCCGTGACCCGGCGTGCCACGAAGGCCATGTCCGGACCGTGCTGCAGCGCTTGCGCGAGCATCGTCTGTATGCAAAGCTCAGCAAGTGCGAGTTTCATCAGCGGTCAGTGGACTTCCTGGGTCACCGACTCTCACCAGGTGGGGTGCAGATGGATCCTGGGAAGGTGGCAGCGGTTCGAGAATGGGCGGCACCTCGGAACCGCAAGGACCTACAGCGTTTCCTGGGGTTCGCCAACTATTACCGAACCTTCATTGCGGACTATGCTCACCGCACCACCCCGTTGACCCGACTACTGCGCCCCAAGACGCCGTTTTCCTGGGACAAGGAGGCGGAGGAGGCGTTTCAAGGGTTGAAGGCCTGTTTCCAGAGAGCGCCAATCTTGCAACATCCGGATCCTTCTCGACCCTTTGTGGTAGAGACTGACGCCTCCAGTACGGCTCTCGGTGCCGTCTTGTCTCAGCAGCACGGACCGGAAGCGCCACTTTTACCCTGCGCCTTCTATTCCCGCCAGCTCCTCCCAGCGGAGCGTAACTATACTGTGTGGGAGCGGGAACTACTGGCCATCAAGGTAGCCTTTGAGGTCTGGCGCCACCATCTTGAGGGGGCACGACATCCGGTGGAGGTGAGAACCGACCACCGGAACCTGGAGTACCTCCAGACCACCCGCAAGCTGAACCAAAGACAGATCCGGTGGGCGTTGTTCTTTTCCCGGTTCCAGTTCCGGATCCGCTACATCCCTAGCTCCCAAAACCAGAAGGCGGATGCTCTGTCCCGGAAACCTGAAGACAACGCAGACACGGTACAGCAAGCAGAACCCACCACGATTCTACCTCCGGCTGCATTCCTGGCCACCCAGGAGGCGCAGCCACTGCAGGCTCGGGTGCGGGAACAGCAGCGGGTCGACGCTTGGGCCCAGGAACGACTCCGGGAACTGGCCGAAGGATCATGCCCTCAGTATCCAGGGCTGGTCTCGCATCAGGGTCTTCTGCTGCACCACGGGCGCCTGTACATCCCATCAGGGCCGCTGCGGGCTGAGATTCTCCGGATGACCCATGATGCTCCAGCGGCGGGGCATTTCGGGCGGTATCGGACCACCCATCTGGTAAGCCGTGAGTTTTGGTGGCCCCGTTTGAAGGCCGACGTGGCTCGCTACGTCGCTGGTTGTGACGTCTGCAGGCGGGCCAAGGGGCCTACGGGGCGACCCCCCGGCCTTCTTCAGCCGTTGCCGGTTCCACCACGCCCTTGGCACACAGTTTCTTTGGACTTTGTAGTGGAGTTACCCCCGTCTCGTGGCTGCACCTGCCTTCTTGTTTTCTCCGACCACTTCACGAAGATGGTGCACTGTGCCCCCTGCCCATCCGTACCCTCAGCTAAGGAAACTGCGCAGCTGTACCTTCAGCATGTCTTCCGCCTGCATGGCCTACCTGAGCGTGTAGTGTCCGACCGTGGCGTTCAGTTCACGTCCCGGTTTTGGCGTGCTTTGCACCAGGCCCTCGGGACAGAGGTCTGTCTCTCATCTGCTTACCACCCACAGACTGATGGCCAGACGGAACGGGCGAACGCGGTGCTGGAACAGTACCTCCGGTGTTACTGCAGCTACCAGCAGGACGACTGGGTCGACCACCTAGCGTTGGCGGAGTTCGCTTATAACAACGCGGTGAATGCGTCCACCCAGCAGACCCCGTTCCAAGCCAGTTATGGTTTTCATCCACGGTTGTTTCCGGATGTGCTGCCGGCATCTGCGGTCCCTGCGGTGACAGAGTGGCTTCAGGAGCTCCAGTCCCAGCAACAGCTGTTGATGGAGCAGCTGCGCCAGGCCAAGGAGGCGTACAAGGTCCAGGCCGACCGCCACCGCCAGGTGGGGCCGGAACTTCACGTCGGGGACCTGGTGTGGCTTTCCACTCGCCACCTCCACCCTTCTCGACCTTCGCGGAAGCTGGACGCCCGGTTCACCGGCCCGTTCCCTATCGTGAACCAGGTCTCGCCTGTGGCATTCCGTCTCCGGTTGCCAGCACACCTGAAGGTTCACCCGGTATTCCACAGGTCCCTTCTGAGTCCGGTGGCCCCACCCGACGAGTTCCACCCAAACCGTCCCCGACCGCAGCCAGTTTTGGTGCAGGGAGAGCCTGAGTACGAGGTGGAACGCATTCTGGACTCCCGATACCGCAGGGGAAGGCTGCAGTATCTCATTGACTGGAAGGGGTATGGGCCAGAGGACCGTTCCTGGGAACCAGCGGCCAACGTCCACGCGCCTGCCTGCATCCGAGAGTTTCATGCGGCGTACCCCAGCAAGCCGGGTCCGGACCCTCAAGTGAGGGGGGGGCCTGGGAGGGGGGATGGTGTGATGGCCTGGGATTCCGAGTCTGAGAGCGATCCGGAGGAATCCCAGCCGGCACAGGAGTCCCCGCCTCCAGGGCCGGCTGAACTGGGGCAAGGCCTAGATGCTGAGGAAACTCAAGAGCAGGCACCAGGTGAAGCCATTCTGGCCCCAGAGGTGCTGGAAGACTCAGTGGCCACAGGTGAGCCTCCTCCAGGGCCCAGTAACCCTTCGGCCTCTCCTGATCTGCAGAGGCTTAGGGCAGAGAGGCGAAGGGAACTGGTTGCCCCCAGGAGGAGTGCTCGCCTTAAGGCCAGAGTAGGCGGGGCTCCTGGGGGTCGGGACCACCCCTGACCTTAGAAGAGGATAAAAGCCCACTCATCCCGGCCCCAGGTTGCGGGAGCAACGTCGTTGTTGGCTTCGGACCTTCCTGTGATCCTGATCCTTGCTCGGCCTCCTGTTCATGACTAACCGGTACTCCTGTTCCCTGCTCGGCTTCCTGTTCCTGACTATCCAGTACTCCTGTTCCCTGCACGGCCTCCTGTTCCCGACCATCCGGTGTTCCTGCTACCTGCTCAGCCTTCTGTTCCAGCGTTCCTGTTCCCCGCCCGTCTCTCTGCATCGGACCTCGCCCCGCTTCGTGTGGACCCTGCTACACTCACAGTACCTTACCCCCGGGACCAGCACAATAAGCCATTATGGGAAAGAAAAAAGAAAGAGGAAAGAGGAAAGAAGGAGAAGGAAGGGGGAAAGGGGGGGGGATGAGCCAAAACACAAGAAGGCTCGTCTATTGTACTCTTCCATCGAGGTCACAACAGATCATTATTCTTATCAATTCTCTCTATCTGCATTCCGTAGAATCCCTCATCTTGGTTTCAGGGAACATTTCCCTATGCACTTTTGACTTGTTGGATTCACTCCTCAAGATGGGGTGATAACAGTCCTTTGCTTAGATGGGTAGATTACACAAATTCACAGATGTCAGGCCAACAAATAGCTAAATGGAACATCCATAGTCAGAGGCAGTATACCTCAGAATGCCAGAAGGTGGGGAGAAACAGCACCAGTGGGCTGCTGGCTTTGTACTCTGCTTGTGAGCATCCCAAAGACATAAAGCTGACTGTGACTGGAAGCAGAACACCCAACTACTCCACCCCTATCTACTACTCTTGAGGGTAGGACTTGAGGCAATGGCTTCCAAGTTACAACAAAGGAGATTCTGACTAAACATCTGGAAAAAACCTTGTGACAGTAAGAGCTGTTTGGTGGTGGACTCTCCTTCCTTGGAGATTTTTAAGCAGAGGTTGGGTGGTCATCTGTCCTGGATGCTTTAGCTGAGATTCCTGCATCCCAGGGGGTTGGACTAGATGACCCGTGGGTCCCTTCCAACTCTAAGGTTCTATTATTCTCTGATCTGGGAGCTTATTCACCAAAATTGGGGGCAAAAACTCTTCAAATACACCTTTAAATAATTTTAAAGTACAACAACACAGAGTTTTAACAATCTAGTAAAGCTGATCAGTGTACCTTGGCACACTGGGAATGTATTTGCAAAACCTGATGTCATTTTCATAAGTGATAGTTTAAATCAGCCCCCCCCCCCAATCTCCCACATTTGAAATTCCGTTGTAAAACCTACATAGGCTTGGAATATACTTTGGGCTGCTCTACATTAGCATCCAGAATTGACGCAGTAAATACTAAAAGGCAGAACTGCATATGACAACACTCTCAGATGTTAAAGCTCTTTGCTGAACAAGTGAACTGCGCATTTTAAAGCAGCTTAAATCACATGAGCAAGAAAATCTTTGTTTATCTCTTCTGGGCATATATTCCCCCATTTCATTTTTTTAATGCACACAAAATGAAATGTCAAATCCATCCAGTGGCCAGAAGGGAAATGGTGGCAAAATATCCTGACCCTACTGCGTTTGCATCACTGAACGTTCTCCAGTTTCCCAATATCGACATATAATCCCCTGAAAATATTATGGAGCAAGCCAAGTTACTTTTCACGGGCAACCATCCTGTTGTTAGAGATTTGCTGACTTCTAAAAATAATATACCAATTGCGGAAAACCAATTAAACCTAACAACATGCAAAGAGGAGGCAGGGCCCAGGAGTGTCTCTCCATTTTTCTATGAAAACAAATAAAGATCCTGTCTTGCCCAGCAGTCCTATAGAAAGGAAAGAAGCAGACTTGCTCTAATGTTTATACACATGCAAAACAAATCCACAAGGAAAGAGCAAGACTGACTCCAAGTCTGAAGGGGCCTTTGGCAAAATGCTCCTCCAATCTCTGGCCTGCATGGCTAAAGGTAAGGAATAAAGGCATTCACCATTCAGAAACATATGTTCAGCACCACTTTGACCACATCTGTTCTATGGCAGCCTTCTTCAACCTTGGGAACCTTGGGCTCCATTAGGGTATGTTGAATTTTTCAACTTTCAGATTCCAAAAACGAGGGATGCTAAAAAGTGTTGCAATGGTGGTAACAGTATTTGTGTGTGTGTAGATGTGTGTGCTTTTTGTTCAGGATGGTGAACTACAGTTTTCTTTTTCTTTAACAAAAACTAAGCTGCTGCTCCAAAGAGACACGGGTGGTGCTGTGGTCTAAACAACAGAGCCTAGGACTTGCCGATCAGAAGGTTGGCGGTTCGAATCCCCATGACGGGGTGAGCTCCCGTTGCTCTTAACCAAGTCCAAGGCTGCAATCCTGCACCCACATACCTGGGAATAAGTCTCATTGAACCCAGTGGGGATTACTTGCCAAGGAGCCACGTGTAAGGGTTGCACTGTAAGAGTTTTTAAAGGTTGATTCATCCACATACTTCCACCACTTGGTGAGTTATTACTTAAGTACTCTTAGCCAAGAGGGTAAATAGTCTCACTTTAAAAGAGAATTGGGTTTTGAGTTGCCTGTGGGTATAATATGGCCTTTCGGTCTGTGGGGTTTAACCTGCAGCGGGTGATTCACACATGCAAATTATTTACTCAGTGCTACCATCTGTACTTTTGGCTGGAGTCAGTTCACCCTTTCAAATGTCAGGTGTGGAGAAATACCGTACATCTCTATCTATCTATCTATCTATCTATCTATCTATCTATCTATCATCTATCATCTATCTATCTATCTATCTATCTATCATCTATCTATCTATTTATCATCTATCATCTATCTACCTATCAACACACACACACACACACACACACTTTCAAAAAAATTATGAGTTGCAGAGCTGTGGGAGATTTCCACAAAGGGTGTCCCATAGCAAGTCCTGTAGCATCTGTGTCTTCTCCCCAAATTGAGTCTATACATCGCATTAAGCAACACATATGGTCACCTTTAAATGCCACACTTTTGCATACTAAAAAGCACTGGTAGAAATGTAGAGCTAAAATAAAAGGCATACAAGTGACGTAGAAAATATACCTACATTGTAATCTCAAAGGTCTGCCCTTTCCCCCATTTGCAAATGACATCCCTATTGGACTGTCAAATTTGGGCCACTTTCCACTAATCCTGTCTCTCTTTCACTCCTCCCCCCCCCCACAGCTGTTGCCATCTGCTATCCATTTCCATGATGAGATCCAAAAACCCCCAGAAATATATGTGTTCATATAGCACCTAACACGTTCATTCTCTAATGAACTCTAGCCTAAGTGTGTGTAACCGCATGGTCACCTAGTTCCAATTGCAGGGAATCACAAGCAGGGAAAGTGCTTTTGTGCTCATGTCCTGCCTTAAAGAATCACAGAATCATAGAGGGGACCACAAGGATCATCTAGTCCAAACCCCTGCAAGGCAAGAATCTTTTGCCCAACGTGGGGCTTGAACCCATGACCTTGATATTAAGAGTCCCATGCTCTTCCAACAGAGCTGTCTATCCTTGCATGTGGGTTCCCCAATGGCATTTGGTTGGCCATCATGACAGCAAATTGCTGGACTCGACGGTCTCCATGCATGTTCTCATTCTACTTGCTTTTACCTTTCCTTCTCCTCCCCTGTCTGCCACTGTCTCTTGCTCTCTCAGAAAAGACACTGTAAGCTTTTGCAGGTTGACTGGTTGCTCACATTACTCTGTAAAACACCGTGCACATCAATGCTGCTGTGTCAATACATTTCAATATAAATCCTCATAGTCAAATCCCACTATTTCCCCAAGCGCTTGCCTGCATGCAGTTTGGCACTGTTATTTATCTCTTTTGCATAAAGAGATTTTGTTTCATCTTTTGAATGAATAAATATTACCAGCGGGACCTGCAATAAAACATTGCTTTGTAGAGCGTTCTGGTTCAGCAGTGCAGGATTTGGGTGGTGCGGGTTTTTCCCTGTACAGAGCACCGAGCCGAAAGGTTGCAAAATATTATTATTAATAATAGTAATAATAATAATGAAACCTATATATATATATATATATGGGTACCTACTGAGAAGAAGCATAAAAAAACAACTGCATGAAAATGAATTATTGTGAAAATAAGAAGTACTGCCATATTACCAAAGTCCGCCTGTGGTTCCAGTTACCCATCTCCTTCTCCTAAATGCTACATTCCATTCCTGCTCCCACACAGTTAAGGCAGTGAATGTCCTGTGTGAGTGTCTGGAGGTAGTTGGAGGATGGATGGTGGGTAATGGATTGAGGTTGAATCCTGACAAGACAGAAGTACTGTTCTTGGGGGACAGGGGGGAGGGCTGGTGTGGAGGACTCCCTGGTCCTGAATGGGGTAACTGTAGCCCTGAAGGACCTGGTGCACAGCCTGGGAGCCATTTTGGACTCACAGCTGTCCATGGAGGCACAGGTTAATTCGGTGTCCAGGGCAGCTGTCTATCAGCTCCACCTGGTATGCAGGCTGAGACCCTACCTGCCCGCAGACTGTCTTGCCAGAGTGGTGCATGCTCTAGTTATCTCCCACTTGGACTACTGCAATGCGTTCTACGTGGGGCTACCTTAGAAGGTGACTCGGAAACTGCAATGAATCCAGAATGTGGCAGCTAGACTGGTGACTGGGAGTAGCCGCTGAGACCATATAACACCGGTCCTGAAAGATATTCATTGGCTCCTAGTATGTTTCCGAGCACAATTCAAAGTGTTGGTGTTGACCTTTAAAGCCCTAAACGGACTCGGTCCAGTATACCTGAAGGAGCGTCATCACCCCCATCGTTCTACCTGGACACTGAGGTCCAGCGCTAAGGGCCTTCTGGCGGTTCCCTCACTGCGAGAAGTGAGGTTACAGGGAACCAGGCAGAGGGCCTTCTCGGTAGTGGCACCTGCCCTGTGGAATGCCCTCCCAGCAGATGTCAATGCAATAAGCAACTATTGTACTTTTAAAAGACAACTGAAGGTGGCCCTGTTTTTAATATTCGGTTGGAAGCTGCCCAGAGTGGCTGGTGGAAACCCAGCCAGATGGGCAGGGTATAAATAATAAATTTAATATTATTATTATTATTCTTTCCCACAACCAATTCCCAACCCACCATCAGAATTCTGTTGCTACCGAGCATGCTCCATCCTCATTGGGCAGTTCTGGGGTTCCCCTCCCACTTTGGGATTTCCCCCCTAAAGGTTGTTTCGACTTCTGCAAGCCTCTGGTACTTTTGCAAACAGACTCTTGAGTGTGAGTGGTGCCGGTTGACTTACATAAGGACCAGCACTAGCAGAATTGAATCAGCTATTAGTATATATCATAAGATTGCTATGCATTTTTGATCTTGGGTTGTATCCAGTGCCGGAGTAGACCCATAGAAATGAATGGACATGACTAAAGTACCGTAGTTTCATTAATTTCAATAGGTCAACTCTGAATGGGACTTAGTTGGATGCAATCCCTCATATATATCCTCCATTTACAATTAACACGCACATGATTTAAACAGAAAACTAATTACGTGTTGTATATTGTTGTAATTTTTGTAACCTACCCTGGAACCTAAGGGCGTAAGACAGGTTAATAGTAAGAGTAAGAGTAAGAGTAATAATACTGAATTCACCTAAGACAGTGAAAGATTTTTGTACATTTTGATGCTCATGCAAATGATCATCTTATACAACAACATAATGTCAAAGGAGAGAATTCACAGAAGATGCATGGAGAGCTCGCTGGCCTCAGAAGTCCATCTGAATTTTTCAATGTGTTCTCTCCTCTGAAGTTATGTGAACAGACCACTTGCATGAGCAAGACGGCTGCCAGAAGTAATAGACGACTTGGCCCTCAGAACACTAATTTCACTGATAGCCGTGCCAAAACCCATTCACAAAAGTTAGACCTGAAAGATTGCAAGAGGCAGTTTGAAAGATGGAAGTAAATTATGTGCGGCAAACTATGATGCATGCCCATCACTTCCGAAGTGTAGCATAACACCAGTGTAGTTAGGCAAAGCGAACCATACAGTTTTAATTCACTGCATGCAATAATCTCTGCACCAAGCCTCTTCACAGCATCCCACAAAGGAGCCCACTCCCTGCTCAATTGGAAAGTAGTTTAACTATCTTTGATTCTTGGTTTTGTTTGTTTCAACTTTAAGGACTATTTAAACAGTGGACAAATGTTACTAAATCCCCTGTCCAAAGTGAGAGGGTGAGAGATGGGGCATTTTACTTTTCAGAACTCCTGTGATAAATATGCGCCACTCGTTTCCTTAAACACCAGAAAAATGATCACAAGGTTACAGGTAAAAATAGAAATGGCAGAAATGATTTTTTTTTAAAGTCCTTTCCTACTTTATAAGGATTATAGAGAGTGTATTTGTAGCAAGAGCTTTGATAGAAAAGATCCACATTTGGAGCAGAGCCACCACTTCGACTTCCTATAGAAGCTCACGCTATAATAAAGCAGTGTTTCCAAGGTGCCACAAGGCAACTGCTTTTGCTGCAAGAGACCAATCTAGCCGCCCTTTCGGAATTCCATGAAAGCATTTCCTTCCTATTGAAAGTTTCTTAAAAGGCCTTAGAGGAGGACTCACTCAACAAGTGAATAAAAGCACCACGACCATCACCCGGCTGCCGACAAATAGCAGCTCTGACTCAAGAGTCGCATTAATTGACACCCATGGGCTGCCACTCATTTCTCCAATGGAGTCAACCAGTTGTTTCAGAACAGGGAAAATAGTTTTGAACCTTGCAATTCAGTAGTCTATTTCTGTTCGTGTGACCCTGACCACATTCTGAACAATGTTTCTCTTCTTCTACTGTAAAATGCCGTAAAATGGCAACCTGCGTTCTTCTTCCCGGTGGAGAAATCACCGGTTTTAGCACAGACAGGTCACCCACCTTCTGACTAGAGAGGTCTATTTGCAGTTCCACTGGCGATCTTTAAACAAATTCCATTCCTGCTCCCCTCAACTTTTCCTTGAAGATGCTCATTTGTGAATTGCTAACTTTACACAGGTAAAGGTCACACAGTCTCACACACTCTTGCCTGACCCAATAGTTCCTGCACAGTTCCATTAAAATTCGGCACTATTACCACCAGACTAAACTTTTGCTATATAGGCTTAAATCACCCACAAGCAATTTCTCGGTCGCACTTACTGTCGGGGTTAATGGAGCCAGGTCCACCAGCTTGAAGACATTTGCTTCCGAGTCATTCAGGAAATCTGCGACTCTACTGTGGTAGGAGTCCGTAGGCGGGTATGAGGTGTCTCTTTGCATGGACTGCGTATTCATATGGGTAAGGTCGAAACCATTTACCCAGGAAATACCACCAAAACGAACAAAAATCCCTCTCCGTAGGACCCTTTAATCGATCGGCACAGTTTCACCCATTTTCAACTTCTCAAAAAGACTTGTCTGATTTCTCTCTCCCAGTCTCTTCTGAAGCTGTACACAATCCAATGGTGATTATTTTTTCTCTCTGTAAAGCCTCAGAGTCCCTCTTTCGGTCTCTAAGCTCAGCAAGAGGCAGCAGCGATGGAAGCAGCTTTCTATTTAAATATGAGAGCCTGCAGCTTGTGCACATGCCCAGTTAGAACCTGATTTGTCCCATGCAAATTCAAGGCAGCAGCGTAACTATTTCATCAAACCAATGAACATTTCAGTATAATGTCTCTTCCTATTGTCCCTTGGGCAAATTTGAGACATGGTTAAAAAAAACCTCATCAGCTTAATATGATGGGAGAAATAAAAGGAGAAGACAGGTTGGTCTCATTCCAAGCTGGCCTCACTTTTTGTCATTTTAAAACATGTGTGTGTGTGTGATATTCATGCATCTACTCCTTTTGCAGCCCTGGCACATTAATTAGTCTATACCTGATAATAAGATGTACTCTGAATACAAAAGGACATGATCCAGCTAATAAGCAATTTTTACAAGTGCTTTTGATATTTCAATGGGAAAGTGTTAAGCATGTCGCTCAGGCAAATTCCCCCTGAAATCACTCTCTGGCTGGATCAGGCCCCAAGGGTCTAATGGATTTAGTTATGTATGTGTTAATGGGTTTGCTTAAAAATCTAGGTCAAAATTAATAAATGTCCTACTTTCAAGGGACAAAGAGAGAGAGAAAGATGAGAGACTTAAATATTATAACATTAAAGCAAATGCAGTTTGTGCAGCATTGAGGTCCCTTTGGAGTCTTGATTTAAACACAGACAGAAAACATACTTTAAAACAAATGCTAAAAGACCAACTGTATCCTTCCTCCCCCATCACATCCGCCAAGGGCAAGACTGTGTACCATATACTGAGAAGTGCATACACGTAACAAACAGAAAAGATTGCCCCCTAGAGATGAATTGATTTTGAAAATGCTGCCCTGTTACGTTATTAAAATGTCCTGTGCAACTTTTGACCTGCTAAGTCAAATGAGCCTGAAATGCGCTTAATATTTCCCCTCATTTTTTGTAGCCACACCAACCAGCAAATAAACACAGTTAATTAATATCCGTATGTGGCAGGAACCAGTGGCAGCTAGTGCCCATTGGGACTGGGAGAGGGAGGTCAGGGAGGCCAACAGAAGGTGGCGGCAGAACCACCAGGCAAAGCCCACTAATTCTACTTTTGTCCCCATCCTCCTCCCTGCTGAGTTCTACAACACTGAGACCAAGGAGCCTGGGCAGGCCATAGGCCTGGGCAGGGCAGGTCATCCTCTTATATACCTGCTGGGATTGACAAGACATCTGACCCTCACCTGAATCTCATAGCTCTCCTGACGAGTGCTTTGGTCTGCCCATCAGATACCAGGCACTCTACTATTCAAATTAGGCCACAGTGTTTTTGTTACAATCCCCTTCACAATTAAGTAATCAATTTTAATTTAGAATTTAAATTCTCAAAACTTTCTTATTTGTCAATTCAAGCAAGTAAACTACTGCTCTCACTTCATTATTTTGGAGCTTTATAATTTAGGAAGACTTTGGAAGAAATGATTGACAAGTCTTATCAGTTGCTGACGTATGAACGGATTTTATTTGCTGCTGTTCTGGGCTTCTGGTGCACCAGGGTTTACACCAGCATAATAGAGTTGGCCAGGATGTCAGAAGGGATACAATTTATGAGCTTTCTCCATTATCTGCACAGCAGGGGGCATTCAGTCAACAGTGCAAAGGCTGAAGCGTCCCCTGCTGGTTACCTGCTTTCAGCAATAGGGGTCGCTGTTTGTTAGTACCCAGTTGGTTAGCTTTCAGATTCTAGAGCTCCCTATTGGTGGCTCTTAGGTAATTCACAAAATACAGAGTCCATTCATAAAACACAGTGTTCATTCATAAAGCAGTAACATAAATCTCCACTGCTACATATTGGGTGTATATTTCAGCGGTTGAACGTACAGGTTTATGGCCATGCTGTAGTGTAGTGCTTATGCGACTGTGAATAAAAGGTGGCTGGGCTCATTGTCTCAGGGTTTGGGGGGGAAGTGGTGACAAAACTGATTTCCAGTAAGTGCCCCCCTTTATTTCCATAACAAGTCCTTGCGTCTGTACTCTGAATGGTGACACCAGGGACCTAGAAGCTGCAGGGCTTGTCAGTCTAACTCCCGCACAGTCTCATCAGGGCTGACCTTAAGGCAATTGGAGCAATTTGGCCAAATTGGGCCCCACGTGCTGCTCCTAAGGGGCCCCCTGCACCCGGGCAATCTAGATGGATTTTATTTATATCTATAAGATTTTGCAGACTTTGGCTGTGAACTGGGGGCCTACAAAAAAAAATCAAGTTGCACCCCACTGCTTCAAATTGGGCCCCACTGGCTATCCCTGAGTCTCATAGTTGCTGGGCCTGAGTTGTCCTGCCCTTGCATGAAGTTTTGGGTTTACAGTTTTGGGAGAGGGGAGACTGTGGCACTGGGGAGAGGGCAGGCTGGTGAGACCCCCTAGATTTAGAGGCCCGAGTTGCCCTGCCCTTGCATGAAGTCTTCGGTTTGCAATTTTGGGAGAGGGGAGACTGCCCTCTGGGGAGCGGGAGGGCTGGCGAGGCCCCCTAGATTTAGAGGCCCTAGGCTTCAGCCTACTTAGCCTATACATAAATCCGGCACTGGGTCAAGGCGGCGGCCGCCCCTCTGCCACCGCCATCGCTGCAGCATCAATATCCTGAATGTGTACTGTAGTATTTATTTATTTAGCCATGCCCCCCATCCAACCATATTGGTCGACCCAAGGAGTGATGCAGCTGGGGACACCCTAATGGTGTGGGGGCTTGCCACGCCTCCCGTGCAGAGCTCGTGATGAGCCCACAAAAAGGTAATGGCTTTGGTGGGCAGGTGCTCAGGTGCTGCAAGAGATTGCTTTTTCAAAATTGCCTGGGGGACCATTTGAAACCAGCCCAGGGGCCACAAGTGCTCCCCGTGCCGGACTTTGGACATGCCTGGACTAGAGAGTTACAAATTATGCTGGCCTGGATTAAGATAACGTTTTTATTTTTTAAAAATTGACCAGGACCCTCCAACACTTCTCTTATGAAAACAGGAATGCCCTATTCAATAATAATAATAATAATAATAATAATAATAATAATAATAATAATAATAATAATAATAATAATTGTACCCCACCTATCTGAACTGGGTTGCCCCAGCCATTCTGCATAAAAACATAATAAAACATTAAACAAAACTTCCCCATACAGGGCTGCCTTCAGATGTCTTCTAAAGGCTGTAGAGTTACTTAACTTCTTGGCTCAGGGGTCACATAACTCCATACCCTCCAACATTTCTCCAATGGAAACAGGGACGTCTTAAGGAAAAGCGGAACATTCTAGGATCAAATCAGAAAATGAGACGGCTTGTGTAAATCTGGGACTGTCCCTGGAAAATAGGGACACTTGGAAAATCTGGATGTACACACACACACCTGTCTGGAGTCACACCAGGACTAGAACTGTGAAACTTAGCTCAGGCCAGTAAGCAACTGCTGCACATTGTGAATTAATGGAACTACAGCTTGGAGTATGATACCCTCAAGCTTAATAAATAATAATAATAATAATAATAATAATAATAATAATAATAATAATAATAATAATGTTATTATTTATATCCCACCCATCTGGCTGGGCTTCCCCAGCCACTCTGGGCGGCTGTCAGCACATATAAAAACATAACAAAATGTCAAACATTTATAACTTCCCAATACAGGGTTGCCTTCAAATGTCTTCTAAAAGTCAGATAGTTGTTTATTTCCTTGACATCTGATGGGAGAGTGTTCCACAGGGTGAAAGCGGCTACCGAGAAGGCCCTCTGCCTGGTTCCCCAAAACCTCACTTCTCACAGTGAGGGAACCACCAGAAGGTCTTTGGAGCTGGACCTCAGTGTCCGGGCTGAACGATGAGAATGGGGACCCTCCTTCAGGTATACAGGGCTCCTTCAGGTTTACAGGTCAGCACCAACACTTTGAATTGTGCTCAGAAATGTACTGGAAGTCAGTGAAGAAACTTTTGGACCTGTGTTATATGGTCCTGCCTCTACGCTGGCCAAGCCCTGATATTGTAAGCTATGGCAGTATAGAAATACTGTTATGAAGAAATGAATAAAACTTGGGAGTGTACTGGTTGGCTACCTCTGCAAACCTGCCCAGGACAGCTGTTTGACCCTCCTGGACAGGAAGCAATGTCAGAGTGCTCCCTGTTAAGCCTTAGCTGAGTACAGGGTATTCCTGAGCTTTAGCGTGTTCCTGTATCCTTTCGTTCTGGCTTGCTTCTTGATCCTACCCCCGGTTTGTCCTTTGGCCCTGACTTGGTACTGGCTTGTCCCACAAGCTTCTGGGCCAGCTCAGACTAATGGCCTTGGCCCAGCCTGGACACCACCTGTTGGCAAGTGCAGATCCAAGTCCTGGAACCATGGTTGTGTCTTTGCCCCTTCTGTCATCCTGTGACAGATCAAGCTGAAAGCGGGTCAGTTATGGCCACCAACTCAGATGGCTTTAAAAGAGCATTGGACAAATTCATGGAGGACATAGTAGCCACTAGCCATGATGGCTATCTTCTATCATCAGAGACAGTATGCCTCTGTATACCAGGAATCACAGGTGGGCAGAGTGCTGGTGTGCTCATCTCCTGCTTGTGGGCTTCCCACAGGAATCTGGTTGGTCACTTTAAGAAGAGGATGCTGGCCTAGATGGGCCATTGGACTGGTGTCATGGTCTTCAGTTCCATAAGTGCAACTAAACAGTCAGCCCTAAACAAAGGCACACCTCTACAGAGCTTTCCAAAGCGGCTCCCCTATCTTCCAGCAGAAGCCTTCCTTTGCAAAACTGCAGACCTGCGGTCTCTAAGCACAGGCAAGGATCAAGAGACTGGGTAACATCTGGCCAATTATCAGCTACCCAAATATCGCAGCCATGCTTAATTGCTGCTGTCATGGTTCCTGAGCCTCCCAGCCACCCTGCCTGCTCCCTGATTGACCTTAATTACCACCATTAAATTTCGTTGTAAAAATAGATGGCATTAGCTATTACCGAAAAACCTTTGCGAGGAGAAGAGAAATCTCACTGTAACTTGGAAAATTGGGCCCGGAGGGACCTACTTGGAGTTTCCAGCTCTTACACTGCTTCTCTGGGTATAGTTAACTTTCAATCCTCAATTGGGAAAGCAAAGTGATCCTTTGCTATGGGAACTGATGATCCTGCTATGGGATCCTACTTCTCTCTCTTCCCATGTTTCATGCTACATGGGACAAAGGGAGAAGCAACAGGAAACACACAGGCCAGAGGTCCACGTTGGCTTCCCACGAGATTCCCATCTGCCCTTCAGTTATACAATTCAACGGCTGTTGCTTGTAAAGCAGGAGCCATAGCTCAGTGGCAGAACACAAGTTTTCCATGTGGAAAGTCCCACGTTCAATCCTGGCATCTCCGATTAAAAGGTTCAAGCAGTGGGTGGTAGTGAGGAAATGCTTCTTCCCGAGAGAGCAGAAGACTGCTGGGCTAGACTGACCTGGTGGGAAACAGCAACTCCCTAAGCTTCAAAACAGGCAAAGAACTTTTAAACCCAGGGCTGGGAACCTGTGGCTCTCCAGGCACAGTGCACATCACTCCTGGCCAGAATGACCAAAGGACTGTGACCTGCAGTCTAACAACATCTGGAGGGCCACAGGTCCCTGGCCCTAGGCTGTGTACATACCACATGTCCAAAGCACATGTCTTACCCCAAAGAACCCTGGGGGAACCCCTCCCAGAGCAACAATTCTCAGCACCCTTAACAAGCTACGGTTCCCAGAACTCTTGGGGGAAGTGATGTGCTTTAAGTGTATCCGAGAAATCATTAGCTCTTGCAGTTCCGTCTGTGGTCTGTAAAGGCATTCACTGGATTTTTCATCCTCTGTTGCTTGCCAAATTCAGGGCCTTTCTGCACGTACTGTTTAGAGCAGAACAGCTGCTCTTTGACCTGACATTTTTAAGAGTGAAGTTGTAGGTGATTGTCGGCATTGTTGGTCACATGTCGCTATGATCGGAGAGCGAGTTTTCCTTTCCACACTAAACTGTATACAGTAGAGGCTCTTGCTTGTAGGGAGTGCATAGGGCCACCAGACTGGGCTTCTCTGTACTAGCACCTTTACACAGGTAGCATATATACAATCACTGTAGTTTTTACTGTGGCAGCAGTTAAGCAAGGGCTTCCTCTATCACAGACCAGATATGCACTGAACACAAAACGGCAACCAGTAGTAGCACAGCCTGGAGGCAGCCCTGAGTAATCCCAAGACAATTGCATGAGAGTCATCATCATATGTAAACCAGCCCTTGATGTCTTACAGCTGAATCTATGAACTGTTTCCATTGGCAAATATTATGTATGAACAATATCCCTGAACTCCATGTTGTGGACTTGAAAGTTCCCACTTTCTTACACAGGAATTTCAGAAGGGAAGCTCCAACGCAAAATAGCTGAATGAGAACTAACAACTAAGTTTGATTCTCTTGATTTGGACATGAATAGAGACAATGGTTTCCTGTCCCACTGTACATGTTAATTAACTTTGCAAGGCTGAAATGATTGTGTTATCATGAATTACTGCAGTTGCGAATGGTCACTGTGCTTATTTTCCATAGCTTTAAGCTTTCATTGAATTTCTAGTCTGCACTTTTTTGCATTTGATTGCTATTTGAGTCCCTTGTCCTTCCCCCACCGTCCTTCTAAACATATATCTGCCTATTCAGGATAAAATTTGATGCATCTGAGAAAGCGAACCCCATTCCATGAAAAGCCTGTGCCATAAAAAATTCCTTTAATGTGCCACAAAACTCTTTGATGTTTTCGTTTACTGCAATGCTTTGAGCAGCTCCCAGTGGGCTCCCATCCAGACACTGATGCAAATTTCAACAAAGGTGCAGCATCAACTGTTCCCAGATATAAAACCTCTAGGAAGATGACTTTTTCACACTTCCAAGCCATCAAGAACTCATGTGAACATGGGTGTCTATGTATTTGAACAGGGCTTTAGTCCAGTGAGGGCATATATTCAAAATCTCCTGCCTCAGTCTGCTTGTGCCCACAGAAAAGATCTTAGTAGCTTCCACACACTGCTAAAGAGAAGCATGGCAATTTGTATTGGAGACCCTTCCTGGTAACAGAGAACAGAAGCAGATATAAAGGGTCTCTGTATGTTACTAATGAACAAAGCAGTAGCTGTACAAATCAACAAAGCGGGAAAGCTAGAAAGCTGAAAAAGAGGGAAACTACTAAAAAAAGAGGTCTCTTTTCCATTTGATGTCACAGGAGGGAAGAGAGGAGCAACGGAAAGCATCTAATTTCCCAGAAATTTCTTAAAATAAAAGAAAAAATGCCCACAACGTTCTCATAAAAGCATCGGTTGGGGGCAAACAGCAAAGGCAGAATAAAAAAGCTGTCTATTTCTGTAGTGCCCCAGTGTGCAGAAATTGGGGGACCCCTGGCCATTTCTGAGGCAATAAGAGCACTGCTGGAGCTCTGTTTGCCCCTGTAGTTTTCCTAGGAGGGAACCACAAGTTTATTGTAAGCAGTTGGCAGTACATTATCTGTTCTATAATTATCTTTTGAAAAGGAGCTGTTTATTTCATTCCCAGCACTGTTCTCTGGAAAGTAGAATGCAAGCCAGGCAGAATCTTGCTTCCTTTTTATCTGTATTTTGAGAACATTTACATCCCTACCTTTGCCGTGGAGTCAGCACTGCATGGTTAATGAATGTCATTTGACAGCACCCACCCACCTACCCAGATATACACAATGCTAATCATTCCCTCTATTTCCGGTGCTTAGGCTATGAGTGCCATTGTGAATGTAGCCAATACCATTTTGGGATCTCTATGTGAACTCTAAAGGCTATTTTTATTTCAGTCCGTTTTCTATCTATTTTATTGCTGACCCCTTACCTGCAGCTGTTTTTATTCTATGCTTTTCATGACCATACAACAGATAAGTTGAGAATAAAGAAGGAACAGTTAAATATGGTTGCTCAAGGGCATCTGTGCTGGTCCCGGGGGGAGGTTACCGTGAGGCGTGGTCAGAGTCCGGTCTTGGGTCGAGGGTCTGGGGACTGTCCACCAAGGGTGAAGCGGGGTCCAAAGCGAGGAGCCAGGCAAGGTCGGGAACTCTGGAAGAACAGGTCTGGGTGCTGGCAGAAACAGGTTTCCAACAACGTTGCTCCCGCAACCTGGGACCAGGCTGACTGGCCTTTATCTTCTCTGAGGCCAGGGGCGGTCCCGGCCCACAGGTGACCCGCCTTTCCTGGCCTTAAGGTGAGCACTCCTCCTGAGAGAACCCAGTTCTCTCCGCCTCTCTGCCCTGAGCCTCTGCAGCTCAGGAGAGGCTGGAGGGTTACTGGACCCAGGGGCAGCTTCACCTTCCCCTGACAGGGCTGGGAGAGGCACACCTGTAGGCAATGGGTCCTCAATCACCTCCGGAGCCAGAGTGGATTCATCTGGTGTCTGCTCCTGAGGATCCGGCACAGGTGCAGGTGCTTCAGATTCAAGGCCCTGCCCCGGCTCAGCCGGCCTTGGAGGCGGGGGCTCCTGTGCAGGCTAGGATTCCTCTGGTTCAGCCTCTGAATCAGATTCCCAGACCATCACACCATCATTTCACCTGAGACAAGCAGGTTTAGAGAGCACTAACCAGGCTTGCAAACAGGTACTAGCCTGGTGTGATGGCCTGGGATTCCGATTCTGGCCTTAGAGAAGATAAAGGTCAGTCAGTCCGGTCCCAGGTTGCGGGAGCAACGTCGTTGTGGAGTACCAGCTTTTATCCGGACCTAGACCTGTACTACCAGTGTTCCTGTTCCCGCCCGGCTCCCTGTTTCGGACCTTCCAGTGTTCCTGTTTCCTGCCCGGCTTCCTGCTTCTGATCTTCGAGTGTTCCTGACCCCGCCCGGCTCCCTGTTTCGGACCTCGCGTCTCAGCTTGTGAGCTGCTACCAGGCTAGTGACTCAGGACTGAACTTTGGCTACGGTAATAGTACCTTCCCCCCGGGACCAGCACACCTGGTCACTTTTGATGAGTAAGAATTGCCTCCTGGTGATCAGCAGAGATGCTTCTGAATGCTGCTGCAATGGGGTAGCCTTATAAAAAATAAATAAACTGTGAGCAAATCAGGGACTTATTTGCGAGTCTAGAAATCAGTCTCATTGTTCAGTACTGTTAGCAAACTATGATGCTGCAGTTATTTTCTGTACTTCCGTTATGGGAGCCGCTGGAGAGCTGTCCAGGAGAATTAAGGGTATGGGATCTGTGCCAGATCCTGATCAGGGCAAACTGATGAAGCCACATACACCTCTGCCAGAAAGCCATTAGCCTGTCTCCATCTCCAATGGATCAAGCAATTAATAGATCAAAGGTTTCCCAAGCAACAAGGCCTTCAAGGGAATTAGTACAGGGAGACAACAATTATGCTGTCCGCAGAGGTCTCTGCTCTCTTTACAAAAAGCAGCCATTTAATTTGAAATTAGAATGTGCTCCCCCAGTTATTATTGAAAGTCCAGTTGATGGTGCCGACAAATCATCATTTTGCAATGCTTTCTGTGATGCTCTCCCTGCCGCCGCCACTTCTAAGATGTTAGGATGGTATATTTCACTCCCTGTACAGCTAAGCCCTGAAGTGGCTTAGCACTATTGCCACACCTGTACAGAAGAATGGCTGGTGTGATGGCTGGTGACCCTGCCCCTTTTCCTTCAACACCACTTGCTGTCCATTCTCTCTCCTTGAAGAGAAATTGGCAGTGCGGGGGGAGGACAATTTTAGGACAAAGTTGGAAGGTCTTCAAATGAGCATTGGGTGGGCTGGAAGAGTTGGGTTTCACCAGCTTCTCCTTGATTGCCAGCTTTCTGATTTCCCCAACTTCCCAACTTTCCTGAACATTGTTTACGTGTGGTTGACTGTAATAGATGGAGGGTAGGGGGCTTTCACCCTGACTGCCCTTCAGCCTGTCCTTTGACTGCTCTCCTCCCATACCCTATTGCTAGGCTTGGGCTTGATGTCTAGCTCACTCCTTTGTGGCAGTGATAGGTCACAAGGGAGCTTGTAGGGCCATGCTGGGGCTGAATGAATCTCTCTGGTGATGCTGGGAAATGATATATAATGAAGTTAAAACATATATATGTTTAAAATAACTTTTGTTAAAAGACCAGAAGCCTTTCTTTTAGGAATTTTAGGTGAAGACATACCGAAGGATATGAGAAGAGTGTTCATGTACACAACTACAGCTGCAAGGATGCTGCTTGCCCAGCGATGGAAGGATGATAAGATGCCGACAAAGGCAGACTGGCAGACGAAACTATTGGAATATGCAGAGATGGCCAGACTGACTGGGAAAATCAAAAATCAGGGGGACCACAACTTCAATAAAGAATGAGACAAATGTAGATTGTATTTAAAAAACCACCGTAAATACTTGAAATCTTTGGCAGGCTTTGAATAACTCTTGCAAGGACACAAAGATGGGGGATATATTTGGAGAACTATACCGTAATTTGGATGACTTATAATACAGTGGTACCGCGGGTTAAGAACTTAATTTGTTCCAGAGGCCCGTTTTTAACCTGAAACTGTTCTGAAGCACTACTTTAGCTAATGGGGCCTCCCACTGCCGCCGCACTGCTGCTGCTGCGCAATTTCTGTTCTCATCTTGAAGCAAAGTTCTTAACCCGAGGTACTATTTCTGGGTTAGCAGAGTCTGTAACCTGAAGCGTATGTAATCTGAAGCATCTGTAACCCGAGGTACCACTGTATGCAGTAGACTAAGATATTGGAAGGACCCACAGAGGGGGGGAGGGAAATCCTCAGATTCGAAAGAATCTTGTTTCTGTTTTAAAATTTAAATGTTCTAATTGTGTGAATCAATTTGTAAAATCAATAAAAAATATTATTATTATTATTTTTAAAAAGGCCAGGAGAAAAGGAGGACAGAAGAGAGAATTTCAGCCGGTGAAGTTTCCCGTTCCTTTTTCTAGGTAAAGGTAAAGGTACCCCTGACCGTTCAGTCCTGTTGCGGACGACTCTGGGGTTGCACGCTTATCTCACTCTATAGGCCGAGGGAGCCGGCGTTTGTCCACAGACAGCTTCCGGGTCATGTGGCTAGCATGACTAAGCCGCTTCTGGTGAACCAGAGCAGTGCACGGAAATGTTGTTTCCCTTCTCATCAGTGCGGTACCTATTTATCTACTTGCACTTGACGTGCTTTTGAACTGCTAGGTGGGCAGGAGCTGGGACCAAACAATGGGAGCTCACCCCATTGCGGGGATTCGTACTGCCAACCTTCCGATCGGCAAGCCCTAGGCTCTGTGGTTTAGATCACTTTTTCTAGATAACTATTAAAGGTGCAGAAGCCCGTATTCTCTTCTTCACCTGTGGCAGACTCCCACCCAGTCACTGACCAGAACAAGAACTTCCTAGTTTCAGCAAGATTGTGGCATCCTGGCCCTCAGACGAGATTAACAGCCATCAGCTGAAACAGTGGTGGGAAGTTGCTGTGGGAGCATCAATGTTTGGCCATGGAAGTGGCTCCAGGGGCCACAACTGAGACCAAACATTCTCCACAGCCATGTCTTCCTCTGAGTGATACTACAGGTTCCCATGGACATTGAACAGAAGAGAGGATCAGCAAGGGAGCTCCAAGTATGTCATTACTGCAATTACTGAAACAATTACCGAAACGATAAAGGGATATTTCCTGTTCCCTGGTGGCGGGCTATTTAATTATTTGTTCAGGTTATATATTATTACGTCTCAGAATCCCAGTTGCATTGTCATGTAATTGTTGTGATTTTTATTTTATTTTTTAAAAACCCAACAAGAACACTAAACTAAAACTGCTTGTTGCCAAGGAAAAGGACATTAAGGCCATGATACTGCACACTTAGTTGAACAAAAAGGAGATTTATTTCTGAGTAAATGTGCATAGGATCAGGCCAGTGGCGTAGCGTGGGGGGTGCAGGGGGGACGGCTGCACCGGGCGCAACATCTGGGGGTTACAGTTAGGGGGCGCAAATCCACTGGTTAGGGGCCGCAAATCCACGGGTTAGGGGGTGCAAATTACTTGCCTTGCCCCGGGTGCTGACAACCCACGCTACGCCACTGGATCAGGCTGCACAGGAGTGATTTTAGTGCAGTTCAAAGCAGGTCCTGCCCTTGGCTAAGACCTGAACAGATTCACTGTAATGACAGACCAGTCTTCAACCATTCAAGCTGGCTGCTAGGAAATCAATCTATGTTTCTCCCCATCACCAATGTACAAAGCCCATTGCTTCTCAAGCCTTCTTCCATTGCAAGGCTAGATAGCACATTTGCTTCTCCTCTGCCAAGACTTAGAATTCTGTAAACTGGAGATGGAAGTACCGGTATTTGTCTCCAGATTGAGGACTATTTTAAACAATATTTCTGTTTATTGCCTTTGCTTTATCATGTTTCACAGTAGACCTAAGCAATTCTGCAGGGTGTTTTTTGTTTAGCATCCATCAGTGGTTATTACCAAAAACAGGTACAGATAGGTGAAAGGTTTTTCAAAGTCTGGCCTTTTTAACAACAACAACAGGCAACAACAAAAAAGAGGAGGAGGGGAAGTTAGGATAGACATTATGCCTTATTTGGAATGTGAATCTTGTCTTTCCCTGTTTCAAGTAATATCCAATTTTGAAATTGAAGTGTGCTATGGAGGAAAGAGTTGGGCACCAAACAGCACTTTGCTTTTGTTGGGAAAAATACGTGAGTGCACATTCTCCCCCCCCCCCCTCTCTCTCTCTCTCTCTCACACACACACACACACACACACACACACACACAGGCACACAACAAATTCAAAATAAGAGAGGCGTGTTCAGCTTAAACCACCCTGGCACAATTTCCCATCAAGCCTGGATGATTTAGTTCCTGGAACGCCATTAAATTCAGTTTCCATAAAATAAGCAGAACTACAGTATTGGAAAAGTGAAACATATTAAATCAAAGAAAACACATGAATATTTCCACTACTTTGAAGAGACAGATTGAAAGGCTATTTCCTCCCTCAGTGCCTTGTTTTATTTTCTTACCTTTCAATGACTGTCAGGGTATTAAAATGGGGGACTTTTATCTCAATTAAATTATGGATGTGCTTTTTAAAACATAAATGCCACCAGGAAAGCAAGAAGAAGAGGCTGTCAGAATATTATAGCTTACCTGTTTGCTGCTTATGCAATAAAATAAGATGCCCCCCATGTTCTGGCAAGTTTAGCCCAAGTAGATAATATATTTTCTTTACTAATAATGCAACAAACCATTCTCTTGAGTGCTGATGCTTATGTAACCAAAACAACACTCACCCACACACAAGAGGAAGGTACCAGCAGGCTTTGGGGAACCCCATGGTTTATAGAAGCACAAAACTTTGGGATGGGGACAGCAGCGTAGCGTGGGTTGCTGGCGCCCGGGGCGGGCAGACCACGAATGCCATCAGAGCCGTGCTATGCTGCCTGCCTGTGCAGATGGGAGCCTGGCTGGCCGATGTGACCCTTGGCAGGTGAATCTCTCCAATGCCCATGGAGAGGAGCGCTGGGCTGGGTCATGCTAGGGTCGCCCCTTGCCTGCCTCCTCCCATATGTGCCCACTCGCTGTGGGCCTTGGCTGCTCTGCTACCTTTGCTGGGGCAGGGATTCCCGCAGAAGTCAGTGCCTGCATGGGGGCGCCTGGTTGTGCACCCTCAAAATTTTGTGCCCGGGGCCACGCCCCCCCCGGACTCCCCCTATGCTATGCCACTGGGTTAGGAGCCTGGCCAATAGGAACACCCCAAAATTCTTTGAGGGAAAGAATGTGCTTTAGAGGTATAGTGCATACTGAGCCATCGCTTGAAGATCAAGTGAGGACTGCTAAAATGTGGTTGAAGCTCCTAGTCATCTCCTAGCTGCAACAAATGGAACATGAGACCTTCGTGTTTTAAGGATTCACTTACAAATCCTTGGATAGCATATATACTGGATATAGTTTATATACTGGATATGTGACACACACCTAGCCTCTTTTAACACTGCTAGTTAAAGGATCTCAGATAACAGAGCAAGTCCTTTGCCAATCAGAGCAGGGAATGCAGGGCTCGAAAGCCCAGTGACCCGACTCCAATGAAGGAAGTCTCATCTGTTTAAGTTTATTTGGTGACGTGCAAATAAGGATACTTCTTTGTATGACAGCAGTCGTATGCAATGCATGACCAGAGCAAAGCAACTCATCATGTGTAGAATTTTCTAATGGCTGCTGGACTAATCCAGGTGGCCAAATGCGCACATCACACTCCAGTGATATCTGTTGGAAACAATCATGTCGCTTGGGCCACAGATGCTGTTACTCCACACAGCTGGTGTGTGAAATAAACCACATAATTTACTTGAGTCAGGCAATTGCTTTCTGAAGACCTTCATGGGTGGCAAGAGATTCAGCTCCCATTTTGGCTCAACAGTGTATGACCTTGTTGCTCAATTCTTTTGCCCTCCCCCCGAGGTATTTTGGTGCTTTTTCTTCTAAGGAAAAGCACCGGGAAGCAGCTTGAATCTTGAAGAGTGGTGGCAGCTCAACCTTCTCTTTGCCAAATGTTTGAGTGCTGAGAATCTCCTTCCTCCCCACTGCCCCAAACTGCTAGTGGGAAAGCAGCGGACAAATGACGGGCAGGGTAAGGGTTAAGCTGCGAGGTACTCAGCCTCCTATAACCAACAATGTGTTGAATTCTAATTAATACATGACAGGGTTAATAGATGGGTAGCCGTGTTGGTCTGCCATAGTCAAAATAAAAAAATTCCTTCCTGTAGCACCTTAAAGACCAACTAAGTTAGTTCTTGGTATAAGCTTTCGTGTG